>NC_086284.1:55306796-56506796 GCF_963924245.1 Chroicocephalus ridibundus
GCTCCCAAGGCCATCTCTTCCCCCGGCTGAACAATACCCAGTTTCTCAACCTCTCCTCACAGGGCAAGTGCTCCAGCCCTTACCATCCTGGTGGCCTCCTCTGGAACTGCTCAGTTTATCAATGTGTTTCATGTATTGCAAACCGGAATTGGATGAAGACATAGTTTAATGAGTGCCGAATAGGAGGGGATAATCATCGATCAACTGGCTGTGCTCTTGTTAATACAAAACCAATTGTTGCTAGCCTTCATTGATGCCAGGCCACACTGCTGACCTACTTTGAGCCTGCTGTCCCTAGGAACCCCCAACTACTTTTCTGAAGAGCTGAGTCCCAGTCATTAAGTTCCCAGCCTGGACATTGCATAACTTTTGTCTATTTGCCTTTTCCTTGTTGAATTTCAAAAGGTTCCCATGATCCATTCCTCTGTCTAGGTCCCTCTGGATAGCAGTCCTGGCTTCCATTGTATCAGCTGCACTTCCAGAGTGTCATCATCCACAAATCTGATGATGGTGCTTCCTGTCTTCTCCTCCATCCCCTTCATAAACAGGAACTAAATAGGTATGGCTTAACTAAACAGGTGCCAGCATAGACCACCAAGGAACTCCATTAGTAACCAGCCTCCAGTGGCCTCTATCCTTTGAACCTGATGAAACAGTCAGTTTTTTACTCATCTGGTACTACATCCATCTAGACCATACAAACTGGATGCAAGAATGGTGTGGGAGACCACACCGAAAGCCTTGCTAAAGTTAAGGTGGAAAACTCCTGTTGCTCTTCCCTCATGCACAGATCTAGTTACTTCATCACAGAAGGCAATCAGGCTTGTTGTGCATGATGGTAAATCCATGCTGGATATTCCAAATCACCTTTTTCCCATTCATGTGCTGCAAAATAGCCTCCTCAAAGACTTGCTGCATCATTTTGCAGAGGCAAAAGTGAGAGTGACTAGCCAGTAGTGCAGAAGACTATTCTGTTATATATAAGAACTCCAAAATTACTCTAAAATATTTGTGCTACTATGTTTTGCAAAGCAGCAGAATTTTGAACTAATTCTAATACATATATGTGATCCTGAAGTTCACATCTGGAAGGCAAAATTGTAATTCCTTAACTCCATAAAGTATATAGGAAAGAATCTCTGCATTATGCTGCGAAAACCCATTTTTGAAATTAAAAAAAGAAGAGATAAAAACATATTCTGCTAGACTGACTATGCACAGTTAAGGAAAGAAAAACACAATCAGATTCTAAAGCTGTCATAGTAAGATAAGTTTTACCAAGTCTGAGCCTGTTTTAATATCAAGAGCAGTGTCAGTAAGCTATATATGTGCAACTTTAGCATTTGTACAGGAATACAGATCACTAGATTAAAGTATTATTTAAATGCATTATAACCTTCTTAAAAGAAGCAGACACCGTCTTTTTTGTATGCTTTTTATAATGCATTTCCATTTTACATGTAAAAAACTAGTAATGAAGGATTTAACTTTGTATGATCACAACTGTAAGCATCAGTGATCTGAAAAAGATGGGCCCAGCAGGATTTGAAAACTATGCTTCCACAGTAACAATGGGCATGCATTTAATTAGGAAAAGACATATGCTGATTTAAAGCATTAATGCCATATTCATAAGTTGAAATTCAAAAGACCTTTAGCCATAAAAAAAATTAATATGGATTATATGAAGTCAGAGTTTATTCCTGCAGATAGCTGAGATTGCTGACTATAATACATTGTGCTGGAGTTATGTTTTAGGAAATAGAAATGCTAATACAAATTTTAAAAGAAAAATGGCTCAAAACAGTCTCTTTCTCTGATTTAAAAGAAACCAGACACCTTTTAGTGAATAAAAACTGTCTTCAGAAAAGTGATGATTCTGGCTGGTGTAGAGAGGTGATCACTCAGGCAAAGAGTCTGATAAATCTTTTTTCATGTAGCACTTGAGTACTAACTTAACGTAACAAGAGCTGACGCATAACATAACAAATTGCTTTCAACTCGCTGGTGTGTAGGTACCAGATCTGGAAAAAAAATAAATCATCTTCATGTACTCATACCCAGCTGTCTCACCAAAATCCCACAGAACTTCAGGGAGAAGCAGCTGAGGAAGGCATCTCTTTTGGTGTAGCAGAGAGCAAACCCTTAGTTTGCTACTTGAGTTCCATTATGTTAAGTGTTCTCCCAAGTTATCTTCCTTCTCCAAAATAAATTACATTCCTGTTTACTTATCTTTAACAATTTTAGTTCCTTAAATCTTTTCTTCCCCTCATGATCAAAATATTTTCTACTTAGACTACAGCAGCATCAATAACATAATGGTATGAACCAGACAAAATGTTGTACACAATGCAAAATGGGGGAAACAATGTCTTCCCAAAAGAATTGTTGAACATGTGAAGAAACATATAGTCTGCTTTACTGCTCTGGCAAGTCCCAAGATTCTTATAAATTGCAGAAATAGATAAGTCACCTTTCCAAAATCATTCCTGTAATTGTAATGAAAATCATTGTTTTCTGTTCATCTGTACTTCACTGAAGTCTTCCAGGGCTTCTGTTTCTGTTATACTAATAACGAGAGTGAATCTGCTTTGGAGATTCTTCTCTCTGATTCCCATATCAACAGTTTTAAAAGAACTTTTCTTAATGTACATTTGCAAATCTTCTTTAGTGTTGTTAATATTCTGCTATTTCTGTTTTCAACTTTCTTAAGAGCTTCTTCTTATTTTCCTGCTTTGTTTTTTCTAAACATATTTACTCCACTGCCTTTCCAGATTTATTGTTTTCAAAACTGCTGACTTAGTAGTGGATACTTTTAGGTTTTTCCCCCTTATACTGATGCAAATTTACAGTTAGTTGCTAGTACGATCATACAATTTGATTTTCTTGGAAGATATCAGATCAACTCCAAAATTTCTGTGTTTCATGGATTTTTTTCTACATTTCTACAAAGTTCTACATTTTTATACAATTTTTAATATAACCTAGTTTGGCATTGCACTGACTTGTACAGCTGATTGCAAATTCAAAACAAATTTAAATAATTGTTTGGTTTTTTTGTTTAGAGCTACTGTTCATTCATTTTCTGCTGCAGTGTTATCAATTATTGCTATTAAGAAATCTTTTAAATAAGCATTCCTGCTATCCTCCTCTTTGCCCATGCTGCTCACGCTCTGCTGATGCTTGGAAAATATTGCTTCTTTTTCTGTCTAGACAGTTTTTCATCTAGTACTACAGTCTGGGCAATGCTATTTGGTGTTCTCTACAGACTCAGACTTTGATGATTGGATAATTTCCTAAACATAACATCCTGGTTTTCTTATTTGAGTCCACCCAGGAGTTCCAAGACATCATCATAAAGTTAATAAAATGACCTGAAGTTTGCAGAAGATTGGTGCTCTTCTGGAGAGGAAGAGGGAAGTGAGTTGGGATACCTTAATGTATCTAAAACTGCATTATGTTCCTATGTTCATGCTGCTGAATCATACTTTAAACTCTCCATGTCTTTCTTCCTTTCCTGGGTTATTTTGGATTTGAATTTGATAATGACAAAGCTGTGTCTGATCTCCATAAGCTTCATTATGGAGTGGATGATTTCTTTGCTTGGAAAATACAGATCAGGATTACATTCTAATTTTTTTTTTTATTTCAACAGTTATATACCCTATTATTCTGCCAAATTTATAGGGTTAGTTCTTCTGGATAATTTAAAAACGTCTTTCAGATTTCTTTGACTCTCTTTAAAGCACAACGTACTACAATGGTGTTAAGTTATTGTCCTGGTTTCAGCTGGGAAAGAGTTAATTTTCTTTCGAGTGATTGCTGTGAAAGGAACGTCAATAATACCTATTGTTGTAAGTTGTTGCTAAGTGATATTTACACTATTCAAGGACTTCTTTCATCTTCCTGTAGAAGAATAGACAGAACGATGGAATGGCCAATGAAATATTTCATACCATAGATGTCATGCTCAGTATGTAAATGGGGGTTAGCTGGGGGGTGGGAATCTGCAATCACTGCTTGGGATGGTGCCAGTTCAGCAGGTGGTGAGTGACCCATGTCATTATTATTTTTGTTGTTGGTTTTTTTTTTCATTTTCTGTTATTTTTTCTATTAAAAATTCTTTATCTCAACCCATGAGATTTTTTTCCCTCCTTTTTCCCCCTCCTTCAAGGCCTTTTTAGCTCCTCGTACTGCCCTGCCAGTGAGTAGGCTGGGAGTGCACAAAAAGCTGGGAGGAGACACAGCCAGGACAACTGACCCCAACTGACCAAAGGAATATTCCATGCCATATGATGTCATGCTCAGTATATAAATTCGGGGGAAAAAGAAGGAAGGGAAGTATGTTTGGAGTTACAGCACTTTGTCTTCCCAAGTAACTGTTACACGTGATAGAGCCCTGCTTTCCTGGAGATGGCTGAACACCTATCTGCCGATGCAAAGCAGTGAATGAATTCCTTGTTTTGCTTTGCTTGCATGCACGGCTTTTGCTTTAGTTATTAAACTGCCTTTATCCCAGCCCACGAGTTTTCCTTATTTTTTCCGATTCTTGTCCCCACACCACTAAAGGTCAGGGGGGAGAAGTGAGCGATTGGCTGCATGGTCCTAGTTGCTGGCTAGGCTTAAACCACAGCAACCTTGCACTCGGCCATGTTAAACTTCATGCGGTTTGCATGGGCCTACCTCTCAAGCCTGTCAAGGTCCCTCTGGATGGCATCCCTTCTCTCCAGTGCTGTCGACCACACCACACAGATTGGCATTGTTGGCAAATTTGTTAAGGATGCTCTCAATCCCACTGTCCATGTCACTGACAAAGACATTAAACAGCACTGGTCCCAATACTGACCCCTGAGGAATGCCAGTTGTCACTAGTGTCCACTTGGACATTGAGCCATTGACCACAACTCTCTGAGTGTGACCATCCAGCCAATTCCTTACCTACCGAGTGGTCCATCCATCAAATCCATGTCTCTCAAATTTAGGAGACATACAGGAATCACACCAGATACGAGCACAGACAGCCATGTCTCCTTGTCCTCTTGGGCTGGCAGAGGCAGAAGTGTTGTGAGAAAAGAGGCCAAGCGGTTTCGGCAGAAAATAAACCCCCTTGCTTTCTAACACTCCTCACCGAGGTGGGAGGCTAGGTGCGGCTAGGTTTAAATTCTGAGTGATGCCCAATTCAACACTATCAGTCCAATAGTGTTTAATATGTATTAAACTGTTACGATTTGGATACACTAATAGTGGACTGCACCTTCAGTCTAGTCATGCTCATGAACTAGCACGGCCACTCTCGAGTCTTTGGTTGCGTTCAGTGAGAAACCAAAACGACTAGCTACTTAAACAGTGCAGTTTATTTAAACAACAGATATATAGGTTCTTAGGATTGCCGGTGATAAATACACTGTCTGCAAAGCACGTGCAAATAAAGATATTGTTAAGTATACAAAACACGTGACAAAGTTACAAACAATACAGCCTGGCTATAAATGTAGGAGAGAGATTCTCTAGAGAAATTTCTAAGTTCCCTGAGGAAACACTCGGTATCATCTAAGTCTTACCCAAAGGCATCCTTATGGGGGGGAAGAAAGGCTGAGCCCATCGACTGATCCCGGAAATCAGTGATGTAATTCTTCACGATGGTGTCTTCCCTGGGTATCCCCCCTCTCTCAGGCTATTTTTATACTATTTGTTATCTTCAAGGTGGAGTTTGAGTGACTTTAGTCATACATACTTTTATTATGATAGGTGTAAAATTCTCTCGCTTCACAATCAAAGGCATAGTTTACGAGAAATTCAGGGTGCAGACTCAAGAAGGAGTGGTTGCATCTTGGAGGCGGGTAGCCTTCAGGATGGAGGTGTGTTTTGGTATTATAATGACATTATAATAAGCAAAGTTCACACACAGGACAGCATTTCATCAAAATTTGATGAAATGTTGGCTCGGATAACGTGTAGGCCGCTTATCTGTTCCATAGTACAATCTCATTCCCATATCTGCTATTCGTCACAAGGGAAGGCCACGGAACGAGCGCGTTCCGTTCCATTCCTCGTGTAGTTTTGCAAACAACCTTGTACAGGGAAACGCAGAGGCTGCATTCTTCACGTGCCAGCTGCGGCTGTATTCTACCTCAGAAGCCTCTTGATTTTATGACTTTCCTTAACGTGTGAACAATGCTGTACTTTTGTATTCTTGGCCAATTTAGTAATTATTCCACAAGGTCACTAGTGCAGAACACACACAACACTTTCCAGGTTCACAAGCACACGCATATTCGTGGATCCCCCGAGCACTGGCACAACTGCTTTGCCCACTTGATAACCCTGCCCGATTCCAGGCATCCTACTTGCTGGCTCATGCAGCTTGAAGTTTGTCAGCAAACACACACCCTGAATCCCCACCCCACCCACCCCCCCCCAAACATCATGCACCACCATGCACACTTGGTTCGGTGAAGATGCAAACACTTGCCCCCAGCAGCCAGCACCAGGTCCTCCCAGTAGCTGGTTTTCAGTGTACACACCTTTCCTACCCCAGTGGCTGGTGCTGAGACCCTACCTACTCCAGTAGCTGGCAGTGAGGCACCCACTCATTCCAGTTGCTGGCACCAGACTGGGGACACCTACATCCCTGGTTTGACTCCAGCAGCTGGAGTTAGTGGATTTGACTCCAGAGGCACCAAATCCACTATGGTCATGCCAGCAGCTGGCACTGAATCCTTGCACAGATTAGATAGGGAGATTACACAGACACATAGTTAAAAACAGATTTAATAAGATAGGACAGGCTCTGTTTTGGCTGTTGCCTCCCTCCTTTCCTTGTCGTCCCAATTTGACAAGGTCTTTGATCAGATAATCTGAAAAAAACCCAACATTCTCACACTTTGCACACCCTTATGCATCAGTGTAAGTGACCAGGTTTGGCTCCTGTCATTGTGAGAGCATGCACTGCAGAACCCTGCAATACATCTTCTTTCCCTCCTGGTCTCTACGTAGCACATGCAGATGAAGCCCTGAAGGGGACTCCAACTACTAGAAATAGCAGAAGATGGGATTCATTTTCATAGAGCTCTTTGTCAGTGTAACAGGATTGTGTGGATGCAGCATAGTCAATGGACGGAAACAGATGCCTTTTAAAAATATCCAGTAGGACCATAGCTATTTACTCAGACTTAGCTAAAATGAATCTTCCTGTGAAATTTTTTAAAGACAACTACCATCTACCCTTTGATCATATCTGAAACCTCTTCAGTTAGGGAAAAAAGGAAACTAAAATTTAAAAATAATTTCAGTGCCTCAGTTCAATACATTGGAACCCACTCTCTGCCGCTACATGTTATAATGCAAGAAGGATTGGTCTTGTTTTTGCATATCCTCTCCACAGGGGAGAATTTGGTTCAATGTAGCAAGCAGCAGTTTTCAAAAAAAATGATCTGCAGTTAACCTGGACATGCTATAACTTAATCCAATTATTCACAGAAGACAAGTTAAAGCCATCCTAAAAACTTATTCCTTCATAAATGATATTGCATCAGGCTTATATTTCTGTTTAGTTTAATTGTGGGGTAGAATTTATTTAAGGAAATAATTCTGCAACTATTAAGCTGTAATAAGATAAAGAAAATATTTTCCCATTTTTACAGAACGATAAAAAGATATTACTTATATTGCAGTACCAACTATCAATCACAATTAGGTTTCTAAATAAGACCCATGCTAACAATTTATAAGGAGTAATAACAAGACTTCTCATTCATATAGTGTCATCCTTATATTAATTTAAAAAAAAAAAAAGTCCTAGAAAACTAGACTTACTGCATCTCTGGAAAGTAACTACTAATCCTCCTTATGAAAGGTACACTGACACATAGCAGAGTTAAGTGATTTGCCTAAGGATATACAGTCAGTAGCAAAAGTAACTCTAATTCAGTTTCTAGTCTGCAGCTATGCTAGACTGCTGTCTTCCTCTCCCCATAGAAAGTCACTCTTTGAACAAAATTCCACCTTACCTGTATTTTGAATTCTCAGGACAGTTTAAACACTGAACAACAGGTATTCTTGCTACATCCGTACTACTAAATGAAAGAACACCAAGAAGCTCTGGGGCCTGACTGCCCACTCTACTTAATTGCTGTCTTAATAGCAACTAACTCTGGAGCCTTGTTGCATACTTTGCTTAATTTAGCCTCTCCAGCTTGGTCTTTCCAACATAAATCTTGAGCAGTATGGATGCCAACCAGGCTTCACTACTTGACCTTGGGGCCTTTTTTTCTGTTCAGCAATGTAGTCATAGCTTTTGAATTCAAACCTGATTCTGGTAAATTCAGTACTAAAAATTATGTTGATGCTATTTGAGGACAGTCAAGAGTCTGCATGATACTGCTGTTAAAAGCTGTACCCAAATGGAGAAAAAGTGTTTGCGATGTGTTCTTGCTTTACATTACAGCAGTCCTTTTTGTGCTGTCAGGATTTCCCTTCCACTGGTACCACGTTGTGATTTTGCGTAACTAGAAGCCGGCATGCATCTGGCTATTGCTCTAACATTGGCTTGGAATGTAAGCACCATATATTCCATCATGAGGGAGTCTGTAACTAGTTCTTGGTCAACAACTTCAGACACATTTTAATTGTACTATTTTAGAAAAGTAATGCAATGGACAGAATGGTCATTGATCTAAAAACATACCTGAAAGCTTCAATAAATGCAGATAAATGTGGTGTTTCTTGGAGTGCATATACTGCAATTTTTCCTGAGAGCAAGATTAAGTCATAAGAATTGTAATGTTATATGTAGAACTATTGTAGCCAGCCTTGGAATCTGAAAACAGGAATCTATTATAATCTCAGATTTTAAGTAAATCCATCTCTCACTTTGGTGATGGCAGTAAAAAGCTTGAAAATGTGAGACATAAAACAGTTATACTTTCAGAGATTTAGTCTTTGAAATATTGACTGCTTCATAACTTTTAACAGGATATTATTTCTATGACATCCTAACCTGGTGAAAGAACACAAAAAGTAAACTTAGTGCATGACACAGAGACAATATTACATCCTAATTGTGGCTAAACATACCAGGCTTGGCATTTCTACTGTCACTTCAGAGGATAAAACTCACAATTGCTTTCACATGTACCTGTTTTTCCTGTTTCTACAACCTGAAGCAGGTCTGGACCTGAAGCAGGTTCTCATGTAAAGATCTCTGCTGTAGTGTGCCAAATCAGCCTGTTCTTTACTACTTCAAATCCAAAGGGCCTTAAAAGTCAGCATAGTTAACTGAGCAAACAGGCTGGAGAGAAAGAAGATAAATTTAACTTCTGAAGTACAAAATGCCAATTTTCTTTTCAGAACAAAAAAAAATAGTGAAATAAACCAGTAACAATTCTCCAGGCCACACACAGTTGCTTGGAATCTTATTAAAGAAAAACTATTGAAAACCAGATAGGAAAGAACTAGTCGACTGGATCTGAAGTAATTTCTATTAATCATCGGATCCTGCAAAAAAATGTTTTTGAATCTTTCCATATAATTGTTTTTGCAGCAAAGATTTTTCATTGCATTATGAAATGGAAAAGGAAGACTTGTACTGGACACAAGTCAGAGGACTCATAAACAGCCTGAAACCAGTGTCAAGCCTCTGTAATTTCAATGGATATTGGATTAAGCTTATAGAATAGGGGAAAAAATGGAGGATTTTCAAAGCAACAGGGTATGATTATGTCTAATTTGATACCTTTCTGTACATAGACAGTAATTTGTTGTTAAGCTAAAACATAACGTAAAGACAACCAATATTGTTTTAAAGATTGTAAGTCATGGAAAAATTTCCATGCCTTTAGGATATCTATTCCAGCATTAATTGCTTTCACCATGAAATGTTTACATTTTATTTCTAGTACAAGCTCTGCTTACTTCAGTTAGAGGGCATGCAGATTTTGATCGCTTCAGGGATCTGCTGGCCAAAGTGCCGTGGGACAAAGCTCTAGAGGCAAGGGGGGCCCAGGACAGCTGGTCAGTATTCAAGGATCACCTTCTCTGTGTCCAGGAGCAAACTATACCGACAAAGAGGAAGGCAGGAAAGAATGCTAGGAGACCTGCCTGGATGAACAAGGAGCTCCTGGACGCACTGTCACACAAAAAGAAACTTTATAAGGAGCGGAAGAAAGGACAACTAGAATGGAGGCATATAAGGAAGCTGTCCAAACAGCAAGAGACCTGGTGAGAAAAGCTAAAGCTCAGTTAGAATTAAATCTAGCCAAGGGGATCAAGGGAAACAACAAAAACATTTCTATAGGTACATTAATGGTAAGAAGAAGACTAGGAAGGGTGTGGGGCCCCTCAGAAAGGAAACAGGGGAGCTGGTGACAAGTGATATGGAGAAGGCTGAGGTTTTTAATGATTTCTTTTCCTTAGTCTTCACTGTCAAGGGCTCCAGCCACACTTCCGGAGTCATAGAAGACAATGGCAGGGGTTGGAAAGAACTGCCCATTGTAAGAGAAGATCAGGTTTGTGACCATCTGATGAACCTGAAAGTGCACAAGTCCATGGGACCTGATGGGTACTGATGGAACAGTCGGATGAGGTTGCTAAACTGCTCTCTATTATATTCCAAAAGTCATGGCAGTTTGGTGAGGTCCCCACTGACTGGAAAAGGGGAAACATAATCCCCATTTTGAACAAGGGAAAGAAGGAGGAACCAGGGAACTATAGGCCAGTCAGTCTCACCTCCGTGCCTGGTAAGATTATGGAGCAGATCCTCCTGGAGGCACTGCTGAGGCAAAAGAATAACAAAGAGGTGATTGGATACAATCGACACGGCTTCACCAAGGGCAAATCGTGCCTGACATACCTGGTGGCCTTCTATGAGAAGGTCACAACATCAATAGACAAGGGGAGAGCAACTGATGTCATTTACCTGGACCTGAGCAAAGCCTTTGACACTGTCCTGCATGACATCCTGGTCTCCAAGCTGATAAAATATGGCTTTGATGGACTGAAAACTCAGTGGATAAAGAACTGGCTTGATGGCCGCACCCAAAGAGTGGCTGTCAATGCGTCCATGTCCAAGTGGAGGCCAGTGACAAGTGGAGTCCCTCAAGGATCATTACTGGGATCGGTCTTGTTTAACATCTTCGTCAGCAACATGGTCAGTGGCATAGAGTGCACCCTCAGCAAGTTTGCCAACGACACCAAGCTGTGTGGGACAGCTGACATGCTGGAAGGAAGGGATGCCATCCAGAGGGACCTTGACAGGCTGGAGAGGTGGGACCATGCCACCCTCATGAAGTTCAACAAGACCAAGTGCAAGGTCCTCTATCTGGGTCGGGGCAATCCCAAGCACCGATATAGGCTGGGCAGTGATATAGGCTTGAGAGCAGCCCTGAAGAAAAGGGCTTGGGGGTGCTGGTGGACGAGAGGCTCAACATGAGCTGTCAGTGTGCACTAGCAGCCCAGAAAGCCAATCGTGTCCTGGGCTGCATCAGGAGAAGAATGGCCAGCAGGTGGAGGGAGGTGATTCTCCCCCTCTACTCCACTCTTGTGAGACCCCACCTGGAGTACTGCGTCCAATTCTGGAGCCCCTGCTACAAGAAAGGTATGGACGTGCTGGAACGTGTCCAGAGAAGGGCCACAAGGATGATCAGAGGGCTGGAGCCCCTCTCCTATGAGGACAGACTGAGAGAGTTGGGGTTGTTCAGTCTGGAGAAAAGAAGGCTCCGAGGAGACCTTATAGTGGCCTACTTAAGGTCACATCTTAAGGGGGCCGACAAGAAAGCTGGTGAGGGACCTTTAAGGATATTGGGTAATGGTAGGACTAGAGGGAATGGATTAAAACTAGAGATGGGACGATTCAGACCGGACGTTAAGAAGAAGTTCTTCACCATGAGGGTGGTGAGACACTGGAACAGGTTGCCCAGAGAGGTGGTGGAAGTCCCATCCCTGGAAGTTTTTAAGGCCAGGCTGGCTGGGGCTCTGAGCAACCTGATCTATTGGGAGATATCCCTGCCCATGGCAGGGGGGTTGGACCTAGATGATCTTTAAGGTCCCTTCCAACCCTAACAATTCGATGATTCTATGATTCTATATTTTATAATGCTTTCCCTGCTAATTAAAAAAGATCCTTCCACCTTCAACAGAAACTTCACTGTACAGAGGTCTATCCTACATGCTATAAATAGATCCTCTAACTATTCTGTATATAGTGCACATTATATATCAGTTTTTCCAAGCTTCTTTTTGATAAGTAGATAATGCTTCTATTTTTAGGCCCACCCAACTGTGTTTAATTTTTTATAGCTTTCTTAAAATACAGACATATGGTAGGTACTCAAATAATGACTTAATCAATGCTGTATACCATTTCTCTTCCTACTATTTATCTTTTTATTAGGAAAAAGACATATTTGATATTTTTTGCTGCAGGAAACTCGCTCTAGGTTCATATTAGTCTGGTGATTACTTTCCAGGATGTCTATCCACTCTTCATAAACACATATAAATTTTTGCCAGACATTATGAGACATTGATATTTATTAATTTGTTTTTCATTTTAAACATAAATTGACCTTTTCATCTATTCACATCTGCAGATCAGTAAAAAAAGCCTTAATCAAGAAAAAACACATATTTCACATACATAACTGAAATAAATTGAAAGGATAAATCAGTTTCTAACTGGTGGGATTATAAAGAAATTTTCCCTATGAGTAAATTAGTCTGTAACTGCCTAACCTGGCATATGTATACAGCTAGTACCAGCTAGAGGCAGGAGACAAAATAAGAAAACAATGTATCAGCTAATTAGTATTCCAGTTTTATGAAATGATATGCCAAAATTTAACTAGAAGAGGAAAGTTCATCAGAGTCCTCCTGAGACTTCATAAGCAGACAGGCATTTTGCTGTTTGAGCCTGCTCTGCAAGGCAGCAGCAGATCTGGTGTCCTAAAAGAACATGTCCTTTTCATAGCAGACTAGGGCTTCAGCATATTACAGCACAGTTACCTCTACATTGTTTTTAATTAAAAAAAAAAAATACTACTGCCAGTACTTTCTTTCTCTTCTGGGTTAATGGAATGAGAACAAGATCTTATCCTTTTTTTCTTTCAGAGTTTAAAATGTCTGTTTTCTCTGATCACTGTAATCATGGTATCCACATTTGCATTTTATCTTTTGATCTAACTGGAATTCTTTAGCAGCATTTTATACAGCAGGAGTCATTTGGAGAGTCTAATCACTTCATGATGTGTTACAAAACAAGTATTTCTTTTCTAAGGATTTTATTTGACATCTTCAAAGTGTAATATATATTCTCTTGGCTAGCTTTCGTTAGCTAAATTTTGACAGCTTGAAAAAAGTTTCTGAAGAAAGTGTGTCTGTTTTGACTACAGACTTATATTGGAATTGGAGTTGTTCCTAATTCCGTTGGTGCTGTTTTAACAAAATAAAACTAATCTTCAAAATAAAAGGTGTTATTTATTAAAATATATATCAATGAACATTTATCTATTTATCTTTTTGCCATACCATTACAGAATCTACATGTGCAGAGTAGTTAACAGACACTACTCCTAGGATTGTTCAAAAGTCTGGTGAATTTCTCATTTCTCATTATGCTCATCCACATTGCCCTTGTATACTGACTGAATCTGAATTCAAGTAGGATCACATGGAATTATACCATTGTCAGATGCATGGGGTAATATCGGCATACTGTAGATGCCTAAATTTAGGTGTCAAAATATACATCTCTATAGGTGAACTGCTTGTCAAGATGCCTAATACAGTGAAAGACAGAAGGTTTTATTTGTTGCAGTTGCAATCTGAGATACTCTAATATCCAAGATAGTTAGATAAAAACATTTATAGGTTCCTATGGGAGCCAGACTCTCATAGAATCACAGAATATTCATGGTTGGAAAGGACCTTTGAGGTCATCGAGTCCAACCATACACACACACATATAAGAAAAAACAAACTAAAAACCAAACAAAAAGCCCCCAACAACCTACAGTCTCTGCCCTTCAGAGCATGCCCTGAAGTGCCAAATCTAGACGTTTCTTAAATACCTCTAGGGATGGTGACTCAACCACCTCCCTGGGCAGGCTCTTCCAGTGCCTGACCACTCTTTCACTAAAGTAATTCTTCCTAATATCTAATCTAAACCTCCCCTGCCGCAACTTCAGACCATTTCCTCTGGTCCTGTCATTATTCACTTGGGAGAAGAGGCCAACACCCACCTCTCTCCAACCTCCTTTCAGGTAGCTGTAGAGGGCAATGAGGTCACCCCTCAGCCTCCTCTTCTCCAAGCTACACATGCCCAGCTCCCTCAGCCTCTCCTCATATGACCTGGTCTCCAGACCCCTCACCAGCCTGGTAGCTCTCCTCTGGACTTGCTCCAGCACTTCAGTGTCCCTCTTGTACAGAGGGGCCCAGAACTGAACACAGTACTCGAGGTGAGGCCTCACCAGTGCCTAGTACAGAGGCACAATCACTTCCCTGCTCCTGCTGGCCACGCTATTCCTGATGCAAGCCAGAATGCTGTTGGCCTTCTTGGCCACCTGGGCACACTGCTGGCTCATGGTAAGCTGGCCATCCACCAGCACCCCCAGGTGCTTTTCTGCTGGGCAGCTTTCCAGCCACTCTTCCCAAAGCCTGGAGCGTTGCTTGGGATTGTTGTGACCGAAATGCAGGACCCGGCACTTGGCCTTATTAAACCTCATACAGTTGGCCTTGGCCCATCAATCCAGGCTGTCCAGGTCCCTCTGTAGAGCCTTCCTACCCTCAAGCAGATCAACACTCCCACCTAGCTTGGTGTCATATGCAAACTTACTGAGGATGCACTCAATCCCCTCATCCAGATCGTTGATAAAGATATTAAACAAAACTGGCCTCAAAACTGAGCCCTCAGGGACACCACTGGTGACGGGCCACCAAGAGGATTTCACCCCATTAATCACAACTCTCTGGGCACGGCCATCCAGCCAGTTTTTAACCCAGCAAAGAGTACACTTGTCTATGCCATGATTCGCCAGCTTCTCCAGGAGAATGCTGTGGGGGACGGTGTCAAAGGCCTTACCAAGGTCCAGATAGACAAAGTCCACAGCCTTCCCCGCATCCAGAAGGCGTGTCACATGGTCATAGCAAGAGATCAGGTTGGTTAAGCAGGACCTCCCTTTCCTAAACGCATGCTGGCTGGCCCTGATCCCTTGGCTGCCCTGCACTTGCCATGAGAGCTCACTCAAGATGATCCCCTCCATGATCTTTCCTGGTATCGAGGTCAGGCTGATAGGCCTGTAGTTCCACGGATCCTCCTTCCGACCCTTCTTGTAGGTGGGCTTCACATTAGCCACCCTTCCCTGTCGACCAAGATTGTTGATAAATGATGGAGAGAGGCTTGGTGAGCTCTCTCGCCAGCTCCCTGAGTACTCTTGGGTGAATCCCATCCGTTCCCGTAAACTTAGGTGCAGAAGCAGATCATTGACTACTTCCTCCTGGATTACAGGTGGGTTGTTCTGCTCTCCATCCTTATCTTCCAGCTCAGGAGGCTGAACACTCTGGGGATAGCTGGTCTGACTGTTGAAGACGGAGGCAAAGAAGGCATTAAATATCTCAGCCTTCTCCTCGTCCTTGGTTGCAACTTTCCCCCCCGCATCCAGTAAGGGATGGAGATTCTGCCCGGAGATTCTCTCACCCAGCTGCTGTCTCACTCCCCCTGCTCAAGAGGACAAGGAGAGGAACTATGATGAAAAAACTCATCGTTTGAGATAAAAACAGGAAGATCATTTATAAATTACTGTAGAATTATAGATTCATTTAGGTTGGAAAAGACCTTTAGGATTATCAATTCCAACTGTTAATTTAGCACTGACAAGTCCACCATTAAACCATACCCTTAAGCACCACATCTACATGTCTTTTAAGTACCTCCAGGGATGGTGACTCAACCACTTCCCTGGGTGGCCTCTTCCAATGCTTTACAATCCTTTCCATGAAGAATTTTTTTCTAACATCCAATCTAAACCTCCCCTTGTGCAATTTGAGGCTCAGCTCGTAACTGTTCCTTTCTGCTGCTCCTTGCACCTCCCAGTTTTCCGTGTCTTCATTGTTCGTCCTTTACATGGCCTGCAGTCCTTCAGTTTAAACTTGCTCCAGCATGGGTCCTCCATGGGACACAGTGCAGATATCTGCTGCGTTGTGATAGTCTCTACAGGCTGCAGTGAAATATCTGCCTATCTCCTTGGACTGCAATTCCTGTCAGAAGAACCTGCTCCCGCATGGGCTCTTGACAGGTGACAGTTCCTTCAGGGAAGTATTCGCCTGCTCTGGTGTGGTATCCTCCACAAGCTGCAGTGTGAACATCTGCTCTGGTGTGGCTCTCTCCATGGGCTGAAGGGGAATATCTGCTCTGGAGTCTGGAGCACATCCCTCCCCTCCTTCTTCTCTGACCTTGGTGTTTGCAGGGTTGTTTCTCATACATTTTTTTTTTCCTTACTCCTCACTGCCTGCACAGTGTTTTGCTTTTTCTTTAATGCATTTCCCCTAAGGCACTATCAGTTTGGCTGATGGGCTCAGCTGTGTCCTGCAATGGGTTCACTGGAGCCAGCTGGAATTGGCTGTGTCTGGGCAGCCCCTGGCTTTTTCTTACAGAGACCATCCCTGCAGCCCACCCCCACCTAAACTTTTCCATCCACTCACAGTATACTATGTAAAGGCAACTGTATGAAGTTTCTACTCACCACACAGGTATTTAATGCCTTCCAGGAGTCCTGCGGTTATTCCTTGCTGATATTGAGATGTTGCTCTGAAAAGATGTGGGTTTCCTATAAGTCCTGCGTGAGATTTGCCAGCAGGTAACAGAGATAGAATGTCTCAGATGACACTGAAGGCCCAGCCACTGATTGCACTGAATAAAGGTTCAATTTGTTTGCCTGTATGCAGACATTTAGTACCATCTGCCATGTCTTAGGATATCCAAACATCTGGACAGGCTGGCAGATATGGTTCAGAATGACAGCAAGCTTGTGTTGTTTTGGAGACACAGTTGGAAGCCAGGTGGGGTAGCCCAGAAAAAGTCTGGGTGCTGCTGTTCAGGCAAATGAATCCCATCATGATATTAAGAGCAGGCAGAATCAGTTGTGTAAACATAATCATTTAATTTTACCTAAATCTTCTCAGCTGACTGAATCTCCTAGAGCCATCTCTGACCCTTACGATATCCAAAGCATTTGTATGGCATCTGCAGATATTTTACAAGAACCACAGGAAACTCATCACATTCTGTGAGGCAGGAGGAAGACAGACAGGACAGGCTAAGGCATGTAGACACCTGTAGGCGATGGAGTATAAATGTCAATCCTATCCTTACTTCCTTATATTAAATTTGTCCCATCTTTCTGTGTGACAACTATATATTGTCCTCAATGCCTCATTGATATTGCACTCAAATAGAAGACAGAAGACTAGCCACTCTGTTCTCATTCTCTCTTTCATTGTTTTACCTCGATTCTAAAAAAAAAACCCTGTGATTCAAGATTGTTGAGCAGCCGTGAAGGTCAACACAGTTTTAGATGTTCCGCTGGTATAACAAATAAACACAGCTGAATTAATAGAACTAAATCAATTACACTGGATTCAGATAACTGACTCAATTTCTAATTTCTAAGCTTTGCTATGTGTACAGTGCCAACACTCAGTAGTGTATTTATATTTCATATTTCATATTTTACTGATGTGCAGCTTCATGAATATACCGATCATCTCATGTAAGGCAACAAAAACATAAAAGCTATTTTCATCTGTATCTGTAGTAGTTCTATTTCTGCTTGTCCATTTATCTACAGAGATAACAACAATCAGCACTTCCATAGAAAAATTATTTTTGAGTTAAAAAACATAATTGTAATCAGTGTGAAAGAACCTGATGAATAAACCCTCAAATGGCACAAACACAGTCTCTCTTTTTATTCTTTTAGTATAGAATTATTTTTATCCTCATATTTGTGGTGACTGGCATTATGTCATATGAATTGTACTGATACTATTATCAATGTGCGCATGCAAGACTTCTGCAGTGCAGCTGAGTGCAGGCACAACTTATTTCCCAATGATTAACTTCTAGCTATTATAGAGAAGAGAAATTCTGAAAATCTTAAGATAGGAGAGAGTACTTTAGAAAATTGTCTTTTTCTTTTTTTTTTTTTTTAAATTAGACATCTCAAATTCCTCTGTGTCTTTAAAGCATGCTGTCTAACTTAGTGTACAACGTTTTTGGGCACATTTTGGTTGGGTTTGGTTTTGAAATTAGTAATTATTAATAATTCATAAGCATAAGGTCAAAGACGATTTTCTCTAGTTTTGGCTCTAAGAAAGAAAGAATTCTGAAAAATACAATGCAGAAATATTTTTTTTAGCCTTTTCATCTCCTCAAATCCTTGAACCCATGAAACAACACTGATTTTTTTGCTGAAACAGTTTTTTACTTACACTTCCTTCACAGAAGCCTTTTTGTGTGTGTTTGACAGCAAAATGGGAAAATTTATTGAAAACAAACTGACGTAAGGTTTCACCTTGTTTCTGTCCTCTGTGCAAAATAGCTTTATTACTGCTACAGCTGATTTCAGTCAAATCAGATGCACTGGTGCAAGTCGTGAATCCGCTTACATTCTTTCAGCTTCATGGAAGTCTGTGATTCAGCAGAAGTCAGTTGATTTAGGTGCCACAGCCTCAAGATGCTGCAGTGCAAGACTTAATATGCACCAAAAATCCATGAAGGAGAGGACACGTTGTAAAGTATCCTAACCATTGGGCAATTTTCAGTACAATGTTGTAGGTTTTTGGTTCTGTTTATGGAAGAAACCTTGGATTGGAGAGAAACATCATTTAAGACTTTGACTCTGTAAAGACAAAAGGTATTTGTCAGCTCTGCCGTGGGCCTTACATACAGCCATTGTCCAGACAGACTTCAGTACGGATATTTGGATATTTTACTCTGCCTTAAAATATGCAGTCTTTAGGTCCCAGATAATTTTTGTATAACCTATTTAACTCTTTCTTTTTTTGTCTCTGGTTTGGGTTTCCTCATGTTTTGTTATTTGTTGGCTTTTAACATTCATTACTTCCAGTGACAATGAATTTTTTTTTTTTTTTTACTTTTAAGATTTACCACAATTGCATACAAATGTTACACAAGATTTTCTCCATAGCCAACTGACATGCAGTATATATGAAAAGAAAAAAACCCCATATTTTCATTTAAAAAACAAGTTCAACCCTAGTATAAATTTAGGCAATCTACATATGTAGGTAGCATAATCTTTGTCGTTGTACACAGGGGATTCAACTAATCAATATAGGTGTATACTTTAATGTGAGCAGATCACTCTCCAAACTCCACTGAGTCTATTGATCAAGGTGAGATAGTTTTTTTAGTCAGGTTAGAGTTTTCCATTGGCATCTTATGCCATTTAACACCCCTGTGACATCTCACCTGAATTTAACTGCCACTTCAAAAAGACATGGGTAGTCCTGTGTTGCATCTGTCAACTGAATGTGGCTGTCTCAGATGCCTTAGAGCACCTTGTCTAGGAAACTGACTTATTCTCCTTAACTGCTTTGCTGAGAACTGCAGCTTACACACCCAGCCTGCACACAAGCACCTAAATTTAACTGCCTAGACCTGATCCCACCTCCTAGATGGTGGACGCTGAAATCCCACCCACCACAGGAGCAAATATTACACTCAAAATCCTGTTATGGGCTAAAAGGATCACACTATGTATATAGAGTTGAGAATTTACTGCAAGCTGGAATCATCTGTTGAGGACAACAAAGCCTCATTAATAATAAAGTTGGCTTGTTATAAAAGAAAACTTCCTAGTATCTATTTGTTTATCACTCACCTCAGTGTCACCCTGACTCTTACAGCTGCCAAAGGGACAGGGGTGCCTGTGATGGATGCAGCCCCCTTTGGCCTGGGACCCCAACAAAGTGCTGTTGTGTTCCTCCACCTCTGCGGTCTTTCAGGCTGTTGCCCCCCGGCGAGTAGCAGCTCCCACCAGGAGGAGGACGGTCACTTGAGAGTGGGGCGCAGATCAGCTCCAACTCCCAAAGGCTGCCCCTATCCCTGACAGAGACCTGCCCTGCAAGGAAATGCAAGAAACACCAAATATTATGTGTTTCTAGTTACTTCCTTTTCAGTAAATAGCCACCATCACATACAGAACTATTTTGTTCAACACAGGTCCTCTTGTTCTTACAGAAATGCAATAAAAAAAAACCCAGTCTTGAGGTAGATGAATAAAACTTTAAGTTACAATAGAGCCCAGTGACTAGGGAACTAGAGAGAGACAGCCTGAAAACCTTGATCTATTCCTGTTGGTGCCATTTATCTTCTTTATATAGCAAAAAAGGATTTTGCATCTAAGTACTGAAGTTAAAGCATATATAATCATAAGAAACAGCCTACATAAAGACTCCTCCAGAAAGTGTTTTCAAGCAACTGAACAGAGTTTAGGCTGCTGACACAAGCGTGTAAAATTAGATTGCTCAAGCATATGGTGTGAATATATTTATCAGCTTTCAATTTTGCCACTTTCCCTTAATTTTTAGTGGAACCATGAATGGCCTCTATTCCTTGGAGCACATGTAGCTAAACCTATGTATGTTTTATTTGCCTAATATGGGATTGAAACTGAATCTAGGCATCCAAATTCCAGGCTGCGAGCCTGGGAACACCTCAGGAGCTGCTAATCTGATGGGCATCTCAGCCTAATGAGTACCACATTATTTTTTAGGATGGAAAATTTATTACTGCGCATTTGCCACTGTTTTGACAATGCCAAGCACGTCAGTCTTATCTAAGTAAAATTTATATATATAAATATATAAGTATATAAGTATATCTAAGTGAAATTTGAGTACTTCTGTGTAAATCACCAAAGAGCCTGGTATTTTCAGAGGATGTCCAATAATGCTGAAAGGCTCAGGCTTTTTGTAATATTATTACTAGAACTTTCTAATGCACTTGCAATAACAGATAATTTAATTCAGCTGCATCTTTTTACAGAACTGTTTTTTTTTGTTTTTTTTACAACTGAAAACATTTTCAGGGAATACTGAGTTCCCACATCAGCCTGGGAGAATTCAAACCCAAATATCATGGGACAGTGTCCTGATTGCCAGATTAGTAGCTAAGCAAGTTGAAATCAGTCTTAATAATGAAGTTTTATCACTGTGATTAACATACTTCAAGATACATTTGTTGAAATGAATGTAAAGAAAAGAGATATGGCTAGTACTGTGTAATTCAATTATTTAGCAAGAAGAAAAAATTTAGGCCCTAGTCTCTGCTTCCTGTATTATTTCTAAATTTATTCCAATATCTGCTTCACAATCATGGGATCAAAAGCTGATATCTACATATTCCTATTGGCAGGAAACTATCCCCTCTCTAACTTAAGAAAAGATCCAGACTAAAGACATAATTTCCCTGTAGTCTTAGGTCTTGAAAATCTTAAAAATATGCAAGGATGAGGATCCCACAACCAATTTGGATAAGATGTTTCAGTGCCTTGGCAATCTCTCAGTGAAAAAATTTTTCCTAATACTTTGAACTTCATCAGGCTCACGGCCAGTGCCCCTTATTATATCTCCTAACATTATGAGAAGAGATGAACTGCAGTGTCTTTGTAACTCTGCTTCAAGTACTTTCAGGCAGCTTTTACATCACCTCTTATCCTTCTCTTTGTCATGCTAAACAAGCCAGGCTCCCTCTTACACACCTTCTAGGGTATGTGTAATTTTTCAGACTCCCTCCATTTTCTCCATATCCCTCTGGAACTGGGAGAGGCAAGCAAAAGTGGCACAAAGTTCCAGTTGTGGCTTTGCTAGCACTGAGTGGAGAAAAATAGTTTCCCTTGATTGGCCAGGCACAATTCTCCCAGTGAATCACAGTGTGCCTAATTTATGAAGTTGTTTTTTATCCTTTCATTGTTACTCCCAAGTCCTTTTCAGCAGACCTGGCTTTCAGCCAGTTGTTTAGCATGCATTGGTGTCTGGCTTTGTTCTGCTCAGGATGCAGAAAAAGGCTTTTTTTCATTGAGGAACTTCAAGAGATTTCCATCAGTCCAGTCCTTGAGTTTATCAGGGTATTTCTTGGTCAAATATCTGCTACGTATGTTAGATGCTACCTCCAAATTAGTTTCATCTACAGATTTTCTGACCGTGCATTTTGTCTTATCACCATGGTTGTTGATAAAGATGCTGAACAACATGTGCCCCAGTATCAACCTCCAAGTACTCCACTCATTCCCAGTGACAAATGGACACGGAGCTATTGATTTCTGTCCTTTAAGCTTAGAAGGATATTATGTCAAAGGCCTTCCAAAAGTCAAAATATATTACATCTACCACTGTTCCACCATCCATATAGTAATTTCATCATAGAAAATAATTATTCAAACATGGTTTGACATTATTAAACTTTTGCCGGCTATTTTACATCTTCTTGTCCTTTATGTGCTCCTAAATGTATTCCAAGGCAAATTCATACACTTATGCAAAACATATCAATATATAGATACAATCATATGTGATTGCATTCTATAATGAAATACTGGCTTTATGCATGGTGGGAGAGCAATGTTGCCATTTATTTTTTCAGCAAGTCTATTGACATCTATCTAATACTTGCAAAATTAGTGATATGTATTCTGGATAGGTAGACTATAAGGTGAGAGGAAAAGCAGCAGTATCACTGAGCTCAAAAGATTGTGATTAACATTACCATGTCTAGCTGGTGGCTGATTACTGGTGGTATGCGTTGAGGTCAGTATGGGTTTATTATACATCTAGATAATGGGACAGACTGTACCTTCAGCAAATTCATAGAAGATACCAAATTGAGGGGACCAGTGGGTACTCTGGAAGGCAAGGCTGTTATTGAAAGATTCCTCACCAGGATGTAGGAAAGGGCTGACAAAAAGCTCATGCTATTCAACAAAAGCAAATGCAAAACCCTGCACCTGGACTGAAAAAACCACATGCAGTAGTACAGGTTGGGAACTGACTGGGTTGAAGGTAGTTTTGCAGAAAACGGTATGGAGTATACTGATGGTCAAGCAGAATGTGAGACAGCAGTGTGCCCTTGTGGCAAAGCAGGCCAACAGCATCCTGGCTGTATTACCTAGACCATCTCTCAACAGGTTGAGGGAAATGATCCTTCCCCTCTCTTTGGCACTTGTGTAGCTGTGTCTGTGGTACTGCATCTAGTATCAGGTTCCCTAGTATAGTAAAGACAATGCCATACTGAACTGAGTCCAGTGGAAGGCCACCAGGGTGGCTGGGAAGCTGAAGCACATACCACAAAAAAAAAAAAAAGGCTGAAAGCTGTCTGCCAAAACCAGAAAACTAAGGGATGGACAGTGGGATATCTTATTGTTGTCTACAACTACCTAAAGGGAAGGTATAACACAATGAAGGTAGAGTCTTCTTGGGGTTACGCAGTGATAGGTTCTAAAGAAACAAAGACAAGCTGCAGCACGGTAAATTCAAACTACAATGTATGAATAATGAAGACAGTCAAACACTGGAACAGAGAGGTTGTGGAGTGTCCATCCTTGGAGATATTCAGAACTCAACTGGATACAGCCCTGCGCAACCTGAAATAAATTGTCCATGAGCTGTCCAAACCTGATGACCTGTCCTTCCAACCAAAATTATGCCGTGATTTTATCTGCCCATTATGTACCTGTAATAAGTGAAATAAACTTCATGACAACTGTAGCTTGCTTTACTTAGGCATGATTCATTTAAATTAAGTTTGGATGTCCACAGTTAGATGTTTACATTTGATCTAATCAGCCTCAGCTCTCTTTACATTTAAAAGAACAAAGGTCTTCTATGTTAAGATCCTACTTCCATTATGTGGTTATCCAAAGCAAATTCCGATAACTATAAGATCTTTAGCTTAGAAACTCAATTCAGTTGTCTAGTGCCATTTGAAAAAACTTTAGAAACTGGAACACTCTCATGGATGTATGAGGCTAAACATCTTTTGGAGAACTAGGTGAAAGCTTACCAGAGTACCCTAGTGTATCTTGAATAACGCTATTTGCCACCATATTTTGAGATATATCTAAAAAATGTCCTGTGAAGTAATTTATTGAATACGTATCCTCTCAAATACATTTTTAAATTACTATTTGAACTTCACTTTTGAGGCACTAGCATGATTTTTCATTGCAAGATTTTCAGTGCTGTTCAAAAATACTTTCAATACACTGTCTACTTTAGCAAGTCTTTATTATACTTTTATGGGTATTTATCATTACTGATTGGCATAGAGATAGCAAACTTCAACAGGAATATTTCCTACATTTAAAGCTACTCAGCAGTATGAAAAAAATATTTAAATAGTTCAGCATATTTCTCAGCAAAAGAGCTTTTAAAATATCTTTTTAAAAATGTTTGGACTTACGGTCCTTTTGCTACTAGGAATCAACTACAGACAACTTTTCAGCTTCTAGAAAGAAAATTGACTTAAAACTTCATTAAATATTTATATTTGTCTGCCTGCTTTTTTAGCATTTTATGAATAGGCAAAAGCATATAATGAAGATTTTCTTTCCAATGGACAATTTTATAGAAGAACTTTTAATATATTCTTATAGTAAAAAAAAAAAAAAAAAAAAAAAGGCTGAAAAACTGGAGCTTACTAGGCAACTATTTCTTGCAGTGTCTATATATTTGTAAGTGATCGCAAACCCTCTTTTTGAATCTGGATATATATTCCACACAATTACAAAAAGAAAAGAATAAGCCTTACTTGCAGTTTTGAATTATACACCAATGAATATAGGTGAAGTCACATCAAACTGTTTGGGGTTTTGTTGTTTGTTTTTGGTTTATTTTTATGTAAAAGAGGAAAGACCGTATATTTATTCTATAACGAAATTATACGAACCTGCATGGAAAGACTTTTATATAATTTTATCACATATGCTTCTGAAAAACAAATTTCTAGACAATATAGTTGTTGGTCTCGCGTGCTTGTGTTTCCGTTTTCAAATGGCTGCATTACTCACTGTCCAGTATACATCTATTTTCAAATGGATATTTACTGAAGTATTGTAGCTGTGCCACCAAAACTATTCCAAACACTGCAGATTTTGTTTTAAATGATTTTTTCTTTTGCTTTAAGAAAATAAGTCAAAAATCCACCAAAACCAAAACACGCACACAAGAGTGACCAAAACTAAATTTCAAACTCACAGAAAATACTGAGCATGAACAAATTACTTGGCTGCAGCTGCCAAAACACCTAGCCAGGCACAATGCTATTAATACCATAACTAAAGCAGTAAAATGTTGATTAACTGTAACCTTAGAAACCCACCCACATCTCCCTACATTTCCCCAGCTCAGCTACCTACAGAAACAGGCAGGTCACAAGCAGACCCTCCCATAATCATCAACACATTTTCCTTTTCATTTCATCACTCCCCCATAATCTGAAGTTTCGTTTGTGTTTGTGTAACAGAAAATCCTTAAAAATTATTCCTAGGCCGAGATATGCCTGTGCCATAAGAACTACAGCTAGTGAAATGCCAGGTTTATCATATATTGTCTAATAGAATTAGATAATGTGCGTAAGCCCAGTATTTGATCCTATTACTATAGAGTTATTCCTAATTCCTTCATCTTTTTCTATATGCCTAATTATTTTTCTATCTAAATTTTATCTCAATTCTTTTAACTGACCTGTGACAAGATATGAAAATCATAGCAACAATTACATGTCAGATCAATTAAACCTCAGGTGAATGTGTATTTCTGGTTTAATTTTCATTAAGTTTTGTCCTCTTCAATTTCTTTTTTTTTTCTGTAAAAATAAAACTTTGATTTTGACAGACTGATTATTCACAGATTATGCTTGTAATTTAGTACCGTTACTAACTGATAGCTAAGACAATACCTTAATTTATTAGGAATTGTATTTATTAGCTTTTATTTATTGTTTTCTATGAAGACCAAACTTGGTGAACACAGCCTAAAGACAATATGATCTTCATAAATCACAACATGATTTTTGGAGAACAAACTATTTGACTGCTTAAGTCATCCAATGCTGTTAATAAAACTGAGTAATATCTATACTTACTAGCTGACACAGAGCTCTGACACATATTCTTAGGGCTTTCTCTGACTACTTAGCTCACTTTTCACTCCTCTGTGTGAGAGACTGCATGGAAAGACTTAAGCTAACTGTCTCAGCCTTCTTTCCACAGCTCTTCATTTGGAGTGTTGTGCACAAACTTGATTTTCTCTTTTTTTCATTGCTCAAAACTATTTACAGAAGAAATACTGAAAAAGATACCAAGAGTTATTTATTATTCAAATAAAAATTCCAAAAGATTTTAAATTTCTCAAATTAGTTACTCTTCTATGATCTTTGGGCTGCAACTCCAACATCAATGACTCTCAGTGAAAAGGAAAATTCACCCCTTGATGGACCACATACATTCAAATGTTTAATTATTGATTAAATATTGCTTAGATATATAATCAAATTACTTTTTAAAAAGTTCCTATGTTTGGTCAACACAAGCTTTGTACTACTGAATTATATTCGTAGATATAATGCATGTAGTGAATATTAGTCAATGGTACCCAAACAACCTTCATGTTAGTCTCTATTATGTCAGTATAACTTTCTACATATAGAACTTCTGCTGCCAATAACAGTCACCATGCAGTGTAAAGAATCAAAACTGAATGTAATATGCATAGTTGTTTAATTTTAAAAGCAATTTTGTCTAGAAAATTATTTCACCTGTCACAGTTTATAACTAAAGACTATTATATATTGTAAAGTACTGAATAACGACCAGCAGCCTCTAACAGAGGCATGGAAAATCAAAATTTGTTTTCTTTGTATAAAACATGCTTAATTGTGTTAGGCAAGCAGGAGGAAAATTTAAGGGATATCACCCAGTTTAACAAGTCCATACCAAAGGTTTTATTTAGCAACGTTTACCTGTAATAAACTAAACATACTAGATATACTGACTTAAATGAAGAGTAACCATAGTTACTTGGCTGTTGGTTGGTTTTGTTTCAGAAGGAAATTAGGGCAAAGAATAGAGTAAGAAAACATCTTTTGTTTTCTTATTGATTTATTTTAATCAAAAACATTCAAACATTAATGTTTAATTTAATCGGGCATTTAAATTTAGGGGGTTTGATTCACTTCCCATCTTTCTTTTATTTCACAAGGGAATAAATACAGATAATCATGAATTGGTTAACTGGACAATAAAGAACTGACTACTAAAATAATTTCTCTTCCTACATGGCAATTAAGTCTACTGGTTATACTGATAAAACTGAATACCTACTTAGGGACAAAGGGAGAAGAAATTACTTTATTATTCTACCTAAGCTAGTAAATAAAAAAAAAAAAAAAACGTCTGCAGAGTGATTATAAGTGCAGAAATGACCCTTGATTTTTGAATGCCATTCTTAGCATACTGATGGAGTTGAATTCTCATTTCGTAGAGTAACTGAATAAGGCCCTGCTTGGTGGAAGAGGCTTATAAAAGCACTGCATATTGGTAAACCATAATTAACAATTCAAAATACATTTAGATCTAAAAGAAAAATAAACTACCTCTTATACCGTATGCTAAGTCTAGGTATGCAGGCAGTTAGAGCAGAATAACTTACGTCCTATAAATCCATATTTTAGTTTACCTTATGGTCCTGCATAAGGTGAGAGGCAAATGAAAAATAAGTATTTTTCAAATTACAATGGTAAAAGTCAGCATGTAGAGAAAGTAAACGAGTAAGTGTTATACAAAGTAAAATCTTCCAATACTGTGGCAAAAGAGGTAAAAATATGAAAAAAAAAAGAATTAAATAGATGTCATCTCCCAGTGGCAGAGATTAACCACCACTGCATCTCTTTCCAGCACACTATAATTGGTAAGGGCAACAGTGCCTTCGAACTTTTAACAGCAGGCATTTGAACACATTAATAGGGTAATGGACAACTGAATTCAAAAGTTCACCTCATGTTGTAAGCCAGGCTTTGTTATTTAATAATTTTTTAGCCAAACTTTACTCTTTTCTACACAACGTTGAAGAAAAAACATGAACTGTGTAACTATTGGTTATACAAAGAAAAAAACAAGCTTCACAATGATCACCTGTTTTAAACTGCAAAGTTCTCTTTCCTACCCGGACCCTGAAGATGATAAGAAAACCCAAACCACAACGCCAAAATACCAACTTCAAATAACTCGAACACTTTTTCAGTGGTGTTTATTTTATTTCCTTCTGGTTCATTGTTCACATGAAGAGATTAAATGTAATCTGATACTTCTGCTGAATTGTCAGTGGAACCCTCAGTTGCGGTGGCAAAATAACTCTCTCCCTTCCCCCCCGCCCCCCGAACTTTGTCATGAATGTTAATGTTTCTCTACTTACTTTCTTTTGAACTCAGTCCTGCAATTTCTAATATGCTTGAATTTTTAGTTAAAAAACAAAAAACAAAACAAAATGTTTAATCAATTTGACTCTTTAATTCTGAGGCCTTTGTGAAGGTCAGATCTTTTCTGATCAGGTGTTTCTTTCACTCTCCTTCTCCAATGTAAAATCAAGATACTGTATGGATCTCTTTTCTTATAAATCCAAAGGTTTACCTTGGAAGCATGTACTCTTTTATTTCCACCTTTAATCCATCTGAGGACATATAGAAGATGGTTCACATTTGAACGTTCAAGGACAAGATATTTTTAGATTGGCACTTTTGCAGGGAATTACCTTTCGTATATTTTTCTCCTGTTTTCTCTCTTCCTTCCTTCCTTTGCCAATTCTGCAACTGTGACAAACATTTTTAGTGATTTTCTGTATCTAGAAGAATTATACATGTAGAAAGTCCAATAGTGCCATTATTTTTGTAAATATTGCACCCAAATAAAGAGCTATTCTGTCAAAGCTCACCTTAATGGTAGGCATATCCCTATGTTACACATGTATATCTGAGTTTTTTTAATACAGCTATTGTAATTTATCAAGCTTTTAATTAAAAACAACAGAAACACGAAAGGGCTGAAGTTAGGAGGGATCTCAAGATCATCTAGT
Organism: Chroicocephalus ridibundus; assembly: GCF_963924245.1. Classification (NCBI taxonomy): domain Eukaryota; kingdom Metazoa; phylum Chordata; class Aves; order Charadriiformes; family Laridae; genus Chroicocephalus; species Chroicocephalus ridibundus. The sequence goes on from NC_086284.1 coordinate 55,335,936, forward strand.
CTAACCCCAGTGCTCAAAGCAGAGTCAGCTCACAGTTCAGGGTCATGTCCAGTCAGGTTTTGCGTATCTCTAGGGATGGCAACACTAATATGGACAACCTATTCCAGTGTTGACCACCCTTACAAAAAATAAAATAAAATAAAATAAAATAAAATAAAATAAAATAAAATAAAATAAAATAAAATAAAATAAAATAAAATAAAATAAAATAAAATAAAATAAAATAAAATAAAATAAAATAAAATAACCTTATATTTAAGTGAAATTTGTTATATTTCAGTTTCTGTCCACTGCCTCCTTTCCTGTCACTGGGTGCCACAGTGAAGAGCCTGTCTGTCTTTTTCACTCATTCTAATCAGGTATTTCCTGAAAATAAAATAATATTTTTTTTAATATGGCATCCATAACAGTAGAACAAGATTTCGGCACTAAAATATTTGTTTATGGAACAGTTAATGAACTTTTAAAAATAGTATTATTGTTATTTTCTGCTGCTTATCTTTGCTTGTCACTGAAGGAACTTTTGCTGATTTCTGTGAATGCTATTCATTATTTTCCTATTCAGTCTTTAACTAGCCTTTAAATCATCTTATTAACTGCAAAACTGTGCTTAATGTATCACCTGAGCTTCAGTTAGCTTTCAGAGTGACACTGAGGTATGGCATTTCTGTTAATACACTCTGGGTATCACATTACCCAGTAGAAGAATAGAGAGCAGAGATCCTTACGCAAACTGCCTCGGAAATGGTAAGCATTAGAACTCTGCTGCAGCATTCTGTGGCTGATCTATTTTGCAGTGGACTGAAGGGACTAGATTGCAATGCGAATCTGAGCTAGTCTGTCTGTACAGCACAGCATAGATATTTCAGCTCAACTGGGACTAGTTCTAGGGTTTCTAATGCACCACTTTAATGTCTGGCACAGCTATAGAAAGATTCTGATAGCTGCAGAGAGATAAGGGAGCAATAAAAAAACCCAAACAAACAAACAGACCACCACAAAACCAAAAGCAAACACAAAACCCCCCACCCTAGATTTATTCTGTTATCTTGATGCAATGTTCAGAAGTGCTCATCTTTGACCAAACTCTGCCCGAATTGAATTCCATGGCAATAGTAAACACTTCTGAAACCATCACCTTCAAAAATGAAAGTAACCCCTAGTGAGGCTTTGCTGATTATGGCAACTATGTGAAACTATGAATGCTTGGTGCTTTTGATGAAGCTCTCTTTTAATGCAGTGAGTGTAATCTTTGTCCCGCTGAATTTAATAACCATTTTGCTATTGATTATGGTGGAACTGGGATTCCATCCTGTGTCACAATGGAGTAATCATTTCGTATGTATCAACTCCAGAGTCTTTTATGGCTAAATGGCAAAAACTAATAATACTATGCTGTTGCTTGAAAATCTCATAAGTAGATACAGTAGATAAAAGCAAATTAAATAAAGAAGTGGGACTACTGGGAAAATGAACAGGAAAAAAAACCAACACGAAAAAAAACCAACACAAAAAAAACCCAGAAAGGAACAGCACTCTATCAAGTTTCCTCGACTCCTGTTTTCCTCTTTCTGTTATGATGTTACATTTGTTTATAGAATATGAAGTAGAAAATGTGGTAAAAGACAGAAAGAATATTTCCTTTAACATGGTGACTGTTAGCTGTGTGGGACTGTGAAAGCTAGGCTGATGTAATATTTTTGTAAGAAATTGCAATCATTTTGAGTTGTTATGGGAACCTCTGGGGGTTTTGGTATTTTGTTTGCGTTTGTTCATTTATTTGTCTGTTTGTTTTGAAGGTGTCAGTGAAATCACTGTGACAAAATCAACATATTTTTATTGAAAAAAAATACAGGTATTTTGAAAATGTTTTAATGAAATCAAATTATTTGGGATAATAATGAATGTCACTGTACCAGTGGCAATAAGGAGGTAATAAAAAAGAAATAGAGACCAAAAGCTGTTTGGAGAAGCTGTACTATGATACCAAGTCATGGAGTATCCAGTTCAGCTGTTGGTCTGTCTTCCAAGCAATAGGTCCACATCCTGCATCATACTACTGTGGATAGGAAATATGTTTGTGTATAAGCTGTATGACTTGTTAGGAAGTGGTTGGGAAGATGCTGATGCTCTCAGACCCAAAACAGGCACTGACATAGTGATACTAGGGTTTTTGGTCTGTCCATCCAGTAGTTCTCTTGTTGACCAGAGAAGGGACCCAGCACTATCCCATTGCTGGTCCCCTTGACTGCCAAAGCAAACCATATGGTTGTGTGGCAGGCTTTCCTGATTTAGGCTGTGATGATCAAGTGCAGAGCTCTCTAAAAGGTACCCCAAAACAGCACCAATAATGCAATTTGCATCTTTTATTACTCTTTTTTTCACTTTCTTCATCCTCTTTTTCTTTGGCCTTATACATCCCTTTCTCCCCAGCCTCAAGGCTGTGAGATGTTGACATCCAGGTAGAGTATTTTTGTTGTTTCACTGGCTTGTACCACTAGAGTGAGCCCTTTTCTTGTCTGTAGGTTGAGAACTTTGAACTGCTGCTGGATCTTTTCCCAGTTTTGTACATCTTTGTTACCTACTTCTGAGGTAATTTTGCCAGTGATGTGCTATTGTATGATGTCACACAGTCTTGAGTCATGCTATGAATTCCAAGAGTGTTATCAACTGTAAAAGATATACCTGATGTAGCATGTCTGTAACCTCAAGTATCCACCAATGGTGTTAGGTGCCAGAGTAGCTGTGGAAAAAGCATTTAGCTCTTTCATATTTTTAATTAGAAGTTGACCTCTGAAATTCAGTTATAAATTGTCTAACAGTGGAGTCACAATAAACATGTCCAAGTGGAGAGGGGTGACAAGTGATGTCCCTCAGGGATCTGTACTGGGACCGGTGCTGTTCAATATCTTCATCAGTGACGATTTAGACAGTGGGATCAAGTGCACCCTCAGCAAGTTTGCCGATGACGCCAAGCTGAGTGGTGCAGTTGACAGGCCAGATGGATGGGATGTCATCCAGAGGGATCTGAATGAGCTAGAGAGGTGGGCCCAAGCAAACCTTATAAAGTTCAACAAGGCCAAGTGCAAGATCCTACACTTGGGTCGGGACAATCCTCATTATCAATACAGGCTGAAGGATGACATGAGAGAGAGTAGCCCTGTGGAAAAAGACTTGTGGGTACTGGTGGATGAAAAGCTGGACATGAGCCAACAACGTGCTCTTGCAGCCCAGAAGGCCAACCGCATCCTGGGCTGCATCAAAAGAACTGTGGCCAGCAGATCCAGAGAGGTGATTCTCCCCCTCTACTCTGCTCTCGTGAGACGCCACCTGGAGTACTGTGTCCAGCTCTGGAACCCTCAGCATATGAAGGACATGGACCTGTTGGAGTGGGTCCGGAGAAGGGCCACAAAAATGATCAGAGGGCTGGAGCACCTCTCCTGTGAGGACAGGCTAAAAGAGTTGGGGTTGTTCAGCCTGGAGAAGAGAAGGCTCCGGGGAGACCCAGCCTTCCAGTACCTGAAGGGGGCCTACAAGAAAGCTGTGGAGGGGCTGTCTGCAAGGGCATGTAGTGATACAACGAGGGGCAATGGTTTTAAACTAGAGCAGGGTAATTTTAGATTAGACATTAGGAAGAAGTTCTTTACAATAAGGGAGGTAAAGCACTGGAACAGGTTGCCCAGAGAGGTGGTGGGGGCCCCATCCCTGGAGACATTCAAGGCCAAGCTTGATAAGGCTCTGAGCAATCTGATCTAGTTAAAGATGTCCCTGCTTACTGCAGAGGGGTTGGACTAGGTGACCTCTAAATGTCCCTTCCAACCCAATGCATTCTATGATTTTGGATGGTCCTGCAGCTATCACCTGCACTTTGTGCTTTATAGCCATTTCTTTGTACTGTCGTATGATAATGGTCTTCTGTCATCTTTTAAGGAAAATAATGTGATTGCTAGAGAGTATCGATTAAGGTACAGGGCCATTGGATGTCCCAAAGAGCCAATATGAGTTCATGTGCTGACTCTGAAACAATGTTAGATGGGTACTTAGTTACAAGCACAAACACACATCAGTGGTATATGTGTGTATAAACATATAAATATAAATATACTTTACATACTTAGGTGAACATATTAACTACCTATATATGCAAAAGAAACCATGGCAGCATGCAGAAGCTACAGTCAGGCTCTCTATTAAAAGATGACTTAATGGCAGACAGAAAAAAAGTCTGGGGTCTTAAGTGAATGGAACGGAGACCCCAGGAAAACCTGTATGAAAACTCAATGTTGTTGCCTTGTTGTCATCCCAGAAAGCTTGTTTTTGGCATCTCAGGTTCTGCACTGTATATGTCCAATGGCACTACCATCCTACATGGACTGAGAGATTAAGCATCACCTTCATGATGGAATTTTTTTAGGCTGGACTGGGTGTTCTTTCTCATAACTCTTAAGTAAACAGCAGGGTTGGACCAGATGACGTCCAGAGGCCCCTTCCAACCAAAGCCATTGTGTGATTCTGAACTCTCTCAAAAGGCATATCACAGAATCACAGAACAGTGGTATGAGATAGTGATATAGTCTTTCCTCCTAATGTAGCTGTTCCATCATTTGATCATTTCATCAGCCCTGGGGCTACGTCTGGGTCTCTGATTTGAAGAGGGAACAGTTGATAGCAATGATAACTGGGGTGTACAAAATCATTAGGCTGGCAGGCAAATTGAACAAGAGTTGTTACTCACCAAATATCATAACATTAAAACTAGGATAACCTCAATGAAACCAGTTTAAACCAGATAAAAGAAAGTATCTCTTTACACAGCAGGTAGTGAACTTCTGCAACTTGCTGTCATAGGAAGCAGTGGAGGCAGCCAGTGTCAGCAGGTTCAAATTCATGAGTGAATGAATAAATAAAGAACAAACGGATACTGAAAGGAATGGACAAAGAGACATGTTAGAATCCCTAATACAATAATCATGGACTCAGAGAAAGAATGATGGGAGTGGATCACAGAAAGGGACCAGGCTTGTGTTGTCTCCCTAAATATGTCTCTCATCACCTCTACTGGAGACACATTGGCCTAGACTGACCTGTATAGGAGAGCAAGACCTACGTTGTATTCTTATCATTCATCTCCTTTTGAGAGTGGGCAATAGGTCAGTCCCCAAAACTCTTAGGAAAGGATTAAACAAAGATATGATTAATAAATGGTAAAGTCAAAGAGGGGAGGAAGAATGAGGATAACAATGGCCACAGATATTGATATGCAAAGCATGTTTTTTTCCCAAGCTTTAAAAAATTACCATTTAGAGTGTTAAATCCATGAAGAGGTTTTTTTTTTTCCCTATAAATGTCACATGTTATTCTTGATTTGTTCTAGCCTGAGGAGGTCTGATATACACCATCTCAGCAGGACTAGAAATAGGAACTTTTTCACAGAAGAAATAAACAATTCTGGTATGCTAGCTCAAAAGATAACAGGGCAAATACACTGCAGTATCATAAAAATTAAAATGATTTTGTTTACTTACAAGGTTCTTTAAAACATGATATATGCGTTTGTTTTTTTTCTGTCATACTATTTTCTATACCACTAAGGGAATTTATATTATTTTGTTTCTACAATGTAGCAAATATCTTTTTAAAGCTTTTCTAAAAAAATAATTTTAAAATGACATATAGAGATTTTTGTAGCACTAATTTAGGATGATAGGCAAAATTCACTACTTGTGGCCATCCCAGACTTATGCCTGAAAACCATTGCATCTATACTATCATGCATTCTTTGGAAATATAATATGCAAATGAAAATTCCAAGTGGCTAAGGACAGATGCAGGCTGGAAATTTTTGGTTACTACCCTTAAGTAAGAAATTAGAAAAAAAAAGGAAGTATACATAGGAAAAGAAATTCAGTCAAGTGCAAAGCACATATCAGGGGATAAAATTAAAATAAATAAGGTCAATACTATTTTAAGGCTGAAATGTCATTTGAAGTGAAAATAGGAGCAAGTAATATAGTATTAGAAACATTGTTTGAGTCTCTACGTGTAAATGATTACAAGAAATGTCCATACTGAGCCCCTACATAACAGTTTCTTAATATACTAATAGGTTGGTAGCAGTGAAATAGTAATTTAAAATAGAACAGACAGGGTTTTGAATACATATACACCAAATTGAAAATAATCTTCATATTCAGTGAGCTATGATGTCAGCTGTCTTGTGGATTTCTGGCAACCAGGCATTATTGTGGGGTTGTTGAGTCTGGAGAAGAGAAGCCTCTGGGGAGACCTTATAGTAACCTTCCAGTATCTGAAGAGGACCTACAAGAAAGCTGGAGAGAGACTTTTTTACAAGGGCATGTAGTGATAGGAGGAGGGGTAATGGCTTCAAACTGGAAGAGGGTAGATTTAGATTAGATATTGGGAAGAAATTTTTCATTATGGGGGTGATGAGGTACTGAAACAAGTTGCCCAGGGAAGTTGTGGATGCCTCATCCCTGGAAGTGTTCAAGGACAGGTTGGATTTGGCTTTGAGCAACCTGACCTGGTGGAAGGTTTTCCTGCCCATGGCAGGGGGGTTGGAACTAGATCATCTTTAAGGTCCCTTCCAACTCTAACCATTCTATGATTCTATGAAACTAAATGGGTGGAATTCCTGTGATTTAGGTTTACTCTTCAGTTAAGTATTAGAGCAGTCAATCAATTCCACTGTGTAACTCACTCAAAGAGGAAATACTGAGAAAATGTACAAAATTATGATAAAAAAATGTATTCTAAAAGTCTTCTGGGGTTAACATGTAAATCAATATTACCACTTCCACAATCAAACTAGGACTGGATCAAATTAAATATTATGTATATAGGGTTGTAGGGATTTTTTAGAAATGTTACTACACTTGTTTTTAACCTATGTGCCTCCTCTTCTCTCCAAGTTACACTTTTTCAAATTTTTTTTTTTTTTTCACAGTAAACTGTCTAGCTTTATGAATTTGGGTGCGGTCTACTGAATGCTTTATTCACTTTTGACTTCTCTAGTGCTTAGAATTTCCGTAACGCCGCAAGTACATTTGCATCTGCTTTGTGCCATCAAAGTGGTTTAACACAGCTGAAACATTCCAGCGAGTCTAGCTATGTGTCTTTATTCACAACATAGCAAGCTTCAACTAGGCTGACATCTTTGTGCAAAGTATTCTGAAAATATACAGAAGGTGATAATCCCAGCTCAGAGAATTTTATAATGCAAAAGTCAAGCCATAATAGCAATATAAAAGAAATGAGCAGGAAATGAAGAAAAAAAAAAAAAAGACTTTTTTCTCAACATTATTTTTTTGGCTTAATAAAATCAAAGCAGATAAGTATGATGTATTTATACATGCTATATAACTGTAAAAAGGCACAATTAAATTAAGAGACATAAGAGCCCATTTCTTTATTTTACTTTCCTACGTCTCCCTTTTTTTTTTAAGACATCAGCACCTAAGTGCCATGTCATGTAATGTAATACTTTAATTCCTTCAGCATTTCCATTTTGTCTTGAAAAATACAAGTTTCAGTTTACCTGGCAATTAATCTTCGAAGATGTTGATAGCTCCTTGGACAGTATATTTACCAAATCATTGGAAAGTAATTTTTATGGGATTGGTGTCGGAGGACGTCGGAGTGGGAGACGGACCCAGAGTAACGATGGAGTCTCAATATGAGTATGATCGTTCTCCCTTTATTCAAGTTTTCACAGAGTATATATAGACAGGCAATAAGAGCACGCGCTAGCGGCAGCTATATGATTGGCTTACAGTCTCTGTTCACGCACTGTCCATGCAGTTCATTCACAGATCAGATTGGTTACAAGAATTCACATAGTAAATTACTTAGTCATTAGCACAACATGTTTTCTACCTTCTCAGTCCCCGTTTTTCCCATGTACTAATTCCATCTTCTACCACCTGTTTTGCCCTTAATCTAATCTCTCATAGTAGGGAGGCTGGCTCACGTGATCATTTTCTCTCAGACACATTCCTACAATTGGTACTTGCCTTACACCTTAATATGAGGAATAGAAATAACAAAAAAAGAGACAGAGTCCACAATGTGAAGATTTGTTGGCAATAATACATTATTTTTCTTCTTGCATAGTGAAATTTCATATGACTGTAGCAAGTTCAAAATGCCACCATATGAATAGCAGAATGATTCCAAAAAGTCTAGTGAAATCAGGATCTGCCTCTGTATTATTACTAGATCTGGACAGACATTTTATAAATTGGCAATGAAATATAAAAGAATTTTTTTAAAAGTTGTTTTGTTTTGGTTTTTTTAAGAAAAGATTTTGTTCATGTTTATTTATGAGTTCTCCATTCAACTGAATGAAGAGTGAAGACTATTTCTTCAGATCTTTTCAAATCAAGTAAAGTAGAAAAACTGTCATTAAAATGTACTATCTACTAGATTGCTCTGAAAGGTACAGAGTATTTCCTAACCACACTATATGTAGTTGTTGCACAGCACAGGCCTCCTCTTGGCCAGACTTCAGACTTCCAGCATGCTCCACATCACAACATTATATGAATGAAAGTGTAGCTCCTTTGTTGAGTCTGTTTTCCCTTAGTGCACTCTCACACGTCACTGGCTCCCAGATTCGTAAAAACCATTAGGAGATGCCTTGGGTCTTGTTGGCCCTTGTGTGGTCTGCTCCCAAACTTACTGGGTGACATGAAAGAGGGGTGCTACTGAGCCCCAGAGCTAAGAGTCCCTTCTGGTAGGACTCCACCAGGTGTGGTATTTCAGGCACATTCTTTGCAACATTACAATCTCTGTACCCTCCAGCACAGGGAAAACTGGCCAGCAGACCACAGCAGTCAACCAATTGTTTGGCATATATGGGATCAAAAAATCAGAGATACACAGTGGTGCTCCAAAGAAAATAAACCAGATCTCAGCACAGGAGTACTGGCAGAGGACGCCACAGTCCTCTGTAATGGAAAGTGCTAAGGAGACTATAATGAGAACAAGGTCAAATAAGCTGTTCTCCTGCAGCTTGCCTAAGGATCATTAGGTCTGAAATCTCCCATGGATATATACCACACCTTTCAGCTGCAACATAGAAAAAATGAAACAGTAGAAACCACCTTTGAAATGCACACAAAGGTCTAGAAAATTGATGCATTCATTAAAAAAAATCTTTTATGACATTTTGAATATTCCTCTTTTATTTATTTCTTTAGGGCAACAGATGTTTGTACTCCTCTTCCTTTTATAATTCTGTCAATGCATTTAAGATTACAGATTCTGAAACGCTCTCTTAGATGGAGAATGGAATATTTCTTTATATAGAGAGTTCTGTTTCATAATTTCCTTTCAAAAGATGATATTGATAGCAACTTTTGAAATTAGCACTGAACTACAGCAAGAGGTAAGCTACTTCTGCAACACCTCCTTCGCCCTGCTTGATAACAATAAAAACTAAAAATTAGGTAGGTTGGCAGAATGACTGAGCATCAACAGATTTATCTTTCTCATCCTTTGCCCACATACAACAGAACAAAAAGCTGGACTTACTCTTACATCTGAAATGTACAGTTGCACAACGATGAAATAAAGCTAGTTCCCTCACACTGAACAGTTACTGCCCCAAAACACTTACATTTGTCCTTTCAGTAAAAAGAAGAAAAAAAAGAAAAAAAGAGCACAACAGGCTGAAAGGATTGTACTTATTTTTGCAAGTATAAGTAGTTATACTACTCTAAGAACTCTGGTCTGAGCAATGAGTATTTCAAAGACATAATACCTAGTAACATCAGAGACTGATGGTAGCGTCTGAGTATGAGGGATAAAAAAAAAGTAACTGTGAATACCATAGTAGAGTTGCTCTGCTCAGCAGGTAGCTACTGAACTTTAGAGTACACTCTCGGCTCCCAAGTGACTCCTGACCAAGGGAGAGAAATCTGAGGGAAAATGTAAGACGATGTCTTTCTTAGTCTAGAACAAAATGAAATAGATAACTTACTTTCTCTAAAAGAGACTAATGCATTTATACATTGAACACAGACTGGAATTAAAAAAAAAGAAATAAAAAAAGAATAAAAACATGCTTTACTTTTCTGAAGCCTTTCTTCCTTTTGTTTTGCTACATTCCTCTGGATTCCTTAGACTTTTTTGATATTTGCTCCCGCAACATAAAATCTTCTGTGTGAGTGAGACACTTGTCCTAAAGCCACCCTGTCAGTATTTTCTCATATTTTTCACCATGCTCTTCAACCCTGTGATTAGAGATGTGTGTCTAATTTTGCAGGAAGACTAGAAAGACTTAGGTTCCTAGATTAGAACTAGGTAATTTTGGTAATTAGTTCAGGCTAATCTAAACTGTGATTCTACAAATCTCCTATCAAATCATTATGTATCTAATACTTCGACAGTACATTCCCTACATGCCTAAATTATCTTTCCATCATTGCCTACATCCATATTTTTATGGGGACCAGAAAGCTCAACACATACCTCAGTGCTAAGCAGACTCCTAATTCTTAAGACTATACCTTCTTATAACTCAAGAGGAATGTAATCTGAAAGCTTTCCTCAAAACATATAATCTAGTGTACCTTTTAAGAATAAGTCTACCAGAAAACCCAGAAAATGCAGTAATCCACATTCATCATCACATGGCCAGAAAAGTGCATTCAGCTTCAAACCTGTACTTTCTGTAGATTTTTTTTAAAGCTAGAATGCTTATCAAACCATTCATGTGCAAAATTACCTGCAGCCTAATGGAAGCTGAGGTCTCTGGGAGATATATTCAGGACAAGGGAACATTAAAAAAGAGGACTATGCTTCAAAGATACATAGATGGATAACATTCAGAAAAGGAATATGTTTGAATTTAGAGCATTCACTTCAGAAAAGGGAAAACCTGGATTTTTTTTCTGGGCACTGCATATAAATTTTATTCAGTATCAGTTTATATAAACTGTGATGCTTGCATCTATACTAATTGGTCTTTAATGGCTTTTATGGCAGAGCTGGGAAAGAAATAGTCTACAAGAACCTTTAGCTCTGCTGTTCTTGCCCTGCAGATCAAAGAATCAATTAAACTTGCTGATTTGTCAAATGAGTTAAGTGAAAGACCATGTTTGTAGCATTTAATGAACTAAGATAATGTTTAACTTTTCTGCGACTACAGCTCAAAGAATAGATAGTTTGTTTTATGAAAGCTAATGTCTTCTGTGCACATGGATGTCTCTGACCTTTTCAGAAAATTAGCAGGTCATTAATGTTCAATAAGAATGGCCATGACATTCAGACTAGAACTATAGGGAACTCTAACTCTACTAGCCAAATCAAAAAAAGTTATAAGAATTTATTTTAGAAACCTTTGTTTGGACATTAAAGATACAAAATTTGAGGTGTATTTCAATTTAAAAGGACCACAGCATAAAAAAAGACTTTCTAATTTTATTTTTGAAACTTAAAAGGTAGTAGTAGCAGCATAAGCTACAGTTAATATGTTTATTGAACCTGTGCTTACTGAGAGCTGAAAGTTGTGAGAGACAATGTGATGAGTGTAAGTTGCTTGAAAACACATCATTAAGTTTAAAAATAATTGTATCCATTATCTCGAGAGACATCGTTCACCTATTACTTATGGAAGTACTTAGTATTTCTGCGGGAAAGGTGAAAAACTATGACTTTTCTCCTTTCAGGCAGAATTATTTATTGGCTAAAATACTGCTGAACAGAAATGAAACTGAGGCTGAACAGAAAACACAGCAGGATGCTAGAACCATATAAATATATGGAGGGAAAGTTTAATAAAATTAAATGTGTGGTGGAAAATGCAATGTTCAGAGAAACTAATGGAAGTTTAGAAATCCTAATGAGCCTTATGCACTAAATCTTGTAACAAAAAAATCCCAAAAAACCAAACAAACCCTGCACACCTTATAAGAGTTTTAGCCTCCCTTTAAATTAAGAAAGTCCTCCATTTAGAAGAAATGTAAAGAGACTATTTCCTAGGCTAAGAAAAAATTCAAGAAAATCATAGCTAACACTTGTCATATGTATTGAGCATGAAGGCAAAACCAAGGAGGACATCTTGCTCATTAGTCCTCTGAAAAAAACGAAATCAAACCCAAAACAGCATCTTCCGTCAAGTATTCTGAAAGACTGCAAATTCATCTATGCAATGGCATAAATATTTACATTTATTTTGGCTGTAAGGGGAAATGTTGCGTCAAACTCTGAGGTGAAATCTTGAATCTCAACATTCTGATTTGGTACCATGAGATGATATTGAATAGGAAAATATTTTCTTGGGAATTCATTTTTGTGATTGTAGAATTTTCGTACAAAAATTCATGTTGGAAGGGACCTTGGGAGGTCTCTACTCTGACCTTCTTCTCAGAGCTGTGTCAGCTCTGAGATCAGGTCAGTATGCTCAGGGCTTTTTCCAGGTGGATCTTGAAAACCTCCATAGTGGAAGGCTCCACAGCCACTCTGGATCATGTGATCCACTGCCTGACTGTCCTCCACTCTGAGTCTCTCTTCTTTCAGTTTATGTCCATTATTTCTCATTCTTCTCATGCACTGTTGGAAAAAGGCTGGCTCCATACTCATGATAATTTCCCGTAATCTCCTCCTGACAGGCTGCTGGGAGGTGTCCCTGTTCATGGAGCGCCAGATGTTGTTGGCCATTTTTGCTACTGACTACTGTTCTGCTACTGTTCTGCTACCGCTATGCTACTGACTCATGTTCAGCTCACTGTACCCAAGGGCTTTTTGCCATAGCTGCTCCCTAGCTCTGAGTATTCCAGCCTGTCTCACTGCTAGGGGGATCTTCCTTCCCAGTGGCAGGACTCTGCATCTGTCCTTCTTGAACTTCTTGTGGTTCCTGTTAGCCCACTCCTCCAGCCTGTCTGGCTCCCTCTGGATGGCAGCTCTGCCCTTGAGCATATCTACTGGTTCCTCAGTTTGGTGCTATCTGCAAACTTGACAAGCACACACTCTTGTCACCTCCTCCAGTTATAGATAAAATATCTTAAACAGGACAGATCCTTGCAGTACCCCCATGTTACCAGCCTCCAGGTAGGCTATGGCCCGTTAAAAGCTACTCTCCAAGTCCAACTAGCCAAGCATTTTTTTACCAATCTAGTTGTCCTAAGTAGACACCATAGATTAAAGTAAAAGAGGCCTTTTTAAGATGTGATTTAACTGAAAACGTATGTGATGAATCACCTTTTGAAGTTTTGTCTTTGTATCTGAGGACTTTAAAGTAGTTTAAAGTTACTATTTTTATCAAAGAATAGTAAAATATTGTTAAGTATTAAATAAAATAAAAAAAAGCATAAGATACTTTTTGGGTACAATTATTACCATTTTATATACGTAATCTATCAGCAAATAAATACTTTGTGACTTCTGAAGTAACACTGAATTTGTTTTAAGTGATACTAAATTTCTTTTAAATTAATGGCAACTGCAAAAACATGACGTATGTCACCTTGAGGGAATTGCTTCAGTAAAGTGATGTAGGAGTTTGCAAGAGAGCTAGAGAAGGTAACAACAGAAGAACATAGCGAAGCCAAGGTGAGAAAATGGTGCTTTCTTTTTCTAAATTAATAACTGGAAACTTAAGAATCAGTTCAGAATACTTAACTACTAGTTACGTGTCATTTTAAGCCAATATTAGATAACATGCTTAGAAAATCTCATTAAAAAAAACTCAGTGGAACTTTTTTTTTCTTTTTCCTAAATATTGATTATCTCCAACACATAACTTCTTCTGTAAGTTTCAGTAAGAGCAGTAAACTTAAAAAAGTTACCCAGGGAAACAGCAGGTCCCTTTTTAGTCACTAATTTTATTTTTCAGTACAATATATTCTACTACTTACCTTTTTATGAGCAACTTGCTTTTAAAGTATCCACATATAATTTGGCATAATTTTTATGCAGTTCAGCATAATATGATTCAATTGGCAGTCTTTGCTCTATGGAGATGATCTTAGACTGAAACATAATTACCACTAATCCCTAGAGTGTGTGGTCCTTCCAGGTCAAGGATAAAACCATTGGCTTAATAAGCAAGAAACCTGAATGAATTAACAGAAGTTTAGTTTAAATTCCATGTGGCTAAACGGGCAATGGTATGTTAAACTGTTGTTGCATTTTTGTCTCTGAATTGCAATTTCTAAATGTATCAGAACTTGTAAGTATTTTAAACAGTTTTTAATTTAAATAGAAATATTATGCAACTGAAACATAATTATGAAAAAAAAGGAAAGACAAGTTCATCATGTGTTACTAACAATGGAATAAAAATGCAAGTCCTATTAGGTCTGTAGCACTTCCAGAAAAAAAATGATAGGAGGAAAAAAGCAAGAAAAAAGAATAGAACTGTAAACAGTTTTCCAGTCACTGATAATCTTACAGCATACTGTCACGGTGTCAAAAAATATGCAAAAGCTAAAGCAGTTTGTGACAATTCGTTTAAACTAATGTCAGATATAGACAATGTACATATCTATATCTAAGTTACTTTGCAAGGTTCTTTTGATAGTGGGTACAAACAAAGGCTCTTGGGATGTGATTTGTATACTGTTTTGGATTTCTGTATTATGAGGTTTGTTTTTCTGCGGAAGGGCCACCTTATTCCCTTTGTCTACAAGGATACACTTGAGGGACTGGATAAGATATAATAATCTCTTTTTGTTGTTTTATTGTTGCTTCTAAAGAAGATATTGCCATACATATATATACATATAAACACAAACTAAAATATTAAAAGTAGTAGAAATATCTGGACTTAAAGTTTCAAAACACACAGACAAGATTTTGACATCCAATACTTTGGACTGATTTGCCCTATTTGAAAATATGTTCTCTAAACCTACGCAAAAGGCCAATCATTCAGTTACATACTGTCCAGAATAATACAGTATTTTTTTATTATTATTTTGTAACTCAGTGAGAAAGCAATATATTGCATGCAATCACTCAGAAAATGTCATTGTAAGAATAGTATCAGATGTTTTTATTGAATATATACTTCTTATATGTCTCTAATTCTTGAACCACAAATGGAAACAATGATAATCTTAAGGCATTTTTGCTAATTTATGTATCCAGTAGATCCCTTCAATACAGACAAGACCTATCTCTATTGCTGAGAAACAGTATAAGGCAGCTCAGTCATTTTACCAAAGATTTCCGTAAGTAGGCAATGGGCTCATCTCACCTATAATTTTCTATTTATCTCAGGCATTTTCTTTCTAATGGGTCTGTCCTTCCCATCACTGTCGCCAACTCTCAAAACTTTATGCATATTGCATTTTATTTCTCCACTAACTGTTCCAGATACTGAGTTCCAAGCACCTCTTTATATACTCTCTGGGATAGTTGAGAGTTTAATCTTCTCATCCCAGCCCAGCCCATGACTATTCACGTCTTTCTTGCAAATGAAGCAAGCTAATCTCCTCAGTAGATGTAATGTTACTCTCTCAATTCAGAATTCTGAAGGCAGCAGGGGAAGAGACATAAGAAACACTGACACTTAGCTTGTCCACTGATGCCCTTATAGTTTGGTCAGGCAAGCTGCAACATTTGAGGTATAAGCAGCCATAATCCATGAGAGATCACTGTGAAACATCATCCAGTTAAAGCCAATTTATGTCATTTGAAATCACAGACACACTGAACCTTAAGAAATGCATATTTCAACATGTCAGCCCTACATGTAAATGTAAGAGGATAGGATACCGGCAAGGGTTTCAAGCATGAGGACAGAAGTATGTATTGTAACACAGTCTGTTAAGTAGATTTTTGTGCTGTTATTGGCACATTTCGGAATGGTGCAAGGACCACTCTGAAGTGAACAGTAATCTTATTTCTATTGCACATACCAGAACATTAAACACATTGATTGCTTTCACTGAGCAGGCTCACTTCAGACTAACAGCTAATAAAGATGAGGATTTCAACAAGCTCTTCAGGAAATTGAAGAAAACACTGAAAATCTCAAAATGTCTGAGCACATTTCCAGATACTGTCCCCTGAAAGAATTAGCTGAACACTGAAACTACAGCTTCCACTTATTGTCTGAACTGTGTTAATAGGGGGTAGGTCCCATTCATTGGTCTTCAAAGTGCTGAGATGTGGTAGCAAAAGCGTAATCACAGAATCACAGAATCACGGAATGTTCAGAGTTGGAAGGGACCTCTAGAGATCATCTAGTCCAACTCCCCTGCTAAAGCAGGATTGCCTAGAGCACCTCACTCAGGACTGAATCCAGGTGTGTCTTGAAAATCTCCAGAGAAGGGGACTCCACAACCTCCCTGGGCAGCCTGTTCCAGTGCTCTGTCACCCTCACCATAAAGAAGTTTTTCCATGTATTTGAACGGAACTTCCTGTGTTCCAACTTGTGCCCATTGCCCCTCGTCCTGTCACTGGGAACCATTGAAAAGAGTCTGGCACCATTCTCCTTCAACCCACCCTTTAGATACTTGTATGCCATAATAAGGTCTCCCCTCAGCCTTCTCTTCTCCAGGCTAAACAGTCCCAGCTCTCTCAGCCTTTCCTCATAAGGGAGATGCTCCAGTCCCTCAGTCATCTTAGTTGCCCTTCGCTGGACTCTCTCCAGCAGTTCCCTGTCCCTCTTGAATTGGGGAGCCCAAAACTGGATGCAGTAATGAGAGAGTCTTAGTCCTAAAGAGGTTATAATTTAAACAGAATGAGACAAAGGAAAAAATGTTAGAGGAAAAGAATCATCATCAGATCAGGAGTTTGTATTTGTGAACCACAGAAGCACAGTCTTCTTGTTCCCAGGTTAATTCCTAGAATACAGTATCATATCTAGCTGAAATACACCAAAAAAGTACAAAAGGTAGTATTTGGAAAGATTGATTGTCAAACAGGGCTCCTTGGACAGGAGTGAGGAATTGAAAATGAAGATATATTAAGAGAGAAAAAAAAAGATGGATGTATCAAAACATTAATCATCTGCAAAGTGACCATATTCCTCATCTTAGACCTCACTACTCATGAGATTTGAATAAGCTCCCTACCTCCATTTTTTTCCCTTACCTCCAATGAACTTTACTTCAGAGCTAATGATTACGGTGCGCTAGACCAGTTTTGGTAAAAGCGTAACATGATAACATTATGCTAAGTACATCTTTGTGGAAAAGGTACTTCACAAATTGGATTTTCTACAAATTTTGTGTTTACCAGGATTCAGTATTAGGTATTTTGAAGCCCGAATGCAGGGGGAACAACAATTCTGATCTCATCAATATGAGGATCAGAATTATTAGCTGTATATGGTTTAGAAAAGTCTTTTACATATTGTGTGGACAATTTAGCATTCCTCTATTTTGTGATAGCTGTATGTCTTATAAAACTTGCCAAGTAATGAGGTACTGGCATTTGCAAGAGTGGCTGGATAACTGGCAAAGTGCATATGTTTGAAGAATTTGATGCAGCTTTAACTTGCAGCTGCTGCTTCTACAATCATTCTGCAGTGTTTGTAGGTCTCTGATGTATGCAAAAGACTGATTATAGTTTGGCACAGCTCCTGGTGGCTTAACCAGGGGGACATGATTTCCTTTAATCTCACCTGGCAGTGAAGTTGCAAATAAGCCACAATATTTGAGTCTTAGCAACAGTGGTTTGTAATCAGTGATTCCAATTATGGAATGAGGGAATACTTAATTGACCACCAGCTGTCAGAGCAAATGGGCAAGACAAAGTTATTAACTTTCTTTCTTGACCCTCAAAGATGGAATAGAACAGATACAGGTAAAATTTCCTCTCTTTTGGAAATAAGAAAACAAGATTAAAATCTCTTTTCCTGTTTGATCAAGAGAAGATTATAATTTAGTTCATCTAAATTGACCTTGGTAGATCAAGAACCTTGGTAGATCAAGAACCAATACACAAAATCCTTTATTAACTATTAGATGTGTAGAAGCCCTTTACTTATATGTTCAATGCAGTAGCTTTACATAGAGATACTCACATTCCTGAGGAAAAAATACATAAATATGTCAATGACTAATTGAACTAAAATAGAATACACCACCATGAATTTTCAATAAGACCTGCTCTAGTGTGTAAATCAAAATTACTAATTTTCTTTCCACTATCCAGTTTTATGACCATCAATGAATCATCTCAGCACCTTAAGTGTATGTATAGCATGAAACCTTTTTATGTATACCTGCTTGATTACCTAAACCATTTAAATTTTCTTTTTTTTTGCTTCTGAAGCCGTATAAAATTATTTTCTAAATTAGTCATTTTGACTGATATCTATTTGTGTTTCCTTATGCTGTTATATTGCCTCATGGGATTTTTAGTTCCCACTCCTTCTCTTAGGATAGATCTCCTGTGCATGGTTCCAAATGCCTTTCCCCCCAAAATTTATGTCTTCCATCATACAGTAAGCCAAACAATTGCCTCCTGGGTATGTAGTCTTGACAGAGAAATTCAGCTCATGAAGAATGGAGGTTTGAGCTACAGCTTCCAACAAATCCAAACCAAAAAAAATAATGCTTCTCATTGTTAAAATGACTGAAAGCATTCAGTAGTTTTAATAACTGAAATTACATTGTTTTGATTCAAAATTAGTATTAAATGGTACCAGTGGATAACTACATAAGGAATGATGATAAAATTTTATAAAAGGGAAATAGAAATGGTTCAACTGAACTGTTTCAATAGAAATTTTTTTTTTAAGAAAAAAACCACAAAACAGCACCACCATTAAAAGTACCTTTTCTCCTTTAAAAAATTTGCAACAACTTGCAGACTATTCTACCATGTTTAATGAAAAATAAATATTGGAAGAGAACATACAAATTGTTATTATAAATAACAATGATAGCCATATCTTGTCCATAAATCGAGGGGTTCAGATTGCAATTTGTGTTTATGACACTGAAAGAAAAAGGTAACTGCAGAAGGAAAAAAGATAAGAGGTGAATACCCGATAAATGACGTTATACTGTGGGAGACACTAAAATATCATTCAGTATTGTTACTCAGCTTGCCAGTACATGCAGTGGGCATTTGCATCCTCCAATGAACAAATTTCTTTGAATTTATGTACAGCTATGCAAAACTAAGTAGGCTATGTAGTCCCTGTTAAAAAAGAAGTCACTAAGCTGGTGCTCAGGAACTGTTGGCCAGGTACTAGGACACAGCCAACTGCAGAGTTCGGCTCTTTTTCCAAGTGTTTGCAGTTCTTTGTTCTGATCCATTTTTTTTTTTTTTTTTTTACGGTTCTTTCTTTGAGGCAGGTAATGCCTCCTCTGACTTAAGCACTTCCTTTCCTTATAATGGTTATAGTCCTTTCCTTATTTTCTTCTGTCTTATTTAAAGGATATTAAATCCCAGAATACCAGCTATTGTTTTCACTTTTTGTTGTGTTTTGATTTCAGTCATAGGTTGATTATGGTAACTGTTGCTTATACTAATTACAGTTTGCATGGCTGTGGAGGATTAACCTTGGCTGGATGCCAGGTGCCCACCAAGCTACTCTAGCACTCCCCCTCTTCAACTGGACAGGGGAGAAAAGATATGATGAAAGGCTCATGGGTTGAGATAAGGACAGGGAGAGCTCAGTCAGCAATTACCATCATGGGCAAAACATACTCAACTCGGGGAAATTAGTTTAATTTATTACCAATCAAATCAGAGTAGGAAATGAGAAATAAAAACAAATCTTAAAACACCTTCCTCCCACCCCTCCCTGCTTCCTGGGCTTAATTTCACTCCTGGATTCTCTACCTCCTCCCCCTGAGCAGCGCAGGAGGACAGGAAATGGGGGTTGTGGTCAGTTCATCACACATTGTCTCTGCCACTCCTTCCTGTTCACACTCTTCCCTTGTTTCAGCATGGGGTCCCTCCCACAGGAGACAGTCCTCCATGAACTTCTCCAACATGGGTCCTTTCCACAGGCTGCAGTTCTTCAGGAACAGATTGTTCCAGCATGGGTCCTTTCCATGGGGTCACAAGTCCTGCCAGGAGCCCACTCCAGCATGGGCTTCCCACAAGGTCACAGCTTCCCTTGGGACCATCCACCTGCTCAGGTGTGGGGTCTTCCATGGGCTGCAGGTGGATGTCTGCGCAACTGTGTACCTCCGATCTGCTTCACCTTGGTCTTCACTATGGGCTGCAGGGGAATCTCTGCTCTTGGTGCCTGGAGCACCTCCTCCTCCTCCTTCCTCACTGACCTTGGTGTCTGCAGAGCTGTTTCTCACACATCTTCTCACATATCTTCATGTGACCATGAAATGATAGAGTTTTCACTTCTGCGAGAAGCAAGGAGAGGGGTCAGCAGAACTGCTACCTTGGACTTCCGGAGGGCGGACTTTGGGCTTTTCAGGAGCCTGGTTGACAAAGTCCCCTGGGAGGCAGTCCTCCAGGGCAAAGGAGCCCAGGAAGCCTGGATGATTTTCAAGAAGGAAGTCTTAAAGGCGCAGGAGCAGTCTGTCCCCATGTGCCAGAAGACAAGCCGTCGGGGAAAAAGGCCGGCCTGGCTAAACAGGGAGCTAGTGTTGCAATTTAGGGAAAAAAAGAGGATCTATGGCCTCTGGAAGGAAGGGCAGGCCACTCAAGACGACTACAAAGAGGTAGTTAAGCTATGTAGGGAAAAAATCAGGAGGGCCAAAGCCCAGCTGGAGCTAAACCTGGCTTCTGTTGTCAAGGACAACAAAAAAAGCTTCTATAAATATATTAGCAATAGGAAGAGGACTAAGGATTATCTCTGTCGTCTAGTAGATGGGGCCGGCAACATAGTGACCAAGGATGAGGAAAAGGCTGAGGTACTTAATGCAGTCTTTGCCTCAGTCTTCAGCAGTAGGACCAGTTGTTCCCTGAGCACCCAGACCCCTGAACTAGAAGACAGGGATGGGGAGCAGAATGAAGCCCCTGTAATCCAAAGGGAAATGGTGAGGGACCTGCTTCAGCACCTGGAGGTGCACAAATCTATGGGGCCGGATGGGATCCACCCAAGGGTATTGAAAGAGCTGGCGGAGGTGCTCGCCAGGCCACTTGGCATCATTTATGAGCAGTCCTGGACAACCGGGGAGGTCCTAGCTGACTGGAGGTTAGCAAATGTGACACCCATCCACAAGAAGGGCCGGAAGGAGGATCCGGGGAACTACAGGCCAGTCAGTCTGACCTCAGTGCCTGGGAAGGTCATGGAACAGATCCTCCTCAGTGCCATTACACGGCACATGCAGGAGAACAGGGTGATCAGGCCCAGTCAGCATGGGTTTGTGAAGGGCAGGTCATGCCTATCAAACCTAATATCCTTCTATGATAAGGTGACCCACTTAGTGGATGAGGGAAAAGCTGTGGATGTTATCTACTTGGATTTTTGCAAAGCTTTTGACACTGTTTCCCACAGCATTCTCCTGGAGAAACTGGCTGCTCATGGCCTGGACAGGTGTACTCTTCGCTGGGTAAAAAACTGGCTGGATGGCCGTGCCCAGAGAGTGGTGGTAAATGGAGTTAAATCCAGTTGGTGTCCAGTCACAAGTTGTGTCCCCCAGGGTTCGGTGCTGGGGCCGGTTCTCTTTAATATCTTTATCAATGATCTGGATGAAGGGATTGAATGCACCCTCAGTAAATTCGCAGATGACACTAAACTGGGCGGGCGTGTTGATCTGCTTGAGGGTAGGTTGGCTCTGCAGAGGGATCTGGACAGGCTGGACCGATGGGCTGAGACCAATGGTATGAGGTTCAACAAGGCCAAGTGCCGGGTCCTGCACTTGGGTCACAACAACCCCATGCAGCGCTACAGGATTGGGGCAGAATGGCTTGAAAGCAGCTCGACAGAAAAGGACTTGGGAGTGTTGGTGGACAGCCGGCTGAATATGAGCCAGCAGTGTGCCCAGGTGGCCAAGAAGGCCAACAGCATCCTAGCCTGTATCAGGAATAGTGTGGTGAGCCGGACTAGGGAAGTGATCATCCCCCTGTACTCGGCACTGGTGAGGCCCCACCTCGAGTACTGCGTTCAGTTTTGGGCCCCTCGCTACAAGAGGGACATTGAGGTGTTGGAGCGTGTCCAGAGAAGGGCTACAAAGCTGGTGAGGGGCCTGGAGGACAAACCTTATGAAGAACGACTGAGGGAGCTGGGGTTGTTTAGCCTGGAAAAGAGGAGGCTGAGGGGAGACCTTATCACCCTCTACAACCACCTGAAAGGAGGTTGTAGAGAGATGGGGGCTGACCTCTTCTCCCTGGTGACAAGTGATAGGATGAGGGGAAACGGGTTCAAGTTACGTCAGGGGAGGTTTAGATTAGATATTAGGAGACATTTTTTCACTGAAAGGGTTATTAAACATTGGAATAGGCTGCCCAGGGAGGTGGTGGATTCACCATCTCTGGAGGTGTTTAAAAAAAGGGTAGATGGGGCACTGAGGGACATGGTTTAGAAGTGGCTCTTGTCAGGGTAGGCTAAAGGTTGGACTCGATGATCTTAAAGGTCCCTTCCAACCTCAACAATTCTATGATTCTATGATTCTATGATTCTCACTTCTCTCTTCCAGCTGCTGTTGTGCAGCAGTTTTTTCCCCTTCTTAAATATGTTATCGCAGAGGCACTACCACTGTCGCTGTTTCCCTCAGCTTTGGCCAACAGTGGTCCACCTTGGAGGCTGGCTGGCTTTGGCTCTATCAGGTACAGGGGAAGCTTCTGACATCTTCTCACAGAAGCCACCCTTGTAGCTCCCACTGCTACCCAAACCTTGTCATGTAAACCCAATACAGCGGCCTACTGTATCAAAGAGGCTACTCAGAGAAGAAACTGGATGGCTATCATCATTGTAAATCTAAACTCTGTATGTTTAAGAAGAATGCTTATAACTGGAACTGGAAACAAAGATAATTCCAAAACCTAGGATCAGAAAATTCTGAATCAGGGACAAAATTGGATTAATGTCAATAATCAAAGTAAGCTTGGACTTAACATCTAGTTAAAAAAAATAATTAAAAAATGTCTTCCTCTATCTTTCAACACTATTCGTTATAACACCGAGCATTTAATAGTTAAAAAGTATATTTTTAGACTTGGTGAGCTCTCAATAGCAAATGGAGTATGAGCACCAGCAAAACAGATGTTCTGTCCATTAAGCCATTACTGTTGCTATTTTCTACTTGCTAATGTGGTTAATAATTTCTTAGTCATAATTTGCAAAACAGAGTTCTACAAGCCTCAGGGTTCAGCTAACATATAATATAATCCTTTCATTTAACATGGAGATTGCCCAACTGAGAGGCAATGCAGTAAACATTTATAAAAATACTCCTGCTCCAATTTCTGTGAAATATGGATGAGTCTGGATCTCAGCCAGCCATGTAGAATTGTAGACCAACTTCCCTAGAGGTTTAAGATTTCAGGAACAACTGTTCTATTTTTTGTTATGCACCCATGAAATAATTACTAGATTTGGATCTTTGTTTTGATTCCCTTTCATCTCAAGTTTGTTCTTGAGATACAGGTTGTCCACCGTATATAGGAGGTAAGATGATGATGGAGAGAACAGATTAAGAAGCAGGAAGTAGAGGTGGGGAAACTCATAAAGAGGAGTTAGATAATTTCTGATTGTAATACTTAAATAAATGTGGTCAAATTATGCATATAACAACACGTGGCTTTATTTTCAGAATGCAGCTTTCGCCGGCTTTCAATTATGTCAACAGTTTTCTTGAATGATTCAGCACTCTGAAAGCCAAACCATATTTAGCTACTTAAATGTAGATTTATATACAGGCTTTTGGGCACAGCCTACAAAAACAGATATTGTAAGAACTCAGTCATCTCTATTTCCGGTCTTTGCAATTAGCATTCTTTTTAATGCCGTATTTCTTACATTTGTATTTCACAGATTGTTCGTGACTGGGGCTAGGACTGAATTAATTCCACCTATCTTTAGGAAACTGACTGAAATGCCTAAATGAGATCATAGAAACTTATCAACCTGCGAAAAGGAAAAGCTTCCTTTTTTCCACATTAATAATGGGGGCCTTTAATAGAGAAAATGCAAGATGTAACACAAAATGGCAGACAGTGTAACTGGTTTTATTCTTCCCTTTCTTCTTCACAATCATACCTAAACCAAATAATATATTCAGCATGTGCTATTGTCAATAGCTGAGAAATCTGCGGGTGCTATTCTAAGCTGACAAGCCTATATTATTTATGTGTAAGTATCTTCTAACAATATGTAAGGCATGATTAAGACATAGGATATTTTAATAAATAAAAACCCCACAGAAGTAAATATTTATGTAATTGATTTGATTTCATACGGAATGTGATTTGATTTCATACGGAGCTGTGACTACTCATTGCCTGTGCAAAGTAGATTCCAAATCTTTACTCTTATTTGTGATTCAAGTGGCACGTCAAACCCGGGAAGCTAAGTTAGAAAACAGAAAAAAAATATCTTATAAACATTATAGAAATTCACTAGAAAACAGAAGATGCTTCTATGCCTTTCTTCAGAAAGCTCTGCTCTACATCTTTGAACTAATTCTTCCTGTCTATCTCACAATCCAAAAGTTGAGAAATATGAACATAGAACATTTTTTTTCTGCTCCCTTCTTGCCTGAACTCTGAGGATCTTTCATCTGTCAGAGCTAGATCTTGTTCAATCTTTCACATTTACTGGAACAAGACACTAAATTTCCTTGAAATTTATGTCATCACATGAGAACAGCAGAGACAAGTTTTGTCTCTCAGAAGCACGTGGATAATAAAACTGTTTTTGATGCAAGAAGGTGTGACAAACCCACATAAGGGAAAAATAAAGTGTCCTAAGTGGAATAAATCAATATATATTTTTAAATATAGGATTGTCATTAAATCTATATAGGGATAAAATAAGTGACAGAGGAATAGAAATAAATAAGTTGTTTTCTACAAACATTATTTGGTAATTACTCGATAAATTTAAATCCTATTTCTCTATGATAAACACTCCATGGAGTGAAGTTTCACTAATATATTTTGTATGGATTAAACTCTTAAAGAATTTTGCTTGTGTTGGAGGAAGATCATACAGAAAGCTTTCCTTTCCAATGGATGCCTGTGCAAGGGATGCTAAAAGAAAAAACACCATTCCTCACGACATAGTTTGATTTCAATTTTTTTCTAAATATGAAGATATTATTATACTTTTCCTTATCATATGAGAAAGTGACATTCCTTTCTGGATAAACTCTCCTGAGAGATAAAGTAGCAGCAATTTTATATTTTTACAATTTGTACATTATATTTGTACATTGGTTATTTACGAATACAGGTTCAAATAACTCAGCTTCCCAGTTCACTCATGGACTCTAGCCCCATAATTACATAAACCCCATAAATTTTGATTCATTCCAAAGCTGATTATTGGAATGAATTAGCTAGTTTCCTCTGAAAGAAAAAACAGATGTGACCGTAGCATAGTTCAAACCAACCTCCCAAAAAACCTTTGGCTCCCTTCTTTCTCATAATGTCTTCCAAAACTTTGTGGGCTTTGCAAAGTCGAATGTCGCACTACTTCTTCATGTCAGACTCAAGGGCATGCAATGCAGCAAGTCAGTATCATTTTACAAAACTACCACTGTGGGTTTTAACGCTGTCCACACATTATTTCAAACAATTAGAAATGGGAGGAAAAGATCACCTAATACACACAAAATAGTAACATTTTGAGTACGCAAGCATGAATGATGGGGAAGGGAAGATAAAAAGTCAAGGGTTAAGGATGCCATTACCACTACAAAGGTGGACACAACCTTTAAAGGAGGTCTAGTCCTATATCTGATCACAAACTCTTCCTCAACACTTGGCCTGAAGACTGTGCTTGCTTCTTATAACTGATGGATTTAACATCAGAGTCATGGTCCAAACATACTGGTAATTAACAGTTTGTATTTAAAGGCCTTAAAAATGGTAGATGGTGACTCCTTAAGATGTTGCAAATCTCATCAAGTGCTTCCCAAGCCTCCATCTTAGGGGGTAAGAGGAGAACAGAACAGCTGTCTGTGATTTCTTTTTTTTCTCACATTATTATAGTACAGTATTATAGTATAAAAATATTATGTTATTAGACAGACTGGATGGTAGCCCTGGGAAGAGCAGTTGCCAATACACATATAACTAATGCTGCATAAATTAAGGACACATTTGACAAGATCTGTTACTATGAATGTGAGACAGGGAGATGTAATTGTTGCTGCAGGCAATTCACAATTATCTGGTACATAATCTGCCCTGATACATAAAGACATAATAGATCATGTTTTATTAGTCATGTAGACTTGAAGATTCATGTTTTAACCCATGACACTAGCCTTATTTGCAGTGATAGCATTCTTAGCACATAACCTAAAACTTCTGATTAGTTGATAGACTCTTAACCAGGTACAAATGCACAGTAAAAAGGTTGTTGAAAAGTTGCCAACAACCTGCTTGTTGCTCATCACTTTGATTTCACGTTGAAGGGGAGATACTCTGAATTAGGTGGATACTGAACATTCCAGATATTTCTAATTCCACTATGTTAGTTCAGTGTAGTCCTGCCTCCTCCATCACCATTAAGCACAGAACTTTGTGCAGCAATGCCATGGTTCTACAGCAGAGGGTTAATTACCAGACTGCAAAATTATCTTGCCAGTTATGAAGTGCTGAACAAGTATGAAGCTACTCTGCTATTATGAAAAATTATTCCTTGAAGTAATTCCTCCATGGTGATGCTTTTGGGGTTCTCTTGGCAAGCCTATGAGCCTTGCTGGCCCAGTTTTTAGTTCTTCCTGATGTTGCTGTTCTCCTTTGTGAATGTACATATATTTCGCCCACCAACAACCCCCCTACATTTAAGAATGCGTTTTCCTGGCTGGACACTTTTCGAGCCTCAGATCTTTCTCTGTCAGGGGTTCAGCATTGTCTGTATGGCTACTTCATCCTAGTCAAGAGTGTTACATTGTGAGTGGATCCTTAGCTCATACAGGAAGCAGGTTGTGAGACAGAGGCCTTGAGGCCGTTAAAACATGGGGCAAGGTTCTGAAATTCAGCACAGATCATCTCTAGATCACTTGCGATGTTTAAGTGTTCTTTCATTCACTTGCTCTAGTTTAGACCATTCCAATGAGCTCAGTCCAAGCAAATTTTGC
Source organism: Chroicocephalus ridibundus (assembly GCF_963924245.1). Taxonomy (NCBI): domain Eukaryota; kingdom Metazoa; phylum Chordata; class Aves; order Charadriiformes; family Laridae; genus Chroicocephalus; species Chroicocephalus ridibundus. The sequence continues at coordinate 55,363,085 of NC_086284.1, forward strand.
TGTAGAAATAGCTAATATTAATGTATATGGGTGCAATCCCATTTGTGCCATTTGGTCTGGACTGATCCCTAAGACTGATTCATGTCTCTGTGTTACTTAACAACATAGGTGCAGTGAGCAAGGACAACATACACTGTTCCCCATGCAGTATATACTTTGATCTCAATGATCCTAGAAGAGATGTGGGGCTAGAGGAAGGAGGAGTAGGCTCTGTGCAGAGAACCATGTTCTAAAATAGAGGAATGATGTCATCTGATGATATTGTATAGACTGGAAAAATACTCAAAGTCTGGACTATTGATGTTTGGCAGACATACAGGAATGAAATGGAAATTAATTGACACTCTTGGGCAGCTCCGGTATTCTATTCAAACTATGACGTGTTGAATTACATTCTAAATTGGAGTGCAGATGTAATCTTTTGAATACAAGAGGAATTTTCTACAGGAACAGAATATTCCTCTGTATGTTGTTCCTGTGTGTGTTGAGGGTACATTGTCTACTCTCAAAAAGAAAGTGAAACACAGATCATTGTGGGAGAAAATAATCAAACATCAAAAGACTGTAGTCACAGTCTTTTTTACATAGCACTCCTTGGCTATATGAATTTCCCCTCTTGCTGCAACTGGTTCTGGTGTTTGCCTCCTTTTTTGTGCCTCCTTAAATCTCATCTTCTATCCAATTCTCCCAGACTTATCAGACTCAAACAAAATGGTGCTGATGTTGACAAAGCAAAATCTGACATAAAGCAGATCAGATGTGACTGAAACAGATTCGCTTCAATTTCTGCTCCAAAAGTAAAGCTTGGTCCCTATGACCCGTCTCAACAAATCTTGGTCTCTATTATCTTCCTTCTCTCTAAATTGCATCTTCTTCACATTTTCCCAACCAGAGGACTTATCACATGTCAAACAGTCTTGCCTTCACACCTAAGAGTGTATAAAATTGAGCTTCTGATCATTGCAGTGAGACAGCTGTCTCTAGATACTTCTGTGTAATAGCAATGTTTTTCACTGACCCTTTACAAGTTACAATCCTGCAATTCACTGTTTTCACAGCACAGGGTGCAGTGACAGCTTTGGGACACACTGGTCAAGAGGTCACTGATCTGAGGTCAGGAACAAAGGTGTTTTTAATGTCCTGTAATGGTAAGGATCAGTATCTCAGTATGTAGTTGTGGACTGTAGGAGCCGTTCTGAGGGGGGCTACGCTATTCCTGGTGCCCTGCAACAAGAGCTCTGCTCTATCCCAGAAAATTTACAAGCATTATTTACACTACCAACAAGAAGACTTCTTTGTGAGTCATTCAGCCAGTGATCGTTGTTGAGAAAGAACAGCAAAACCAATTTCATCCAAGAAACAGGAGCTAATGATTATGGTCTTTGAATAACAGTTAAAAAGGCAACATTTTCTTTCTAGCAAATGTGGAACTAATAATTTAGCGTGTATGTCTGAAAAATTAAGTATTTGTCATAAGAAACATTACAAAGGAAAAGTGATAGTGTTGGAAGAGAAAACTCAATGAGGCATGTATAATTATGGATACAGCAAGGCAAGAAAGGACATCCAGGATCATGAGAGGTTACGCACAGGTATTGTTCAGCTTTGGTCTTCGTTACCAATAAGCTAGAGCGGTGTTGAAAGCTTACACAGTGAGCTGGAGCAGAGAGCAAAGTCCAGCATCAAGAAAGGCATGTATTTATGGTGCTATTGTTTCAAAAGTAACAAATAGATACTTTTCTATTTGAATAGTATCAGGAGATAAGGAGTTTTGTATAATTAGCTTACCATTGAATTTTTCATACTTTGGACCTCTCCCAGTTCACAGTTTTTTATAGTCAAAATCTTATTATGGACAAAAGGGAACAAACCAAAGCTATGGATCCAGAGATTTATTTTTGCCTAATTAAATTTTTAAATTAGTACAGAAAAGTCTCATTGACAATACCCTTGAAAATATTACACAAGAAAAGTGACAAACACCAACACCTCTTCCCTGGTGTCACGTATCTCTGCCTGTGTTTCTGGGGTCCCCGAGCTGATGGAACTGGTTCTTCTCAGTGCAGGGTGGTGGCTGCCACAGAGGAGCATGGTGCTTGTAGTGGGTACAGCCTCCTTCAACCCAAGGTCCCTCTTGGAACTCTGTGCATATATTTGTCTCCTGACCTGGAGGCTTCTTCTGGGAGCCCCATAGGGGAGGTGACAGGTGCCCCCCTCACCCCGTGACACAAAGGGTTGTTGTTCTCCCCACTCCAGAGCTGTCAGGTCAATTGCTCCTGGCTGGCCAGCGGCCACCAGCAGCTCCCATTGGGCAGCAAGTCACCTGAGCAGTGAGGTGGAAGAATCAGCTCCATCCAGCTCCAACTTGCTCCAGCAGGCTCCAAACTGCCAATATCCACCCCAGCATCCCTGAGAGACCTGCGCTGCCCCATTTTACATTTTTTGAACTAGAAATGGTAGAAATTGCACTTGCTGGGTACTGGTCGAGTGAATGAGCTGCAGTAGGTAGCTGTCACTAATGACCATGGCTCGGTGTGAGCTTCCCACTCTCAGTCTTCTGCTGTCTCTTCCCTTCTTCTCTCACAGATACTGTGCAGGATCCTGAAGGCAAACATGATCCTCACAAGGGAATCTGGTAAATCTCAGTCTTGGAAGAGTAAGCCCTCTTGCTCAGTCTTGGGTAGGCAAGTATATCTTCCCCATCCACTCCCAGCTGCATAGATAGCAATGAAAGTGGCCCTGATAATGACTGGGGTTGTCAGTGACTAATGGGAATGACATACGAGCCAGCTTAGTGACTCACTCAGGGGGATTACTACCAATGGTGTACTGCCCTGCTTGCAGGCAGGACTTGTAGAAAATACAAGCATCTTGCCAGTTCCCTGGTTGTGATCGTTGTAAGGACAGCAGAGTATTTATAACAGCCTCCAACCCATAACACAAATACTCTTTCCACTGCTGCAATACTGTTTTAAGAACAGAAGAAAAAAACGTAGCTACTGAACCCTTTTCACAGAATCACAGAATCACAGAATGGTCAGGGTTGGAAAGGACCTCTGGAGATCATCTAGACCAACGCCCCTGCCAGAGCAGGGTCACCTAGAGCAGGTTGCACAGGAACGCATCCAGGCGGGTTTTGAAAGTCTCCAGAGATGGAGACTCCACCACCTCTCTGGGCAGCCTGTTCCAGTGCTCTGCCACCCTCAAAAGAAAGAATTTCCTCCTCATGTTTAAGTGGAACTTCCTATGCTCAAATTTGTGCCCATTACCTCTTGTCCTGTCGCTGGGCGCCACTGAAAAGAGCCTGGCCCCATCCTCCTGACACCCACCATTTAAGTATTTATAAGTGTTGATAAGGTCCCCCCTCAGCCATCTTTTTTCCAGACTGAAGACACCCAAATCCCTCAGTCTTTCTTCATAAGAGAGGTGTTCCAGTCCCCTAATCATCTTGGTAGCTCTCTGCTGCACCCTCTCCAGCAGTTCCCTGTCCTTGAACCGGGGAGCCCAGAACTGGACACAGTACTCCAGGTGCGGCCTCACCAGGGCAGAGTAGAGGAGGAGGATGACCTCCCTCGACCTGCTGGCCACACTCTTCTTGATGCACCCCAGGATGCCATTGGCCTTCTTGGCTAGAAGGGCACATTGCTGGCTCATGGTCATCCTGTTGTCCACTAGGACTCCCAGGTGTCTTTCAGCTGAGCTGCTCTGCAGCAGGTCAGCCCCCAACCCGTACTGGTGCATGGGGTTATTCCTCCCCGGGTGCAGCACCCTACACTTGCCCTTATTGAATTTCATAAGGTTTCTCTCCGCCCAACTGTCCAGCCTGTCTAGGTCTTTCTGTATGGCGGCACAGCCTTCCAATGTGTCAGCCCCCCCCCCCCCAGCTTTGTGTCATTGGCAAACTTGCTGACGGTCCACTCTATCCCTTCATACAGGTCATTGGATGAAGGTCATTTCAAAAGAAAAGGTCAGGGAAAGAACATATGTTTTCCTTAACACCTGTAGAATAAGCTCACTATGATTTCTCTTGTCTTTATATGTACCTTCAAGTATTCCAAATGCAGGGCTTCCCAGAAGATACATATAATCTCTAAGCTAATTGCCAACATATTAGACACCATGGTTGTCAAGATACAAAATGTTGTACTAACCGTTCTTTATCATTCAGAGTTCTTCTGTTTTATGTGTTCCTCATCAAGTAAGGGGTTGTTCAATGCATATTTTCATAAACATGGTCCATTATTTTATGCTGTAGATCTCTATCAATGCTGATTCCTCTCGAATTTTGGGCAAAGCCTGTAACACTGATTGCACTGTACTCAAGGAACCATCCACAGATGAGAATGGGAATGAGAACTTCCCCATTATGACAAGGAATAGCAAACTATGTAATAGAACATATTGTACTCTGTTTGACCTTGTCCTTGATAATAGCATAGGGACAACTTTTACTCAAGGTAAGAACGAGCAGGTATACAACTCCCAGCTTTCACCAGTTTTCCCACTCCCGCAGACAGCCATATGTACCATTCTCCCTGAAAGTCACAACACTTTTCTGGTCATATGGTCTGTTGTGACTGTCAGGACCAGCCACCACTTCCAGTTTACCCTGATGTACACCAGAGTACAACAGGTCGTACACCACATGTACGACCAGGAAGTCCCTTCTCCTACAGACACAGTGAATTGCCATTTTGTTTCAGCCACCATTTTATGGCGGGGAAGATGGCCAAAGGACAGCAGAAATGGAAGCCCCTCCCACTACATGCTCAGTGTCCACCATGTTGTTTCAGACACCATTTTATGACAGAGAGATTCCCTTTTCTGACAATGTCATGTCCCATGTGTTTTCATAATGCTCAGTTATTGATGAGCCACCCCTACTTAGAAGCACATCAGAAAAGGCACTGTCTTCTCACTACATGCAGGGCGGCTGCCACTTCTGAGAATATCATTCCCCATGTGATTTTGTTCTGCTTTGTGATTGGCTGATGGCCGTTTTTGACACTGTCGTACCCATGTATTCTTAGATCTTCCTCTGAATGGCTGCCCACTTCCTTTGACACTCCCTAGGAAGCCCACAAAGGGGCCACTGACACAACCACAGCTATATGCAAAGAAGAGACTGATCCTGTGAGCTGGAGTGAGAGGTCTTGCCCAACAGGATGGCCATGTAGTATTCCTGGGACAGTAGACGTGTCTACACCATCCCTTTTGTTAAAAGAGATTAATTGTGCTCCTAGGCAAGTGGGAAGCTTTAGGTATAAATCCCCTTTCTGAAGTCACTAAAAGGTGGGTTGCCAGTCTGAACAGAAGCCAACTGGCAATCTAGTTTGCAAACCAGGATGCTTACAATTGACACAAGACTTTAAAAATAACCAGTCAATCGTGGCAGAGGTGGACGCACAATACCAGGCAGACTTATTGGATTTGCAACAGTTTTCCAAACATAATGATGGTGTTATGTGCATCTTAACAGGGTTAGACATATTACCTAAGTATGCCTGGACCCTTTTTCTAAAAGGAAAAACAGGTTCTGAAATAGCTGTGTCTTTTGAAAAAATTTCACTGGTATCAGGGCTGCTAAAGCAGTAAGAATTTCATTTCAGCTTCCAAAAAGGTAGAACTGAGTGGGTGCCTGGTAATTGCTAAGATGCAAATGATGACCATAGTGATTAGACAAAATTTTCTGCACATGGCATAACTCATCTCAGAAACTGAAGGACAACTTCTTTGGAAACCATGCATAAGCATCTCTCCAACACAAAACAGCATGTGTGCTGCAGTGCAATCTGAAGAAGAGGTAAAGACTATATTGTGTTCTTTGTCCCATCTGGATGTAACTTCTGCTCCCATGTGATCTAGTATTAGTTATTTGGATTTTTACTTCAGTCCTTAAAGGTCTGTTTGATTGAGAATGTAGGTCTGATAAGGATTTCTGGTCTGGATTTGAAATATTTAATGCTATCTCTTCACATTTTCATTAAATTGCTATACTGGCTAATAATCCAGAATGTTTAAAAACATGTACCTTAGTTTCAGTTTGATTTTGTTTCTAATCTGCTTCCATCCACTGGGTTTAATTACACTTTTGTCTGCTAGATTGAGAAACCTTTTAGTATCAAAAATCATTTCCCCTTGAAGATACTAAAATTCTTTCAATTAAATCACTTCCTAACATTTTGTATAGTAAACCAAATAGATTGAGCTCTTTAAGCCTTCTATGCGTCTGTGAACACACAGCTTCATATGAAGAGCATGATCGAGCTATGTGTTATTTCAGACTTACACCAGCTTTATTTTATCAAAGTAAATATAGATGTACAGGCATTGAAGCAATGGTGAATCAGATTTTATATTTTTTTCCCTTTAAAGCTATGCATCCATTTCATTTTAGAGGGTGCTCACTAATGATGTTTAACATTGCCACATTTGTTTACCTTTCTTTTGAAAGACTAGCATATATTCTAGAAGAAATTATTGTCCTTTGAGTAAGAAATAGTTTTCATTGTCAGTGTCCTCCATTTTTTTCTATCATTATCAGTTTATTACGAAATTGATTTTTTTTTTAAATTTGTTTTATGATTAAATTACAGATTTATGTGAAAGTTATTTTTCTGCCTATACCTATTTATGCATTGGGAACTACACAACATATAAAACTCTGCATCATTATATGTTCTTCTACTATAGAAATAGCTTGATATGTGCTGAAATAACACTGATGTATTCCTCGGAGAGGGATGGGGAGATGAGGGTTAAGCAATGGATTTCAAGTCATTTGGTTCCGGTGGTGTATTTGCTTCTAATGTATCTATCAATCTGTTTTACTGTCCAGGTATCCAATGCAATTTACAGTACATCATAACTACCTTGCAATACGGCATATTTGTTTTATTAATGAAGTATTTTATTTCTAATGCACCAGATTGGCTAACATATTCTGCAACCAAGACATGGAATAGTCTCATATATAAATATACACAAGCATATAGAGATTAAATACAAACCATCATATGCAAACTGCATGTATATGACCATATTCTATGTTTGTTTGGTTGGTTTTTTTTAAACTCTGCATCTAAAGGTGGTAGAATCATACAGATGATGGGTAACTAAGCATGATTCAGATTATTACAATAAACTCAGTGCTTTGTAAGTAGAAATAGATTCTAATCATAATACTCAGATTCAAAGTACATTATTCATATATATTCATATTTGGGTCTTTTTTAGTTCATTTTTCTTTTTTTGCAGTACATTATAGGTAGAGTGAAATATTCAGGTGCCTTCAGACACTTTATTCACCTCAGAGCACTAAGTAATTGCTGACTTATAGTTTCTGAAACCTGATAAGACTTTTTCCTTGCAAGCAAAACAAAGAAGCATATAAACAAAACAAAATTGCTTTTATCAGAAGAAAGCATGTTTTGGGGAAAAATATCAAGGTAAGTCAAAATTTTACAAAGGAAACTTTTTAAGAGAAGAAATGGACATATTTATAAGCAGACAGAGAATTAGAGATATTAAAAGGTAAGAACTAGATTGTTTGCATAAACAAGGCTAGACACAAACATATTAAGATGACAGAGTAAAAGAATATAATATTAGCCATATTTTAATGTCAGCATATTAGTGAATATATGCTTACCCTGAGTTCAGTTCCAGTCATTCTCTTTTATAAAAGGAATGTAGCGGTGACGTAATAGTTCCTGCGGAGATGAGAAAGTATTAGTGTAAGAAAGGACTTGCATGCAGAAGATAGATTTCCTCTCATTTAACTTCAATCTTCTAAATAACAGAGGCAAGCCAAGGTACAAAAAAGGCGGGATTTCAGGTTCATCCATATAGTTATATCTATATGGCTGTCATGGCAATGTGAAGCCTTCTTGATTTATTTTTTAACATGGATAACAAATTCTACTGGCTATCTAGAAAGACTGCCTAATTTAGATAGTTGAGCATTTCCTAATCAAGTGAAGCATCTAATTTTTATATACTGAGGTGTTTATTTTAGTGTTTACCTTATGCAGTATAGATCTAGGAATAAATTGCTATTTCCACATTTTTTCATGTGGAGAGCAATCTTAATATTTTAAATGAAATGAAAATAAATTATCTTTATGTTTTCAAGACCAAGCAATATTTATTATTGCACTAGATTAATATATCTTATAACATTATAGTACAAAGGTAAACGATGCAATTAATCCAAAAAAAGTTCAAATCTAATTTATTCAAAGATAGAGAATTACAGATTATGAACAGATCCCCACAGGTATCAAATGCCTGTAAGTCTTTTGTTTTTAAGATGTGACATTCTAATTTTAAGTTATTTATCATAATAACAACAATATCAGAAATAATGTTTAATTACCATTTAATATAGAATAAAACAATCAGCACTTCTAAATTATATACTTTCCTGGAATGACACCAGCTTTTGTAACAAAAGTAAAGGAGGATTCAAATTAACATTTATTTTTTAGTAGCAAGTAGTGACTTTACAGTGGAAAGAGCTTGGTGAAAGAAGCATACATGCCTAAAATAAATCTGTATTTAAAAAACAGGAATCACCTGACAGCAAAGTCAATGGCTTTCACCAGTTTCCTTGTGTACAATGGTAGTAAATAGCATTGCCAGTTTTGAAAACGTGTAAAAAAACTTATTTATCTGAAGAGGATTATTGTCTTCGGGAATACCGGTATTACGGTAGGTCTTATCATAGAGTCAGAAACACTGATTGGAAGGAATCTCTGGAGGTCACGTAGTACGGTCTGCCGCTAACTCTGGGATTACAATCAGCACCAGGTCAGGGCAGCTATGATTTCTTTTAGATGAATCTTGCAAATCTTCACAAATGGATATGCTACAACCTCTCTGGACTGCCTGTTTCAGTGCTGCACTACCTAGGAAAAAGGCTTTGGCTAATATCTAATCTGAACCTCCAAAGACATAACCTCTGTCTGTTCTACCCTGTTGTATCATCTACGCTAATGTGAAGAGTTTGGTTCTGTCATTTTGCTAATTGCTCTTCAATTAGCTGTAGGCCATTGCTGACCACTCCTTAGCTTCTTTTTCATGAACAAATTTCATTTTGTATAAACAAATCTGAGTCCCTCAAGTGCTTTTTGTACGATATGTTTCTCTAGGCTTCTGACTGTCTTGGTATAATTCCTGCTGGACCCCTCCAGTTTCTCCCTGTCCCTTTTGGTCTGGGGGACAAAAACTGGGCACAGCATACCAACTTTATTCTCCTACAGAAGGAACAAAACGTACAAGCACTCCTAAGATATACTTTGAAAGAATCTCAGTTTTTCTACATGTGCTTCAGTACCAAAACAAAACAGTGCTACCCTCTGTGCCACTATATTGAAGCATTTTAACTACAAATATAAGGCCCTAGACGTCATCACCAGGATTAGAATTGGGCTGAAGACAAAAAAAATATTTTGTACTATTTGTATTTTAATTATCATATTCTTGATTCAGTCCCTGTAAGATGGGCAATACTGTATTTTCCTCTATATCAAGTATGCTGGGGAGTAGTCTGGTTCAAAACTAATGGAGGCTTATTTGTGCAGGTGGAACAGCCTACCTCTAGAGGCAAGGTACCATCTGTCTGTCTAAAAGCAAGCCCTGCTGGCTGATCCATCAAGTGGAATAGCTGTTGATTCACTTGCCTTTTTTTTTGGCTATAAGTGAAGTGACATGAAAGCAGTCAGCAACAATTTGGAAGAGAAACAAAATAATCCAGTTGGTTTAATCCCATTAATATGAGAAACAAAAAATAAAATTTGAATTCTGAGGGAATGCTGCACAGAAATTCAGTTGAAAGCCTGGAAACATAGGCAGCTTCCAAATAAATAAGGCAGTTCAAAGCTATTTCAATACTTTGAGAGTAGCTTGACTATTTTGTAATTTACAGTCAACAGAACCTTACATGTATATATTTTGCAATATTGTTAGATGTTATGGTCAACATTTTTAGGCATCTGAAAAAAGCTCTTAAATACAGTGCTATGTATTAAGATTATTATCAACATTTTAGCATGAACTCTTCTCACGCATACCACATTCTTTTTATTATTCTCTTTACATGGATTCATTTTATTCTGTTTTTCTTTGATTTTTTGTTCAAAAATCAAGGAAACATATAGATCTGTAAACAATCAGATACTTATCTTAAGGAGAGAAATTATAATATGGTATTATAAAATTATCCCTGCTTATGTTGGGAATAATGGGAATAAAAACAGAATAATTTGATCCTTAGTGCCTTGCATGCATATACATTTTCTATGTGTTTGGTTGAGTTACATAATATGACTAACAGGCCAAAGTTTTGAATCAGAAGACAGAATTTCAGCTGATGTCTGTGGCTCTGATCTTTCAAATACATTGACACGTGACTACATAAGTATTAATTCCTTTGGACAAATCATTTGAATAAAGCTACTTGTGTTACAGACCTAGGCCCAAGCTGCCAAGTGGCTGACAGAAGGTGCTGTTACTACAAAGAAAGGAGACTACCTTTTTTCCCTAATGATCAAGCAATAAACTACAGGTAGTTCAGCTCATTCATGACTACTAGCTATAGCACAGTTCATTTTGAAAAAATGGACAGTTATTCTAGCTTCATAATGAATATGAATGTCAGATTGCTATACCTGTATATAGTCCTTGTGTGTTGCCAAAAGCTACCCCTCATATGAAGCATATGCAAGAGACAATAGTTAATGTTACCACAAAATTTCTTTTCCATCAGAACAAAGCTTTCTTGGATTGAAGTCACAGATTATTCTGAAAGGCAATACTGCTTTAAACAGGTGTAGAACTAAAATAAGTCTAAAATATTTAATAAGAAATTGTGAAGATTTGAAAAACCCTGATGCATCACAGCTGTGGGACCAGAGCTTGAAAATGTACTGTTCTTTCACAAACACTCAGCGTTTCCTGCACCTTTGCTTATAACCACTTATGTCAGTGATGAGGGAACAGGTTCCCTGTTCCCTTTCCAGATAATGTAGGATCTAGGCAAGCATGGGAACTGACAGTATTGACAGTCTATGTTGGTTTCTACTTTATACTGTAGGATGCTGTGATGGAATTCCAATACACTAAAGTGGAACTTCCTTCCCCTTTTCCTTAAAGCAAGCACTGCCCAAACCCAAAAAGCTTCCATTCTGCTTTTTAGAGCACAGAATAATAAGCTGGGGAAAGCTATTCTTTAAATAGAGCAACTCAGATTTTCTGTGTGAGACATAAGAATAAAATTATATCTGTAAGACACTAACTATTCCCAATGTACTGTGGGCCACTCTCATTTTGCTTTCTAATCCAGAAGTTTTTAATGCCTTCCTAGGTTGAAAAACTCCATGTAGTCCCATCTTGGTTCGCAAGAAAGAAGCTTTCTTTTCACAGTCTCTGAATCTTGGCTCGGGTTTGGATTTGCTCCCTGCTGCATGCAAGCACTCTGCCTTCCACAAGATACTGCAAATTTGCAGTCTTGCTGTGTCTCTCATCTTCCTTCTGCCTTCATTGAAGAGCTTCCCCAGCCTGAATGCTCTCAATTCTCCAGGGGATGAGGAATCTGAAGGAGGTCCCAGTTGTCGCCATGTGGAGCAGTCAGGACAGCAAAACCAAATTGCTTTTATAAACACTCAACCACATCGTCTTTAACAGAACATGACACACCACACATGCGATAATCTAGGAACCAGTTAATCAAATGATTCTGTGTCTGACAAAGATGCTTTCACTTGCACCAGTCAGAAGTTTACTGTTACAAGTGAAAAAGGGGCATAATAAAAACCCTTTTTGAGTTTTCCAACATAAAACTTGTAAATCTGTAAATCGGTTAATGCAGAATTTTGTGAAAAAGTATATTAATAACAGACCTATAGACAAGCAAAGACTAAATCAATTATTGGTAAACAAGGTGTACATATGTCCTACCTGATTGCAAAGTACAAGGAGTTTTTATATGACAAAACAGTTAGAGGATTAATGAAGATGTGAGAAGTAACAGGAAAACACAAAGCACTGAAGAATCCAGCTTTTCCGTCAGTGTTGCCAACTGTTTTAACTTATTTAATTAGTAGTCATAACTATTCTTTCTTTCTGAAATCTTCAGTTTCTGGGAATATGTTTTTGTATAAGAACTCCTTCCCTTCCATCTTTCCTACAGTTCTGATTTTGTAGCTGCACAGAAAAATCTCAATATGAGACCGCACTTTACCCAAAAGTTTGGAAGAAGAAATATAGAACTAATGGCTATATACGTTTGGGGCTTTTTTTTTGCTTAATTGGTTGGGTTTTTTAAAAACATTTTCAATTTAAAAAATTGCTGACTGATTCATTACTGATGAATGCTTGATATTGACAGTATAATTGAGTATTTCTTGTTATGAGTGCCTGTTGAACAGGTAGTTATGCAAACAAACCTATTAAGTAATCCATAATATGTTACTTACAATTTTAGATGTCATTTCTGGAAGGTTTAACATATAGCTTTTGAATGATAGAATGTGAATGCTCATCAGCTTGATTTTAATATCACACAGGTTTTAACCAGGCGAAATTTATTGACATAAATAGAGTTACAGGTATGGATTTAGCAGGGGTTTTTCACAGCTAACTACTCATAATGACTCATCTTCCTTATTTTTTTTGTATTAATTTTAGTCTATTAACTTACAAAACCCATCCTGTCCACTACATACAATTGTTCACATTAAAATAATTATAATATATGTGATGACCCCTAGTATATTAAATAAACTATTCACAAACTTCCTAAGTTTTAATTATTTTATAAAAAATATTTATGGATGTTAAAATTTATATGAAGAGCTTGTTACTCATTATCATCTTGTTGAATTAATTCTGGACATCAGCATTGACAGCGGTGGTATCATATTATTCATATGACCAGTTATACTGGATGAATAATGAATGAGAAACAGTCATAACAAGCAATTTGCTGACAACCCTTAGGCAAAAATAGCTGATTAAAGCTATTTTGGGAGTAGTGATCTGTTACAAGGATAGTCAGAGAAATCAGGATGAGTTTGTGATAGATTCAGGAAAAAAACATACCTACCATTCATAAAAAATCTTGGGTTTTTTTTCAGAGCTTGACTATCAGTCTTTTAAGATGTTTCAGGCTCATTTGTGATAAGGAGAAATTGCATTTCCCAGTGCCTTCATTGATTTCTTGATTGGTTTTCATATTCTTTCCCAAATCATCTGTAAAAAAAAATCCAAACAACACAAAACCCCAATAAAACACAAGGAACATTAAACCTGGAATTAAGGCCATCATTTGGCAGCTAAAATACGTATTTTATCCAGATACTGCAGCATTATTATTTGGACAGTCTTATGCAAAATTATCCTTGTTTATTTTTACACAAAGAGATGTTAGTCCTATAGGGAGCGCTGCCAGGCAAGAGGGTAGAGGAAAAGGAGGAGGTGGGAAATGCTATTGGTTGCTGTGGAAACCAGTATCATTAGCATAATGCTTTGAAAAAAAACCAACACTGAAGGACAGAGCTTTAAATATATTCAAACTTATCTTTAGATGTCCACTGCTGCAGTGATATGCCTATGATAAGATCCATGTGGAATGCTGATAATGCCGAAGAAATGCAAGATGTTTCCATAGCATCATCAGCTTCACACCTACTCCACCCTCCCCCAACATTTTGAAAACTGAGTTTGTTTTTTCTTGTGTTTTTGAGATCTTTGGGGTTTTTAATTTATATGGAAATAAAAAAAGTGTCTTTCAAACAAGGAAGGTGGAGAAAATTAATAGGTTTGTTTTACTAATAACTTTAGTATAGTCTAAATTCAATACTGCTATTTTTTACAAGATTAGTCCAGTTTATACCCTAAAGGGGCTTTGTATGAGCCAAATCATTTGCAGGTCAAAACTTTAAGTATAATCAATCATTTATCTGTCAGTTTCTTTAAGATTCAGAATATTAAGGAGGCACTCAAATAAGGAACAACTATCATATAGAATTAAACACATTCACATCTTGGACATATTTAATTATGAAAAGTAGCTTGAGGTAATAAGAGATGCACTTCTGATTTAATTCTGAAGAAAGTGCATAGTCTGGATTATATGATATACAAATTAATAACTGACCCACAGATTTTAATTTGACCCTAGTTGTTCAACTGACTTATAGTATGAACATTTTAGTCTACATTTGTTTCATTTTTATTACGTTTCACACCATAAAAAACATAAAAGAATATTTAAAAGTTAATAAATAATAATTCTCCACACAAACAACTATTTGTAAAGATGATATTGTGAGCACACCGGAATTTTGTAGTCAATTTAAAGTGAAGTATTTTTTCCCCAAAGAAATGGAAGGACCCTTAAATGTTGTCATAGATCTGGAAAAAAAAATTCATATACTTTGTATTTTATAAGAGACTTTATTTTCCTCATTTTAGTGTCTGCTCTTTTTTTTCTGTATTTCCAGGTTTACAAGTAAACATACATGGTTTATCAGCTCAAATAAACACCAATTATGGTGTGGTGCAGTTTGTTTTCCATTCTTTAATACACATTATGGAATTTGCATTGAAATATCAAAGGTTTGAATGCATTTTACATTTTCTTTGAGGCAGGCCTCACAACAGTGTGTCTTACAGTGATAAGCTAACTCTGCTGGAGCACATCAGTCCCATGCAGTAAAACCAATGAAAGGTTTAAACATGTAAGCCAGAGAGATGAAATGCAAGCCATCTAGTACTAAGCATGTTAAATAATTTCCAAGAACACTGCCCCTTGTTTTACTTCAGTATGTTAAGGAAGCAAATTTTTCCTTCCTGCTAAAGAATATTGATTTAAACCTTTGACATAGCCCTTAGTGCTGTGTGGGATGGAAGATTTTGCCTTGAGGATGTAAACAGGTAAATATAATTTTATAGTCAAAATTTCAAAATACTGTCATTCATTCATACTTCTGGAATATAATTTTAAAAGAATGAAACACTGAGACTGAAGCAAAAGTTGGGATGAAGTAAAGATGTTGCCATCCTCACCTTGGTGTTACATTTTAAATTGTTCTCTTTCATGTGTACAGAGATTGCTGGAGGAAAATGCTTTACTAAGTAATAATATTTTACTATCAGTACATATATGAGAGATCTTTGTGTTTGGTCACTTTGGTAGCCTTCTGTCCAAGAGAGTGAGAACCACAGTGAGAAAATCCATCACCATGTGCCAACCTGCCTTTGATGGGTCTTACAGGAAGGAATTAAACAGCCCCATTTTGGTCTATATTCTGTCATATGTTCATGGCTTTTTTTAGCCTCGTTATAATTACAATTTGTAACTTAATGGAAGGTGTTAAATTTTAGCACTCTTCCAGTATCCAATTTAGCCTTTATGTCACTGATATATGATTTTCAGATGATTCTAGAAAACATTCTGGTTTGTAGGCACATTCTTTGCATTTTAAAAAATTAAAAATTAAAAAATGTCATATACTTGATCTGCTGGATGATGATTATACAAAAAAAATATGCTAGGAAACCTTTTCTTCTCTGTCTTATAAGAATACTTCATCAAAGAAGCTTCTAGCTCTTTTATTGTCTTCTACATTCGCAACTCTTACCTTTTTGCCCCATGAAAAGTTTGTGGAAAACAATTGCACAGCATGCCATCTCCATTGCCTAATCTTTCATTAGTTACATTCCAGGTGAAGCGCATCAGTTTCTTTTACCCTTAATGTGTCACTGCTCCAACCCAAAACAGTTTAGCTAAGCAATCCTGCACAGGATTTTGTAGGATTGGTAGGATTCTCTAGGATGGTTTTGTCTTTAGCCAACATAACCGTATCTCTGACACCCAGTGAAAAACACAGAGGTACAGCTCCATGTCCAAGACTTGATTTCTGCTGTCTGCCATTCTGTTAAGAGGTTTTGGATGTAGTCTACTTACAGGAATAAGTAGCACTAGTATTTTAGTCATCACATAAAAAATCAATTCAAGAGGCAAAGGTCCATGTTCAGTAAAGTTATTTTCATTGAGGGATTATTGACCTTTTAATTGTCTCAATATAATCTTCCCATTTCAACATGAGTTTGTCATTCAAAAGACTGAATCAGTCAAATTTTGAGCAGTAGTACTGTTCCCACCTGTAGCAAAACTTTCAGTGTACGTATGGATGAAGAGTCTGTAGAATCAAGCAGTTCCATATGATCTTAGAACATCAATATCTCTAGTTTCCTAAACATTGTTTATTTTTTCTTTAGAAACCCTATCTCTAAAGGCCTTTTTTTTTGATGTCACTACAGACATCTTAAAAATCAGATGTCTTAAAATACTTTGCAGATGGAAATCCTCTCTTTTCAATAGCAGCCATTTCTTCAAATACTGCACATAGTATTAAAATCAGGTCTTTGAGGTCAAGAATCAATCCTTGCTTTCAAATTGGGTTGTATCCTGAGTTGTGGTTTATCTTTTTAGCAAGAGATTCTGAAGTTCCCTTCTTAAAATATTTCACTGACTTTGTAGTAGTAGAATTGTCTCCTGACTTTCTGCTGGATGTAGGCCCAGTCTGCATGGACGATTGCAAACTTGACACAACAGATTCTCCTTCAGTTAATCTATGTCCCAGATAACTGTCATGGCTTTTTTTTAAAGTGTTTGTTTTGGTGTTTTTTAAACACTTCACGATTAGTCTACTTAAATAACTATATGGAGAAGACTGCCCCCACCATATTCCTCTTGTCTGCGTTTCATTTCTATATCTCTGAAGGGTATAGTTTTGTTTTGTAAGGGTTTTGTAAGTGTCTGTGTAATTGTTTGTATGTCTTACCATCTGCATGAGGACATTGCTAGTACAATACTGGCATGTTTGTTTGAAAACAATGACAGGTACTGCACAGGTCGTATTTAGTTACTCATTCGGAAAAAAGGTATAGTTCAGAGTGTTTGGAATGGCCATGGATTCCAGCTTCATCTACACGACTCGTAACTGTTTTTTTCAGGTAAACAACTTTTTGCTTTCTGGTAGCTGCTGCTGTTGGTGGAAGTATTTGCTAATACTAACCAAAAGGATTATTGGAACAATGCAAGTAGTGGTTCAGTGGCACACTGCTTCTAAGGTTAGTGATCAGAGACAACAACTTAATATAAAAGCAAACATAATTAATACTAATATAACACTAGTAATTTTTATAGCATAAGCATAATATGAAGATTCAAATTCATGAAGTGGAAGTGTCATCTGTACTGATAGGTGCACTTAAAAAAATAATTGGAGTACAGGGCTATATTCAGATGGATTTAAATAACTAACTGAGGAATTGCAGTGTCTAAAACTTAGATGCCTGCTATATCCAGAGAAATCCAGATAGTCTTACATTCAGGTGTTACTCAACATGGAGAAAGGAAATCCTGGAACCCCAATCTCTATCTATTTTGTACAGTAGAGGACTCATCTAGCTATGTAGCAACTTATGTTCAATATAATATTTGTGAAGTGCAAAATACATAAGGGTAATAGGAAGTAAAGACTCAGAGAAAGAGTTCTCTGCCCCTTTAAAGATGAGAGCAAAAAAATTACAATTAATTTTCATTTTGCCTGATTTCCATTTCTTGCAATGACTGCATTGCTGGCTCTTCAATTCCCAAGACTGATACCCTATTCCACGCTGATATATAGGGAAAAAAATAGAAATGAACACAGAATATTATGAACAATAAGTATTGAGGCAGGTGGTGCTTATCTTCTATCAAGAACATAATCTATTTTTGATAAAATACCTATGTATCAGTTTACATGTCCCTTATGTCCCTTTCCTTTTGCTGATACAGGTCAAACATTTTATTCTGCTTCTACCAACACTTTATTACTTTAACACCAGTTTTCACTCTCTTGGGAAAGCATTATTTTCATAGTGTGACTACTGTATACCTTCAATTTCAGTGAAGTATTTTCAGTATAACATTCTGTATCAAAGAACAAACCAGGAAGCTTTGAATTATTTTAAATAAAAGACAAAATGATAGAGAATCGACAATGAGAATGTGACTAGTGAGAACAAGTACAGGAAATTCTAATTCAATAAAAGGCAACTTACTGACAAAATTGAAATTTGATTGTTTTGCACTATATTTCCCAATATGAGGGGTAATAAAATTTAGAAAATAGATATTAATATATTAATATATTAATATAGATTAAATATAGATTAATATAGATAATAATATAGATATTAATATAGATATTAATATATGTTAATCCACGCTGTTCTGTACCAGGAAAAAAACAAACAAACAAACCAACCAAAACAAAACCAGCAATCAACCAAAACCAACAAAACTAAATTCAGTGATAATTTTATTTTGTGCTGTTAAGGAATAAATCTGATCTAAATTTCAATATAACAATAAATTTTGATCCATTTTGTTATTCATTCCCCCACCCCAAAACCCACAGAGTACTTAGCATTAAGCATGTGAATTATCTTTCCACATGCATTTCCACCCTTCAATTTCAGCTCACTTAGGAGTTATTTTCTGTGAGGAAGCAATAAAAAGTTTCCATTTTTCTTCTCAGATTTATAATGTGTGCATTCTCATTACAGCACAGTCAGTAGGGTATCCAGGTTAATGTAGAACTACTCTATGGTTATCCTGTCCTGTAGAGAAAAGTGGCTACCCTGGAACAGCATTTGATTTTTATTCATGAAATCTAAAAATAGGAACACCTTTTCCTTTATTTTATATTTAAAGACCTAGACACATAGTGACAACCTAATTTTCTTCAAGATGATTCTTAAATAGTACTTGACATCTAAATACTTCCGAATTTAACAACATGGCTTAGATAATTTCTAGATTTTATTTCTAATTGTCAACCAATATAAGTTAAAAGAAAAAATTATGCACAATTAGGCTTACATTATAAGTTAAAAGGAAGAACCTGATATTTTAGGTAATTTACATCCTAAATTTTTAGGTAATTTGGGGTAATTTACCCCAAAGAGGCAAAAAGATGTAGTGTAATGTGAAATTAAATAGCCTGTTTTCTTTCCAAGAGACATTGTTCAGAATAAATATCTAGAGAATATATTTGTATCTGTTATCCCCAAAGTTGTCTAGCAAAAGAAGACACTGTCCTTTTGAGGCCAGGATCCTGTAGAAATTGGCTACCATTGACTGGTCAAATGTTTTTTAATATGTTTTGAACATTATGAAATGTTTTGAATATCCATTCAATTGAGGCATGAAAAGTAAATGTGATTATGAATGAGATATACTTAAGTCTTTTCAAGTTTTCTCTACAGAAGTAGTCTAAGCACTTGACACAACCTCTCAAACTGCATCTCACACATTGCATAATGAGCTGGCTTTTATTTTGGTTTTCCCTTTATTCTGGAAAGGTCAAGAAACACTCTTTTTTTAAATTTTCTTCTTTTTTTTAATTTTCTATCTTTAATGTGAAAGAAAGCTAAAAAAAAGGGAAATATTCATATGGTCAGGAAAAACTGAGAAGGATGGAAATGGCAGGATGTTTTTGTTTTTTTTTAATTACTCCTTTGTGCACAAAGAAAATCAGTGTCACCTACAAAATGAAAAAAAATAGAAAATAGAAATATATTTTTTTCTGATAGTCTGCTGTTTAAGTCACTAATTTTGCATATCAGAGCCCTAAGTTTGAATTCTTTTCATAACTTTGTCATAACTTTATTTATAACTTGTTTATACCATCTCCTTTTTGACCATCATACTCTAGGAGTAAACATTACATAAGTATTTATTGGAAAAAAAAAAAGAAGAACAAAAAATCAAACCCAACTGGATGTATCTGTTTAGAAACTGAATACTTTTTTAACCAACTGGAAGCTAATTCTTATATGTGCTCTTTTCATTTCTCTTCTGATTAACTTTTTCAGTTTGTGAGCTTTTCTTTTTTTTTTTTTTTGTAACAAAACAGCTTCAAAAAGGGAGACCAAAAGTGACTCCATTACAATACTGTCATTTAAAAATTACTGAACTACAATAATTTTTAATAGTGGGAAGAGAGAAAGATGGGATCATATACCTGATTCAAATGAAGACCACATGATTTGAAATTGGTCAAGTACACTAAGTAGAGACCTATGAAAAGGGTTTCTACAAAGAACATATATTTAGGACTTCATTGTAAATAGCCCAACTGCTTGCTTTTTATGCAGTGTAAGTTCAGGAGGAGTAGGGAGAGGAGGGAATAAGAATAGTTCATGTAAACATTTTTTGTATTATTATTTTCTCAAATTTTTTTATTATTATTCCCCTGGTTGACCAGTAATTGAAAAAAGCAGTTATTCACACAAACCTATTCAGGGAGCCCAAAGCAGACAGCAGTGTCTGGGCAGGAAAAAATTCTCTTTCTAAAAAAGAAATTCTCTTTACTACTTAAGCCTCAGAACTGCCAGAGAACAGTTCAGTTGAATAAGTTCTGGACTGAGCTAAGGATTAACTCATGAAGTGAAGGGTATACAGGGTATAACACAGATAATCTGTTTCTCCATCTTTTTTTTTGTTGTGGTGATAATGTTGTGGTACTAATAAAACCAAAGTTAACTGTATGAGGTAACAACAGTGAAAAGTAAGAGCAAACTCAGGCCTGTAGAACATTGGGGATACCTATTTGTTCTAATATCCAAATATCCAGGTGAAACTAATACTTTTTTTTCTTTTCATCTTGATTTTATGAAAATAAAAAGTATTAAAAAGAAAAAACCCAATGTTTTCTCTGTACAGATGCTGAAACATAATTTTAATCTCAAAACGATTTAAGGAATTTTAAATAGGAACTTATGCATCTACAGGGCTTCCACTCCAAAGCTTTCATGACAGATTGTATATTAGCAGACTAACATGACAATAACCCTGGACTAATGTGTGTTTGAAATTAATCATAGCTACACTTCATTCAAGCAATTAAAATGTCATGAAACTTTAATATGTTAGTGAAAGATATTTTCATATACTATGGAAGTCCAATGAATATAGTTTGTTTAAAAATATTCATATTTAGTACCAGATCTTTAACCTGTGATTGTGTTAAATATCTATATATTGCCTTTATACCTACTCTATTAAGCTGTTCCGACACATATTCCGTTTACTAGTAATTTCTCACTGTAATACAGTTGTTCAAAACCAGATTTCTTTAATAAATGCATAATGTCCCAAATTATATTCCCAGCACATTTAATTAAACTGTTTTCTATTTCATTCCATCTGGAGTCTCAAAGGGTTATAGCAGCTCAAGAGTATTTGACAGAACTCTGCCAAGCAGGTGTCTGATTTTGATACATTACCCTTGGCACTAAGGGTAACTTTACTCACTCTATACATTGAGATACTGTCTTCACACAATGACAGAAGATTACTGTACTTCTAGCTTCAGCTATGAATCAGTAACTCAACCCAGTGTACACAGAGGTAACACATATTTATATGACTTAAGAACAAAGTAGCACTAAGAGAAAGAAATAACAATCACAGTGCTTTGTTGCGATTAACAGATTATTGATTTAAAATTAATCCATTCTGATTATAAGGTCACAGAAGACTGAAATTTATTAAAACATAATAAGGAGAGACAGTAGTGATATTAAACTTTGAGGGCATTGTTCACACCGAATAAGCTTATGGAATTTTCCATGCAGCTTGCCATATGATCCAAGCCTAAAATGAAAGCTCAAACTTTTCATTCGCTTATGGGCAAAATCAATTAACTCTCCAATTCATATGCATGTTTTCTTTCCCCATACTTAGTCTGTGTGGATTCTAATAATCTCAGTGTTTGCTAAAGTAGCTTTAAAATGACTTTGTAAGAAAGAAATCTGTTTCTCATACAATTATATTCTCTGAACTAAGGAAGGAAAACGTGAAAAGCCTGAATTTGATTCTTTTCACTGTAGTGAGTTTGAAGTCCTCAGTGTCACACACCATTGCATTCTATGCTACCTATAATTTTTAAAATAATGAAATATAGAACTTTATTAGCTATGTTATGTTTAAGTTTTGTCTGTATCTCCTTCACAGCTAAATATTTCTTCCTAAAACAGTTCTGAGACTTCAGACCATTCAGGCAAAATAAATCAAATCAAGTTGAGCTGTTTTGTACAAGGCAGATAAACGTCATAAGGGATTGACATAGATGTCTATTCTTGAAATTTATTCATAACTCCTTTTTCATAGAACTTGCTATGGTGGAGTGAGAGTGATTTTGATGGTCTGAAGTTAGCTTTAGTTATGAAACTTTGTCTTCAGAACCACTGTTCCACCAAGCAGAATTGTTAATGTGGCATTTAATGCTTATTTTTTGTTATCTATCATTCCTCTTTATTTAAATTAAGGTTACTGATGTTCATTCTGTGTTGATTTCAGTACAACTGATAATCTCTCTGTTGTTGTGGTATTTCATGAAAAGACAAATTTCTGAGAAATGTCACTTTTTTTTTTACCCATTAAAGTGGCATATCCATAAAGATCTTTTAAGCTCCCATATGTTCCTCCTAAACTTTCCTCAAAGGATTTTCTCCTTTTCCCTTTCATTCCATTAGATTTTCGTTATTAACTTTTTTGATGAAAAATAAATGGAACTCTTTTAAAAAGACACTGAAAGAGGTATAGTTGTCCCTGTGTTGTTAGATGGATATTGATTTGCTATCAAAAGAACTGTATTTACAATTGCTTTTATTATGGAAGGTGGGAATAAAGAAATTAAACTTCCAACAACTGTAATGAGGTATATAGCTGTGTAGGAAATAATGACCTGCAAATGCAACTGGTAAAAATGCCACTCAGTATTGATGCCTACAATTTTGAGCAGAATCCTGCTCAAATAATCTTACTGGTATCAGCGTGAGTGTTTTTCTATTAAAGGCCCGGATCTGCAAGGAAAACTGTTAAAACTGCATTGTAAGGCTGTGTTTAGCACAGAACACTTGGGATCCTGATCTCCTTGTCCAGATAGGACGTCTGATTTAGTGCACCACACCTCTTATCTGGGATATGCATCTGCAGTTCTTTTCTGCAGAAAGCAGAGCACACTCAAGCTTTGCTCTTGAGATAGCTTTAGGTTTCAGCAGTGGTATGTAGTCAGACCTTTAGTATTTCCAGGTTTCTTAGTGTAAATGTTGTCTAAGCTGACACAATTAATAAAGAAATGGGAAAATTTTGTTTCACATTCCTAAATTAGAGACAAACAAACAAAACCCCAAAACCATTCTAGATTTCTAGAATTAACTGTAATGAGCTTTACTGTAAGAGGGTTTTTTGGTCAGGGAAAATGAGTAAATGAATAAATTGTGATTGTAATGGTGAGAAAAGCAACCTTTGACCTATTTTTCTGAGGTAAGTTTGTAGATAAGGGCACCACAGTTGTAAAGTTGGAAAGAATATTGCATATGGAAGTCCTCCAATTTTCTCTTTCTGGTACTATTTTTTTTTGAGCAATTTAGAAGCAGCATGGAGCATGAAGGTGCCTACAGTGCCAAAGAAAGCTGACTATAGATGTGACAGACTGGAAGAAGTTGATCAGATAGCACATCAGTCCCCATTCATCTCCATTTTCATTTTTCTGAAAGGACTACTGTGTTCAAATGCCAATACGGAGACATTTCGTATGTCAGCTATTTGCAGATAGTCCTTCCTTACTTAAGAAAGATGGTTTCCAATGCCTGTGTTATGGTAATACACTGGATGCATGCCCATTCAAATCCTCATGCATATTTCTCACATGATGAATTTTTATTGCAGATTAGAAGTGACAAGAACAGGCTCTCTGCCTTAAAAATGCTCTATATCGATTTACATATATATAACCCAAAGCCTCTCTTTTGTGAAATGGACCAATAAGCCACCACTTGAATCCCTGTGCTACATATACTTATCATAACAATATTAACCTGTTTATTATTATTACTGTGTCCTTAAAAAAGCTCTTTTTAGAGGTTCTGGGAAACAGCCAAGGAGTAGTACTTTGTTCCTGGGTAGCTGGTGCAGTGGTTTGCATTTACAGAGCAGACTGGCCTGATCTGTGCTGTATGAATGTGTATGAGTGATGTGTGGTTCACTACTATGCTACAGCCTTACTTCACTGCTTGCCCACATGGCTGCAGTACCTTATTCCTGACACACAAACCTTTAATCATAGAGTCACAGAATCCTTTTGGTCGGAAGAGACCTTTAAGATCATGAGGTACAACTGTTAGCCCAACACTGCCAAGTTACCACCAAACCATGCCCCTCAGCGCCACATCTACAAGTCTTTTAAATACCTCCAGGGATGGTGACTCAACCACTTCCCTGGTCAGCCTGTTCCAATGCTTCATAACCCTTTCCATGAAGAAATTTTTCCTAAGATCTAAATCTCCCCTGGCATAATTTGAGGCCATTTGTTCTTGTCCTATCGCCTATTACCTGGGAGAAGAGACTGACCCGCACTTCGCTACAACCTTCTTCCAGGCCTGCTCTCTGTAATTTTATGGATATTCGTTACACACCTTTGTAGGAAATACTGTTGCACCGTATCCACAGTGCAGTGAATATACATGCAAGACATTATAGGAAGGAAAAGTGGTTTTATTTAAAAGAAAAACTGAAACAAAACTTGCTTCACTCACTCCCACTATCTCTTACCACACAAGTAGTAGAATGTATGTGATACCTAAGAGGTCCACCCAGTGGTCAGGGACTGGGATGGGAGTCTTCAGGCTGTCTGACCAACAGTCCAGATGTTAGGATGCATCTTTTGCAATGATGTGGAAGACAGAGGAAGACAATTATCAAGCCCTCTTCATGTCTCCTGTGTTAGTGACCACATGCAGATTTCAGATATGCCTTTGTTTACCCTTTCAGAACTGGCAGTGTATCTATCCCGGTACACATCTGTGAGCTGGCACTGTCTTTGTCTCCAAATCTGGATGCTTTATGAAACTGCATATAGATGTGCTGGCGAGCTGATGACCTGGTAGTCTGTATGCTATTAACAAAGGCGCTGAAAGCCCTTTCCCTGCTGTGTATTCCTGCTGATGCCCTCGCACCCAGACATTCCCATTCATTCTCCATGCACACTAGTCTTTGCCTTTCTAATGCAATTCTTTACATCTTTATAGTACCCCATTGATTTTCAATTTCAAGCAGTAGTGCTGAGAGTTGTTTAAATCATTCTGCATCAAACAACCTTGCCAGGTCTCTGTGTGATTGGGGAACATTCCTGCAACTGAAAGATGAATAAATAATATGTCTGAAGGCTCTGAAAGAGTTTAAATTTACTTGTCTTGTGCCAAAGATAGTAAGAGGACTCACGAATCAGCTCATTTATAGCTGCGCCATTGAAAGAACATATCTGGTTTTCCCTAGAGTGGCTCCTGTAAGCAACCTAGAAAATATGCTGTCTGAATAAGAAATAGAAGGGAAATAGGAAGTGATTATAAATGACAGTGTAGATGTTCCCATAGCCTCTATCTAGATTTACCTGCTGATGTATTTACAGGATAATTTGGATTTCTGGTCCTTCAAGTCAAAAAACTCTTGGACCATGTTCTAGTCCTTCTCTGAATATTGCAACTCTGTAGGGGAGAAAAAAAAAATGTTTATGAAAAGAGAAGATGTGTGAAAGAGAGGGTTCAGTACTAGCCACAATATCATCTGATTATGAAGTTATGGCCAGGATTCATGTGTGCATCTGAAACTGGCAAAACAGAGATAGCATGAAATTTCATGGTTATACTCATTAAAAAGATTGATACATAGACAGACAGACAGATAGATGGATAGATATACTGATAACAGAAATATTACCTTATACAATGTACAGCTAGTTTCAGCAAAGCAAATAAAAAAACAAACACAAAACCAAACACAAAAAACCTCACCCAAAACCAAACAAATGAAACAAAACAGTGTCCACCCCCTCCCTTTAATATTAGAGATATATGTTTACATACAAGTGTAGATTAATCAATTTTTATTACAGAACTAGTTCATATCCTTCATAAAATTGAACCTAATAAAAAATGACCATGTCAGAGTGAGCTTATTTTCAAATGTCATTGTTAAACAAAGGGTAGAGGTTTAGCTTCAGTGTGCTTGTGATATTTTATGTCCTTTGCTCACCTCATTGTTTATCATCAGTGCTGTAATCACAAAATTCCCAAGAAAATCAGTTTTTGTTTTAGAAATCGAACACCTGTGTTACCTACTTTGAAACAGAAAAGTGCAACTTCAAGGATTTGGACAGATGATCAGTATATAAGAATTATGAAGATAAAACAACACGGAAAGGGTTTGCATTTTAGTTTGATACTCCAGGTAAATCAGGTAGCTGAGGTAAAATCTAGAATCACTTCTCACTTTGTAAGGAAAATAGATCTTCGGCTTTTAGTCATATTTGTTCTTCATAAATTCAGGAAACATACTATGTGGAAGATTGATTTGAATAAACACGGGTTTCTACATTGCTGACATTCACATATGAAACAGTGCTTAAATAATAGAAACACAGGCAATTCTTGATTGAAATTAGTCTTTGTTTCAGTTAAGTCATATAGAATCCATCCTATTTCCTGTCATAAGCCCCAGTAGCAGTCCAAAGTAGATCAGCAGTAAATGTAAAGCTATATTTAGATATGATGAACACCATCATTTTCAGTGCCATGATTTTAATTAAAAAACCAAATAAACTAAACCAACCAACGAAACCCACCAAAAATATGCAAAAAAAGCTATGTTAAAGCTGATTTACAAGAAATTGCCCCTCTCCCCAAATTACTAATATTGAGGCAGAAAAAAAACTAGTGATTTTGTATTACAAACAGAATTCATAATGCTGAACAAATTATGGATACAGAATTGCAGCCTAGCATATTTAACATGAGCTTGATTAGAAAATTATTTTAATTTTTTTGAGACAATTTATTTCAGACATTTCAGATTTTAAAAAAGCTAAATACATTGTGTTGCAGTACATTTAATTTAAACAAACTTCAGCTGTTAAAATTAAATAGTGAAAAGTTAAATGAAAAATTTTTATTTCCCCTCTTAGATTAGTGTACCAGTACATGGAACAGCTGGTGAGCAACATGTGATGAATATTGCTAAAAATAAGCCACTGCTATCTCATTCTTGCCCTTCATTACTTGTGTATTTTTCATTCAACACAAATCTATACTGTTGGTCATAGGACTCATTTTTTTGCCATGTGCCTACTCAACTCCTTACCTTCCTTAACCTCCCTTCTAAGCAGTCCTGATAATACATAAAAAATGCACTACAAATAAATACTAAGAAGTATACTTAGTCCTTTACACACTGAAATCAGGAATGAAAGTCTCATTAAGTACAGCTGTAGGAGTAATACAAAGTATTGTCTTAATGTTCTCATTGTGCAAAAGAAGAGACAAACAGCTTCTAGTAAGTCCTAAAGAATTCACTGTCAGTGTGTAACAACGTTGCATGACATCGAGGTTAGTATTGAAATGGGAATACTGCTTCAGATATTGACATCTGAAGTTGTTTACTCATTTGTAATTTAGGTGCAGGGCAGAGATACTGTTTATCTGCCACTTTAAATTACAATTCAGATAGCACTAACCTCAAGGTAAGTGTAAATGTTAGCTGAAATACATACTGGAAGAAGGAAGCTTGATATAGATTCCTTACTTTTCATTTCTTGGGATACTCGTCTTTCTTCAGTTCACTGCTTACTGAGAGCGTAGGCTTAAAGTATGCTTGTGATTGACTTTGTATTCTGAAAATTTAATAAGGGGTTAAGGAGACATTGGCTTTTCCTGCCACCAAAAGACTTTCCAAGGAGAGAGCCTTAACAAAAAATTATAGAATTGTGTCATTTCTTACCCTTCCTTTTGAACCTCGATTGTTGTGCCAAAAAGAAAAGAATGACTCATGGGGCCAACAAGAGAAATGTCAATCAAGAAAAGCACTGACCCTGAAACTCAGACCTAAGTAACCCCTGCATGTGTGGAAAAGGGAAAAGGAATTCTAGAACACAGTTTTTTACTGGGGTGCTGCTTCCACATTTTTAATTAAAAAGCCATCAAATAAAATGTGTGAACAATACCAAAAGTAGGCATAAACAATTTGTAAGGAAGAACGAAGAATAGCTAAAAATATCTCATTTTTCTGGTTGATTGCTTTAACCACTATATTATTATATAAAAGATTCAAGATAGTACAGCTTTGCTTTGCCTGTATAATTTAATAGATTTAACCATGGCTATTCTGCTTTATAGTGAGTTCAATTATTACTACATACAGGAAGAATGCTCATAGAATGCCTTTAATCTAAGACTTCCCAGAAGACTGAGATACAAAAATGTTCAGCTTGTGAATGCCACAAGGACTAAAGAAAATAAATCTTGATAAGTGTTGTCATGGTGGTGACATCTCTGAATTTTCTGGTTGTTACTTAAGTGTCCTTCACAACAATATAGGTACTTATGGAGTGAAAGCTACGCAGGTATTTGTTGAATTTTTATATTAGAATGCTGATCGCCTTTGGAAAATTGAATGAAATTCGGTGTAATTCTGAGGAAACTTAAGTAACAAAATAATTATATAAGTACATAGCCATACAATTACATAAGTATAAGGCCATCAATCTGAACAATGTAACTAATGCATTCATTTATTTTTCTGTTGTCACATTCCCGGCTGTTTGAATATCGTAACCAACAAACTTTCAGCTATTCATTATTACCATAAATTGAATTTACTGTAAAACAAAAGGAAATCAATCATTCTTCAGCCCACCGTTTGTCTTACTGTTCCTTTAGTTCATTTTGCAAAGGGTTGTGGAAAATGAAGTGTTTTGTTTATACTATGATTTTCATTACTGAATAACAAATACCGTGAACTATAAGAGACCACTGTGCAGAAGTACATGGAACCATTTCTTTCTGTTATTTTCAAGTATGTAGGAAATGCAAGGGGAAAACCCTGAGAGACTGAGCATAACTTTTAGTTTCTCTGTCACACAGTAAACCATCCAGAACAACTGAGTCAAAATATAATCCTTGGTCTGCTTTAGAAACCTGTGTAGTTAAGCTTAGTCTTCATTGGCAGCTGCTGTAAAATCACAATAGAGCCTGTATTATGCAGACAATTTAACTCATTTCAGTAAGACTGATTCCACAGTGGGAATTCCATTGATACACACAATATGAACAGAAATGGACCTTTGGGCAGAAAGTTTATAATACTTTCCTATACATAATTAAAAAAGATATTTTAATAAAATAATCTTACTTTGTCTTTATGTCTTAAGAATATCAGTAACACAGAAGTTCAGTGCCAATTAAAAAAAAAAAAAAAAAGAATTTTCCAGCTACTGCCACAATTAAGCGCATGTAGCTCATTCCAGAAATGACAGAAGGAAATGTCCAAATGACACATCGAACAGAAATTCTATTATGAAATAGGTTGGTAGTTTCCACCTTGACTTTTCATTAAGTAATATATGAACACGCATGCATATACACATACAGACTGTTTCATTAGAAGAATCTATCCTATGGATAGTTCTGCTAATTAGTGCAAGTATATGGAAATAGCTGAAGGAAGAAATGGAGTAACAGAGGGCTGCCAAAATTGGTATGCATCTTTGCTTGAGTATGTTTTAAATTCGCTTTCAAAAATTACAGGTGAAGTAAAGAAAATTAAAGAAAAAGACAGGGGAATTCCTCTAACTTAGAAGCTACGGACATTAAGGAGAAAATAATTCACTCTGAGATACATAATCATACATTATATATTACAATGCAACAGAGATATTTTTCCTGACTTTTTATAAATATGTATAATATAATACAATATGATACCATACAATACAGTGAAATACAGTATAATGTATGTAATACAAATACTAGTTACATACAAAATTTCAGTATATAAAATTGCAACATGTATATATATGTAATTGCAAAAAAAATATGTTTCTACTAAGAAAACAATTAGTCCCTGATCAATCTAGAGTGAAAAACTTCTACAACTTTATCAGGCCACATGCAGAAATGACTCAGTTCTTACTGAGTTTCTGAAGTCTTGAGATGATAGCTTAAAAGTGGATAGTTCCTGCAGAGGAGGAAAGGATTCTAAAAATCTATTGTTACAGAGGTGCCAGCTGAGGACAGACTTAACAGAAACACTTTGCATGCCAGCAAAGCCACCTGAAGAAATTTCCATCAGGGGTCTTTCTTTCCATTGGCAAAGGTAATTTTTTCCTCTCTCCTCCCAGTTGCAGGCAGCAGCACTGGAAGAAACAGATGGGCCCAGTCTATTAATACAGACCGTGTCTGGTGTCACTGCCACAATTTTTCCACAAGAGGAAATGGTTAGTGACCTGCTACAACATTTAGACACACACAAGTCTATGGGGCTGGATGGGAACCACCCAAGGGTACTGCAGGAGCTGGTGGAAGTGCTCACCAAGCCACTTTCCATCATTTATCATCAGTCCTGGCTAACCAGGGAGGTCCCAGTTGACTGGAGGTTAGCAAACGTGATGTCTATCTACAAGAAGGGCAGAAGGAGAATCCGGGAAACCACAAGCCTGTCAGTCTGACCTTGATGCCGAGGAAGGTTATGGAACAGATCATCTTGAGCTCCATGACATGGCACATAACAGTGCAGCCAGGTAATCAGGCCCAGTCAGCATGAGTTAATGAAAGGCAGGTCCTGCTTGACTAACCCAATCTCCTTCTATGACAAGGTGACCCACCTAGCGGATGAAGGAAATGCTGTGGAAGTTGTCTACGTAGGCTTTAGTGAAGCCTTTGATGCCATTTCCCACAGCATTCTCCTGGAGAAACTGGCAGCTCATGGCATGGATGGGCGCACGCTTCACTGAGTAAGTGGCTGGGTGGCCAGGCCCAGAGAATTGTGGTAAATCCACAGTTGAGGTAAACCCACTTGGCAGCTGGTCACAGTGGTGTTCCCCAGGGCTCGGTATCAGGGCCAGTTCAGTTTAATATCTTTATCAATGATCTGGATGAGGTGATTGATTGCACCCCCAGTAAGTTTGCAGACAACACCAAGTTTAGCGGGAGTGTTGATCTGCTTGAGGGTAGGAAGGCTCTACAGAGCGATCTGGACAGGCTGGATCAATCAGCTGAAGCCAAGTTTATGGTTCAAAAGGGTCAAGTGCCAGGTCCTGCACTTTGGTCACAACAACCCTACACAATGCTACAGACTTGCAGAAGAGTGGCTGGAATGCTGCCTGGTGGAAAAGAACTTGGTGGTGTTGGTCAAGATCTGGCTGAATATGAGCCAGCAGTGTGCCCAGGTGGCCAAGAAGGCAAATAGCATTCCTGTATCAGAAATAGTGTGGCCGGCAGGGCTAGGGAAGTGATCATCCCCTTGTACCTGGCACTGGTGAGGCCACACCTCAAATAGTGTGTCCAGTTTTGTGCCCCTCATTACAAGAAAGACACTTGAGGTCCTGTAGTGTGTCCAGAAAAGGGCAACGAAGCTGGTGAAGGATCTTGAGCCTAAGTCTTATGAGGAGTGGCTGAGGGAACTGGGGTTACTTAACCTGGAGAAAAGGAGGCCCAGGGGAGACCTTATTGCTTTCTACAACTACCTGAAAGGAGGTCACAGAGAGGTGGGCGTCCATCTCTTCTCCCCAGTAACAAGTGATAGGACAAGAGGAAATGGCCTCAAGTTGTGCCAGGGGAGGTTTAGATTGGATATTAGGAAAAATTTCTTCACGGAAAGGGTCATCAATCATTGGAACAGGCCACCCAGGGAAGTGGTTGAGTCACCATCCCTGGAGGTTTATAAAAGACTTGTAGTTGTGGTGCTGAGGGACATGGTTTAGAAGCCATAAAGACCTGACCAACACATAATAAAGGAGGTTGTAATAAGAACAAACCTGGACACTGGCAGAAATTGGGATATGAAAAAGTTTATCTTTTTAGTTGGGAGGATAAGGAAAGGGAGATGAATACACAGAGACATAAAACCTGAGCAATTAGTGTTAACAAACAATAACCAGAAACAAACCTGGTCAGTCATACTAATTGATAGGCTATCAAGAGTTGCAGGGAAATGGGACTTTACAATGGATGAGCATGCATACCTGGGAATGTTGGAGGGGGTCCATGGGATCGTGCTAACTGATGAGGCAACATGCAGGGCAAGGGGGAGCAGGGAGAAATAGAAAAGGGTGTAACAGGGGCTGGTCATGTGTAAGCACACAGGTCTGGCTGAGCCCTGTGCCTGATCACCACAGCATGGCCTGTCTTACATCTTCTTATTAAATCTTTAACTCTCCCTCACCATGATCTCACTCGCTGTCCCATGTGTGGTGTGTGTGCGCTACAAGGACTCAATGCCAGCTGCTAGTGAGACCTGCATACATGTAAGTGAAATTTGGGGCCAGCTACTGGAGTCAGACCAGGGGTGTGGGTGCCACTGACCTATGATGTCAGTTACTGGAGCCAGTGGGCATTTTATCCTCCAGCCACCGGGATAGGAACAGTGTGTATGTCCAAAAAACTGGGGGGATGAGGGTGAATGAGGCGAGTAAGGGGCTCAATGCCAGCAGCTGGAGCAGGACCATGGGACACAGCCTGTGTGCCTAGTGCCAGCTGCTGGGATATATAAGATTAGATTCTCAAGTCAAAAAAAATCTAGTCCATTGTTGTTTCAAAGAAACATTCCATATAATTTCATTTAAAAAAAAAAAAAGCAGATTCCAAATTGTTAGCCAGAAGCCAATGTCTTTAATACAAATCTTTTTGTAATTCCCTGCTTAAATTAATCATTAACTTATATACTGCTACTTATTTTACCATTATTGTCTTTTAGCTTGAATAGCTCTTTTTTCTCAACAGCTTTCCTCTTATAGGGAAATACAATACAGAGAATGTAGAGAGTTCTCTATTTGTACTGTACAAACATATCTATTTACAGTATTTAATTTGCTAGGTCAAGTTGTTTTAATCTTTAAGTATAAACCAGTTTAATTCCTCAACTCATCAGAAGTAGAATTTCTCTGTACTTTCTAGTTTTGAAGTTATCTTTCCTGAACAGGGTGATCAGACCTGAAGACTATATTTCTAAGGGAACAAAAATATAAGTATTTTCTTGTGTCTGTAAGAAATTTATGGGTCCAAATATTTCATCACTCTGTGATCTAATAATAACTAGGTTTTCCTCCTCCTTCCTTATCTTTGTCTGAGGAGCTCCCACCTTGCTGCAGAATTTTTTACTGTTAGTTCCCAAGTACCTGATTTTGTACTGCATTATATTGCTTTTAACTTTGTTGTGTTATTGCTGTCCTCTAGCTGACCCTGTTCATATTTCCTTTATAGTGGTGCATCCCAGTTTTTTGTCATCAGTGTATTTCCAATTCTTTCATGCACAGGTTGCTAAATAAAATATGAGTGAAATATTACGCAAAATCAAATCCACAAAAAAGTCTTGTGAAACCCTACTAGTGACATCCTTCCTTACCAGTTCTTTTCTTTTCAGTTCAGACTGATGGATCCAGCTATTCTTACGTTCATCTCCATCTCCTTCATCTTAATTAATAACATCTCCCCTGGCAGTATATAAGCTGCTCTACTGAAGTTCAGATAAAGTAGTTTAGATAAAGCATTGCCTTTGTCTGAAGGAAAAAAAAAATCAGAAGTTTTCTTAACAAAGAAACATACGAGGTTAATCTGTTTACTTTGATATATCCCTTCTACTTTTTATCTGCTTTCTGTTTAATTCACAGTCTTCAATGTCATTAAGTAACTTTTCTTTCTAAATTTACTCATCGCACTCACACCTTCCCTCACTTTTTAATCTTTATATAATACTGCCACTACATTTTCTGATTGTCTATAAAAATGAACCATGTTTGATCTTGTCGCATTACTGGACATACTGCTCCCTGAATTCATGTCACAATTATCTCAGAATCCTGTAATGAAGAAATATCTGATCTCTCTGACGTAAGCAGTTGAAAGCATTGAGGTCATTGGATGTTTTGTTTTCCATCATCCATCACTACATTTGTATAAGATATCCTGCATATCACCAGTGTTAAAGGAATTTTTTTTATATGTTTATTTTTTTTAAACTGAATTCAAATATTCTGTAATACTTACAGGAGATTACACTTGAATCCTCCCTACATAGCAATGGACTAATGATTCATTAATATTTTCTAGTTTGTACTTTTGGGTGGTTTTTTTTGTTTTCTTTGCCCCCATTGCTCTTTCAGAAATTTTCCTAGATGAGGTGGATAGGAGTCTATAGTAATCTATGGTAACTGTGTAGTAATTAGAGCCTTGGACTCTCATTACTTTCTGGGTCAGTGCGCTTGAGCAATTTTTATGTATTTGAAGGGACTCTGACAGACACAATTTTAAAAGAAAAAGCCATTATTTGGTTAGAATCAATAAACTACTACGTTAAGGGATACTGAACTCTGTGTCCAAAGAGTCTTTGCTGGCTGGGCAGCTGTCAGCAGCTGGTGGAAGGTGCAGCCTTTGTTACTCCTGTATCAGCCTGATTCTCAGTGTTGCTCACTTGCCATCTTCAGGCTTCCTGGTTATCTCTTTATGTCCATGTTTGGGTTTTGCTTTTTGGTTTTGGTTGTTTTTTCTTTTTGGAGGGGAAGGGAACTTTTTGTTTCTTTTTTCTGGAATCATTGAGCTGCAGACTGTCCCCATACCAGCAATCTTACTTCTATCTGCAATTTTATATTTCTTATCTTGTATGGCTCTACTCAGCGGACTTTCTCTGTCAAAACTAGGCCTTGGATCACTGACAGCTCAATCCCTGGGAGGAGGGAAAGGTAGTTTTATAGTATAATTTATTTTATCAGGAAGTAGAAATAGGCATAAAGTGAATCAGATGAATCATACTTTCAGGGTGATTGACTGCTTTTTTCCTTCAACTAAACAACAGGTAGGGTGACTAGCTAAGAAGCAGATGTCTGCATTAGGGACATCTAAGTGAGGTGAAACGAAACCTCCTCAAGATCACTGCCTTTAACCCTTCAAAGGAAATGACCACTGTACACTTACAAAAGAATCCTGTATTCTTCACAAGTTCTTGCCACTTTAAAAATAGCCATTTGTGAATGTTCTGTTTATATCGTCAGGATTAAATGATAGCTGCAACTTGTAACACAGAGTTTTAATAGATCTTCTCTGCCCAACTTCAGGCTTCAGACTAGGTAGGCAGTACCTCAAGGGATCTTCAAAGGTCCTAACCACATTCCAGAAATCTCTTTCTACTAGGAAAAGTTAGGAGGGCTAGTATGGTAAGCAAAAAATTGTAGGTGCAAATTGGAGTTATGCAGTAGGCAGAACTGATCCAGCTCTGATCTTTGTATATGACAGAAGTCCTGCCTTGTTATAGGGCACCTCTTGTACTGTGATTTATACATAGCCTTTAAATTTTAGGACAGTATTTTTCAGGTTAATTTGCCAGAAATTAAAGTTAAACCAATAATTCTGGAAGCAAGTCAATTTTCGATTTGAAAATTACAAGACTCTGGTACTAATTTTCTAGCTGAAAATACTATTACATTCTATGATCTGCAGAATAAGTGAAATATTTAGGAAGTGATGTGCAAGGATCAATATAAAAATACAGTAATACAGTGATATGTTTTTATTATTATAAAGAAAACTGAAAACATAATTTGAGAAAGTTAAAGATTTATTACTGCAAGTAGTTTTTTCTCCCCTAAGTACCAGATCTTTAATCATTATCAGCTGGCTGTAATCTTCTTGAACTCCAGTGAAGATTATACTTCACCTTTAGATAAACATAGGTCTAGATTGTGGATAGTTTTGTGTGATCAGGTTAGAACAGGTGAAAACCAGGTGTTTTATAGCATTGCAAAAGGTATTTGTGTCATGGGAAAATAAAGGGAAAAAGCTTAAAACTGAAAATTCCATTAAAGCACCACTAAAATTTTTAAGAGATTCATCACTGATTTCAGCTGTTCTGAAATCTGCGGATTTCAGAAAACTGCAAACTAATACCACTAGATTTATCATCTTAATCAAAATCTCAGGAAAAAAGCTGAGTTTGTAAGAATAAGAAGAATTTGCAATAATTAAGATGAAATGTATCCAGTGGCTTCTCATTTAAGGAGAATCTGAATTGGGTTTTGTTTGTGTGGGTTTTTTTGTCTTTTTTTTTCAAATATGAAAATGAGTAGTAATACAAACACAAATTAGAAATGGCAACATTATTGTTGCTTGCCTGAAAAGCATCTCAAGATACTATCCCAATAGATATGTGTTATTCAAAACTTTTTAAAAAAGTTTCAACAAAAAATTTCAAGGTAATGCCTGTGATACTTTTATATGGAGTTTTGGAGGGAGTGTTTGTTTGTTTGTTTGTTGTTTTGAAAGCTTGGAATGGGGACGGACATTTCTCTAAAATATTGAAGATTATGTTACTGTAGAATGAAAAGAACATAAAAATGATGTTTAGCTATTGAATTTAGCCAGTGTG
Organism: Chroicocephalus ridibundus; assembly: GCF_963924245.1. Taxonomy (NCBI): domain Eukaryota; kingdom Metazoa; phylum Chordata; class Aves; order Charadriiformes; family Laridae; genus Chroicocephalus; species Chroicocephalus ridibundus. Next base: position 55,399,614 of record NC_086284.1, read on the forward strand.
CTGTCATTATTCAAGCTGAGTGAACCATAATAATGCTATACTGCTGCTGGTGAAAAATGAGCTACCGGGTTCTCATATAGCACAATATCCTCAGCACTCTGTTTTATGTTGCTTTCTGACTTTTTAAACTGGCACGCAGATGTATATACCCATGATTATGGGCACGTGCTGACATCTAGGCCACAAGGATAACTATCAGGATGTGTGAAGTACCCTAGTGTATTACATGAGCACAGCTCCTGAAGGAGCTGGTTGAAATGACTTGTCTCATATCTTATTCCTATGACTCTCAACAGGTAATACAGCATTGATTTACTGAATGCCTAAATAGTCCATAGTGTCATAATTGATTAGATTTATCTCATAGCATTTTTCTTTTGAAAATTATGCTATTTTATCCCTCATACTATACATGATTATCTATTAGTGCCTTCGGTGTTCATTTTTTCCCTGAATTCAAGGAGTTATGGATTTCCACATGTATGTGTATGTGTATATAAAAATATATTTGCATAGCTGTGAAACTTTATATGTATACATATACAGCTTACCTCTCTCTCTTTGCATGTATGTATGTGCATAGACATGCAAATCCCTCCTCCAGCAATATCAGTGGAAGGACAAGTAAGCTTATAATAAACAGTTAAGTAAACTCTGCCAGGTTTCAATGAAGGTAATAGAAAAAAAATAGCTTGACCAGCTCATCTCCCTTTAGGCCTGCTCTCTATAGAGCATTTTGTAGTGACTTAAATGCTTAGCTCAAAGGGACTCCCTCTTATCCTAATTTAATGGATCTAAAAGTCATTATAATAGAACTCAGTCTGAAAGCATTACTACATGATCTGTTTTATACTGTGGACCAGAAGGGAAATAATACAACACAGAGGTAAAATATAATTGTAATCTGAATTTACAATAATGGAAATATTTTTATATATATATGTGTATCATCATTCAAAAACTTCCTGTGGAAGAAAGCTGGATGTGCTTTCGTTTGAGGAGACTTATCAAATGATTTATTATTAATATGAAAGGACAAAAATATGCAGTGTCATTGATGTTTTCAGTAAAAAAAAAAATCCTAATAAAGTTCTACACTGATTGGGAAGAATATTTGGATTTTGTTTAAAAAACACGTAAATACTCAACATTCATTTTTGCATTAATGTAAATGCTAACGATTTCTTAGAATATTTCTTCTAGTTCTTGTTTGTATTATAATAATAAGTTCTGTCTCTATGGTTGTAAATAATCAAACCCCTGCTGTAAATTATATCAGCTGAAGGTCTGGAAATTATATTTCAAAAATAGTGTTACTTTGAGCAAGAACTTTGCAGAACAAAGAAATTGTCTGAATTTAATTCCTTGATATTTCCATAAAAGAAACCATGTACATGCCTGCAAACCTTTAACAGAGAGTCTAAGAGGTCAGTTCCATTCACCAGTCCATATAATCAAATTACCTTATATTAGGGATGCCAGATCGTATTTTGCTTAGGGTGATCCTGATTTCCCTGCCTGTTGATGACATTCATGAAAAGAATTTTTTTTTTCTTTATCAATATTTGTTTTTTAGTGTGACAGGCATAAAAACAACAAAACATCTTTCATTGTCTAAAATACTCTGAATAAGCACAAGGAATAAGTCTGCTAAACAAGGTGTCATTTCTACATTTTCACTTCTTAGACTGGAATCATGCTTTATATAGAAAGAAGTATTAGAAGAAAGAGGAGGAAAATAAAACCAACAGCAGCACAGAACAACTGTTTTGAATGAGTGATGTTTTCTTTTTAACTGATTTTGAGTTACTATTTCTAAAAAAGATATATTTTTTGTTGTTTTTAAAGCAGATTGCAAGCCACTGCATGTTAATCTTTTCCAAAATTCATTACCATTAACATGAATTTCAGCAAAGTTTGGAAGTTTTAGTTACTCTGCACAAATAATGTTTTTTATATATTAGTGAAACAACTCAGGGTTGGGGTTTTGGTTTGGGTTGGTTGGCTTTTGGCTTTTTTTTCCTTTCTTCCATTATCAGAAATCATTAGATTGTAAATGTATCTTCTCATTCTTATGCTACTCCCTCTATAATTTTTTACCTGATATGTCTTTCACCTGTGAGGATTATCAGATGATATGAAATTTCTACCAAAATGCCCCATTTTTAATTGATTTTCTTTAGTCATTACATATTTCTACAGGACATGAGAATAGAAACAATTATTTGCATGAGAATAGAAACAGTTATTTGTATATGGTTACTTAAAGAACAGATGAAATTTCAGCTTTACTTTTATAAGTAATAAATATGAACTATAGGTAATGAAGTGGGAAGTCTTGAAAAGGCTGTAGGTCAAAATCAAATTTTATGTCCTTGAAAGACAAGTAATATTAAAAATGGTTGTCTCCTGCCTGTGAAATTTGCAATTAAACAACCTTCCAACTGAATCAGTATGGCAGTCTCAGAAACATTATTGTTTTTTCAGCACAAATTTACCAGACTAAATGCAAAAGAAAGGCCTATAACAGAGTGTGAACAGACCATTTCAGTTTTTAATACATCATATGATTTACTACAACTTACAGTACTCCAAGAAATATGGTCATTCACAAACACAATTCTTAAAAAAAAATATAAAACTAAACCAAACCACCTCTTTAGAAACTATTAATTGCTAATTTTCATTATCCTGCTCAGAACAAGTATTTTTTATTCAGATTCCAGAGGAGTTTAGCATCATTATTCTAGCTCTGGGTGGTGGTGGTTTTCATAAAGAAAAAAAAAAGTTAACTTTAAAAATGAAATCCCAAAATAAAAATGTAGATAAATAAATGCCATGAAAACTATTGACAGAAAAACACTGTTTGCCTCATTTTATTATTTTTTTTTAAACAGTACAACATAGAAAGCTTCCTTTGAAAATGATAGGCCTGCAAGCTCAGTGGTGCTTTTTAGCTATAGTCAGATTATTTTTAATATTTACAATTTAGCAACATTGTTACGTTCTGTGATTATTCTATTTCAGTCCAAAACATCAACTTGACTGTGTAATAGAATACAAAAGAGACAGGAAGGCTAGTAATTTTATGTGAATAATTATAACAAGCAAAAGATTTGACCACTGACAGTCATAGCAGGGCTTTACTAACATTTACAGTTAAAATTATGCTTATTGTCTAGAAACTATTTTACAACTCATTTTGAAGAAAAAAAATTTATATTTGAGCTCAATCACTCCTCAGAGATTTTGTTTGTCCTTTTTCTAATCTCAATGTGAGGGCTCCAAAAATATGTACTAGCCCAAGCTTGTGTACTCTACATTTTGATTAATACTGAACACCTAGATAGACAAAAATACCAAATGTACAAGGTCACGGAAGTAGCCAACCCCTTTCAGTAAAGTCAGCTACAAGCTATGGTATTTCACATGTCTTGAAGTAATATGATTTTTTCTTTTCTTCACTTTTAGTAGTCATACAAAATAGGACAGACGTGCATTTGATGTGATCTGCCTAATATATTTGCATAGTCGACTGTCATCAAGGGATTGCATTGGTCATTCTTATTAGCAAGTAGAATGTCTAGGATATCAATTTTTTTTTTTTTAAATATGTCCTTTTACGAAGTAGCTTGTTAATACAACAAAGTAACTGATACTACTTCAGGAAATATATGTAGATACATACATAATTTACACTACGTAGTGATATAAAATAATATTCTAAGTTAATGGTGGGAATATCTTTTACTAACTTCTACTGTTTAAAAGCTAGTTGTCTAGTCTAAACTAATGGTCAAGTCTCCACATAGAGTCGCGAATAAGGATAAAATAACTATATCTGAGAGGTGAGGCAACAGATCCTACCTTTCTTAGATTTTTATTTTACGAGTAGAATAAATTATGTGAGACAAGTTACGTCTTAGGTGCTTAATTTTCAGATGTCCATTCTCTGGTAATGAAATATAAACTTCATTCTGAAAGTGAAAACTTTGCAATTTATTTGGAAAAAAATGAATAAATTTAGAAGGTGAACATAAGCAGTTCTAAAGAGTGAAAGCTGTTTTTGTATTTGAAATAGAATAGGATGAAAAGATGAAGGAAAGTAGAAATTAATAGTAGATACAATAACTTTGATAACTGTGTAGCTGCATTTATATATACTGTAAACAATGACACTGAATAAAGAAAACAAATATTATTGAACAGTGCCAATTTTACCAAAACAAAGTTGTCTGCCAAAAAAAGAATTCAGCAAGAATAACCACTGTACCTTAAGATACCTATTCACCCATAATAACCTTATTTCTGTTTGTTGGACCTATACATCTTATTCCCGAGTTTCATGATATGCAAAAATTGTTTACTGTGTAAGCGGAGATTATATTTAGAATTTTAATAGATAGGGTGGTGGAACTTCAATGTAAATGGAATCTATTGAATCAATATTTAAGAAATAATTAATAACTCATGCTATTAAAAGCAGGACAAAATGTGGAACACAAGCAATGAAGAAATAATGCCATGTACACTCTTATGTGCCTAAAAGCAAAATAGATTAATATCGACAGTGGCTACTTAGATTCTGCTCAGTTGGGCAGAACTTCTTGTAAGCTGTTCTGCACTCACAAATTTACATTTTTAATCCATTGAAAGATTGCAATAAGGTCTCCCTGGAGCCTTCTCTTCTCCAGGCTAAGCAACCCCAATGCTCTCATCCTGTCCTCATAGGGGAGGTGCTCCAGCCCTCTGATCATTTTTGTGGCCCTCCTCTGGACTCACTCCAACAGGTCCATGTCTTTCTTGGGTTGGAAACCCTGGAGCTGGATGCAGTACTCCAGGTGAAGTCTCACCAGAGCAGAGTAGAGGGGCAAAATCACCTCCCTTGACCTTTTGGCCGGCCGCTATTTTGAAGCAGCCTAGGATGCTGTTGGCCTTCTGGGCTGCGAGTGCACGTTGTAGGCTCATGCACAACTTTTCATCCACCAGTATCCCCAAGTCCTTCTCCTCAGGGCTGCTCTCAATCCATTCCTTTCCAGTCTGTTTTCATACTGGTCATTTCCCAATCCCATTTGCAGGACCTTGCACTTGGCCTTGTTGAACTTCATGGGCCCACTTTTACTTAAAATGTTACCAGTGCTCTTTTGTAATTTCTTCTTATCACTGGACTATTTATTTTCTAAACATAGAGTGTTTCAGCATTCGTCAGCATGCAGATTCTGAATCTTCCTTCTTTTCAGAAGTACTAATTTTACCTTTGCTGCAACACAAAACTTTTTGTCATGATTTCTGCCATAATCATCGTTTCCTCTGTAGTCATAAAACCTTTTTTCATGACCTCTATAGTCATAAAACCTAGTCATTTATTGCTTGTATGCTTGTCTTAATCACATATTCTTAATATAATCATGGCAGAATTCTAATTTTTCATACATCTGATAATTTATAAGAAGTAAAGTGTTATCTTTACCTACTAGTAACATTCCTATGCAGGTAGTAGTATGGAAAATAACAGAAACATAATTGTCCTACCAGTGTCTTGATAATGGTGAGGATCTTGTTTCTGCCAATGTGAGCTACTTTTCTAATAATATCATTTCATTCAAGGGACGTCTGCTTGTGTCTTTTAATGTGATCTTTTAATGACAGACACAGTCCCTGAATAGAAAGAGTGAATTCTTAAAGAACTTATCCAGCAATTCATGAATTTTGAAACTGTGATAAAAACCAAATGGAATGAGAAATTCCCTCCCTTTCTCCTCATTCCAAAACAGGAAAAAAAAAAGCCTAAAAAGTGCCCTTCTATTAACACCATTTACCCTAACAGGAAAACGTGATCAGGTTTGACAGTATCAAGGTCCTGAAGACCTAGGGCCTGGAAAGCTAAAAGTTCCTCTTGCTTAAGAAACACTATAAGTTTCTTTGGATAGTTCAGTGAACTCTGGCCCAGCCTATAACTTTCCCTCGAGAAACTGTAATTCTAGAGGCAGAGTCCATGAATCATTCTTTGAAGCTATGATCAATGACTGAGAAGTCAAATACAAATCCCAGCTACAGCAGTAATTATCAGGCCATCTCATTTATTAAGTTTGCCAATATCCTGACCAAAACAAATGAGTGAGTTATAATCTAAGATAATTTCAATTTCAAAGGTCAAGTAGATGCTGTGAAAAGCAGTTTTGATTGTAACAAGATGAAGAAATAATAATTTTTAGATACAATGTTTCTGGAAATACGACTTATTTAATCTTTCTGCCTTTTAAAAAAAAAAATTCTCATTATCTATTTGTGTTTTTGTTATATATTAAAATCAATGACAATATCAAGAACTTTCACCATGTTTTAATTTTCTCCTAGCAAAGATATTATCAGAATCTTCAGTTAATTAAGAGCAAACAATGAACTGATGATATCAGACTAAAAAGGATACATATACAATTTATAATATCTCTGTGTGAAGCAGAGAAGTTACAAACACTCTTGGCAAAAAAAGGGACTCAAACAAAAGAATTGAAATAAAATATCAAGAAAAATATCTTCCTTTCAAAGAATCAAAGAATTCCTAAATTAACAGTAATATTCTGAGATGGTGCTTCAATGTGTAAGTATACTAAAGCAATCTGCAATATTAAACTCACTTAGTTTTTCATATTTGTATTTCATATGGCTTGAGTTTTGGTTATAAAATCTTTATTTTCCATATTGTAGAAAAAAAAAAGGGCAGATAAAACTAGTAAATATGAATCATTTTGCAGCACAAATCTTCTTGACATATTCAGGACAAAATGGTACATGAAGTCATTTCTGTTCTTGTGAAAATATATAGAAGTACACCAATTACGATAAACATTTTACCAATAAAAAAAATACAGTTGGGCTTCTCAGTTTGTATTTTGGCTACTCTGAATAGAGTGGTTTGACTTTGTAAACTGTTGAATAATGAGTAACTCTCAGTGAAAGGGAGGATTACTTGTTAATTTCATGTTTGAGCAGGATGGCAAAGCCTTTCCTGAGCCATAAATTTTATTAGAAACCTTAGCAGTAACTTGACTTTTTGTCATAAGAAAAGCAATGTTTATATGTGTAGAACATTTGGTATAGCATATCCTAACAGAGAAAGTAGTGATTAGAAATGGATGGATTGCAGCATAAAAAGCAAAACCGCTTGATGCAATTTCCTTTCATATACTGTAGTCCTTTGTAATGGTAATTGTTCTGGTCTCCAAAACCAGTAACAGTAAATGCTTGCCTTTCATTCTAGGCCCTTGAAAAAAAAAAATGGTACTAAACCAAACTTTTTTATTCTTACCTCCAGATACACGATTGCAGAATTCAACCTCGTGGTTTATTTTGATCTTAAGGCAAATTGCACATACACACTTCTCAAAAAATTTAGGATACATCTAGATGCACAACAAGTTACTTGGTGTTTTTGTATAGTATACTCAGATTTTAGGATGTTTGTGAAGTATGGTATTTCAGGGTGGCATATCCTCCTGCTAATGAAAAGCACAAACAATTGCAAGTGTTACTGAATATTGTATCCTAGGAACAGCAAGCCACATACTTTCTCTGTCCATTTCCACAAAAATATAGGTCTTTTCCTAACTCTGTTATCTTACATTTAATATGTTCTACCTATTTCTCTTCTCTTCGTAAGGCTTGCAAACCAATAGTCCTCTCATTAAACTCTTACCTTCATATGTACCTCTCTAGAATACACCACTGTTTGTCTGTTATCTCTTTACAGTACCGTTGCACTTTCTTCACCCACTTAAACCAACATACAAGTTCATTCTCATAATATTTTACTGTTCCTAGTCCAACCCCAGACAACTTCCCAAGTTCCCACAGCCCTGCTACTTTGAAGAGGGAAAGGCCTGTAGTAGATTACTAATAACCATGACTACCTTGTGAGCGTGAATAAATAAGAACTTGAGTTTTCAGCCACTGATTAATTTTGAAGGGGACAGTCACTCAATATCAGCTCTGTGAACATCTTAACTACACAGCAACTGATCGTTATGTGAGTTATCATCACTGCCAGTGGCTACTGCTGTTCACCTGCTATAAACAGGAACAACTATTTGGACATTTAGAAGATTAAATTATTTATCAGGTGAGAAAATCGTGTCAGACCAAGCATGATCAAATGCAAAAGGTAGAAGAAACTATTCTGTGGCTTATATGCCTCCCATTCCTTATTTGTTTTGAAAACTTGCATGACAATAGTGAAGCTTGTACTCAGATCTTCAGCATCTGTTGAAATTGGCTGACCACATTCCCCTTCAGTACACCTTCCCTTGCTGTTCAAATATTCACAGCATTACTACATGTTTAAAAATTTTGTTCATGTAAAGCATAACATAAATACACTATATTTCCTATTCATAGCTTTAAAATCCTTTTTTTTTTTTTCCTCTGGAATACCTCAATTTGAAAGTAGACTTGTTCTGCACCACACTTTTGTGACTTATGAAGACTTTCAGGTGAGAGGTAATAACAAATTCAAAATTCAAAACTGTCCTTTTCTGTGCTTCTCAAACTCTGTTAGAGAAAGGAAGAAACTAAGAACTGTTTGCTTTGACTAGCAATATGCATAGCTCTTTTTTTCTTTGGTCTCTCAGGAACTGCTGCAGTTTCATCAGTTTTGTGTGAATTAAAATCCCACTTTCCTGACTCTTTTCAGAGAATCCCTTTTTCTATCATGGGTAAATTTTCAAAAAGGATTTGAAATATATATTCCTACATACAACAAACCAGAAGTGACAAATCTTGATTTTTAACTCATTATATCATCTGGAAAAATATATATGAAAATTTGCACATCTGAATATTTTCATATTCTTCATATTCTTCATATTTTCATTTGTTGGGGGGCGGATAGAGAGTGAGAAACAGCGGAGGGATCACCTTGGGGAAAAGTTATTTAAGAAAGAGCAAAAAATACTGGACAGAAGGAGGAGCAAGAAACAAAAAGAGTGAGAAGTGGAGAGGGAACACAAAGGTCGCATAAGGAAGAGGAGGTGTTCCACAATGATGTTGGAGCAGGTATTTCCCTGCAGCTTATGGAGAGCCCACAGTGGAGCAGTTTTCCTGACAGGAGGAGCAGCCTGTGCAAGAGCCCAAGCTGTCTGATTTTTTTTTTTCCTGAAGGACTGCAAGCTGTGGGAAACCCATACAAGAGCAGGGGAAAAGTGTGAGGAGGAAAGAGTGACAAACTATTATCTACTGACCGCATTCCTCTGGTGCTGTTCAGGGGTGAAAAGGAGTTTGGAATGAAGAAGAGAATCTGGACATGGGGAAGAGGGAAGAAAAGGTCCTCTTTTAATATTTGTCTTTTTATTTCACACTACCTTAAACTATTTTATTGGCAAGAAATTAAAATAATTTTCCCCAAGTTGAATCTGTTTTGCCTATGACAGTAATTGGTAAGCAGTCTCACTGTCTTTGTATTGACCATGAGCTTTCTTATCCTATTTTCTCCCCTAATCCTACTGAGGAGGGTAAATGAATGAGCAGCTGAGTGCACATTTGGCTCATGTTAACCCACCACAAATTCATGACTTGAAACTGTAAAAAACTATTAAATAAGTCTTCAAGCTATTTTATCTTATTATAAAAAAATGGGTTTTTTTCCTTGATTCACTAGAAAAGTTAAAACTCTCTTCAGTGTTTTTGTACAATCGAGATGTCACTGCTTAGTATTTTCAGTGTGAAATCACATTTTTTTATTATACTGTACAAGGGTTACATTAAATTCTACACAGTCATTAACAGTGTAGTAGTTAATAATGTGTGGATTCCTATGTGATGTTGGTTATCAAGCTTAAGTTATATCAATATTTTTTTAATATTTAACTATCTTTAAAAAAATAAACTGTATTTGTTTGATAAGCATTCACAAGTTCATGGTACATTCATAAATCCATAGGACCTGATGATATGCATCCAAGGGTCCCGAGGGAACTGGCAGATGTAGTTACCAAGCCACTCTCCATCATATTTAAAAAGTTATGGCAGTCAGGCAAAGTTCCCAATGACTGGAAAAAGGGAAACATCACACCCATTTTAAAAAAGGGTAAAAAGGAGGACCAGTCAGTATCACATCTGTAGCTGGTCATAGAACAGATCCTCCTGGAATATTTGTCAAGGCATATGAATGACAAGGAGGTGATTAGAGACAGTCAACATGGCTCAGCCAAACACAGATCGTGCCTGACTAATGTAATGACCTTCTATGTGACTGCACTGGTGGGTATGGGAAAGCAACAGAAGATAGGCAAGGAGGATTGTAAATAAGCTCAAGTGACTCACACCTGGGGTACTGGAAAACACATATATCACACTAATTGCTATTCAGTCTCGGGTGCTTACAAGAAAAACACTTGCACTTAGATAACAGAAGTCCGTGATGGACTCAGGGACACCTTATCTAGCCGCTTGAGAATCCTGGCCTGTTGTTGAAGAAGATCAAAACATGGTAGGAAAACTATGCCTGTTTGAACGCTTTTATATACCAGAGAGAACAGGGAGTCTGCATGCGGTCTTGCTAACGAGGACTTTCGCTGCCAAGGAGTCTTGCTATCAAGAACTCTCCCTTGTGCAGTGGTGCCTGTGGTCCCTGCTTGCGTGCCTCTGCCCGGGTGTTGCTTTGGAGATTCCCCAGCCTGTGAGGTATCGAGATTAAATTTGTTCTTTGCCTTTCATCTGTGGTGTGTGATCCTGCATCCTGCCTTCATCAGCTCACACAGTGGGTAAGGCAAGAGACACTGATAGCATCTACCTTGATTTCTGTAAAGTCTTTGACACAGTCCCACACAACATCCTTGTCACTAAACAGCCTGATCCAGTGAATGATGAAAGGTCCTTTCCATCTGAAACCATTCTATGGTTCTATCATAGAATCATAGAATCATATAATGGTTAGAGTTGGAAGGGATCTTAAAGATCATCTAGTTCCAACCCCCCCTGCCATGGGCAGGAACACCTTCCCCTAGACCAGGTTGCTCAAAGTCCCATCCAACTTGGCCTTGAACAATTCCAGGGATGGGGCGCCCACAATTTCTGTGGGCAACCTGTTCCAGTATCTCACCATCTTCACAGTGAAGAATTTGTTCCTAATATCTACTCTCAATCTCCCCTCTTTCAGTTTAAAGCCATTACCCCCTGTCCTATCATTATGCTCCCTGATAAAGGGTCCTCTCCACCTTTTCTTTAGGCCACCTTTAGATACCGGAAGGCTGTGAGGTCTCCCGAGAGCCTTCTCTTCTCCAAGCTGAACAACCCCAGATCTCTCAGCTATCTTCATAGGAATGGTGCTCCAGCCCTCTGATCATTTTCATGGCCCTCTTCTGGACTCTCTCCAACAGGTCCATGTCCTTCTTATGTTGGGGGCCCCAGAGCCAGAGGCACTTCCCCAGGTGGGGTCTCACGAGAGTGGAGTAGAGGGGCAGAATTACCTCCCTTGACCTGCTGGCCATATTTCTTTCGATGCAGCCCAGGATGCAGTAGGCTTTCTGGGCTGCAAGCACACATTGCCAGCTCATGTTTAGTTTCTTATCAACCAACACCCTCAAGTCCTTCTCCACAGGTCTGCCCTCAAGCCATTCTCCGCCCAGCCTGTATTTGTGCTTGGGATTGCACTGACCCATGTGCAGAACCTTGCTCTTGGCCTGGTTGAACTTCATGAGGTTTGCACAGGCCCACCTCTCAAGCCTGTCCAGATCCCTCTGGATTGCATCGCTTCCCTTCAGTGTGTCCACTGCTCCACACAGCTTGGTGTCATCAGCAAACTTGCTGAGGGTGCACTCGATCCCACTGTCCATGTTGCTAACAAAGATGTTAAACAACACCGGTCCCAGCACCAAGCCCTGAGGAATGCCACTCATCACTGGTTGCTACTGAGCTGTTGACCACAATTATTTGAGTGCGAGCATCCAGCCAGTTCCTTATCCACTGAGTGGTCCACCCACCAAATCCACTTCTCTCCAATAGAGAGACAAGGATGTCATTTGGGACAGTGTCAAATGCTTTACACAAGTCCAGGCTGATGATGTTGCGTTCTCTTTCCTTGTCCACTAATGCTGTAACCCTGATGAAGAAGGCCACCAAAACTGTTAGCATGATTTCCTCTTAGTGAAGCCATGTTGACACACACCAATCACCTCCTCATTTTCCATGTGCCTTAGCATATTTTCTGGGAGGATCTGCTCCATGATCTTGCTGGGCACTGAGGTGACACTAACCAGTCTCTAGTTTCTCAGGTCTTCCTTTTTTCCCTTTTTTCCCTATGAAAGCAAGGAAATTTTTAAAATTAAATTCTTAGTTTGTGTTGTGCCTAACCTCTTAAAAATTTTTTTCAGATCTGGTAAGGTTGACTGTTACTAGGATTCCCATGTTTTTCTCATGTTAAGACAATTTTTACAGTCTTATATTTTTAAAATTATCTATCAGATCTGAAAACCTTCAAGACAAATGTCTCTCAGTAGTGGACTTCTGTTTCTTTCTGTACTTTCATTTGTAGGAGAGGGAATGAAAGGAGGAAAATTTAATAAAGAAAGGTACATATGATTCTGAGAAAAAGCCCTGAGGAAATGTAATTGTTAGCAAAAAGGAAATTAATAATAAAGAAAGCAAACAGAAAAAAAACTGGTAACCTTGGTAGAGATCTGACATCCTTCTAATTTGAAGTGTTTATAAGTGACTGGCATTTTTTTCCAAAGTATATGTTCTCTAGTCTCTGTGAAATATGCCAAATTTGGACAAAATATTAAGTCTTTAAATTTATGATTCCCATGTGTTTAGAAACCAGGGAGTTTGAGATTCCCAAGTAAGACCCTGCCAAGATTCATATTCATTACCACTCTGAATACTGGGCCACCAATGACTGGCCAGACTGTTCTCAGAGAACAGGAATGATATTGGTGGAGTGGTGTAAATAGATACTGCTACAGGAGGCTGTTTTTTTCTAGACCCAGATGTTATGTCTGACCCACGTGACCCAGGTGGAAGGGAAGACCTTTGCAAAGAAGAACAAACCCATCATATATATTAAGAGTCAGTGCATTTTGGTGGAGTACCTTAATGTTCTTTGAGGACGAGAAAAGCTCAAATATGAAATTGCCTATCCTGTGCAACAATTTTAATTACTAAGTTGATTCTAGCATGGCTTATCCTTGAAGTAGGGCCTAGTGTTTTTTCACAGAAGTTCAATTTAGGCACTGTTTGCCACTTGTCTTACAGACATATTATATAGACATTGTTTGCTACTTGTTTTTTTAGTTCAGTAGTTTTGTAGATCAGATTCTCAAAAATTATCATATAAATGTCACTTGCTATTAGGAGGGCAGGAAGAAACTGAAGAAGACAATAGATAAGGAAGGTTAGTGAGTGAGAACAAGGAGATAAAACAATGCACATAGGCTTCTGGAAAGGTTGCTACAATTTCCAGGATATATTTTTGTCTTTCTGCAATAGCAAGCAGAAGTGCTAAAAAGAACAATGAGCAAAAGACACTTTCAAAAAATATCTATATTTATAGACTTGTTTAAAAACTTGAAGTGAAGAAGGACAAGGCATTGATATACCTATTGTAATGCATTTTGAAGTTTGAAGATGATAGTAAGGATGCAAAACCTGAAAAACATCACTTTAAAATGTCAAGAATTTGAAAGAGAGAATAATTTTTAACAGAATCTGAAGAAACTGAGTCAAACATGAAATTCTGGAGAGAATGTGCTCACTTTGCCAAAATCAGGCTGTAGAAAAGATCGTATTAAAATAAGAAATGAGCGTTCTAAAGGTTTTGAAATAAAATCAAAAAGCAGATTGGATTTGCCAGGCTGCAAGACAAAAAGCATTGAGACAGATTCAAAGTAAAATAAGCAAAGGTAAAACCAGGTGATTTCCCAGGGAACTGGGTTAGCAATCATCAGATTAATAGGAAGAAGGTGAAGACAAAATAAACCTGAAAATTGTGAAGAGAAGTTTGCAAATGTCAAATAAAAGAAGCAATTCTATGTCTTGCCAATATCTCATCTGTGGATATCTGTATTTTCAGGAAACAGAGCTAGTTTCCAAAAACTGCCAAAAGGAAGAGGCTGTAATCAAAAACGACTTTGTACAGTAAAAAAGATTTCATCATTACTCTGTAGAGCAGCAGCATAAGAGAATAAATATTGTTTGGAATTGCTCAAAACACAGATGTATCAACTGGATGGAATCTTTATTCCACACGGGGGACATTTTACTACTTCTGTGCTGCACACAAGTACATATCTTAATGTAATATCTTGAGTTACAGTAAATGGTTTGAAGAAAAAAAAGCTATTTTGGAAACAGGCAACCAACAATCTAATTACATGATAAAAAGGCTTTTCTGCAGGGAATATATGTGAAAGACATGCAAAAATAAAATTAAATATTGAAAAGAAGTTTCATACTCTTTTGAGAAATGGATTACATCATCAGTTGCTGAAAATATTCCAAGTTGGTCTAACTGAGATAAGTCAGATCCTACAAAAAGAATAATCCTGTACAGTTATAACATATTTATAATATAGATAAGAGTATGGTGTTAGATGTGCAGATAAATAGTTAGACAGATTGATCATTGTGTCAGAATACCATATGAAATATTTGTATAACATTTCTATGCTATCAAGGTTTCATGATATTACTTAGTAATCAGTATTACTTAAGGGACAAGAAGGTAATCAAGAATAGTCACTGAGGAGAAGCCATGCTTGACAAACTTGATAAACTTTTCTGATTAAATGACCAGTATGGTAGGTGAGGAGAGAGGATAGTGGCTATTGTCTACCTAGACTACACTAAGGCTTTTAACACTGTCTCCCATAAGATCCTCATAGAGAAGCCAATAAAGTATGGGCTGGACATTGAGGTGCATTGATAGATTCAGTCCCATCTATCCATCTGAATTGATGGGACCAGAGGTCTAGTTGGAGGCTAGCAGTGTACCCCAGGGGTCAATACCGGGTCCAGTATGTTTAATATCTTCATTAGTGCTCAGGATCATGGGGCACAGTGTATCCTCAGCAAGTTTGCAGATGATGCCAAACCTGGAGGAGTGATTGGTAAGCCAGAGGATGGCGTTGCCATCCAGAGGGAACTCCACAGGTTGGAGAAAAGGGCTGAAAGGAACCACTTGCAGTTCAACAAGGGGAAGTTCAAAGTCCTGCACGTGGAGCGGAATAATACACCTGCAGAGTGCAAATTGGGGACCAATCTGCTAGAAAGCAGCTTTGCAGAAAAGGACCTGGGGCTCCTGGTGGACACAAAGTTGAACATGAGCCAGCAATGTGCCCTTGCCACAAAGAAGGCTAACACTACCAGGACACTACTGTGTCCTGTTCTGGGGTTGCCAGTACAAGCAAGACATGTACTTACTGGAGAGAGCACAGTGAAGGGCCGCAAATAAGACAAATGGTCATGAGAATGTCACATATGAGGAAAGGCTGAGAGGCCTGGGACTGTCTACGCTTGAGGAAAGGAGACTCAGGGGAGACATGGGGAGGGACTCTTTATCAGGGAGTGTAATGATAGGATGAGGAGTAACAGTTTTAAACTGAAAGAGGGGAGATTTAGATTAAATATTAGGAAGAAATTTTTTACTGTGAGGGTGGTGAGGCACTGGAACAGGTTGCCCAGAGAAGCTGTGAAAGCCCTTTCCCTGGCAGTGTTCAAGACCAGACTGGATGGGGTTTTGAGCACCCTGGTCTAGTGGGAGGCCGATGGCAGGGGGGTTGGAACAAGATGATCTTTAAGGTCCCTTTCAACCCAAACCATTCTATGATTCTATGATTCTATGATCTCATCAATGTGTATAAATACCTGAAGGGAGGGGGCAAAGAGGATGGAGTCAGACTTTTTTCAGTGGTGCCCAGTAAGAGGAGCAGAGGCAACAGGCACAGACTGAAACACAGGAAGTTCCCGCTAAACATAAGGAAACACTTTTTGCTGTTACAGTGAATGAGCACTAGCATAGGTTGCCCAGGGAGGCTGTGGAATCTCACACCTTCAAGGGAGTTGTCTGGATATGGCAGCTGTCTGAATATGGCAGCTGTGTGCATATGGCCCTGGGCAACCTGCTATAGGCCTTACTCTAACAGCGGGGTTGGACCAGATGACCTCCAGAGGTCCCTTCCAATCCCACCTATTCTGTGATTCTCTTACTCTGTGTTTTCCTGTCTTTATTTCTAATTATTTTTCTTTAGAAATAGATTTCAGTTTCTGAAAGTTGAAAACACTCTAGTTTCAATTAGTGGTTCAAGTCAAATTAGTAGGAAACAAACAGCATAGATCTATTTCCCTCATCACACATTCTTTCTTAAAATTCTTAATATTTAGCTACTATTATATTGATCATCATTGTCACATCAGATGTAAATTCATAGTCTTGCTTAATTAATGTAGCAGAGGAAAATACAAAATCTCAGGAGTAAATTACTAATTTTACCTTTGAACAGTGTTTGTATTCTGTGCAGACAAGGGCATACAGATTTAACAGTAAATAAAACGAAATGCTAATGTATAATAACTCAACTCTCTCTATCCTATAAAATAAGGGGTGTTTCAGAAAAGAAAAAAAAAATTGTCAGTCTAAGCTTTTAAGTAAAATCTTTTCCATAACAAATATTAAAAATATATTAAACACACAATCTTAACTTATATTTTAAACTTTTGTTTTAATCTTTTTGTGAGAATTTTCTATGTATAGTATAAAAGCTTATGTATAGTTTGTGACAGAGAATAAGAATGAATAAGTAATTGGAGTTACATTCTGACAGTAAAACATAACTGGTTTTGCTGATACTATAGGCAATATAGTTCAGAGTTCAAAAGCCTTTGTTACCCATGTATATTTTCTGAGATACAGAAATGGTTACAAATTTTAGAATTAAAATGAGGCAAGGAGAATTGCAACCACAATCTTATTTCAAATACTAGTGGAAAAATGAGTTTACAAATTTCATCCATAGAATGAAGCATGCAATAGCATGCCCAATAGCATGCTGCTATTATTGATACCCTTTAGTATTTGAGTCATAGCTATTAAAATTTTCCTTGTTTCTTTCTTTCTTTTCCTTTAGTCTTAGCAACTTCAGAATAATTTCATAAATTGTGGAAAAACTAAATCTCATCTAATACAGCAGTAGAATAACTAATTATGCAATGTCTGTCCTCCATCTTAATACTTTTCACACTACTCTTTAGAACTAGGCATTTCATGAATAGGTCCCTGAAGATTTTTTAGCAGCTCAAGGCAACCCAAAGAGCTAATAAACACACTGAAAAGAATGTAAAATATATTATCGCTATAGAATTGCTTAGAAACTCGTTAAAGCTTTGGAAAGATATTAACTGATCAAGTCATCAAGTTTATCCAAGTTACTAAAGATACCATCAGACTAATTTCATGAAAAACATCATTGTAGGCAGTTTACAAATATGAACAAAGCTAATTTTATTCTGATAACACTGAAAATAATTGCAGCTAAACTTTGCTAGGAAGCTTTTAACGGAATAGATGTGATTTGCTCACGGAATTACTATTTCCCATAAGGTCTATAAAAATTGTCAGCCATATCCATTTATTTTGTGTCTGTGTAAAGACATAGAAATATAAGAAATATACATATAACACTACATAGAAGCTATTGCCTTCCACTGCAATAAAAAAAAATAAAAGAAAGAGGAAGGGTCTACTGTTACCAATCAATTACGTTAGGCTTACATATCTATACACATGAAATGAAAGTCAGTTAGGTTTTATATTACTTAAATTCTATGACATTTTGGGGAATCTAGGGACTGAAGTCTTTTATTCACATGGCATATATCACCTAGGAGTACTAAATTTCTCCAGTTTATGTTGCCAACTTATCTTAACACTAAATCAGAGAGATTGCAGCCAGGATGAAAAAGGTAGTTCACTCTCTGTGCTCAGTTTGCCCTGGTCACTTTGCTGATGTGTCCAACAGGCATGCAAATTAGTAACAACAAGTTTGATCTTTTTAGGGAGTTAAACATCTGTTCATTAATAATAAGAAAGAAGATCAACTTAAGCTCTCTTCAAGTAGAAATCTCGTATTTGCTCTGGCTTATTTATTATTATTATTATTATTATTATTATTATTATTATTATTATGATCTTTCATCACAAAGAAAGATTTTTATCAGAGGGATTTTAGAAGTGTAACCCAAAAGTAAGACTGAACAAAACATTTTGGTGAAATATTTCCATATTTCAATATTATTTTTAAACCAAAAGACACTGGAAATGCTCCATTTTAATCTCTTTGTTCCTTTCCCCCTCTGATTCCACCTTTTTCTGACTTCCCATTCTTCTTTATAGAGATATAAGAACATAATATACTACTATTGGACTATGCTAAAATTTTAACATAGTAAATGACCGGAGACATAGAGACAACAATAAACAAGTGAAAGTCCAGATTCCATTCCTTAGGCTGCCAAAGGAAATGTGTGAATGCACTTTTTAATTTCCAGGTAATGCTCTTTTTTTTTTTTTTTTTTTTTTTACGGTGCCATGTGTGGCTTCTTATAGTACTGAAAAGTCAATTTGTACGCTGATACTATTTATCAGTGCACTGCTAAACTCCATAACACCTGTTACAATGGTTCACAGAGCATGCAAACTAGATATTTCTGCAAGGGAAGCAACATTATACATTTTTACCAACATGATCTCTACAACTTGGATAATCGCTGAGTGTATCTCGCTCTGTGCACTGAGAGCCATGGGCTTTTTTTATCCAGAGAGTCACCTGCATCTGGCAAGGGTTAAGTAGATTTTAAGAAAACACACTAGTCATTCTTGCCATACCAAATTGAAAACTACAGCTACTGCTTTGCACTTCTGTAGCATTTTAGGCACACATCTGTTTGCTTGGTTATTTGGTTGTTTGGTTTTTTGTTTTTTTTTTCCTTGAAATACTGTGGATGAGAGGTGGATTTGCTACATTAATCATTTCAGTTCTCAGCAGCACTGTAAACTGTCCTTTTCATTGGGATCTTTTTGTATCCAATTTCTCCCAAAGGGAAAAAGCGTGGGGCATTTGTCTTAAGCAGAATGTGAAGGCTTTGAGTGGGGAGGTATCTTGCATATTTATTTGTTTGTTTTTAACATGGTATAGAAAATATACAGTCAAGATACTGAAATAAATCAGATTTTACCCTTTCATCAAAAGCAGCATACAGTATTAGAAAAATTAAAATAAAATAAAAAAATGGAACTGAGGGAGAGCAAAATTCATGTCCCTGTTATACCCTTGTTCTTATGTTTAAAATAGTTTTTTCTCTCAGACTTATAAAAATTTACTTAAGCATTTATTTAGTGGTCGTAGCAATATCACAGAAGCTCTCAAATTTAGAATGGTCATGACTGAACTGTCAGCTTTTACCTTCAGTTACAACTCAATAAATATTACTATTCTTTCTTGTTCTATCATATTATTTTGGTATTTCTTCAAAGTGATTTTATGAAAACAGCATCATTACTGTATTTCAAGGGATTTCATATTCTCAGGAGTATGATCTAACAGGAAAAAAAAAAGGGTTCTCAAGGGACAAAAATTATGTGCAAAAGGAAGGAAATATTTAATTCCAGAATGAAAACCTACAAATTACTGAGCTACTTGAAACACATTTCTTTATTTATATAAATGAGTCTCTTCATTTAAAGTAGTTCATTACAATGAATAAAACAGCTGTAGCACTTTAGCCATGATGCCAACATTTCTTTTCTTTGGAAAAGATCATTATTGCATATAAAGAAGTAGTGTAGGGGTAATCACTACTTACAGATCCTTGAAAACTCTTGATATATCTTCTTATATACAATTTCAGCATTAGAAAGTATGTTTGAAAAAAGGCTTTATTAAGGGTAAAATTTATAGTAAGACTACTGCAGGGAAACCAGAGATCTTCCGTACAGTCTGCATCAGGTTTCTGTTTTTAAAAGCTGCAGCCCATGTTTACAGTCATGACCTGCAGAGCTTGATTTTCATCTTTAATCATGATTCAGACATGTTGTGTTAAGGGGTGTCCCCCAGCAGCTGCAGCCCAGAGCCTGGAGCACAACTCAGTGCCCAGGGATCTGGGATCTTTGCCCAGATTGAGGGATGCAGCCACTGGTTTCCTGTTTGTTGAGGGTTTATTCCAGAGATATGCACGTGGGGACACACACACACATACACATACACTCATTCCATAGGTAGCCCACACCTTTGGGTCCTACCAAATACAAGCACAGACCTTCCACCCGCCTGATATCCTATCTCAGACCTGAGGACCCCTAGTAACAGGTAATCCAGCTTGATGTTTGCTAGTGGATACGCATGCACACGCACCCACACACCCAGTTTGGGGAAGATACAGACACTCACCCCCAGCAGCCAGCACCAGGCTGTGACCCGTGGTCCAGTCACCAGAACTGAGCTCCTCACTCGTCTCACTCACCCTGGCTCCCCCAGCAGCTGATTTTGGGAACACATACTCTTTCTGCACCAGTGGCTGGAGGTTAAAGATGCCCACTGGCTCCAGTAGCTTACACCACAGGCAAGGGGCATCCACATCCCCAGTCTCACTCCTTGCAGCAAGAATACACACAGGATAGAGAGTGAGATTACACAGAGAGAGATTTAAGAAAAGATTTAATAAGAGGATATAAGAAGACAGGACAGACTGTGGTCATTCAGTGCTGGGCTCAGCCAGGCAAGCAAGGTGACCAGTCCTGTTTTACATATGACTGTCGTCTTTTATACCGCTTTCTGCCTAACCCCCTCTCTGTTCCTCTCTGTCCCCACTTCCCTTGCACACTGCTTCATCGGTTGGCACAGTCTGAGGGACACCCTCCAACATTCTGGACCTTCAGGCTTGCATCCTTATCAGTTGCAAAGTCCAGGTTGGTGGACATCTCTTTGATGTGATTCTTGCAGTTTCTTGAGAGTCCATCAATTAGTGTGACTGATAACATTTATTTCTTCTCTTTATCTCCCTTGTTGCTTCTCTGGTAGGTCCATGTCTTTCTATGATTTTCTTACAGCCTTCCCTTTTCCCTCTATCATCCCATTTTGACAAAGGTCTTCAGTCAGATGATCCCACAGAACCAAACATCCTCACACTCCACCTCCATCAATTGGTGTAACTGACCAGGTTCTTTTGCTGTTATTGTCTCTGCTGGTCAGGTTTGTGCCTTTCTGAGTTTGGCTTCCTCCTCTTCCTTATTATCCTGTTTGACAAGGTTGTAATCAGATAGCTGATTCCTTTCACCTTCTACATACCCTTACACTAAACATAAGTCTGTGTAATAAATACCAAAGACAGTAAAAACAATAATAATAAAAATAAAAAAAATCACTATGACCAAAAACCTTTCTACTTTTTGACAGACAGATGTTTGCCATAGATATATACTTTTTTTTTTTCTTTTCTTGTTATGAATTTCAGAAATAGAGGCACTATTAGATAGAGGTGGGGTAAGACAAGGGAAACCTTGCTGTAAGTAGCTGCTGTGAACCAGAAAGATCCCAACCAGTCAAGCATTTTGACTGTCACACAAATCTACCCCCTGGACTAACGTAGGATTACAGTATTTCTTCTGGCCTTCATGAAATACGAAAAAGGTTAAAGTGGCATTCTACCACTAAGGAAAGCAAAAGGTTTAAGTTAAAGCTTTATTTTTATTTTCACCTTGAAAAATAGTTGTTCTCTGGACCACCTTAATGATTATGAAAATGTAGCAAATAAAGTCAAGATTTCAGATATTTCCTTGTAGCAAATCATATGATAAAAAGTCTACTTTTTTTTTCCCAATGTAGGAATTATTGTTGGTTACTTACATGATTTAAAGTTAGACTCTGCTTCTGGCCTTAACTGCAAAAATTATACTGAAATAAAGTAAGCAATGGTGATATCGTAAGGATTATTTAATTTTGGAAGAGCTCCAATGCTCAGAAAGATTACATAATTTTAAGTCTTATTATTAGTCATTTTTAAATCAATTTGTTTATTAGATAAGTGCTGACCAGCAGAGAAAAAAATCCCGGACAATGTTTTCACTGAAAACTAAATGAGTAAAATGTTTTTCTTCAGAAGGCTTGTGATGTCCTATATGAAAATAATGAAGATCAAATATGCTGTGAAAGATGTGGCCTATTCCTTGCAAACAGCAAAAGCAAGTTCTATAATATCTCTTCCTCTGAAATGTTTTCTTAATTCACAAAATCAAACAGAATTTCAGTGGCTCAGAGATTCTGTGATAACTTTATTGGAGACATTTTTTAATAAGTCAACAATCTAGTCTTACAATTTACAAAAATTAATAAGTGAATTTATATTTTTATTGATGTCAAAAAATCAACTAATATTTTATTTCAGGAATATAAAATTAAAACATTATAAATTCACTTGACTACTGTAAGTTGTTTGTGTTTTTTTTTAATTCAAACTTGCTACACTGAAGACTATAACTGACTATTACAAATACAATTTATAGAATGAATAAGTTGAAATAAAATGAATAGTGTGTAAAGTGTAATAAACACTCACATTTTCTAATACAGCATATGATTGAAAAATAGATAGAAACTCAGCATAGAGTATAGTTTGCATTCTTTGTACTCCGGTAAACTTGAAACAGATCAGGAACATTTGCATGGAAATGAGAAAAACCTACATAAATATATGAATTCTAACCTTGATTCAAAACTTACAGCTACTCTAGATTTATCCTAGTAATTTAGTTTGGGCTTACTGGCATAAAACTGGAAAAATATAGCAATGAACTGAAGAAATATCTAGCTAATGATAGTGAAATTACTCACTGCAAATAACTCCGTTACACTTCTCTTTGAGACTCTGATTTCTTCATACTGTTCTGTAAATATTATCACTTTAGTGGTATCATTTAGCCTTATTGAAGACACTTTAGATATTATTCTAAAATAAGAATAAAATGCAATTTACTTACACTGTAACACCCCATTACACCACAACAGTAGAAATAGTCTTCATTATAAATAGAAAACTTGTCCAGATAGATTTTATCTGTTATGTGAGAATTTGTTTTTCTAAACTATTTTTCATGTAATAAGATGGGTCTGCTTTTTAATTGTATATATAAGGTTTTTTCCTCATGATGTACTGATGCTTTTAGCTGTCTTGTTTACTTTTTTGTTAAACTCTGATATAAAAACAAACTTTCATTTTTCTGATTGTGTAATATTGAGTTCTAGTTTCATTAGACCTAACTTTAAGCACCTTATGTTAAGAGTGTAATCTCCCTGGACATTCAGAATTTGGGACTGTAGTTCCTACAAATGTGTCTTTCCTTATTTGCTAACTGTTTAAGTAGCTTAGGCTTACTGCACTCTAAAATCAAACTCTTAAGCATCTGAAGTTAAAGAATAATTCATGCAGTTAGAAGGAAAGATTGCTTATTTATTACAGTTGGAAAGAAAACATTTCATACTCTCCTGAAGAGATGGATGGCAATTAGTTGATCTTCAAGAAAAGATGGAATTAAGACTCCCTTCAATGCTCGTAATTAAACTTTGGAACTGTCATCTCTGAAGAACATGCTTCTGTGCATCTGAAAGATGCAAGGAAGGAAACATGGGGAAAAAAACCTTAAAAATTCTAAGGAGAGAAGTAGATTTTTAAGTGTGGGTCAAGACTTGTAGATTCTTTCTGATAACAAGTCAATAACAATTAGATATATTTTCTTACCCTATCCAGAAATCCTATATGTTTTAAAATATGGAAATGATATCAGCAAATGTTTGATGTGTTGGCTATCATTACAGGCTAACAGTGCACAAGAAAAAAAAATATCCTGAAGAAAATGGTATACTCCATTTGCTTACCCTGAGTACTTTTTCCTTCTGTGCCAAGGATGGAAAGGACAGCTGCATCACATGGTCTTTTCATCATACCTTTTATTCTGATTTCTTCAGGGCTAGGCTCTAGAAGCTAATTTTGATAGGGAGTAGAAAACAAAGCTTGTACATAAAGGAGAAGCACCCAGGGGGTAGCAGGGAAGCCCTCTCACTCCCCTTGAGAAAGTGGGAAAATTGAGGGCCCATCTGAACTGTCTGCACATAAACATGCACAATCTATAAAACAAACAGGACCCTGAGATGACAGACCAGCCCTCAGCAGGAAACAGCCAAGTGGGGAGACAAACAGCAAACGGAAATTGTAGGAGATCAGTATTGGATCAGCGGAAGGCAGAGGAAGAAAGGCAAAAAACAAAGTGAAGAAATAAGAAGAGTGGAACTTTTGGTAACTATAAGTTTATATGCAGTTAAAGAACTATGATTTCATAGGAATTACAGCAATATGATGGGACAAATTGTTGCCCTTCTGGAATGAGGTGACAAATGGCTATAAGCTCCTCCTAAACTCTTTATGGAAGACAAATCAAGTTGTACTCTACCCAAAGGAGCATCTCACATGCAAGAACTCATCTATGAAATGGAGCTAGCTGACTGAGAGCTTGTGAGTTAGGATCACAAGGGATACAGATACAGACAGCCCGATCAAACAGAGGAAGTAAACAAGTCTTGTTTAAACAACTGGAAGAAGTCCCCCAATTAAAAATGATGGTTCTTACGGGGTACTCTAACCACTTTGACCTGCTAAAAGGACATGTTGGGATGCAAATAGTCCAAGAGATCTCTATAAAGCACTGATGACAATTTTCTGCATAAGTGCTGTCATATAGTAGCAAGGAGAAATAGTCTGACGGACCTGCTACTCACCAATATAGGAAAACTGGTCAGTGAAGCTTTTGACTGCAGTGATCCCAAGAAAGCGGGATATAAAATCTTTAGGAAACTGAGGAAAGCAAGTAGCAGAATAAACCCTGACCTCCAGTTGAGCAAATTTGAGCTCATTCAAGGACATGTTAGGCAGAAGGCTATTTTGAAAGCCAAGGTTCCTCGGTAAAATTGTTTGATCTTAAAGGTTAGTATCCATACTGCACAAGAGCTGTTGATGCTGATCTACAAAGAAACAGGCAGTGTTTGCAGGAGGTGATCTAACCAAAAAAGGATCAAGCTTGAATGTATAAAGGAAGTGAATGGGAGTTGGAAACTATCAAAGAAGAATAAACTAACATATCTGGAAATGCAAAGATGGAATTAGGAAAGCAGTTGAAACTCGTAAGGGATATGATGGGCAATGTACGCTGACAGCAAAATGAAAGCAAATTTGTTAACCCACTGTTGCATGGATCGGGTGTCTTAGGAAAAAAAAAAAAGGCTGTCTTTTGCCAGAAGAGGCAATGTCTTTGCATGAGTCTTTACTGACAAAGTCTATTCTGACACCTCCCAGGTCTCTGGCTCCATGGATGAGGGGAGAGTATTGGATCTCATTTATTTTGAGTTCATTGAGGCTTTAGATGCTGTATTCTGTAGGAGACTGAGGGGATGTAGATGGAATGAATGGCCCATTAAACTGTTGGTGTGATAAGGTATTAGTCTAACTGGAAACTACTTACCAGAATTATGCTCAGAAGTTAATAATGGGGCAAAACCAGTTTAATGTCCTCATGAATAAGCTCATCAATGGGAGGAACTGCATCCTTAGCAAGTTTGTTGGTGACACTACATTGAGGCAGGGGGAGTGTTGTTGATATTCTGGAGGATAGGGCTGTCTTTCAGAGGGATCTCAGCAAACTGGAATGCTGGACCTACAGGAACCTGCTCAAGTTCAACAAAGACAAAATACAAAGTCCTGGATATGCATTTAAAACCTCATGTATGAACAATCTGGGGACCAATGGTCTGGATAGCAGCTATGCAAAAATAGGACTTGAGGGTCCCAGTATACAATCTGACCATCAGTCAGCAGTCTTCCTGGAAATAGAGGTTAACTGCTAAGTGAGCTAGATCGGCAGGAATGTATCCAGTGGACCGAGGGAAATAGTAATTCTCTACTCAACACTTATGAAGCTGTGTCTGGAGTATTTGACTGCACGAAGAACTGAGCAACCTAATGTAACTTTTATGTCGGCCTTGCTTTGAGCAGGGCATTAGAACAAATGATGTGCAAAGATTCTTTTCAATGCAAATAATGATACAATTTTATAAGTAAAGCATTGTGAAGACTTTAAGAATTATAATAAAATTAATGAATGTGAACGAACTGGATTCATAACAGCTAGAAAGGTTTGTCCCTTGCAGATTTCACTATAGTCGTCTGATTTGCTCCTGACATTTTAGAATGTGTGACATAAATCAGGATTTGGATGAGGACATGGCCTTTTATGTTTGGCTCTGACCCTCTTTTGGCTTGTGTGGCTCTTACGTAATATTGAGGGGTCATCAGTGATGCATAGGAGGAAGAAAAGCATAGAGCTGTAAACAACTGGAATATGACTGAAAATGCTCCTAAAAGAAGCACAATTATTTTACGGATAACATTAGATTAATTAGTTTGGGATTATAAAACAAAAGATGTTTTTCACTGGACCTAAAGCAGTGAAGTAAAAGGTTCAGTGCTAACAGCTATTTTATAATGGTATCACTGGTATGTTACCACAAAATTATTTGAAAATAATTTTTAGTGAATTTTATTGTTGTAATTACAAAAGGCTGTTTAAGGTCAGTTGTTCAAAAGGAAAACAAGGAAAAAATAAACTGAACTGAGAGGTTTGTCCTAGTTATTGTGCTTTATAATATAAGAAATTTAAGAATATTGTTTTATTGCATACACTTGTATGATGTGTTGACTGAAACTTAATGAGTTTAATAGAGAAATCACCGAAGGTTTCCATTTATTGTAATTAATATTTAATTTGCTCTGCAAGATTTAAAGAACTGATTTAGTGTGAATAAAATGAAATAGGAAAATTTTATGTGCCATTGAAAAATGAACTTCAGCCAGGCATTTCTCCTTCACATTCTAGTCCCGGTATTTGGAAGCAAGTAGTTTGTACTACCTTTTAACAACCTCATTTGTATTTTCTATCACATATGAAAAGTGATATAAAACTTGATTCAGGAGTACCTAATGAAACTTACAGAAAAGAGTTATGGAGCTACCCATCTTTCAAGGGAAAAAATCATCCTAAGAATAATCTGTCTGGGATATAAAACCCAGGAGTCATCCATAATAAAGACCATTATCCAATCATTATTTTATGGCTGAATTACTAATAAAACTGGTAGAATCCATAATTTATGTTGATACTAGCTATCCATTTAAAAAATCTTTTTATTTTGGAATTTGTCATCAAATTAATATGGATTCCAGATGAACTCATGCTGTCCTGTTATGATTTCTTTCATTAATTGCAACTGGTGAAGGAAAATTTGAAACAGAAAGCAATTCTCGAGGTCTTTCTAAATGCAAGTACATCGCTTAATTACTATCGACTATAATGTGGCCATCATCCTCTCTTCTATAGGAAAATCTTTTGAGTAATGAATGTAAGTTTAGAACTGGCTTGCTACAGTTACTAAGGTCTGGACACCTCTTGCAGCCTTTAATCCACATGATTATCATAATTTTTGGGACACGTGCAGAAACATCTTCAGTACAGAAGTACAGAAGATTATGTACTTCCAGATGCCCGCTCTCTTCAAAATCACCCTTGTAAATGTGATACAAATGGCTTATTTGCCCCCAGAAACAGAGAATGTTGAATTTACTTTCTGTATCCCACATTTTTAGTGCAACAAGAGCAGTTCATGATTTCTATTTAAAACACTGTATATTCCTGTGGTGCCAGCTATATAACATTCATTTTACACCCAACATATAAAGCTTGATACTACCATTAGGTCAAAAACCTCCTACCACAGATAGTAGACCAGGCCTTTTGTTTTGCTTTGTTTGAGCCCTGAAGACAACTGGTGCCCTCAGGTTTCATTTACTATATTTTATTTCTTTTTCTTTTGCTTTCCAGTGTTCTATTTTATTCTTATTTTTCCTGCTGCCCATCAAGCTTGTTGGAGGCTCTGTCTCCAATATGAGGTTGCTAGACTTGTTTGCTCTTCTAACTGTAAGATTTTGTTGCTATCTCTTGACTCCCGTATCTCAAATCATCATAATTTATTCTAGAATCACCTATTTCACACTTTCCTTTAGTTGATTCAAAGGGTTCTGCATTCTCATCAGACAAGTATGAATACCAAATCTTTCCTACTTGGGTAGTATTTAAAATTCTTTCACACATCTGTAAAGACTACTCTGTCACAATCAATTTCTTGCTCATCTCAAAGAAGGCTGGGTTACAATATTTTTAATCCAAATATCACTACTCTTTTAATGGTGCATATGTGGAACTATAGTAAGTATGTTTACGTGTTCACAGATGTAATCATGATCATCTTCCCCCAAGGGATAAGATGGGGCATTCAACACTGGTGTGTGATGCTTTTCTGTCTTCATATATGTGTAGTGAAGGGAACAGTTTTCAGCTTTAATGATGTCATTCCAGTAAAGTAATATGCTTGAATTTGTTTTGTTAAAGTAGAAATGAAGCATGTATACACAATCTTTTCCAGAACATCATGATGTTTAACCCCTTTTATTAGCAGAGACATAAGTTTGCCAGTAGCGGCATATGCTGTGTATATTCAGTCTGCTTTTACGTCTTTTTCCTTCTGGAGACAACGGACTGCAGGGTAGATTAAAGTCAACACTGTGTATATATATATATATATCTTTCCTTTTTCCTTCTCCAAAGGCTACTTTTTGTTTGGATCTAGCAAATTACTTTTTCTGGTTCGTTAATTTCAACAAGGCATTTGGAAGTGTTTTATTCCACCTGCTTGAATGGAAAGGGTTTTTTTTAGCAATTTAACACAGCTGCCAGAGGGACCATGGCACTTGGGTGTCTCTGGGGACACAGCCTGCTGATATGTGTGTCTCTATTGGTGAGAGCACAGGGGAGTTGGCACTGGAGACCTAAGGAGTCCCAGCCATTTCTCAGTGCATGGGGCTCTGCATGTGTGTGTGTTTGAGCATGAGTGAGATGTAGTGTGTCAGCAACTGGCGTGGGGTTGTAGCCTCAGAGGCTCATATATCCAGGTCCCAGCAACTGGGGAGACTGGGATCCAGGGGAAGCTACTGGGCAGACCTAGTGTCCGAGCCAGCTACTGGAGGGGTCCACCTTGTACATACGTACATACATATCCTCACTAGCGGATCTCTGTCTTGCTCGGCCAAAGAAGGGAGCAGGGGGAGCAGGGGGAGCAGGATGAGGTCGTTGGTACTGCCTGTGTTCGTGAGACTGCTCTGTGTGTTTCTCTGTGTTCTGTGTGACCAGACATGTACAGGCGTATGTATATGTTGTATACCTATACTCTGCACACATATGCCTGCCAGGAGTACGTGATCAGCCTAGTTACTAGTTGGACCTGAGGTCATGAAGATGTGGCAGCCTTGCCTCTGTCAGGCTGTCACGTCAGGCACAGCATTTTCCTCTAAACAAATTTAATCCACTATAATCAGTAGACCACAGTAGAACTTAATTCACAATTTAAGTAATGACTTAACCAGTGACAAATATTTTCACTTAGTGGCAACTGATTTCATGTATCAGTCTATGGACATAGCATTGAAGCCTGATGAATTTAATTGATTATACAAAATAATTGAATCCTTACCAAGTAAATATCAAATCATTTTTAAGTCTTACAGGATGGGTGTTGACATTTCAGCTCACTGATGAATTTTAATCATATTCAAAATTCTTTAATTAACATAGTCTGTTTAGGAAGAAATGATTGTTGCATATAATAAAGGAATCACATGTGAACAAATTATAAAAAATTTATCTTGTTCCTCCCACTTGCAAAGACTCAAAATTGATTATGAAGTAGCTAAACGGCTAAGTTATCAGTACCTTATTTACTTGACCACCCAATCAGCCAAATCTCATTAAGCTTCTTATCATATAAAAATGTAAAGTTCACAATATAATACATTTTTTTAGTTCATTTTCAGGGTAATTATTGGGGAGCTTGCTGTAAACTGAAAGGTTTGGAGGGTTTTTTTAGGGCTTTAGCCATAATCACCGATGTATTTTGTACCTAATCTTGTGCTACACATACCAAAACAGTTTGCTAGAATAATGGTATTTTTTCTAGAAGTCTGTTCTATAGTTGAAATATCTTATCCAAGTTGGCTGCTTCTGATTTGTTTTCATTATTAAGGAATAATATAGCTATAATTATGCTGATGTGAGTAAAGTTAAAGGAAATTTTAATAGAAGTATAATTTTATTAGGACTGAAATTCAATATCTTTTGAATTACAAAGTAAGCATTTTGTCTGCCAGGCTACATGGTCTTTAGATAATGTTATCCACAGGAACACAGACGTATTATTTAGCTACTTGAGGGCTCACACATTTTTCTGTTAATTTAATAGAAATATAGTAAAAAGAATTAATAACAGAATACTAGTTCAAACCAAGTTCCAGTTGAAAGTGTTCAGCAGTTTCTATTGAGTTACCTATAGAGTTCATTTCCCTTAGGCTGTTTGTCAGAGAGGAACAAGAACTTCTTTCACTACATTTGCAGACCTCATGTTTTTTTTCCATAACCATAGAGGTAAAATTTCCCTTCAGGTCAACAAGAAATTTTGTTTCAGATTCAGACACCTGCACCCATATGTGTATTATGATGTGATTTTGTCTTGTCTTTGGACATAATGAAGTACTGAAATTTTCCTGTGGAAGATATTAAAATTTTGACCCATAAAAGGGTTTGAAAGCATTTAATTTTATTATAGCATTTAAGAAATATATATTTTTAATTAATACTGATATTTCTATAAAACTACATCCCTAACATGACTCTGGAGTTTGGCTAAGGGTGCAAATTTTCAGTCTTTATTCAGACCAAATTACCTTTGAAATAAAGCATAAGTTTTGCCTGTGAATGCTTTAGGAAGTGATCTTCAGCTTAGAATTTTCTTGTCATTCTGCTTAATGCTTAATTGATCAATGAAGGGTACAATCAGAAGACCTGCAAGGAATATCTGTAGGTGATCATATATTGAAGGCAGCTATGTCTACGCCTCCTGCCAATTCATGTGGTAGAAAACTTTGCCCAGAAGAAATTGTACAGTTATGTTTTCTGCTTTAAGGTAACTGGCTACCATTTAAAATAGATTTGATAGATAGATAGACTTGCAGTAGTGTTGCTAAAGCCTTTTAGGGTTAGTTCCATTTTGGGAAATACTTTCTCTTTTACTTATGACCCGTCACAGTAGTTCTTCAAATGCTGTTGAGTCATTATTAGCAGTGACTGGGAGTGCCTTCAACTTTTAGTCTTTTTCATGTGGATCAGGTACTACTAGTCACTCTAGCAGTACTTGGATCTTCAGTTAATTTCCATGTTGTTTTTCTGCTACACTACTCTACTGGGGGGTGAATGAAGGACTATATTTTAAATCTATTCATATAGATCTAAATGTATTCTAAGTGAAGTTAGACATAACATTCAGCCAACTCTTTGTTAGACTGAGCATTTCAGCATGGCTGGATTCTGGAAGAATTTCAGTATCTGCTGTGAACTGTATATATTTTATTGATGACACCTGAGGCATCAAAGTGGTTTCTATCATTGTCTTTTAACCATTGACAATAATAGGGTTACCACAGCTGTTTCCACAAAGTTGATGAAACATTCAGAATTCTTCTCTTATGCTTCCAAATGATGTACAAAGACCTGAATATAGAAGAAAACAAAGAAGAAAGATTTTTGTTTCTCAGAGACTCAAGCCTTTTCACTCAGTATTTCACCCAAAAAAAGCTTTTTGTCTGATCACTTCATTTTGCTTAGGAAAATAATTTTCTATTCTTCCCTGAGATTTTTTTCTATTATTTGCTACTGATTCCCCAACATTTAAACTCACCACAGATGCATTTTTGTATTCTCCTTCCTCTTTTAAAACTAACCCTTAACATATCCATCCCTTACTGGATGCTGGGGGGAAAGTTGCAACCGAGGACGAGGAGAAGGCTCAGATACTGAATGCCTTCTTTGCCCCCGTCTTCAATAGTCAGACCAGCTATCCCCAGGATGTTCAGCCACCTGAGCTGGAAGATAAGGATGGAGAGCAGAAAATCTCACCCATAATCCAGGAGGAAGTAGTCAATGATCTGCTTCTACACCTAGATGCACATAAGTCTATGGGACCGGGTGGGATCCACCCAAGAGTACTCAGGGAGCTGGCAGGAGAGCTGACCAAGCCTCTCTCCATCACTTATCAACAATTGTGGTCAACAGGGGAGGTACCAGATGACTGGAGGGTGGCTAATGTGACGCCCATCTACAAGAAGGGCTGGAAGGAGGATCCGTGGAACTACAGGCCTGTCAGCCTGACCTCGATACCAGGAAAGATCATGGAGAGGATCATCTTGAGTGAGCTCTCATGGCAAGTGCAGGGCAGCCAAGGGATCAGGGCCAGCCAGCATGGGTTTAGGAAAGGGAGGTCCTGCTTAACCAACCTGATCTCTTGCTATGACCATGTGATCCGCAGGATCAGGATGCGGGGAAGGCTGTGGACTTTGTCTATCTGGACCTTGGTAAGGCCTTTGACACCATCCCCCACAGCATTCTCCTGGAGAAGCTGGCGAATCATGGCATAGACAAGTGTACTCTTTGCTGGGTTAAAAACTGGCTGGATGGTCGTGCCCAGAGAATTGTGATTAATGGGGTGAAATCCTCTTGGTGGCCCGTCACCAGTGGTGTCCCTGAGGGCTCAGTTTTGGGGCCAGTTTTGTTTAATATCTTTATCAATGATCTGGATGGGGGGATTGAGTGCACCCTCAGGAAGTTTGCAGATGACACCAAGCTAGGTGGGACTGTTGATCTGCTTGAGGGTAGGAAGGCTCTACGGAGGGACCTGGACAGCCTGGATCGATGGGCCAAGGCCAACTGTATGAAGTGTATTAAGGCCAAGTGCCGGGTCCTGCATTTTGGTCACAACAACCCCAAGCAACACTCCAGGCTTGGGGAAGAGTGGCTGGAAAGCTGCCCAGCAGAAAAGGACCTGGGGGTGCTGGTGGACGGCCAGGTTACCATGAGCCAGCAGTGTGCCCAGGTGGCCAAGAAGGCCAACAGCATTCTGGCTTGTATCAGGAATAGCGTGGCCAGCAGGAGTAGGGAAGTGATCGTGCCTCTGTACTCGGCTCTGATGAGGCCTCACCTCGAGTACTGTGTTCAGTTCTGTGTTGTTAATTTGGGAAAAGACCCTTGGGGACAGAGAAAAAGGAATCAAGAACTGAGAAAAGAGAAAACAAAAGATGCAAATCTCGTGGTCACTGCTGTCAAGGGTACCTGTTAGGTAGTCCTCCCCATGATGACCTCACCTTAAATAATTTAATTTGGGCAATTATTATTTGTTCAATAAACCAAATGTGGTTTCCTGCCCATACCATGCAACCAGATGATCTACTTCAGCATTTAGGAGGACTGAGGTGGGGGAGATGCGAAGGTGATTTTTCTAGCCAACAGGAAAACACCCAAACAGATATACCAATCAAGTGTCCTGATACCACTACTACCATTGCAGTGCCTGTTCCAGGTCTGATGAAGTTGGCATCTTCCTAACCACTTCCTAGCAGAAACAAAGCAGCATTCTTTTGGTTGATGAATAGAAAAATTGCCATAGGAAATTGCCTACCGATCACAATTAGTTTTGTTATTTACTCACATTTCCTCCCTAGAAAAAATAGTTGCATAAGTGTCTATCAGACTGAACTACAAAAACCTGTTTCTTTACTCTCATAGAGATAAGTTAATACCATTGGAAATGACAGTACAACTTTTCTACTTAAAGATTAATGCCCATCATGAAAAAACTGAATATATAGTACTGAGGCTGACCTTTTATAAAAACATAATGAATTTCAAGAATATAGTGGTCAGTCAGACCTTTTTTTAACATTAGAGTTTCTTGAGAATTTTTGAATGAATTTTACTTTCATAGTATTACACTGATTTAGCAAAGTAGAAACTATTAATGGAAATATATGTTTTATATAAAACTTTTATTGAAGACTATTTTCTTCATCAAATTAATTATCTAGTGAGAGAGGGATGGGGACAGACTGACTACAAAAAGCCAGCTGTTAATGGATGAATGCTGTCAGCAGGTATGTGGAAGATGCCTTGAAACTACCCTAACCACTTAGCTAAAGAAGCAGATTCTTGTTCAATTTCAGACCCAGTTAATAATTTATTTAAGTAGAAGGGCATCAGAGTCTCTATAAAGTCTCTATAAAGACCATAGTTGGAAGGTCAAGCCATTCAGTTAGATTTCAAGGCCTTTCAATATCAAGCAGAAAAAAGTGTCTTCTGGACCATAGGTAGACTGTTAGAGTGTCTAGGTATTGATCCATGCCCCAAGACCACATGACTCTAACTGGATGAGATAATTGCTGCACAGGGCTTCCTAAATCACCTGTCCCTTTATCTTGAAGAGAGCTAGGCAGTGTTGTCCAAAACAGAGTGAGGGAGTCAAGTAACAATCAAGCAGTGTAGGCAACCAGCAGTCTTGAGTCTACTTGAGTTCACTCGCTATGTTTAATGGTATAGATATGCCTTGTTAGCCGGAGAAATCTAAGGCATTTGTATTGTTGATTCTTAATTGTTTCCTGTTCCTGAGGGTGTTTCCTTATCTTTCCATAAAAAAATTTACTTGTTCTTTCCTTTTTGTAGAAAAAAAATGTAAATTGCAAAAAATGTTTGTTGTAAATGTAACTAATTGTCTTCAACCATCTCCTGCTTTCTTGTATATTACTATTAGAGCAAACTTGAGTGAACAGAAATACTTTGTGTGTGTACAGATGTGTGTGGGTACATATTTGTATGCTTTTATGTAAGCTAAGGAACTCTACGTCTAACAAACACTAAGAAAAATATTAACAAAAATTGTGTTGCAGCCTTTTGTGTTTGCGATGGATTTTTGATGAAGTGAAAAATATTTTCTTCTTCTATCTTAGTTGATTATTGCTTATCATCCCCATACGTTTCTCTCCATGTTTATGTACAAGTCGAGATTGGCTGCTAGCTCACAATATTGGGTGGAATCAGGACACTTAAGAAATAACTACTAAACTATTTCTTTGTAAAGAAGACAAACTTACTATGTCTAGGAAATAAGCACTCTTTCTCATAATTTGATCTCTACTCCTATTGTTTATCTCTTTTCCTGTAAGTGTGCAAGTCAGAATTCGAAACTGGATGCAAAACAAAAAAGAGTTTGGGAGAGGTAGACCTCTTATTTTCCCTCTCACCATGCTCACAACTGCATAGACTAGTGGAGAGGAGAGGAGAGGAGAGGAGAGGAGAGGAGAGGAGAGGAGAGGAGAGGAGAGGAGAGGAGAGGAGAGGAGAGGAGAGGAGAGGAGAGGAGAGGAGAGGAGAGGAGAGGAGAGGAGAGGAGAGGAGAGGAGAGGAGAGGAGAGGAGAGGAGGGGAGCTAGCTAGGAAGAACTAGCTGTTCTTCCTTTGGGAACAAATTTATTTGTTATGTTTACTACACACTGTTATGCATTGTCATACATGTGAGATAAAACAATAATTTAATCAGGAGATTGGGCTTTAACATAGCAATCTAGAAGTTCTGCTTCTCAGTCTGAACAAACCATTTTGTCAAAGAAACAGTTCTGCAGTGAGATTCATCTTATTCTGAGAATGGTGTCTAAATTGGGACACAAGTTGCGCTGTGGGTGTGCCTGTTTCTCTCCATTGAATATAAAAGAAATGTAGGATGACTAATTAAGCTGTAGATGTTTAACTGTTTTTTAACTTTTCAGCATTTAAAACAGGTGAGATAAATCCCAACTGTAGTTTCACAAGAAATAAGAAAACTTTTTACCAATCTAAAAAATCCTAACTACTCTCACATTTACAGTCTGCAATACAGCACACTGTTAAATGCACAAGTCATAGAAGGACAGTCTTTAATGTTCTCATCTGGCTGTACTTAGTCTTAGCAATGACCCAAAATCCAAAATAGATCATTTCTATGATATTAAAAATCCTGCTAATTTTCTACTACTTTTTCTAGATGTACATTAAATTTAGTAACACTTTTAAAATTGACGTTGTAGAGAGGACATGCTAAAGCAAAGACAAGGTCATGAAGTCCTACAGTTCCACCAATAGGAGTATAACGTACATAACATCTTTTGAGGCTTTTAGTGATCAGCAGCAGATTTCTAACCATAAGGAAGGTTTGAGTAAATGTAGCTGTAAAATTTTAAATGTAAAACTTTACCATTCAAATATCCAACTGGGATTTAGATCATGATTCTGAAACTTGTTCAATGTAGTAGACTCGTGCTACTTTGTAGTGAAACCGCTACGATCAAACCTACAAGGTTTCAATTTCTTTCTTAAAAACATGAGTTTCTCTGTACAAATGAGCTTACACAGCTGACTTTAAAATGAGTGGTCTTGAGCGTGTGTTAGACCAACACAGAATCCTTTTGAAGATCTTGAATCTAAACATCACTAATTTATTTTTTTTTTTATTACTAGTAATATTAACATATTATTTATATCTAACCATTAGACTTTATATGTTAAGTATATTATTTGGATTCAAATATGTGGTGAGAAATATTTGTGCATTGCAAGTTATTTATAAGATTATTTGTCTAACAGCAGATAAGACATAATACGCTATTTTTGTCAATAATCATGATTCAAAGAAGATATATTTAAAAAATAAAAATAAAAACAAGATCATCAGGCCAATTACAAAACAAACAAAGAAACAAATATCCTTTCCTTTAGCAAATTTTTAAATATCTTTTTAAGAAATTGTGCCTTATTTCTTACTTATGTTTGAAGCACAATAACTGTTAGGCTTAACGGAATATGGAAGAGTTATTAAGGGTTACATTTCAGTAGATAGTTTCAGATAGTTTCAGTTTTTTATATGCTAAAAAGAGAATATTAAATCTTTAAAGAAATACTCTGAAGCTTAAGAATGCTGTTAAAATGGCAAAAATGAGGGTCTGACCCTCCCAATCTTATCAATAAATTAAAAGCAACTGAAAACTTGTAAATCATAATCACTAAATCAAACTAAAGAAAACATGTTTAGACTGCTCAGTTTGTTTCAGTTAAAGATATTTCTTTACTATGCTTAATTATTCATGCTGTTTTAAGTAGTTTTTACCATTAACAATTATGTAAGCTAAAAGTTTAATTTCAATTTTGAGGAAAAACATAAATATGTAAACTGAGCTGATATTTTATCTAATTGCTAAAAAACACAATGCCAGCCAAAAATCATACGACTTTTGAACATGAGACAGGAATCAGCAATGGCCAGGGACATTTAGCAATAAATACTTTGAATATAATCACTGCATTCTGAGGCTCTGAATATTTAATAACACAGATATGGGACATTCTGTGTTTGCAGGACTTACTGCTAATTTAAGCATACTGGCCAGAATAGTCTGGGACACCTTTAATTACTCTTTCCTTTGTTTCCTTTTGTTTGTTTGTGGTTTGTTGTTTTGTTGTTGGGGTGGGGGTGAGGGGGTGGTTTGGTCCTAATATTTCATTTATGCAACACTAGACATTTTGTGGAAAATGAGATTACATTACATGAATGCAATAATCTATATTTTCTCACTTTTTTCCACAGAACTTTGAAACAATAAGTTTAGCTGTTTTGTTCTTTTTTGGTTTATGTGTTGTTTTCTCAATATAAAGAATTACATTTAAATGAAGAAAAAGATAAATTATTGCAAACTTTAGATGAGTTTTAGGACACACAACTGAGAAATAGGAAAAGAGTGAAAAGTAAGTCAGAAAAGGCAAAGGCAGATATGACTCATTGTATTAGTTTAGGTGGCAAGCTCTTGGTAGATGTGCTAGGGTGCTGAAGGGGTGACCTCTCTGGGAAGAGGTCAAGGGCTGACCTGTGCTGGGCACCGCTGGTTCCAGCTGGCTCCACAACCAATCCACTGAAGGGCACAGATGAGTCAATCAGCCAAGTGTGGGGCATTTCTGTGAAAACATATTTAAGGAAGGGCAGGAAATGTCAGACAGAGAGAGGAGAAGGCAACAGAAGAGAGTGAGAAACAGCAGAGGGAACACCAAGGAGAAGGGGTTCCATGGCACTGGAGCAGATTTACACACTGCAGCCTACACCAGAACAGATAGATATTTCCTGAAGCAACTGCAGCCCGTAGAGAACATATGTTAGAGCAGAGGAAAACTGTGAGGATGGAGCAGCAGAGAAAAAACATTATGTAAAGAACATAATCCTCTTCAAGCCCCTGTGCTGCTCAGGGAGGGATAAAAAATTCCAGAGTGAAGGAGAGAAGTTGAAACTGTGGAAGGGGGAAACATTTTATTCCAATGTTTGTTCATGTTTCTCACTACCTGAATCTATTTCAATTGGCAATAAATTCAATTCATTTTCCCTGTGTTCCGTTTGTTCTGCCTGCAACTTAAATTGGTAAGAAATCTCCCAGTCTTTATCTTGACCCTTGAGGTTTCTCATCCTATTTTCTTTCCCCATCCCACTAAGAGAGGGGAAGGAGTAAGCAAGCAGTTGGATGGGCTTACTTAGCCAAGGTCAAGTTATCACATACATTTAAAAAACATTGCAAGCACTAAATAGGGAGATATATCAGTGCTGAGTACAGAATATCCAGAAGATATTTGCAGAGTTCATAAAATATGTAAAATCATCTTAACAAAATAATATCATCTTGAGTTTTTATTAAAAACCAACCAAAAATACAAGATAACCTCATAAAGGTTAGATACTCTTTACAGTATCTACCATAGTGTAAAATATGCTCTACGGAAACTCAACAGGGAGCTTAGTAAAACTCTCACTGTAATTTCACATTCTCAACAGTGTATTGTGATAAAATATACAAAAAAATGTATACTAGAATTTTGTCAGTGAAGAGCCTTTTTTTTTTGAAAAATACAAATTAATAACAGTCAGATCAAAATTTATCACAGAACATTCATCAGGAAAAGCTTTTCAAATACAAGTTTTCAGTTTTGATCACAGTGAAAGAACTGCACAGAACAAGTGGTAGAAAGTCCTGGGAAAGATTTAAGATAGTAATTCCCACATACGCCAGGAGAAATAAGCAAGTGATGTCGTCTTCCTTATTTTAACAGAACTTCCTATGGCATTTTTAAAGAAAATCTATATAAATATACAACCCATGATTGTATAGCTCTTCTGAACTTATGTACACTATTGCTTCCCTGTTTCACACTCAAACCTACTAAAACAACTTTTAAATTCTTTAAGCATTTCTTTAAGTAACTATGCAATTTACAGACATGGAATATTCTGTTCAGAGGGAATACTTTAGAAGATTCTTACTGTCTGAAAACATGTAGTTGTACTTGACAGACTTCTGCAACCTTAACCACATGGAGCTCTCCCAAGTGCCTGTTATGACAAACATGCAAACACAGAAACAAAAACCTGAGTCTTAGAAATACACTCATTGCAGGGGAAGTTGGACTAGATGACGTTTAAATGTTCTTTCCAACCCAAACTATTCTATGATTCTGTGATTCTTTTTCCAGCCTGTTTTCATTTCTTCTGCTTTTTCTTATATAATGTTAATTTACTCTCTTTCTGGACAACCTCCCTCTTTTCATTTTGTCCATTCAGTGGAATTGACATCTTGACATATATTTAGAACTGTAAGCTATTCTTTCACAATGTTGACTTCTAATAAAACATGATATTGTTTTCATTTTAGAAGCAGAAAATTCCTGTTTGCATTTTTGGAGGAAAACACAAGTCATTCAGTTTCTGCTGTTGCTGTTTTAGTCTCAACTTGTGCTTGATCAAAGCTGCATTAATCATTATTAGAGATTTCTTCATGCAAACAAAATAGCACTTAACTCATTCAACTTATAATTGTCCGCTAATTGACCAATAACTGCTTCAGAGAACTGTTAAATAAGTATATGATTATGCATTGGGAATAAAATTTCTCAATTTTTTTTTTGGTTATATATATATATCTCACAACATCAATTGCTGGGATAAAATATATTGCTTATATGAAATGAGTTTTCATTCATTATAATTCAATTCCTTCTCAGTTCATGCAATATTTTACCAGAGAAAAAGGAAACAAAGCAGTTTTTCTTCTTGTCCATTGACACTGTCTGGAAGTAGTGTAGGTGTGTAACTCCTACATTCCCTTTCACATTTACACAGAGATTGTGTCTTTATATGTTTTAAAATCATATACCTCTATGCACAGGGAAAATAAAAATGTAACGGTTTTATGTTGGAAAAAAAGTTCTCCTATGTGTATATCTGGAAAAATAATATATTTTTATCACACTCATAAACCAAAAAAAAAATAGCGAGTCACTATGTGGAAAATCTATGTTACAAAATTTGATTTGAAATGTTTTTCTCTTGGCATATAATATAAACTTCTTTAAAAAAAAACAAAAACAAAAACAAACAATAAAAAACAGCAAACAGCATCAAACTGTAATTCCTACCTCTTCTCCAACTATTTCTTTGCTGTGTAGAGTGAAATAACAGATTCTTCTCAACTTGTATGAAAAGGCCTCTGCTTTCTTCTGAAATCCTTTTATTGGTCACACATCCCAGGAATTAGAGGAGACACAGAATAGTCTGTTATCTTATTTGTTGTTATTCAGATAGTAAAGAACTACATATATCATCTGCCTGGACTTCTGTAAGGCCTTTGATATGGTCCCACACAACATTCTTGCTGCTAAATTGGGGAGATATGGCTTTGATAAATGTACTGTTTGATGGATAAGAAGATGTCTGGTTGGCTGCATCAAGAGAGTTGCAGTCTACAGTTCAATGTCCAAATGAAGATCAATAACAAGTGGTGTCCCTCAGGTGTCCATACCTTGATATCTTTATCAGTGACATACATAGTGGGATTGTGTGCAAGTTTGCAGATGACACCAAGCTGAGTGGTACAGTTGATTCACTTGAGGGAAGGAGTGCCATCCAGAAGGACCTTGACAGGCTTGAGAAATGGGCATGCGTGAACCTTGTGAAGTTCAACAAGGCCAAGTGCAAGGTCCTGCACCTGGCTCAGGAAAACTCCCGGTATCAATACAGGCTGGGGGATGAACAAATTGAGAGGAGCCCTGCCAAGAAGGACTTGGGGGTACCGGTGGATGAAAAATTGGACATAAGCCATCAATGTGTTCTTGTAGCCCAGAAAGCCAACTGCATCCTGGGCTGCATCAAAAGAAGCATGGCCAGTAGGTCAAGGGAGGTGATTCTCCCCCTGTACTCCACTCTGGTGAGACCTCACCTGGAGTACTGTGTGCAAGTCTGGGGCCCCCAGCACACGAAAGACAAAGACCTGTTAGAGTGGGTTCAGAGGAGGACCACAAAAAAGACCAAAGGACTGGAGCACATCTCCTGTGAAGACAAACTTAGACAGTTGATGTTGTTCAGCCTGGAGAAGGGAAGGCTCTGAGGAGACCTTCTTGCAACATTTCGATACTTAAAGTGGGCTTATAAGAAAGACGGGGACAGACTTTTTATCAGGGCCTGCAGTGACAGGACAAGGGGCAATGGTTTTAAACTGAAAGAGGGTAAGTTTAGATTTGGTATAAGGAAGAAATTGTTTACAATCAGAGTGGTGAGACACTGGAACAGCTTACCCAGAGAACTTGTGGATGTCCCATCATTGATAGTGTTCAAAGTCAGGTTGGACAAGGATCTGAGCAATTTGAGCTAGTGAAAGATGTCCTTGCCCACGGATGGGGGTTGGTCTAGGTGATCTTTAAAGGTCCATTCCAATCCAAACCATTCTATAATTTGGACACCAAGGTTAGGCATTACAGAGTAAAGACTACATGTGATCCGGGTGCCTAAACTCTTTAGCTCTTAAGCTCTATAGCGGATAGGGATCTAGTCAATGAGGCAGTGACCAACACTGATAATAATCAAAGGGTATATTTAAAAGAAATCAGAACTCTCAGACCCTATGCTGTCTATTTTTCATTTGACCTTGACCTAAAGTGTGTTACTCAAATGTAAGTATGCATGGCTTAAATGCAAATATACGAAGCTGGTGAGATGAACCTATCAGCTCCCCCAACCTCAGGCTCCTGCTGCATAGTGTGAGTTTAGTACTGCCAGGAGGGTATGCATATGATCTTGAAATATGCATTTCTGTAAGAGCCTGAGTGAGTATCTATATGCCAAATTTGAGAAAGGGCCTTCCTAGTGTTTTGGCTTCCTTATAATTTTCTCAAAGTTTTAAATCAAACCCACTTTTTGATCTGAAAAAAATATTTAAATATTCTATTCCCACATTTAGTTTTTGTTTTAATTCTTTATGTGCAAAGAGTTTGAAAACTAACATCAACCTGCAAAGTTTTAATTTTGTCTTATCAACATTTTCCAACAAAATCGCGTTAAAAAAGATTCAGTTTTATCTTGTTGGCAAGGTAGAAGAATTTCAAACAGAATAGATGTAAAATACATGAAAAGGTATCTGACACACAGCAGTATTCCATTGAAACGAAATATGTGATAAACTGCACTAACAAAAAAAAAAAAAAGAGGAAAAGTGAGTAGAAATTGCGTAAGAAAAGTAGGAAGATGATGGAGCACATATTACCCACAGGTCAAGAACTGTCAAATCAGTATTAGCAGTTGAAATGAAGTACAGACAGGCATGAATCCGTCCCAGCAACCACCAGTGCCAAAAGGCATTTCAGAAAGAAATCCACACTAACACTATGGCAGTTACTTTTTCCACTGACCTTGACAAAATATATACTAAGCTATTTGCGCTGTCTGCCACAAGAGTATCATTTCAGAAAGATAGAAAGTATTACTTGTGACTCAAAGTATTATAAAGCAGGCAGCAGGAATACTATTACAAAGTTTCACCACATTAGGAAATTTAGAAATTGTGGTAAACTTAGCCAATAATTTTAACATGCTATTCAGTACATTGTGCCTTTAACTCCCCCTTATGTCTCATTTATACTAGGGGTGGGAGGAGGGGGAGTAAATTCCAAATCTGCTACTGCAATTTTTTTTCCTGATGAAATTGTAATTAATCCTGCACAAAAGTCTGAATGTTGAAAACAAATTAAAATTGTCCCAAAGGTATTAGACCAGACTTTATACAAACGCCACTGTGCTAGTATTTTTTTTATTTTTGGTTCAGTCCACAAACAACAACGGTTGAGTTAACATTACGTCATTGTCCCATACTCACCTTTTCTGCTAGAGAAAGTTCTGCCATATTAGCTACTAGTACATGAAATAAAGATATTTTCAGATCCCAGGGAGCAAATATTAAAGTGTGGTACATTTACACATGTTAATAAATAAACAAATGCAACTGCCCACACTACCATGTAAATTATGTATATAAACTAATCATAGTGCTTTCTTATGCATCTCTTGCAAATCAAAACCAGAAACCAAGTGGTGTTAAGAACCCTGTCCCATAACTCATAGACTAAATGGTCTTTGAAAAATCCCAGTAAAAGTTATGGGGATTTGCCTACACATAGATTATTGCAGCTCTGGGCATTAAATGCATATGACTGTTGAATATTTAGAAATGTGATTCAATTATCAGTTGGCAAAAAACTTCTAAGGCTGAAATGAACCAGTGGCAATATTTTTATCTGACTTACAAGAAAGGACAAAAGCAAAAACCAGTTTTAATATTTTCCATTCTGGCTGTAATTTGGGAATACTGAGTATTATATGGCACATTAAAGTGTAACATTTTCAGTGATAAAATCTGGACAGAATTTTTTATTTTTTCCTCAAAAATCAAAACTCAGACAAACTGGGTTTCTGTGATGGTGTGCTCCCCCTTCCCAGACTCCAAACCATCCTTTATCTCCCATAACCTTGCCCAAGCAATAACAACCTGTGGTGGTCACAATGGGTGCATGTAGTCGTGATGGTTGCACTGGGCTCAACATGGTTTCGGTGAGACAGATGATAACAAAACATTAGCCAAGGGCTAACTTGATCAATACTGGTACTGTGGTCAATATGCAAATATGACTATAGGTCAATCATCTTACCTTCATAAATAGTGAACAACTGTAGTGGTTTTGGCCAAATTGGCCAATGGCCAGCGACAGATGTTGCCCCCCAGCCTT
The DNA here is from genome assembly GCF_963924245.1 of Chroicocephalus ridibundus. Lineage (NCBI taxonomy): Eukaryota > Metazoa > Chordata > Aves > Charadriiformes > Laridae > Chroicocephalus > Chroicocephalus ridibundus. The sequence goes on from NC_086284.1 coordinate 55,443,795, forward strand.
TCGTACACGGAGAGGAGGAGAAGAGATAAAGAGATTTACAAGTTTAGAAGAAAATAAACTACTTTAATGAAATATTAATAATTGTGGAAAAGCAACAGAAGATGAGTGAGGAGGATTGTAAATACATTCAAGTGACTTGCACCTGGGGTACTGGAAAACACATACATCACGCTAATTGTTATTCAGTCTCGGATGCTTGCAAGAAAACACTTGCACTTAGATAACAGAAGTCTGTGATGGACTCAGGGACACCTTAACTAGCCGCTTGAGAATCCTGGCCTGTTGTTGAAGAAGATCAAAGCATAGTGGGAAAACAATGCCAGTTTGAACCCTTTAAATACCAGCAAGAACCGGGAGTCTGTGTACGCTCTTGCTAACAAGGACTCTCTTGCTAACAAGAACTCTCGCTGCCAAGGACTCTTGCTAACAAGAACTCTCACTCCGCGGTGCCTGCGGTCCCTGCCTGCATGCCTCTACCCAGGTGTTGCTTTGGAGATTCCCCGGTCTGTGAGGTATTGAGATTAAATTTGTTTTTTGCTTTCCATCTGTGGTTTGTGGTTGTTCCTGTGTCCTGCCTGCATTGGCTCACACAATAATAAAATAAAAAGGAAAATAATGAAATAGATACAGTATATACAAAACTGTATCAAGCTCCCAGGGTGATGTCACTATCAGGAACTGGGGAAGTCCCAGGCTGAACTCAGTGATGGGCGGGAACTGGATTCCACAGATGGAGTCACGAACACACGGATCGGGATCAAAGGCAGATGAACAGACAGGGTCCTCCTCGGATGTTGGCCATTGAAGGAAGAGAGTTGACCCTTTGATCCCTCAGCTTTTATACTGAGCATGGGGCAGATGGGATGGAATACGCCTCTTGGTCACTTCTGGGTCACCTGTCCTGTCCACTCCTCCCTGCAGGTGGGACCCCTGTACACTGTTCCACTTCCAACCCTCCAGCAGGGCAAATAACGAAATTAGCTGACCCTGGTTGTTAAAGCAATAAGTATAAGCAAGAGCCTCTCTGCCTACCATTCCTTGGCACCAACTGTAAACATTGGTCTTATCACGTTGAAAACAAACCATTTTCGACACAACATGCTGTTAATTTCAGAGAGTTACAAAAGGCCTAGCTAAGAAGTAAAATTACTGAACAGAAAGTTGGTTCTGTTTTACCTCCAACCAGGACAACCCAAGAGCCCTTTGAGCTCTCCTGAATGGCAGCAGGCTGTATGCCAGGATCTTCCCTTGAGCAGGGACACCTGCTCAAGGTTACGTTTACTTCTCAACTTTGAGAGACTCCTTGACACAACCGATCCTTAGTAAGTGACTAATAGCACACTAAACTTTGAAATCTTATCTAAGTGATAAAAAAGGATTGGTTGCACGTATATAATCCTTTAGACATAAACCGTTGACAAGTCTGGGACTAGGATTGGATCCAGCTGCACCTAGACTCCTCTCTGAGAGGGAGTTTAGAAAGCAAAGGGGCCCCTTCTGAACCTCATGACTCAACGGGAGAGTCTCCCTGACAGTTCTGTCTGATCCTGTCCTCTGTGCAGTGAATAAACTGGTGTGCCTTGCCATCTCGAATCTTCTTAAAACACTGTTGCATTTACCATCAAACTTTGTTAAATCTGTTTTATATCAATAAAGGTATTGCTTCTTCTCTTTATGAGTGAAGCTCCATCCATGACAGCTTCTTATTAAAAGTGTTTGAAACATGATATGGTTATGAACAATCAATGCTGAAAATTAATAAACATTCCAAAATCATCTGTCTCTCTAAAATCAAACTAAAATGTCACAATATCACTGAATTAAAATAGGGAGTGAAATAGAAGTTTAATTTTACTACTTTGAAAAAAAGCATTCCTAAGACATAAAGTGGTATTTCAAAATGTCATAGTTTTTAATTATATAATTCAGCATTTTAAAAATATTTTGAAAGATGCATCACCACAAAAATAACTCATTTTACAGCTTTGTTAAGGTAAAATCATAGAATCATAGGGTTGGAAGGGACCTCTGGAGATCATCTAGTCCAACCCCCCTGCCAGAGCAGGGTCACCTAGAGCAGGTTACACAGGAACATGTCCAGGTGGGTTTTGAATGTCTCCAGAGTTGGAGACTCCACCGCCTCTCTGGGCAGCCTGTTCCAGTGCTCTGCCACCTCAGGGTAAAGAAGTTCCTCCTCATGTTTAGGTGGAACTTCCTATGTTCAAGTTTGTGCCCATTGCCTCTTGTCCTGTCCCCGGGCACCACTGAAAAGAGCCTGGCCCCATCCTCCTGACACCCACCCTTTAAGTATTTATAAGTGTTGATAAGGTCACCCCTCAGACGTCTTTTTTCCAGACTGAAGAGACCCAAATCCCTCAGCCTTTCTTCATAAGAGAGGTGTTTGGATCCCCTCATCATCTTGGTAGCCCTCTGCTGCACCCTTTCCAGCAGTTCCCTGTCCCTCTTGAACCGGGGAGCCCAGAACTGGACACAGTACTCCAGGTGTGGCCTCACCAAGGCAGAGTAGAGGGGGAGGATGACCTCCCTTGACCTGCTGGCCACACTCTTCTTGATGCACCCCAGGATGCCATTGGCCTTCTTGGCTAGAAGGGCACATTGCTGACTCATGGTCATCCTGTTGTCCACCAGGACTCCCAGGTCTCTTTCCACAGAGCTGCTCTCCAGCAGGTCAGCACCCAACCTGTACTGGTGCATGGGGTTCTTCCTCCCCGGGTGCAGCACCCTACACTTGCCCTTGTTGAACTTCATAAGGTTTCTCTCTGCCCAGATCTCCAACCTGTCCAAGTCTCTCTGTATGGTGGCACAGCCTTCCGGTGTGTCAGCCACCCCACCCAGCTTGGTGTCATCAGCAAACTTGCTGAGGGTGCACTCTATCCCCTCATCCAGGTCATTGATGAATATATTGAACAGGACTGGACCCAGTACTGACCCCTGGGGAACACCACTCGTCACTGGTCTCCAACTAGACTCTGTGCCCCTAATCACAACCCTCTGAGCTCTATCTTTCAACCAGTTTTCTATCCACCCCACCGTCCATTCATCTAACCCACACTTCCTAAGCTTCCCTATGAGGATGCTGTGGGAGACCGTGTCAAACGCCTTGCTTAAGTCAAGGTAGACCACATCTACCGCCCTCTCCTCATCTATCCATCTAGTCATGCCATCATAGAAGGCTATCAGATTAGTCAGACATGATTTCCCCTTGGTGAATCCATGCTGAGTACTTCTGATAGCTTTCCTTTCCGCCACGTGCCTTGAGATGACACCCAGAACGAGCTGTTCCATCATCTTTCCAGGGATGGAGGTGAGGCTGACCGGCCTGTAGTTCCCCGGCTCCTCCTTCTTGCCTTTCTTGAAGACTGGAGTGACATTGGCTTTCCTCCAGTCCCCAGGCACCTCGCCTGTTCTCCAGGACTTTTCAAAGATGATGGAGAGCGGCCCAGCAATGACTTCTGCCAGCTCCCTCAGCACTCTCGGGTGCATCCCATCAGGGCCCATGGACTTGTGAATATCTAGATGATCTAATTGGTCCCTCACTCGCTCCTCCTCAACCCAAGGGAAGTCGTCTTCTTTCCCTGTTACTTTATTCAATGCCTGGGACTCCTGAGGGCTGGGCCGAGCAGAAAAGACCGAAGCAAAGAAGGCATTCAGTAACTCTGCCTTCTCCACATCCTCCGTCACCATGACTCCTGCCTCATTCAGCAGTGGGCCTACAACTTCTCTGGTCTTCCTTTTGCTTCCAATGAACTTGTAGTATTTCTTTTACTCTTGTAACTGAAGAGAAGGAAAGATAATAAACTTATGACACTTTTGTATTTAAAAATTATTTTAAAAATCTATGTCTGGATGAACTGGAAATGACCAAATTTCCTTGGTGTTGTCTATATTAGCACTTGCAACAATGTTAATTACAGAGAAGCTGAGAATCAAATAGAACATGTACTAGTCTCGAAGTCTATACGGAAGAGTTTTTGTTTTGTAAGAAGTTGATAATATATAATGTCACTGGACAGAATACACTGTTCATTAACATTTTTTTTTCATGATTAGAACTTTGAAGGCATTAGTAGCCATTAGTAGTCCTCACCATCTTCGTTGCCCTTCTCTGGACACTATCCAGCACATCAATGTCTTTTTTGTAGTGAGGAGCCCAAAACTGGATACAGTATTCAAGGTGGGGTCTCACCAGTGCCGAGTAAACGGGGACGATCTCTTCCCTAGTCCACACTGTTCCTGATACAGGCCAGGATGCTGTTGGCCTCCTTGGCCACCTGGGCACAGTGCTGGCTCGTATTCAGCCAGCTCTCAACCAACAGCCCCAGGTCCTTTTCTGCCAGGCAGCTCTCCAGCCGCTTTTCCCCAAGCTTGTATTGCTTCATGGGGTTGTTGTGACCCAAGTGCAGGACCCGGCACTTGGCCTTGTTGAACCTCATACCACTAGCCTCGGCCCACCCATCGAGCCTGTCCCTAACATACAAAGCCACCCCACCTCCTCTCCTTCCTTGCCTGTCTCTTCTGAAGTGTTTGTAGCTATCTAATGCAGCTCTCCAGTTGTGCGAGGCATCCCACCACATTTCTGTGATGGCAACTACGTCATAGTTTTCCTGCTGCACAATGGCTTCCAGCTCCTCCTGTTTGTTGCCCATGCTGCGTGCATTAGTGTAGAAGCACTTCAGGTAGGCTACTGGTCCTGCCACCTTTTTGCTGGGAGAAACCTTACTCATGCATTCTTGGAGTTAACAGAAAAAGGACAAAATACATCAAACCAGTATAAACTGTATTCTTTACCAAGAAACCTCGGAAGCCCACTGCAATTTATGTCAAGATAAATATGTTCAGCCACAAATCAAGGCCACCATACTTCTTTGCTAGTCTAGTCTTTCAAATATGGAAGAAACATCTAATTCTATAACATTAGAAGACATTTGTCTCTAGAAGCATCAGTTCTAGTACACTTACATTATATTTTCAAAATAGAGAACTTTGTGTCTTAGTCCAGAGCTGTCTTCATATCTGCAAGAAGCATAAATGTTTTTCTATCTCTAACTCATAAAAAAATACTTAGGTAAACTATTTTAAAAGTCTAGTCTATTTATAATATATCACAGATAACTTGATAAGTTTGCATAGAAACTTTTGAACAATTTTATGCTATTTTACTACCTGGAGTTAAGTTTTCATTCAAGCTAATTAATTGTGGCTATATTTCAGCTTGAAGACAAATTGAAAAGCTGTTAAAAATAATTTTGGCTGGTTTTGTGAAAGAAAAAAAGAACTATGAAAGGGACTGATCCCTATTAATTCACTAATGCAAAGGAGAGAAGGTTCAAACAGAGGTTCTTCAAAACTCAATTTCTTCATTGCATTCCAAAATTTATATTTTAACAGAGGGCTTACAAAGTAATTAAATGTTTTGTTCCTGGAAAAAATCATGATGTTTCTCTACTGTCAGAAGCTGATTTAGGACTGGCCCTAAGAAAAAGAAAAAATAAACCATTTTGCAAGAAAAACTCTTCAACATTTTAGTATTGTTTTTTTTCACTGAAGAATCTTGTACTTATGTAAAAAACTCAGAATAGCCTACTCATAAAAACAACGGGCTAAAGAGAACTAGGATTTGACAATAGTAATTATCTAATTTTATCTAGATTTTGTTAGCCTCACTCTGAGCATGACTGGGTCCCTCTGAGAACTTATCAGGGTATCTGTTTCCCTAAGTATGTCTTGCAGTTTAGGAGGGACGTGTGTTACCACTTTCCCTCCATCTTCCCAAACTAGATACCTCTGAACGTCATTAGAAGCTTAGCATGACATGTTTAAGGAACTTTAATCCTCAGCAGAAAGACAGAATTCTAAATGCTTTAAGGTTAGATAGCTTCAGGAAAGAGACAGACTGGTTAACTGTCCTAACTCAGACTCAAAAGTCAGGCAAATTGTGTCTTTTGCAATACTCCTCTTGTCAGAATTTGCTCTAGTGATTTCAGTAAAAAAAATGGGTATGAGTACTACAATGAAGTATCCAGGCAAAGGAATTAATTCCATAATAATTATCTTCCTGCATCAGCATGTTCTTTGTCCTTCGTCGCTGATCCCTGCTTTGTATTGTGTTCTGCACTTCAGCTTTGGCAGCCTGAGACACATGTTCTTCATATAGTGCATAGGTATTAAAATTCAGCTTGGGCTCATGCATGAATAATACACGAAAATTATAAGAGAAGCCCCTGGACATAGCTCAACAGATGAGGTAATAAATTGAGTTCTGGGGGAAAAAAGAAACTGTACCTCAAGGGAAAGCTATCAACTATTTTTGCTAACAAAAGAAATCACTACAACTGAACACAGTTTTACAAATTTACCTATAAGCAAAAGCAGTTTTCTGCACATTTTGTGGAAAGTTTGCCAAAATGGAGAAAGGGAGGGACCGTTGTCTCATTCTGTTTCAAAGGGAACTCATTACATAGTGTAGCTGAATTTCACCTTATTTCATCATTTTTCCTTTTAAATAAATGCTTTTTATCACTAAAAGTGCGTGGCATTTTCAGCCTAGTGAGTACTTCTCATGCTGGTGGTAGGGATACACAAGGGAGATGACTCAGAATATGGAGGCTAAGAGCTGTCAAAAACCACGGTAAATCACGTGTTGGAACCACGGTTATCTTCTTGCTCTGTATTTAAAAGAAAGAGAACTTCCTCATTCCTTTTACCTCTGAAATAGAATGCAGATTGAAAAGTCACTTTCCAAAACAGCCAAGATTTTTGACTGTTAAAAAAAATACCTATTGATACGATTCACTAGTTTTTGGCACTTGTAAATATTCTGCCTTGTATTGAGAGTGTTGCTGAAAAGAAAGCAGGACTGACAAACACACCCTTCTTCTTTAGTTCATGTAGTACTGAATTTTATCCTACATATCTATGGATATACCTATACCTGACATATGGTAATCAATTTTTTTTTAAATCGACATTTGCTTCAGCTGAACACTTTGTTCCTTTAGATATTGTCAGTTAGTGAATAAATCCATCTTGAATATTTCCTAGATTAAGTGTTAAGTTCACCTAAGTTCACCAGAATTTAGGTGCATAAAATGCAGGTTAGTAGAATTTGTCATAAAGCTACAGTTTTCTATACCGCTTTTGCCCAAGCTGAAGCATCCAAATCATGTAAGAATCTTCATTTTGAAATTCATCTAGATAAAACTTCATCACTGAAGTTTTCTAAGCATGCTGCTTGTTTACCTACAGAATTCTGTCTTAGAAAACTGCTGAAGTCTTAAATGATGTCTAAAACATATTAGGATTCAGAAACTACTAATTATTCTACATTACTATTATGGTCATGATATGCAGTCACTTCACTATTCTGTATTAACACTTCCTAAATATTTATTGAATTATGAAAAGCAGTTAAAAGTTTTCCAGAGCTTGATAGGTCTGAGAGTATAGAATCATAGATCATAGAATCTTCATGGTTGGAAAGGACCTTTGAGACCATCGAGTCCAGCCATACACACACACACACACACACACACACACACAAAAACCCAAACAAAAAAAACAAAACAAAAAACCCAACAACCTACAATCTCTGCCCTTCAGAGCATGCCCTGAAGTGCCACATCTAGACGTTTCTTAAATACCTCTAGGGATGGTGACTCAACCACCTCCCTGGGCAGGCTCTTCCAGTGCCTGACCACTCTTTCACTAAAGTAATTCCTCCTAATATCTAATCTAAACCTCCCCTGCTGCAGCTTCAGACCATTTCCTCTGGTCCTGTCATTATTCACCTGGGAGAAGAGGCCAACACCCACCTCCCTCCAACCTCCTTTCAGGTAGCTGTAGAGGGCAATGAGGTCTCCCCTCAGCCTCCTCTTCTCCAAGCTAAACGTGCCCAGCTCCCTCAGCCTCTCCTCATATGACCTGGTCTCCAGACCCCTCACCAGCCTGGTAGTTCTCCTCTGGACTTGCTCCAGCACTTCAATGTCCCTCTTGTACAGCGGGGCCCAGAACTGAACACAGTACTCAAAGTGAGACCTCACCAGTGCCGAGTACAGAGGCATGATCACTTCCCTGCTCCTGCTGGCCACGCTATTCCTGATACAAGCCAGAATGCTGTTGGCCTTCTTGGCCACCTGGGCACACTGCTGGCTCATGGTAACCTGGCCGTCCACCAGCACCCCCAGGTCCTTTTCTGCTGGGCAGCTTTCCAGCCACTCTTCCCCAAGCCTGGAGTGTTGCTTGGGGTTGTTGTGACCAAAATGCAGGGCCCGGCACTTGGCCTTATTAAACCTCATACAGTTGGCCTTGGCCCATCGATCCAGGCTGTCCAGGTCCCTCCGTAGAGCCTTCCTACCCTCAAGCAGATCAACATTCCCACCTAGCTTGGTGTCATCTGCAAACTTCCTGAGGGTGCACTCAATCCCCCCATCCAGATCATTGATAAAGATATTAAACAAAACTGGCCCCAAAACTGAGTCCTCTGGGACACCACTGGTGACGGGCCACCAAGAGGATTTCAACCCATTAATCACAACTCTCTGGGCACGGCCATCCAGACAGCTTTTAACCCAGCGAAGAGTACACTTGTCTATGCCATGATTCGCCAGCTTCTCCAGGAGAATGCTGTGGGGGATGGTGTCAAAGGCCTTACCAAGGTCCAGATAGACAAAGTCCACAGCCTTCCCCGCATCCTGATCCTGCGGATCACATGGTCATAGCAAGAGATCAGGTTGGTTAAGCAGGACCTCCCTTTCCTAAACCCATGCTGGCTGGCCCTGATCCCTTGGCTGCCCTGCACTTGCCATGAGAGCTCACTCAAGATGATCCTCTCCATGATCTTTCCTGGTATCGAGGTCAGGCTGACAGGCCTGTAGTTCCACGGATCCTCCTTCCAGCCCTTCTTGTAGATGGGCGTCACATTAGCCACCCTCCAGTCATCTGGTACCTCCCCTGTTGACCACAATTGTTGATAAGTGATGGAGAGAGGCTTGGTCAGCTCTCCTGCCAGCTCCCTGAGTACTCTTGGGTGGATCCCACCCGGTCCCATAGACTTATGTGCATCTAGGTGTAGAAGCAAATCATTGACTACTTCCTCCTGGATTATGGGTGAGATGATCTGCTCTCCATCCTTATCTTCCAGCTCAGGAGGCTGAACACCCTGGGGATAGCTGGTCTGACTATTGAAGACAGAGGCAAAGAAGGCATTCAGTATCTGAGCCTTTTCCTCATCCTTGGTTGCAACTTTCCCCCTCCAACATCCAGTAAGGGATAGAGATTCTCCCTGGCTCTCTTTTTGTTGATGTATTTATAAAAGCTTTTTTGTTGTCCTTAATGCTAGTGGCCAAGTTGAGCTCCAGCTGGGCTTTTGCCTTCCTAATTTTCTCTCTGTATAACCTAACGAGATCTCTGTACTCCTCCTGAGTTGCCTGTCCCTTCTTCCAAAGGTGATAAACCCTCCTTTTATTCCAAAGTCCCATCAGAATCATAGAATCATAGAATCATAGAATCATAGGGTTGGAAGGGACCTCTGGAGATCATCTAGTCCAACCCCCCTGCCAGAGCAGGGTCACCTAGACCAGGTTGCACAGGAACATGTCCAGGTGGGTTTTGAATGTCTCCAGAGTTGGAGACTCCACCACCTCTCTGGGCAGCCTGTTCCAGTGCTCTGCCACCTCAGGGTAAAGAAGTTCCTCCTCATGTTTAGGTGGAACTTCCTATGTTCAAGTTTGTGCCCATTGCCTCTTGTCCTGTCCCCGGGCACCACTGAAAAGAGCCTGGCCCCATCCTCCTGACACCCACCCTTTAAGTATTTATAAGTGTTGATAAGGTCACCCCTCAGACGTCTTTTTTCCAGACTGAAGAGACCCAAATCCCTCAGCCTTTCTTCATAAGAGAGGTGTTCCAGTCCCCTAATCATCTTTGTAGCCCTCTGCTGCACCCTTTCCAGCAGTTCCCTGTCCCTCTTGAACCGGGGAGCCCAGAACTGGACACAGTACTCCAGGTGTGGCCTCACCAAGGCAGAGTAGAGGGGGAGGATGACCTCCCTTGACCTGCTGGCCATGCTCTTCTTGATGTACCCCAGGATGCCATTGGCCTTCTTGGCCACAAGGGCACATTGCTGGCTCATGGTCATCCTGTTGTCCACCAGGACTCCCAGGTCTCTTTCCACAGAGCTGCTCTCCAGCAGGTCAGCACCCAACCTGTACTGGTGCATGGGGTTCTTCCTCCCCGGGTGCAGCACCCTACACTTGCCCTTGTTGAACTTCATAAGGTTTCTCTCTGCCCAGATCTCCAACCTGTCCAGGTCTCTCTGTATGGTGGCACAGCCTTCCGGTGTGTCAGCCACCCCTCCCAGCTTGGTGTCATCAGCAAACTTGCTGAGGGTGCACTCTATCCCCTCATCCAGGTCATTGATGAATATATTGAACAGGACTGGACCCAGTACTGACCCCTGGGGAACACCACTCGTCACTGGTCTCCAACTAGACTCTGTGCCCCTAATCACAACCCTCTGAGCTCTATCTTTCAACCAGTTTTCTATCCACCCCACCGTCCATTCATCTAACCCACACTTCCTAAGCTTCCCTATGAGGATGCTGTGGGAGACCGTGTCAAACGCCTTGCTTAAGTCAAGGTAGACCACATCTACCGCCCTCCCCTCATCTATCCATCTAGTCATGCCATCATAGAAGGCTATCAGATTAGTCAGACATGATTTCCCCTTGGTGAATCCATGCTGAGTACTTCTGATAGCTTTCCTTTCCTCCACGTGCCTTGAGATGACACCCAGAACGAGCTGTTCCATCATCTTTCCAGGGATGGAGGTGAGGCTGACCGGCCTGTAGTTCCCCGGCTCCTCCTTCTTGCCTTTCTTGAAGACTGGAGTGACATTGGCTTTCCTCCAGTCCCCAGGCACCTCGCCTGTTCTCCAGGACTTTTCAAAGATGATGGAGAGCGGCCCAGCAATGACTTCTGCCAGCTCCCTCAGCACTCTCGGGTGCATCCCATCAGGGCCCATGGACTTGTGAATATCTAGATGATCTAATTGGTCCCTCACTCGCTCCTCCTCAACCCAAGGGAAGTCGTCTTCTTTCCCTGTTACTTTATTCAATGCCTGGGACTCCTGAGGGCTGGGCTGAGCAGAAAAGACCGAAGGGAAGAAGGCATTCAGTAACTCTGCCTTCTCCACATCCTCCGTCACCATGACTCCTGCCTCATTCAGCAGTGGGCCTACAACTTCTCTGGTCTTCCTTTTGCTTCCAATGAACTTGTAGAAGCTCTTTTTGTTTTGCTTGATGTCCCTAGCCAGGTCTAATTCCAAGGCGGCCTTGGCTTTCCTTGTTTCATCCCTGCACGCTCTGGTGGCATTATTGTAATCCTCCCAAGGGGTCAGTCCCTTCTTCCACTTATTATAAACTTCCTTCTTCCACTTGAGCTTTTTCTGAAGCTCCCTGCTCAACCATGCAGGTCTCCTGCGTCCCTTGGCCGATTTCTTTCTCTTAGGGATGCACCGATCCTGAGCTTGGAGGAAGTGGTCTTTGAATATCAACCAGCTTTCTTGAGCCCCTTTGCCTTCCAGAGCCCTAGCCCACGGGATCTCTCCAAGCAGTTTCTTGAAGAGGTCAAAGTTAGCCCTCCTGAAATCCAAGGTTGTAATTTTACTTCTTCTTGTTGTTTTGTGGATAGTACCCATGATCCTGAACTCAATCATTTCATAATCACTACAACCTAGGGTGCCCCCAACCTTAATGTCCTCCACCAATCCCTCTGTGTTTGTCAGTACCAGGTCTAGAAGTGCTCCTCTCCTTGTTGGCTCCTGTACCAACTGTGTCAAAAAGTTGTCATCAATGCACTGGAGGAGCCTCCTGGACTGTGCATGCCTGGCTGTGTGGTCTTCCCAGCAGATATCGGGGTGATTGAAGTCCCCCATGAGAACCAGGGCCTGTGCTTGCGAGGCTACCTTCAGTTGTCTGTAGAAAGCCTCATCAGCTTCCCCATCCTGATCAGGTGGCCTGTAATAAACACCCACAACAGTGTCCCTCATATTTGCCTGTCCCTTAATCCTCACCCATAAGCTCTCGACCCGCTCTTCATCCGCCCCTAGTGAGAGCTCAATGCATTACAAATGCTCTCTCACATAGAGTGCAATTCCACCACCATGCCTTGCTGGTCTGTCTTTCCTGAAAAGGACATAGCCATCCATGACAGCATTCCAGTCATGCGAGTTGTCCCACCACGTCTAAGTAATTGCAATGAGATCATGGCCCCGCAACCGCACACAGACCTCCAGCTCTTCCTGCTTATTCCCCATGCTGCGTGCATTGGTGTATAAGCATTTCAGAGAGGGAGTCGTGTGTGTAGTTTTGACCCTTGAGATGTGGTGTGCCTTCTGGCTTTCAGAAATACTGGCACACTGGCCCACGAGCGCTGAGCAACTACACCCTGGCACCTCACCAGCAAGCCCAGTACCATTGCCACCCCCCTTCAAGTCTAGTTTAAAGCCCTCTCAATGAGCCCCGATAACTCTTGTCCTAGAACCCTTTTTCCCCTAGAGGTCAAGGTATTCCTGCCTGTTACCAGCAGGCCAGGCGTTTTGTAGATCAGGCCATGATCAAAGAACCCAAAGTCTTGCCGGCAGCACCAAGCTCGAAGCCAGGCATTGATCTGCTGGCTCCTTCTATTTAGCCCCTCATCATTCCCCGCAACTGGGGGAATAGACGAGAACACAACTTGTGCTCCTGATCCCTTGACCAGGCGTCCCAGGGTCTTGAAATCTTTCTTCATTGCCCTTGGACTTCTTCTTGTTACCTCGTCGCTGCCTACCTGAAAGAGCAAAAGTGGATAGTAGTCTGAGGGCCGTACCAGGGAAGGAAGCATCCTCTTCACGTCCTTGACCCGGGCCCCAGGGAGGCAGCAGACCTCCCTATGTACCGGGTCCGGCCTGCATATTGGGCCTTCTGTTCCCTTCAGTAATGGGTCACCTATGACAAGGACCCGTCTTTTCTTCTTTACCGCAGAGGTTTTGATGCAGGGGGAGGTCTGACTAGACCTTGCTGACGGCTCCAGGGTAGGAGAAATAGGAGAAATATTGTGTTCGTCATCATCCAGGTTCCTCTGTAGAGCACTGTACCTGTTAAGTAATGGCACCTGGGAAGATAGGGTAGTCATCGGGCAGTCTCGAGTGCAGCGCCTGTTGCGCCGCGCAGGAACTTCCTGCCATTGCCCCCTGTCCTCCAGGTTACCGCCTTCAGTTGAGGTGAGAGAGGATATGGAGCTCTCTGTTGCAGGGGTTTTATCTGCCTGCTGGGTTTCTGTCATGGGATGCAGGATTCTGCTCCAGGAATCTATCTCCCTCTCGCATTCCCTGATGCTCCTCAACCTACTTACCTCCTCCCTGAGCTCCATGACTAATTGGAGAAGATCCTCTACCTGAGCACATCTCCTACAGGTATGCCCATCATTGCCATCCGACACTGGCGTAAGAGCAGGGCATACCCTACAGCCCGATGTCTGTGTGGTAGCATGTTCCCACAAGAGCTCCGTCTGAGAGGCGGCATCAGACCTGGTGGTTGTGGAGCTCATGGACGCCACAGTCATCTTGCGAGTAGTTACCATCACTACCTAGCCGGGTTAGCAGTCTTTCAGCTCTATCCTGCACGAACTGCTGTGCAGACCGCTGTGATTGGACTGGTGTGTCACACCCTGCTTGGGCGCCCCCTTCTCCAGCCCAGGAAGTACACTCTCATTGTGGTGCACCTGGGTGATACCTCGGGTCACACCCAGGGAACGCCCACTTGCAGCTCGCTTGCTCAGTGTTTGCTCAGTGCGCAGCAACCAGGTCGCTGTGCTCCCAAAGGGTTTCTTTTATGAGGGGGGAGAGTGGTCCCACCCTCTGCTCGTTAACACCTGCCGCCGGGGGTGGTGGCTCCGCCCTCGGCTCCTCAGCTGTCCCCGCCCCCCAGAAGGGCTGGGTACCGGCTCGGGCTGGCCCCTTTTCCTGGCTTTAAAAGCCTCAAAAACGAGCCCCTGGCCGTTTCTTTGCCGCGATTTCCTTCCCCAGCACAGACTTACCTGCACTGGAGCTGATCTCCTCGGCAATAGAAGTTCCTATTCATCCAGACTGGCCATTTTCCCTGCCCTTTAGACTTACGACACTTGGGGACAGCCTGCTCCTGGGCCTTTAAGATTTCCTTCTTGAAATGCATCCAGCCTTCCTGGACCCCTTGGCCGTTCAGGACTGTCTCCCAAGGGACTCTCTGAACCAGTGTTCTGAACAGGCCAAAGTCCGTCCTCCGGAAGTCCAAGGTGGAGGTTTTGCTAACCCCGCTCCTTACATCACTACGTATTGAAAACTTGACCATTTCATGATCACTAAACCCAAGACAGCCTCCGACCACCACATCTCCCACTAGTCCTTCTCTGTTTGTGAACAGTAGGCCTAGCAAGGCACTTCCCCTGGTAGTGTCACCTACCAGTTGTGCCAGGAAGTTATCTTCCATGCACTCGAGGAACCTCCTAGCCTATGCTGTATTTCTAGCAGATACTCGGCAGGTTGAAGTCCCCAACCAGAACAAGGGCTGGTGATTGTGAGACTTCAGCCAGCCATTTATAGAACACTTCATCTGTCTCCTCATCCCGGTCGGGTGGTCTATAGCATACTCCCAGCACAACGTCTCCCTTATTTCCCTTCCCCTTCATCCTTACCCATAAACACTCAACTTTATCATCACTGCAATCTAGCTCTATACAGTCAAAAAATTGCCTAATGTACAGAGCCACACCCCTGCCTCTCCTCCCTTGCCTATTCCTTCTGAAGAGCTTATAGCCATTCATCGCAGCATTCCAGTCGTGACAGTCATCCCACCATGTTTCCGTGATGGCAACTACATCATAGCTGTCCTGCTGCACAATGGCTTCCAGCTCATCCCGTTTGTTGCCCATGCTACGTGCATTCATGTAGATGCACTTCAGCTGGGCTACCGATTTCACCCCCACCCTTGGTCCTTTATCCCTAGGCTCATTACTAGTGGGCCTGGTTTTATCCCCTTCCCCTTAGTTTCTAGTTTAAAGCCCTGTCCATGAGCCTTGCTAACTCTTGGCCTAGTACCCTTTTCCCCTTTTGGGATAGGGTTTTCCTATTCTTAGCGAGCAGGCCCGGTGTCCTGCAGATCAAACTATGTTCACAGAACCGAAAGCCCTGCTCATAGCACCAGTTTTGGAGCCAGGTGTTGATCTGTCCGATTTTCTTGTTTACCCATTCGTCAGTCCCCAAAACTGGAAGGGCAGTGGAGATGATAAAGATCATAAAGGGCAGAGGTTGATTATAAAGAATATTTGGGGGGAAAAAAAATCCCATTTAAAAGTTTGAAAGGAATTAGTTTGTGGGTTTGTTTTTTTTTTTAAATTACATATTTTCCAAAGTAAGACGTCTCTACAGGTATTAAACAAGAGCACCTTTTACAACCTTAGTGTATAAGGTTACTGACTATCAGAAATGGATATCCAGGACAAAATCCGTCATATTTTTATTTCGTTTGATATATTTACCTCCCCACTGAGGGCTCTTCATTGATATAGAATGAGTTCCTATTGAGTCAATCTGTTTCTTAGCCTGAAGAAGCAGAGATAACACGTGTCTTCTGAAATGAAACTTTCCCCATGTGAAAGCCTGATTAAAAAGACTCTAGATTGAACAGCCAAAAATTTTTACAGATACCTAGGAGAAATGAAACCTAAAGTCTTTGAACAACATTTGAAAAAAAAGGCCAGAAATCATAGTTACTAAGGTTACCAGTTAAGGTTGATTTTAAAAATAAGTCAGAACAGACAAATAGGTCTTTGATCCTATTCTTTAATAATAAGTCTCTTAGTTAACCACAGACTTGTTACAAAGCCTCTGTGGCAAAACCAGATTTCTGAAAAATCCAAGCTAGTAATCTTGTTTTGAATACAGTCTGGTCAAGAGGCATGGTTTGAAGGTCAGTTGTGGGGAAGAAAGTTTCTTTAGCTTTCTGTTTTGTTTTAGGCAGTACAAATAGATAAAGTGCTGCATTCATGCTGTATCACCCCGAGACATCTTTTTAGCAGTTCCAGGTGAGTGGTTGATGCCATTCTCTTTTGCATGCTTTTCCTGTCTGCTTGCACAGTGGCCTGTCATACTCCTGTTGTCATCTTTAGAAGATTGAAAACCTCTGTTTGTCACTCTCCTTCGTCTTGCATTGTTCTTGTACACTACTACTGGTTTTGCTATATTCTAATTACTGTATATACTATTATACTGATATTCACTGCTTTTCTTCAAAGTGTCTTTCTTACAATCAGGACAATACATAGAAAACTGATAATAAATCATAAGTTCACTACAAACATGTATCTACATGATCATAACTTCGCTACAAACGTGTTTAAAATGAGATACCTCCCTTTTATGTTTTCATAGCTTTGGCTATAAATTAAAAAGGGAACGTAAAAAGTGGTCCTACTTGAAGTGCATAATGAATGTGTTCAAAAATGACAAATTTATCTTGCATGAGTATTTATTTTTGACACTGAAACTTCAAACTGAAATAAGAAGTATAATACTATATTATTATTATTATTATTATTATTATTATTATTATTATTATTATTATTATTATTAAATAGTATTACTTCTTCATTTCCCACTCTCCTTTCTGTTTCTTTCCTTTCCTATTTTCCACAGTTGAAATTGAACTATAAAAACAATAAGAAAGGGAAACTGGAGAAACAAACCCCAACCATTTAACAAAACATAATATTAGCATTTTTTTACTTCATTTAGTCAGAACATAAATGTCTGAGACTTTTGCTCATTTTTAATGTGATTTTTAAATGAATTAACTTTCAAATAAGATATTTAAAGTAGCTTTAAAATGTCAATTAATTGTGTTGATAAAAATCCTTCAGGGTAACATGTTTGAACCACAAAGTAAGGAAGCTACAATGATTTTTAAGAATACTTGTGGCAGCAAAGGAACAAACAGAACCAAGGACTTCGCATTTGATGACCACGACCAAGAAAAATATGCAGATAAGAGAATAAGTAAGAGAGGAATGCACAGAGAAGAATCAAAGAATGAAGACCAAATCTGGTCGCATGTACTAAATAGTTGACTAAATATGAAGAAAGGACTTGATGGGAAATGATAGAAAATTGTCAAGGACACTGAAAGGAAAAAGCACCATCAGCACTTTGGTGCAACAATTTCTATAACATATGGTTGTAGAATGGATGACTCTTTGTTGCAGTAGTTGTCAAAAAACAGCTTCTGTTTTTAAAATGAAGAAAAATATATGACTCTTGGCTAATTTTAAATGGGTTCTCAGATACACAAACCTGCAGAGGACAAAAGCATAAGATATTTTGTATGAGAAAACAACTTTTGATTACTAATAACTTCCTGAATGTGCACCTGTTCTCTAAAGACTACGAGATTTTATTTATTTATGTATTTTTTATTTTTTTTAATGGTTTGTTATTAAAACTTAGAAAAGCTCAGGAAAAAAAATGATAAAAATTTTGTACCCTAAGAAATTAACACAAATTAATCGAACATGATCAACTTGATTTCCATCAGGCTTAATTTCAGGTAAGCCTTACTATACTGAGATTACTTTTTAAAACCAACAGCAATCAGTTCAAAGAACTAATGCCCTATTACACCTAGTAAGAACAGAAATAGCTTTCACTGATGTAAATGCAAGGCTTTCATTTGTTAAGAACTTCCTTGGAATTTGTTCAGAGATACTTTCAACTGAAGATCACATTAACCCATGTACATTTCTACAAAGTACCCTTGAATTGTATGGCTACAGAACAACCAAGGTACTACAGCAGGAAATATTTTTCACATTCTCTTTTGAAATCCTCTAATTATAGAGATAAGCATCTAAGATCATAAGACTAGAAAGACTGTAGAAAAAGCATGACTCTAATCTCTTTCTTCGGTCACTTGTACAATGGTGTGGAGGAACTCTCAGTCATAAGCCTGGAGGCACTCACCAAGTGTCTGTCATGTTTCTAAACCAGGAAGAGGAAAAGGAATTTCTGTCAGCTTTCAATTTTAATCTGATTTTAATATCATTTGAATAAATGGAATTACTGCAGATTTGAACTACTGTCAAAAGATTTAACCCATAGTTTATAAGCTTGGTGCATTCATGAGATAAATAAGTACTAAGTGGCATTTATAAAACAATTAAAGAATTAGCATGGAATACAACAGATTTGTCTAATAGGACTTGTTATTGAAATGTCAGCAAACACCAGCCAAAGAAAATGACAGCAACACAGAAGAAACACTAACTGTTTGCCAGTGTCATGTCTGATATTAAATGTTATAGTCACAACATTATTACTGTGTTTCTTGCTGCATTTAAATGGACCATTACCTTTGTGTTGGGACAACATTGGACAAATAAGATTAAAATGAAGAAAACGAAATCTTGTAGATCATTAAGAACGAAAAACCAAAACCGGAACAAAATAACAAAACCAAACCCAAACGAAACCCAATACCAAACAAAAAAAAAACAACAAAAAACACAATCTAGAAACCTGAGATAATTTTATTGAATAAGTGTTCATAAATATTGACAATTCTTTCCTCCTCTATGCTTATACTTTTGACATTTTCTTGAGGGATCATGTATGCCCAGAAAAAGTGTGTTGGAATGTTGTGTCATTTATTCTATGGTCTCTGGGTCTGTATCGTTTTGTTTTGGAGCTTTAGCATGGTTTTGACATGCATCCTCCTGCCATCCTCAGTTATAGCTTATTGGTCCAACCCACAGAGCACATTTTATGTGTGTGAATTAGGCTTCATTTGGAGAAAACTAAAGCAGAAGCTCCACTGCAGGTATTCATGAATTTCAGTCCAATGGTAAAGGAACTTAATAGCTTTGAACAACATTCACAGAAGTGAAATTCAGGCCAGAGCACCAGACTAAAATGACTCTGAAATAAACCCTCTGAACTGCACATCTTGTAGATGTGGGGCATGAAGACCAACTGCTGATGCCCCAGAAAAATTATACATACCCATTGTGACAAAATATTGCTAGCATAGACAAAGTCTGGACAGTTTTTATCTGACAGCATAACAGGCTTATAATGATCAGAAGGTATTTGTTTATGAATGCCTTAAGATTAAGCTTGTGTGGTTGATGTGCCTGCCTTCCACTGTCTGATTCAAAGTATAAGTTGTAGATACTACAAAAATATAGATAGCAAAGGATCGCATTAACACATAAAGCTCACTAGAATTTGAAACATTTCAAGACTTATGTGACCTTTAATATGGGAAAGTGATGAGATACATCATGATCAGAAAACTAGCGAAGAAACTAATTATATGATCTATGTAATCTGCTGTAACTTTAACTGAACTTCCTGACTTTCCTTTACAATAGCTGTCTGCTTCCAATTTATTGACCTTAACATCATACTTCTTCATATATGGTTTCAAACTTTATTTTTTCTTACAACTGTAGAACTAGCCTATATCCAATTTATGTTAACAATTTGACCTGTAATAAACTGTGCACAAAAGATATTTCTGCTCTTGACTGCCCTCAGATATGAGGTGATTCAATGCTGCTTTCAAATTCCATGTACTCCCAAGACCCTCCTATATGAGGAGCTACATCTGTGAAAACCCAGTAAAATAACCCTCTCTTAATTTTCTTCTTTCTGGTTTCAACTGGTTATTTCCCATATAATTTAAAAATTATTGTTTTCCTTCCAACAGGAAGATATGGAAACTGAGTACTAGAAAGTATCCTTGGGTGTGAAAACTTCATAATAAGTCCATAGCTGCAAAGAAAACAAGTCCCCAGCTACAACCAGTGATACTGGTCATAAAAACTTCTGACTGGTTATCCCTGTTTTATATCTGCCTGGTACCTCTGAACTTCTGTACCTCACGCCAATGCCACTAGACCAGGAACTGACACCAGTGTCACTGTAACAATAGCAGGATGCTTGCTGTGTCTGTTGGATGTTCCTTCATCAGAGAACGTAAGCAACCTGCACCTCCATCACAGTCCTTTTTACCACAGAGGGAGATTTGACTCTTGTTATAACTGGTGTGATTTAAAGTTCTGCTCAAAGTATGTTGATCAAGCACAGAGCTACCCAGCAGGTACCCCCCATTCAGCCCTAGTTACATAATTTAAACACTTCATCATCCTTTTTTTCAATTTCTGATGATCCTTGTCATTCCATCATACCTCCCTCTCTCTGCACCAATATCCTCCCCAATAAACAGAATGCGCCTAATGACTTTTTCCTCATTTGTACCACTTTTGACACAGCTGCACCCAAATTTGCTGTTTCTAATGCAGCTGCCTGGGGAATCTCAGCCTTACAGGTTTTACTGATAGTTTACCTAGGTGCTGCTGGCCTTGCAAGACTCTGCTACTCCAGTGCTCCCCTGTGCTCCCCTCCAATTATTTGTGAGGTTTGCTTGTCTCTCACATGCCTTGCCCTTAACCAACTGTAAGATCCAGCAATTGTTCATGGAGCTACTTTCATTTGTTCTCTGTGTTACCTGTCACATCCAGGAATTTCTCATGCCCAGATCGGTAATTACTCATGTCCTGTTCTGCAGTTTCCCATGTCCTGTTAATACGCTTCACTTCAGGCCAAGATCCTGTCAGCAGCTAAGCCCTTTGCCTGCTGCCCTAGTACAGGTGTGAACTGCAAAGCACAAAAGACTGACAGGAACTCCTTCCTGAAGCTTTAATCGCATCACAGAGCCCAAAGTTCCTAACTTTGTTCAAGCTCATAGTGACAGAAACATTTCTGATCATAGTGTCAATGCTATATATAGAAAATACACTTACAATTTTAATGCGTTATTCATCTCTTGGAACATGTCACCTGCCATCACGCAGTGTAATGGGATATTTGTGGAGTGCTGAATAAGCTTTATCAAGTACAAGAGGAGGAATCACCATAGATGCCTGGAATAACTAGAATAATAGGGTAACTGTATTAAAACCAATGTAAACATTAGACAAAGAAAAGGGCAATACTAACTTGGCTATACTATTCCTGTTACTTATTACTTTTCTTTTTTTTCCCCCAGAAGTTGCTCAGCTGTTTCTCCATTGCAGTAAATTGCATCATAACAACACACTTTCTATTGCATTAGTGACTTCATTGATTCTATTAAAGTGTATAGTTGATAAAATATCATAATGAAGATTGTGTAAATATATGCTCCAGTTTTCTTCTTTTTCAGAATTGCCTCTGCTGGTAAGGGCAGAGTGAAGAGCCCTGTGGTAAAAGACATCTTTATACTCTGAGTTTAAAAAATATGGTCTGAATCTATTAGATATATCTAAACAGAACCAAAACTAGTTAATTCAACTTGCCACGTCCTACAAGTCCAGTTTTGTTATGTATCTGCCACTGCAAGTAAGACTTCATTTCTGAGCCGTGCACTGATTTACGCAGAAGCTCTGTGAAGTAGAGGATAATATAGTGAACATACAGGATAATGTGTTATACTAAAGGATTTACTCTTTAAAACCATTTTTAATCTTTTTAATTCTTCATGTGTAATATGTGTAAATATGAACTTACAAATTCATATTTTAAACAAATTTTTACCAGTCTGACCCATGCTGCATGTTATAGCAATAGGTCATTTACTGTGTTAGAGACCAGGATTCCTCATGAGAAAAAGTTTTCAACTTTATAAGCAAAAAGAATGAATCAGAAGCCATATCTAAAGGTCCCTTAAGAAGCTTTATATTAATACAAACATTTTTTGAAATCCAGTTGTGTAAATAGGTTTTTAAGCAAGATGCAATTAACCTTAAGGAAAGGTCGGGTTTAGAATTCAGACATCTCAATTATTCTTTAAGTAATGCAACATAGCTGTATGGCTTAATCCCGTATTAGTGATTTTGTCACATAAGAGAAAACAACATTTAGCAACTTCTTCAGAATTACAGTCTTTCCTTAAAGTTTCCTCAGAATAGATGATGTATTTCTTGAACTACAAATAATCTATGATATGTAAATGAAGTCCACAGACATTTCCTAACAGTTTTAAACCAGTAACTTGTTTAACCTTTAATAGGAAACTGATAATTTATGCCTCTGCTTTCTTTTACCTCACAGCAGTAACAAAGGGACATCTGCACACAGAATTCCTCATCATGAGGATAACACAACACCAGAAATATACACCTACTGATGATGCATTATTACAGTGTTTGACACTACTGTCCAGCAGTGTACCCAATGTGCATACAATAGGATAGGATCTATAAAAAAAACCTTTAAAAGCTTGACTACTATTTCTTATTCAACTGAAACTTGACTTTAATTTGCAGGTACCACTCTACATGACAGAGAGATATCTGCATTAGAAAACTGACACCATTCTATGAAATTAATCTTTGAAATGCCAGAATGCAGCACAAGGTGCTGTAAGAAAATAGGTCTGGAAAGCTAGTAAGAAGAGGTTTCTACATGATTTTTCAGTAGTTTGGAATAGGAGTAGAGTTTAGAACAGAACTAAGAGCACTTTTACACAAGCTATTTTCACTTATATTGTAATTATGTGCAAGTTACTGCTTCTAGTATAGTCCATTTAAAATTTATGTATTTTCTTTGTTTTCACCAGACTGTTTCTCTGTCATTTTCTTGTTAACAAAATTAAACTAACTGGTCAAATCTGATAAGACCTATTCAAACTGGATGTCTCTGCCAAACCACACAGGTCTCAACATCCAATTAGACAAGAATAAATGTTTTCATTACAAACAGAGAGCCAAAACTCCATTTGTTTTTGCATAAGAAACTAAAAGTCATATCTCATTATGCATTTTATAAGGATACGATAATCAAGGGTAAAAATGGAGAACAGCAAAGAAAATCCAGCAGCCCTGAAGTTCAGACAACTGGAATACGCAATTGTATTAAGTCCTTCCAATATTAATGACAGCTTATTGTCAAAAGTATTTGTATGAACCTGCATATTAATTTTTTTTTTTCATTTCTTTCTAAATGTGGCAGCACGTGCTACTATGGTTGCTATTACAAAACATTTTAAGATATCTTACAATTATTATTTAATCCCTTATGTAGGTATGTCTCTGTTCAGTCCAATTCTACAGTTTAAGAATTAGATGCTAGAGTACCTCAACTTCAAATATACAATAAATATAGCTGCATTAAAAAAAAAATTACATCACGCCAGTTTTGCATTCATAATAAATCCACTTTAAATTACCAAAGACTTAGATTCTGACCATATCCAAGGTTTTGAATCTTCCCCTGAAGGTCTGGTACCTGATAGGATTTGAAGAGTTGTTTAACATTTCTACTTATTTGATCAAGACCAGTCCAGTGTAAACATTGATCTGGTGTAGAGCTCTATGTTGAAATTACTATACCATTGCTACACTGTTACTATGAAGGTGCTATAATTTAACTGCAAACTCTAATATAACTGCAGTCGCTCAATAAAATGACAACAGGAGGCAGTGCTGAATCAGTCACCTATGCCACGGTCACAACTTTATACTTTTTGCAATGATATCAGGAGCTAGGGCTTAGTAAAAGAGGTGTATCATGAAAACTTTGGCACCTGATAATGGATTCCATCTATGAACAATTGCAGTCACATCCCTTAATATCATGCCTAATATCATGCTAAATATTATCTAAATATCATGCTAAATAATTAGCATGTTAGACTACCTAAGTGTCCTTTTCAAAGGTAATAGAACCATAGAATGGTTTGGGTTGGAAGGGAACTTAAATATCATCTTGTTCCAAACCCCCTACTGTGGGCTAGGACACTTCCCACTAGACCAGGTTGCTCAAAGCCCCATCCAACCCAGCCTTGAACACTTCCAGGGATGGGGAATCCACAAGTACTTAGTGGTCCTTACATTCCTTTTATTTATTTTTTAGATTTTCAACTGCCACTCATTTAGAATTCAAATCTGCTCTAATTTTACTCTGTGATTCCAACATTTTGCATTTTCTCCACTGTTATTCATATAAGTAGACTGATTCAGGAAGCATAGTTTTTTCTCCAAAGTATGCTAGCTTAATATTTCTATTGAAATCGCTGGAGTTACAAAGTGTAAAAAGATTCAGATGAGATTTAGAATCTTGCCCACTATAAAAAACTGTGTTGTTTTATACACATTGTAGTACTACAGTTTGGGTTTTTAAAAGGATTCAGGTCACCAAATTGTAAGTGATTTGGGATTCAAGTTGCTGACACTAACACTTTACAATGCTTAAACCAAATCATCATTCATAGTAGGAAAAAGTGGCCAAATATATAACTAGACAACTATAAATTGGTAAAACACATTGTGTGGATTCTGAATGGCCAGGTAAGTGCTGAAGAATTCTCATGTTATTTTATGTAAGTATGTTCTCTAAGAAATAACGATTGAGTACTCATACACAATACTAGGAAAAGGATTTCTACATGACTAAATAGGAGAGTCCAGCACTTTGTACCATTAAACTGCAGCTCATTTGCATGGTGTTGCCAATGTTAGCTTTGAAATCCATCTCTAATGAAACTGCTTGCTTTTTTTTTCCTTAGGCACCCCTCCTCTAGACCAAAGATTCATTGTTCTGTTCCCTGAACTGATTTTATAACCCCATTTATTTGTTGATTATCTTCTCTGCTCTGAAATCAAGCTTGTTAAACATGTGCTCTGGAAAAGTGTTGACACTTTCATAAAAATATCTGCCATGATTTCCTGTCCTACATCAAGGATCTGCACCATCCTTTTCCAATTTAGTTTTTAAAATATTTCAATATAATATGTCTAGGACTTTGAAACTGTCTTTTCATACCATTGATTTGATTGGCTTTTTTCACTGTATAAATTAAAAAGTCTATCGAAATGGATTCTGGCTCAGCATTTAAAACATGATTTTTTTTTTTTTTAACCAGACGTATCACATGTACAGACATTTTATGTGAAATGTCAGGAGGCTACATTACATAAAAGATCAAAATGTCCTTTGAGAATACATCCCATCAACTGATTTGTTTTACACTGAAAATGAAGATACACACAGAACTTTTAAACTGTCTTTTATAAATTTTCTTTCACAACAGGCATTACATAACTGAATTAAATAATATAGAAATTGAAAACTGATTATAAGTAATGATCACATTTCCTGTAGAAACTGAAAACTGATTGTAAGTAATGATCACATTTCCTACAGTGCTCAGCAGCTAGTAACTTCCAGTTTTCTCAGAACAAGCTCAGAAAGTTGAACATTTCTGAAAGTATCTGTATTTCCTTAGTATCATTCATGTTATAAAAACCCCAAAGCATTTCCTGTCTTTGAAATCTGTGTACGTATTTTAACTTCATTTTGTCTCTGGAATTGAAATCCATTTCTTTACTTAGTGTTCTACCTCATGTTGTAGATCCTTGCCCTTATTACCGTCTTCAGTAGTTGCATTTTTACCACAGGGAAATATTGTTCAAGAATTCAAGAGCATTTGTACCGTAGAAATGTACTGATCAAACTTACAAAATGCATATTTGTACTCCACTCTAAATCAGAAATGCCACAAGCCTCATGTAGAAGTCAAATACTGATGGTAGGTATTGTTCACGTAGTGGGTATTTTTATATCTGAGCTGAGCATGTGCAAATCAGCATGTTACTCCTTTTGTATTCACATATTCATCAATTTCCCACATTACTTATAAGAGGGTATCTTGTCTGGATACATCTTGTCAGCTCACAGAAAAATGAAATACAGTTCCCTGCAGAGATGGCTTTGTGAGTATTTTTGAGATTCTGCAGGAAAATAAGCATCATTGTTGTACATGGAGTACAGTTCATGCTGTGTTGATTTAGCAGACTAGTACCTAACACTTGCCTTGCAAGGGAGTTTCCATTTTGATTGAGTATTATAGGCTGAGGATTTTATTGTAAAGGTAAATCTTACCTGTGAGGATATAAATCTTTACCTCTGTGTGTTCTCAGAGCATAACTGAACACTAATTTCATCAGTGTCTTTGAGCTTACTCTTCATCTCAGACAAAAGAGGAGGGACACAAGGCTTCCTATATATCCAATTATATATTTCATATTTTCATATTTACTTTTTTTTCCTTGCTTCTTACACATGTCTAGTAATAGGGTAAGACTTAAAAGCAAGAGATTGCACATCCACATCTACACGCATCTACGTATCTACTTCATATACAGTTGTTCTTGAATCCTTTCTAGTCAAAGGGGGAAAAAGACTCTTTTAGGCTACAAGAATTTATCTGACATGTTTTATAAACCTGCTTTACAGTGAGATTAATTGTAGTTACTTAATTACACTTACTAAGAAAAAATATTAACTTGATCTAATAAAGGAAAAATGTACTACAAAGCAAAACTTTTTCACTTTTGAGTAAGCAAAGATGTAAGAATGATTTTAAGACCTAGACATTTATTTTTCAAGTGAATTAATTCTCAACAGAAAATAATAGAATCCTAAGCTGCATTTATTGAAATAGATGTAGCTGTTTTTCAGAAAATAGAACAGTGATGGGATGTAGGGAAATTAAGTTAACAAATATTACTGCCTATGAAGCAGACTGTTCTTGTAAAATTTTGGGGAATGCTATTTATTTAGATTTCTGCATATCAAGCATTTCCACTTCATGAAAGGCAATTGCATTTGTCACATTGTTCACAATGCAATGACGCATGCATATAAACATCTGCCCTATGATTGAGCAACTTTCAATATTAATGTGGTTAATGACTTCTTGTCTTTAACTAAAAAATCCAGGAAAAAAAAAAAAAGTTTTAAGTATGTAGGGTGACAGCAAAGTTTATTCTCATAAGTTTATCCATGTGCTTTTCTCTGTCCCTGTCCTCAGTGAGGCTGTTTTTACTACAGAAATGCAAGTGCCTACAGCAACTTCTAGGTTCTGAGGACAAAATATAAGACTCTGGATTCTTTATGATATTTAACTCTGTACATCTTCATAACTGAAAGACAAATTCTGTTTGAAATTTCTCACTTTTTCTTAAAAAAAATATAAAGATAATTAGTTTTAGTATTTCAGGTTGAAAAAAGCAAAAGAGGAAAACAAAAAGGAAACACAAAGGATTTTAATTAATAGGTGATGTGGAAGATTTTAGTAGAAACTTTTAAAAGTAATTTAAAAATTAAAAACATCTACTGTAAGCCAGGTAGGCAATTTTAACTATGACATTTTGACAGCAATTGTAGCATAACAAAATTAAGATATGCACGTACACACACATTGAAGTTAGGGTGGGATGCCACCCCACCTTAGATATCTACAGTGGTTTTATATCTAAGCTAATCACCTTTGCTTCCTCTGTAGTCAATGCAGAAAGATAAATATATTTTGTTTTCAATTTTTCTGATTTGTTGTTAGACAAATATCTGTTTTATGCTGAGAAAATAGCAGACATAATCTTTCCATTGGCAATGAAGAGAACATAGAGTGACATGCATACATATATATTAAATATGTCCACTCTTAATCAGATTAATCCAACCTCTGGAGTTTATTTGTCCTGCTTTCTATAATTTCAATGGATTTACAGAAAGTCAGGAAAACTATGATTCCAGTATATGATTTTAGCAAAACCTCTGGAAGGGATGAACGTATTTAGTAACTCTAAACAGTATTTTACAGTAGCTAAGACCCTAGATCATGGTAGATGTCAGTGAGTAGATCTTTGATTCCCTGACACTTCATCATTCACCTTCCTTCCTTCTATGCCTTCACCTTCACCATTTTAACACCTTTAAAATTAAGAGGGCTGTATTGGTATAATGAAGAGAAGGACGTGAATGATATGCTACTACTTATTGAAATTATATGTCACTAATTCTAAATCGTTTGTCTTTTTTATATATATATTTTTTTTTTGCTAGGGCTAATGAAGGGAGGAAAATATTTGGCAAGGATTAAACTATTTGTTCGATAGGTCATACTTATTTTTTATCAAAAGCCAGTAGTTTAAAAAATAGACAATTTTAATATTGGTCTTTGATGTTTTATACTTGGAATTCATTCAGTAGATCATCAAACAGTATAACCATGCAACTCATCAACATGAACCATTAATTGCCTTCTGAATATTGGTGCCATTTCTTCAGACAGTAATGCTGCTTCCTTACTACAGGAATTGAGGCTAACATTAGAGTTGACTTCAAAATGATAAAAGTGAGAAATGAATCTGAAGTTAATTTGGGATTTCCTAAGCCAATAAACATAAAATATTTGTCCCAAATATGAAATCCTAGAAATGTGCACGTGCTATTTTTGGAGTACTGAATAAATAATTGTTACACAATGGTAACTATGTGGTTTCAAAGAAATTGTGCACTGGAAATGGTATTTATATGACAACTTTCTGTCATGAATGCTAAAATGGTTAGATAACTTACACATGGATTATTCCTGCAAAAACCTTTAGACTAAAACCTTCAACAAAAGCAACATCAAAAGATACTTCCTTTTTAAATAGCAGACTACAGCTCTTTTGCATCATTTATTTTCAGTCATGTACATTAGATGAAAGAAGGATCAGGACTAAACCTACATGGGCTATCTACACATCTATGTAACACTAATTTGCCAATTTCTTTACTTCAAAACAAAGACAACATTTTATTATACAGTATTATTATATTTGATTTTTTTTCCTTTTAGTTTGTTAATATTTTGGAAATACAGTAAATTATTTCAGTGGATTACTGTCTTTGTTGCATACTGTGTTTGTTTTTCACATATTTTTATTCCTAGCATTCCTTATATTCTGCAGAAGCTCCCCATTTTTAGATATATTTATACTGAAATTGCCACAACCTCTCTTTTGGTTTATTAGGATGCAGTAAGTTTAAATACTTGGTGTGTGTAAGCGTGATCTACTTAGCCCTATTTCAGTCATTACTTTTATGGAGTGTATGATTGTATTTTCCATTAGAATTGTCTTCATCCCATGAGATAGAGTGTGATTTTTAAAATGAATGTTTGGGTCACAGTCACAATGTCAGTAGCATTGGCACTGGGTGCCTTCTAGAGGGCACTCCTTACTTTCCTACCTATTCAATGGAGAAAAACAAGCTTTTACAGAGAGAAATTTAAAGCGTCTTTATTAGCCTCTGTCTCTGAATGATTCACTGGAAAAGGCTGTCATTCTCTGTTCTCTTATTAACCTTATTAACTACCTTCATTAGAGAACTTCAAATGCATAGTCTAAGTACGGTCTGTAAAGCAAGGAGATGCACTTCATTCCTCCTCTTTTAGAATGCATACAGTGTTGTGGATTTATATGAAAGCATGTTCTAGCACCAGGGGAAAAGAAAAAAGAAAAAGAAAAGTGACAAGTGATATTAGAGCTAGTGAAATTTTATTATGTAACTAGCTGCCTTGTTCCTTGCTTTATGGTTATCTACAATTAGGATGTTACAGTTCTATTCAAACTGCAGTTTCTCTTGTTATTATTTATCTCAAGTATCTTGGAGAAGACAATTAGATTATTCTTTTTGACTATGACAAAGCATAAGGAATACTTTCCTAGTAGCTTCTTATTAAGAGCATCAGCCGTATAGATGGACAGACATGTTAAAACTTTTGAGTTTGACTATGTCTGTAGCCAAAACATACTGATACTCATGCTGGCTATATATCAAATATTTCTGCCTTAGATTTTCCCTTTGCATCTCATAAAGTTGACTTAATTGGGTCCATGGAGATTCTTTAAATGCAGGGTAGTGTCCAGGTGATATAATGCCTATATAAAATCCATGTCTTTATGCAACCCTACCTTGACATATTCATTCGAAACCCACCATAAGGGACATACCAGTGACACACTGTAGAAAATATTTGATTATTGTAAAGACCCAAATAGAGACTGGTATCAGCAGATGCCGTACACCTAATGTGCAGCATTGCTGTACAACAGCTATGAATGGGCTGAAATAAACCTGACAAAGAAAAAAAAGAAACATCATCTATTGCCTGAAAGAAAAAAATAAATGAAGATGAATGAATCTCAAGGAACAAGCTAAATTTAAAACAACTTTTGGGTTTGGCATGAATTAGAGAATTTAATATAATCTTGTAGCTTGAATCCTGTAAAATATATTATTCATTTTTAGACGATATTTGCAACAAAAGATTGACATCCTCTGTTTTGATGCATAAAACATTTTCAAAAGCCATGTTTCAACTACTAGTGTCTCCTCCTATAAAGTCCTTGAGGAAAATTCCATTTCTACTTCACAATTGCCTATACACAAGAAACTCCTTAGCATTTTCTGTGAGGTCAGAGAGTGATAAGGTGTTGGAGTCTGTGAAACATGGCCCAGAACAGACTTTTTGACAGGAAAAGATGCTTTTTTACTGATTTGAGTTTGGAATCCTAAATTTATGTAAATACCATAAAAAGGCAGATGTATAGCATGAACACAGCACAGAAAGTTTTTAAGCACAGCACTACCTTATCAGTGAGATTCCTACAGTAGCAAATGTGAAATCCAATTTTGCACAAAGGGACAATTGTACAGGCAGCAATTTTATTGTATGAAAGAAGAAAGTATTTAGAGACTATATTTAGTTTACTAAGATAAGAAGTCTGACATAAACAGCAGGAGGAACTATTTTCTTTCACAAAAATCTCAAGTGTGCTATTCTACTTAAAAAGGAAGCAAATTAAACAATTCACTCTATCTCTGCTCACTGAGGCACTGCAAGATTCATGTAGATGTTAAACTGTACATGAACAATTAAGGAAGAAAATGTGCAGATGTGACAGGCCTTCAGATTTTTCTCTCATATTTTTTTAAATCAGTCAGAAAATTGTCTCTGTTTCTGGCAGTAAGTACAGTATGCTATTCTGCAGCAGCAATTGCTAACTAAAGGTTTGGGTGGTTTTTATTGTTTAACCAAGTTCAGAATCATAGTCAATTCCTTATAGGATGTATGTCAACCCAGCGATGTGGTAAACTATGCTACCAACACAAATGGGTCAGATACTAGATAAAATCTAGAGGGATCTGGGCTGTGAAGTCTGAGTGAGAACAGAATCTTGGTCTCTTGAGAAATGAAAAGAGAAACACTGACGTTAGTGTGTTTCATCCTCTGATCTGGCCACAACAGATGGCACTGGTAGTAGCTCTAAAGAAGTCAGCCTCACAAATAGTAATTTTCAAGGAGGGAGTTGCTTAAGAATTGCTATGAAACCACTCTATAAGTACAAAAGTACAATTTAATTGCTTAACACTAATATGGACAGGTTCTGACTGTCTTATACATTTCAAAAATGTTATGATCTCCATGTAGCAGGAAAGTGTTGGGGACAGTACTAAGAAAATGAAATTACTCATTTGCTAAATTGTTTTGTCAGTTTGCCTCTCTTGAGTTTCTTCATCATTTTTGCAATCTATCACAACCTACTCAAAGTAAACATTTGATCAAGATTTTCAGTTAAATTAAAATGGAGATTCACCTGGATGTCAACACTGCATAAATTTCATTGTAATAGTACAGAGATTCTGATGTTCTTTCTTCACATATACATTTCTGTGCTTCCACTGTTCATTTTGTTCATAAAAGGAAGTGATGAGGAATAATAACTGCTAAAGTAAATCTGTGGTAGTGAAAATGTGAGGTCTGGTGACATAAGCCAGAAGTCAGGTACAGAATTGAAAGAAGCAGGTCTGAGTTTTGTATCTACTTTTACACAGGCAAATCCACCATTTCTCAAATAAAATTGCACCAACCCCATTTAGATATTAACACAGTGTTGTCTTTCTAGTGGCCCCTAGAATTTTCCATCTTGTCTTTCCCTCAGAAAAGCTGTTCAAGCAACGAACTTACTCATTTTACCAGGATCAGAACACCAGGTTTCTGATGCTGTGATGTTGTGCAGATGCAGTAGGCATCTACTGTTGAGTAAATAGCCTTTTCTTCTAGCAGCCACTGCAGCCAGTCTGACAAATCTTATCAGAATCAGTGACAAGTCTACCCATGGTGGGCAGAGATATTTGGTTCCTGTCACTGAACAGACTGGAAAGAAAGGGCTGTCCTTAAGGGGAATAAGAGTGGAACGAGCTGTTACTGTGTACCACATTAAGTGCAGCTTGGGTGGTTTATAACTTAGATCCCATCTTCAAGGATTCTCAGATATAATGTATAGTGCTGTAAATACAAATGAGTCTTTATGCAGACAAAATATCCAGGAGTTGGGTTAGGGAAAATCTGAGTTACCAGAAAATAAGCAAATAATATCCTGATATGTGCTGCTGCTGCAAGGCAGCATTCAAAATTTTGGCCTGATTTTAATTTAAGCTGAGAGGAAGAAAGCTATTTCCAAAAAAAAAGACAAATATTTTCTAGCTTTAAGTGCAGATTCTGTAGACTTTCTTTTATATGGTTAATTGTTCCTTGTTAAAAATACACCCAATGGATGGCATAACATCTTTTAACTATTGAAATTAACTCACATAAAGCCTGTGATTTGCTTTTTTTGACAATGAATCCCACATGACATAGAGACATAGAACTTCTCGTTCTTTCTGTAGTTTCTCCACGTTCTTTTCCATATAATCTGTTGTTTGATGTAAAATGGAAATGAATTTTTACTTTTTAAGGGAAAAAGAATCACAATTTATTTTTTGTTGTTGTTCTATTCATTTTCCAGTCAGCACTTGTTACAGTTGAATCACATCAAATGCAAAAGCTGAAGTTCCCATAGTAACATTAACATACCCACAAAAGACAATAAAACCTTTACAGTACCTCATAGTACTGTTTATTTCATTTATGTGTTTAGTTTTGTTCTTCATTTTAGTCTGTTTTTAGTATTATCATACTATTTGCCCTCTGAATGACATTAGTTGCTGTGAAACTAATGTTGTAGATAAGGACAAAACATATTGGTACCCGCAAGTATAGTATAAAATCAGTTTGCATGAAACCTCAAATGTGGATTTTGAAATGTGAATTTTCTATGAAAAACAAAATAAAAAAAAATAAATTCCCCCCCTCATCCTAAAATCAGTAGTTAACACTGTATACAGGGATGGGAACAACTATTTTAGAGAAAAATAAAATAGAATAAGCAATGCATATTTTACTAAATTTCAAGCATGATGTGCTGCTCAGTGAGTGTAACAAAACATCTTTAGCTAGAAACTGGCTATTTTTGTTGTTGTTTTGTTGGTGGTGGATTGTTGTTTTTTTGTTTTGTTATTTGTTGTTTTTTTGAAAATATATATAGAGTCAGTCACTTCAGGCATATATATTTTATATGTGTGTATATATATATTTTATTTTTTTCTTCACAGTCACTTCAGGCATTTCCCCTGAAGTGACTTCTTGTCTGTTGCTTCTTGCCCTGTCACTGTGCATCTTTTGATGCACCTCCTCCTTAACTATATTTTAGGTCCTGGAAGAGTATGATTAGACCTCCCACGAGCTTTCTCCTTTCTATATTGAACAAATCCAGTTCATTCAAACTTTCTTTAATGTTAAATACTCTTCAGTAGCTCTCCTTGTAACACTGTCAATTTTTTTCGATGTCACTCATCAACTAGGGGGAAGAAAACTGGACATAGTATTCAAGGTGTGGCACAACAAGCACCAAGCGGTGTGGAATAGCCACATGATTTGAAGTGCTGATGCAACCCAGGACACGAGTTGTTTCACTGCTGCACTTTTCAACATTGCTACACCCAATCAGGTTAATCTCAGCATGTACTGCTTCTGGGGATTAGTCTGCATCAAATGCAGGTCTTTGCATTTCCTTTTATTGAACCTCATGGAGTTTTTGCTGGCCCAGTCTTCTCTTTTTTCCTTCTACCCTAGCTACCTCTCCCCTCAGCTTGCTGTTACTTGAAAATGAGATTACAGTACAATTTAGTGCTGTTGTGCAGATCATTTATAAAGATATTGAACAGTATGGAACCCAGTATCAACCCTGGAGGAACTGCATTCTTGATTACTGCCATCACCCACTATCCTAGAACTTGTCTAATTAACGAATTTTTCAAACAACTTACAGTCCATCTGTCCAATCCATCTTGCAACAAAGATGTCATTGTGAGATCATGTCAAAAGTCCCTCATCCTTCCTTTCATCTGCTTAGCAAATTGTTTCTTCACACAAAGCAATCAGGTTGGTCAAGCACAATTTCCCCTTGGTAAATCCTTATTGCCTTTTCCTAGACTCTTTCTGGTAACAGCTGCTGTGAGGACGTCTTCCAGCCACTGAAGTGAGACTGACTGTTCTGCAGTTTTCTGGATTTTCCTTTTTGAGTTTTCTGTACATGTGCACAGTATTTATCCCCTGGTCCCAGTTGCCTCATACCTAGTTTGAGAAAAATGTGCAAGGGGCGGTAGCTCATCTAGACTTACGACTTACCAGTAGCTGATCCACAGACCTCAGAGTGTCTCCAGTATTTGGCTTGAACTCCCCTGGTTCATCCAGCAGTCAGCATTGAAATAGCTCTGATCTCTACAGTATCCACGACAGACATGTGGCTCAATACGTGGCTCCTGAGTCACTTATCCTATTCTCCAATTAATCCATCTTGATGTCAAGTAGTGCTTACACGCTGGCATATGTAGGCGCACAATATATGGGTCTGTCCAGTTGCTGGCACCCCAGACACACAGGCCTCTATGACCTATGATCCTCACTCAAGCTGCTGGAACTTAGACCTCCATATACACTTAATCACATAGAATAGAGATTCCTTCTGTGCAGGAAAATAGTCATAAATGGAGCTGGACGGATTCTGGTGATCAGGTATAAAGTATGACCAGACAAGCATACTTACCAGCAGTCTGTTTACATATGACCAGCTTCTTAATTCCCCTATCCCTCTATTTTCCCATGTTTGTTCTTCCTGAAGGCACCTTTACCCCTCCCTTTACCCACCTTATTTTTTCCTTTCTAAAACATACCAAAATACACAAAGTCAGTCTTGTACATACTCAAGATGCTCTTTCCCTGCATCCTGTCTCTGGACAATGCTCTTACACATACGATTCAGTTTTAGATAGTCCCGTGAGGAGCAGGGCGTTGAACTTAATGATCCTTATAGGTCCCTTCCAACTTGAGAGATTCTATGATTCTGTGATTCCATAATGAGTCTTGTACCTCTAGAGTTACTAATCCTCTTCAGTCTGTACAGTGATCTGGAGACCCTCTCCCACTCACTCATGGTGGAGGGTGTCACGCCTGACCCATGGGACTGATAAGCCTGTAACAGCCCTAGGAGGAGCCATGACAGTTTTCTTCATTTTCTTTGATCAGATTGTTGGAGTTCCTCCGTCTGTCATTGTTCTTCTATGCCACTTTGTATTTTCCAAGATAAGCCTTTAATTCTATAACCTAACACTATGCACACAAGAACAATATTCTGCTTTTGGAGTCTGTCCCCTTTGCTGTCTCTCATATGCTTCTTTTCTTGTATTTGAGCTCGCTCTTTAACCAGGTTGTTTTCTTTTTGTTCTGGTTTCTTGCTTAGGGGGATGGACCACTTCTGTGCTTTGAGAAGATCCCTTTTCAATATCTCCAGCAATCCTAAATTCCTTTGCCCTCCAAGGCAAATTCTCGTGGGATCCCTCCTAACAGTTCCCTGACCAAGTTAAAATCTTCTCTTCTGAAGGTCATGTTTTTTATTTTGCTATTTGTCTTTCTCACATGCCTTAGGATATTAAATTCTATGATCTTATAATCCATGATTGCTACAGCCTAGGCTGCCATCTAGGGTCACATCTGCCCAGACTTTCTTATTTGTAAGCAGTGGATCCAGAGGAGCACCAATCCTAACAACTGGCACACTCAGTGACAGCATTATGAAGTTTTCCCTAACACACTCCAGAAACACGCTAGATTTGCTTGCACATTGTTGTGTTGATTTCCCAGCAAGTATCAGGACAGTAGAAGTTTCCCATGAGAACCAGGGCCAGCAGACCTGAGGCTTCTCTGAGTTGTCCATCTATTTTCCCTGATCAGGGGCTCTGTAGCAGACACAGATGATAAGGTTCAGCAAAGTGATACCTCTAATTTTGACCCAAAAGAATTCTACAGACCCATCTTTTTCTCCATAGCTAGCCTCCATGTGCTCTTAGCTACTCTTTTCTAGAGAGTGCAAACCTTGCTCCTCTTCTACCCTTTTTTTTTGATTCCTGAATAGCTTGTAACCATCCATCCACTACCATCCTCCAGTCATATAGATATCTCACCAATTTTATGGGAGAACTCAGAACTGGATACAGTACTGCAGGTGGTCTCACCAATGCTGAATAGATGGGAAGAATTACCAACCTGGACCTGCTGGCAACACTTCTCATAATGCTGCCCAGGATACCACTACCCTTCTTTGCCACAAGGTCACATTGCTGGCTCATGTACAACTTGGCATCCAACAGGATCCCCAGGTTCTTTGCTGCCAAGCTGCTTTCCAGCCAGGCAACCCCAATATATAATGGTACATGGAATTATTCTTACCCACGTGCTGGACTTCATACTTCCTCTTGTTGAACTGCATGGGGTTCCTTTCAGTCCATTTCTTCAACCTGTTCATCATGCAGTTTACATTTTCACCTGGATCCTTGCTTTGGACACAATTCCTCAATAAGCCTGGTATAAAATCACTTAACTAAGTTAGTCAGCCTTTCACCAAAGATATCTTTTGACACTTTTTGATTAGTGGATCTCATCTCTTCCCAGTAGTCCACAGTCTTCATATGGTGTCTCATGATCATTCCAGATGAAACTTGCAGCCAAAGATTGAACTACCTGAAACATCTGTTTCTCTCTACACTCTTCCATTTGACTGTCAGGATGAGGCAGAAAATAACGTAACTCATCCTTTTATTTTAGTACCCAAGGACTCTGGAGTTTTGCTTGACTTTTTTCCAGGTCAAATCTCATAGTATCAGTTGTGCCCATGTAGAAAAGGAGTAAGAGGTAGAATTCTTGCTTGATGAGTCTAGGCAGTATCTCCATGACATCCTGGACCTTGTCTCTGGGCAATTAGCAAAGTTCCTGATGCTCAGGGTCAGATCAGCAGATGGGTATCTCAGTCATTTACAGAGAGCCCCCACTACTAACACCCACTGCTTCATCTTCATGCTGGTTTTGACAGGCTGAGCAGGAGCTGTTGGGTAGGTCCATGTCTGTTCTTCATTTGAATTTTCCATCTGTGAGCACAGCTGCTGTGTTGTTGCTATGGGGCATGATCTTCCTGAGTGTCTGGTTCTGTGAATGAATGTCTTTCCCCTCTTCAAGCTTTGCTTTTGGTATTCCTGTTTTGTCTGTGCTTCAAGGCCTGAGCTCTTGCACTTTCAGAGGTGCTGGTAGTATCCCACCAATTTCCTGTTCACCTTCCCAGATGCAGTATAACCTATTGACCTCTTTCTGCAGCTCTTTCACATGATAGTTCAGATAAGCATCCCCTCACACATTTTATATTTACAATACAGCAGAACTTTCTCACATTTTTATGTCCTGCATCCTTTCTAATATATGTAAAAAACGAGTTACAAAACAAAATGATTTTATAAAACTACAAAAAATTTAAGTATAATGGTCCCAGCACATGAATAATACAAACTTACTCTCTAAAAAATCTATTCAGCTGTCACATATCACCTCAGTCACGTAGGATATATAAGCTTCATACCCAAAGTTCTGCAAACACAGAAATATTTGTTTCTAAGCACAACAAGAGCTAACAGATCACAACAACTATCCACAAATATTTTACTGGGGCATTCAGAGGTTGTATATTTCACTTGCATTGCCCAATTTGGTAGGTACTGTATGAGTTCTGCTAAAAGCAGAAAATGAAATTTGAGATTACGAATTATGTAAATCATCTTCACAGAGTTGGCAGATATCATACAGAGCCTACAGAGCTCTGTATCTTTCTGGAACAGCAGGCCAAGTCCAGGCATGATGTTTGGACTTCTCAGATGTCCCTTGTTATTCCATATAACTGAATGAAGACCACAGTGAAAGGGGATGTAGTCAATATAGTCAATGAAGTCTATCCATCTCATTGTGAAATGCTACATGTAGTAACACAGATTATAGAGATTTAAAGTTAAAATGTGCTCAGTCTCCCACCTATGCTATGTTTTGTCTCTGGGCGGGGGTCTTGTTATTCTGGACACTGGCAACACAAGGGTCTTAAAAACAGACATCCTAGAGGCAAATGTTTTTTTCAAAGGCACACAAGAAATCTGTCAGAGATTTAAAATCTGATCTGTTTATCAGAGCCTACTTCTTCAATCACAACTCTTTTTTTCTGATGTTACTTTCCTTTACAACATTACTTTTGGACGAGCATAATATTATCATAATTCACTACAATATTATGACCACACCATATTTTATATTTTATGTATTTGTAACATTTGAATTCTACTTCATACAAAATAAGTTAGATTTATACGTATATAAAACACTTGACCTAATCAGTTGAGCTGTCCCTTTAACGTCAAAAAACTGATCCCATAATTTAGGCTGTCATGCACTAGAAGTTGTCTGGTTTTTTTCTATATTTGCAATGTACTTTTCATCAGCCTGCTGTCTATAAAAAAACGAATAGCACCAACATATTTGTGCATTTCAAGAAGCTCAGAAAATTTCTCGTCTAACTCAGTTGGCCTCTATCTGACTGATTGCAGGTAGCAATAAGAATCATTTCTCTTTTTCTTTTTATTCTGATGTTAAAGCCCTGAACAATGAAACTGTATTTTCTACTTACTGCATGAAACAGCATGTGCATTCTTCATTTTGCCAATATCCCATGTGTAAAGGCATCAGGCACCTTGCTCTTGGCCAGATGGTAAAAATGCACATTTGGCCATTTTCCTGCTTTTTGGGTTGCCTGTGTTACTTTGTGTTTTGTTTCCCTTTTACTTATTTGTTCTTGAATGTGTTCCCCTGTGTCCTTGCTTTGCCATAAAATTGCCTTTACTCAAAGCAACAGCAAGCTGTGTGTTCATGTTGTATAGGTTTGACACTGTTTTCTCTCAGTGGGCTTCCCCGCACCTGCTGTAATATGCATAATCTAAGCCTCTTTTTCCTCCAGTGTTGAAGTATTTTTTATTTTTGGAATGTAAGTGTCAACAGATGTGATTGAAGATAATGAGACATGGTATCACTATGAGATTACAGTTGTGGTGGGGGGAGGAATCATGCCGAATAGATGGCCCACGCAGATGTATGCTAGTTGTCCACCTGTAATCAGGATGATTTTCAGTATACTGTCTGGATTAGATGAGTAGATTAACTAGGTTAATCAAATCACTAAAAGTTAACAAAACCACTTAGATATAAGATATGAATACAGACATTGGATGGAGAACTTTAGAATTTACTTAAATTCAAATAACACATTACATGACATTATGCTTGCCTGATGCAACACACCTTCACTAACTACAATACAAACAATTCTTTAGCAGTTCAAGGCGGCTTACGCTGTTTTGAAAACTGAAGCTCAAATTTTACCCACTTAAGTATAGACACCAAAATGGTGCCTAAATCAGAAATATAGTTGTTGTAGTTTCCTTCTACAGTTCAAGAAAGTAAACACTTTCAGGAAGCTTTATATCTCCAAGATCTGAATCTGAACACAAAACTGAAATGGAAAAGAGCAACAGTCATGCAGAGATTCCCAGGGACTGAAGTTAGGCTTTGGAATGCATCCCATCAAAAACAGAACACAATGAAAGTTATGGGCAAACTCAACCCCTTCCTGAGATACCCCAATGAGTGAATTTGGGAGATATTAAGTGAGAAGAATCGATTTATGTCAAACTTTAAGATTAAGGTTCAGGTCATCTTAAATTTAGATGCTCAATACATGTGTCCACAATAACATAGTCATGTAGGGTCACATTTTAGTCAACACAGAGGTAATCAGTGCA
The DNA here is from genome assembly GCF_963924245.1 of Chroicocephalus ridibundus. Taxonomy (NCBI): domain Eukaryota; kingdom Metazoa; phylum Chordata; class Aves; order Charadriiformes; family Laridae; genus Chroicocephalus; species Chroicocephalus ridibundus. The sequence goes on from NC_086284.1 coordinate 55,483,795, forward strand.
GCACGTGGAGTCTTTTGTGAATTAAATAAATCTGTAGGTTATATTCAGCAGAGTTTACTGAGTGTGGTGTGTTGTTAGACACTTAGTCCACATGAATACAGCTACGCTGTAGACAGCTACAGTTACAAACTCAGTTCCACCCTAGGAATGATTTTTTCTTTGTAGATTTCAACTGCCTAAACACAGGCATCTAGTGGACAGTGTAGATATGACATCCACTCAGATATGGAAGATTACTAGACAGAACATGGAGGGGACCAGTGCTTCTTTGAAGCAGCAGATAGAGGTTATGTCAAGGAATCTGAAGTTATGCCCAATATAGGCAAAGGGAATATTCTTTATGTGTCTACAGGTATAAACCTCTACTGAACAAGTTACTAAAGATTCCCCCTCATATATAATGAATGGCAATAGATACTTTTCAGTTTGAAAAACGTGGCCAGATAAAGACGTCTGCTTTAGGATGAGAAGGATCACTCCCTGAAAGTACCCATCTTTGTCCATTGTCTTAATGAAAAAAACACCCAAAAAGGATTCTTGGTGGAGGGGACAGGGGCAAAGTTAAAGTAAAATTTTTGTAACTTAAATTTTGAAATGGTGTGTAAAACATTTTTCAATAAGTGGCCCTAATATTGGAATTCACAGATATATTTATCAAAGTTTTCCATGGATAAGATTCCTAAATCACAGAAATTTCTCCCTTTTTCTTTTATAACAGCTGTATTTTTACACATAAGAGTACTTTAAGCAATTTCCCAAACATCAACACCTACATTCTTGTAATGGGTTATGAATGACCCAGTGATTCTGCTCATAAGGTTGCAATAGGTCTTTCCCATGATATTGGTGTCACTGATAGTGGGGGGGAAAGAAACAGCAGACAACATGACACTGCTAAGCTTGGTTTATGAAGTGTCAGAAAGCAAGCACAAGTGTGTCAGGAAAAGCTCTGCACTCACACAGGCACATGTAGACACACAAGTAGTACAGCCACAACTTTTACTTAAGAGTGACAGGTGTCCCCCCCACACCCCAGCTTCTGGTAGAAGTCCTGCACCCCTGCAGGCAGCCACACATGCCCTTCAACGCAGAGGTCACTCCCCTCTTCCCACCATGCAGTCTATTGTGACTGGCTCGTAGGTCCAGCCGCTCCCTTCCAGTTTACCTGGAAGTATATCAGACCAAGAAGTCCCTTCCTTACCAGCACAGGTGGACACCCTTTTGTTTGTATAGCTCAGTAGATCAAGGCTGTAGGGAGTTGCCATGTTGTCATTGCGGTTGCATACAGTGCACAACTGTTGAGATTCTGCTTTGACAAAAATATGTCTACTCAAGCTGAACTGCAGTTGAAAGTATAGAGTAAAAAAAGAAATACCATGTAATTGCAGCCTTTATTTCTCTGGGATATTTACTCACTAAGTTCCAATTCGTTGTAAATGCGACCCTCAAAATCTATCCTTAGAAGTCAGAAATGCACTTTAGACTTTGAGTTTTAGTAGACAGTGAGAATAGAAAAGCTGTGATGATATTTTTCAGATATTTTATGATGTGATTTGTTCCTGTCATGTTAAAAAGACTTTCAGGTGTGCTGTAAGTGTTTTTACTTTACTTGGAGACAGTGGCTACATCTAGAGCAAATTATTCCCAAATTAATTTTCCATGTCTGACACATAGTTAAGAAAAATTTTGATATGCTAAGACTGCCTCTAAAGTGTCTGTGTTTTATACAGGACATCACGGGCACACACACTAAGTATTTGTCACTGTGAAGTACTTCAGAAACTCAAAGCCCTGCTCGTAGCACCAGTTTTGGAGCCAGGTGTTGATCTGTCCGATTTTCTTGTTCACCCATTCGTCAGTCCCCAAAGCTGGAAGGGCAGAGGAGAACACAATTTGTGCTCCCGAACCCTTGACAAGCCGTCCAAAGGCCCCGAGATCTTTCTTCATTGCCCTCAGACTTCTGCTCTCCAGCTCCTCGCTGTCTGCCTGTAAGATCAAAGGAGGGTAATAATCTGAGGGCCGTATCAGGCCAGGAAGCTTCCTGGATATATCCTTAACATGGGCCCCAGGGAGGCAGCAGACCTCCCTGTGGGAAGGGTCCGGCCTGCATATGGGACCCTCAGTTTCCCTCAGAATGGAGCCCCCTATGACTATTGCCCTCCTCCTGCTCTTCACAGAAGCAGTCTTAATGCGTGGAACTGGCTGCTTTGACGGCTCCCTGGATGGGGCTTTATCAGTATCCTTAGTTCCCTCATCATCTACCTCCAGAGGCCCATATCTGTTCTGTACAGGCACCTGGGGGGTCTGGAGGGGGCTCTCCTGCTGCCCGGAGCAGGTACCTGCTTCCATTCCCCCCCATCCTCTCCTAGTTCCCCTCCTTCTGCCTGGTGACAAGAGGGCAGGGAATCCTCTACCTGTCGTGGAGCCTCCTCCTGCTGCTTTTTCCCCTAAGGGTGGCAGGGTGTGGCTCCACCAATCAATCATCTCCCTTTCACACTCCCAAATTGTCCTCAGTCTTTCCACATCTTCCTTAAGCTCAGCCACCAGGCTGAGCAGATCATTTACCTGGTCGCAGCGCACACAGGTACTGTCTTTGCTGTCCTCCTGCCAGAGTGACAGACAATCCATGCAGCCCGTCGCCTGCATGTCTCTCCGTCACGTCCGTTTGCGTCGCTTCATGCCTTCTGGTTTTGGCTACAGACCTAGTGGAGACCATGTTTTCTTTGCGGTCTACCTAGCCTGCCTGTTCTCCTCTTGTTCCTCCCCTCGCGGTCACCCGTCCCGCGCCGCACTCTGCGGTGGCTGCCCGCCGCTGATGTCGCCTCTCCGACGCACACCCTCCTCCGGTGCTCCCGGGTGGTTCCGCGGGTGACGCCCAGGGAACGCCCACTCGCTACTTGTTTGCTCAGCGCCCGAAGGGCTGCTTTTGTGAGGGGGGCGCTGGCTCCGCCCCGCTCCTCCTCACCTGTCACCACCCCCCGGAAGCGCCGGGCACCGGCTCGGCCCGGCCGCTTTTCCTGGCTTGAAAAGCCTCTAAAACGAGCCCCTTTGCCGGCCTTGTTTTGTCGCGATTCCCTTCCCCAGTACAGACTTACCTGCCCTGGAGCTGGTCTCCTCGGCGAGTGACCGTTGGCGTGTTTACGCCCCGTTTAAATCTGCCGCCGGGGGTGCTGGCTCCGCCCCACTCCTCCTAGGAAGACACCTACTAGATAAATACTAGTAAGTATACTGCTGAAAGACGAACCTTACATTTTAGGTTACATAGAAAGGCAACTAACCGTTTCTTTCACAGCATTTATATTTGTTATTGCATGTGATTGTTGTGATTTTGTAAAAAATTGTTATTTTTCCATAGAAATAACTAAATTAGAACACATTGACAGGAAATTTAACTCATAACTCTTCAGTCAAACTTGTGCTGTCACAGCATTACCAAACAGTAAATCACATGTGTGTGTATAAGGATAGAATCTCATAGTATAAGAAACCCTATGGTAAGTTTCTTGTCACTTCACACTATTGTAAATTTCAGATACAAAACGGATGGGGAAACTGATTTTTCTTAATTCTCTTTGCTATACTAGGAAAAAATAAGCAGAGTCTTTAGCATATTTGTTTGATATCTGCTGTCAGTTTAGGTTCTCTGGAAAATAAATCACTTACTCTAAGCTTTTGTTAAATTGTATAATTAAAGGTGCTTACATTAACTATAGTTCTCCATTTGTAGTTTTCCATTTGTTGTTCTATCTTGCTTTATTTGCTTCTGCATAAGAACTAAAACTGTTTTCTTGAAACACAGAACTCTTCAATATTAGCTTATCCTTTCCTAAAGCTTTTTCACCCAATATCAAAACAAAAACCATCCCCATTGGTTGACAATATCAAGTCATGACTATGTTGGAAGGACTGTATGAACACTTATTCCACTGCATTTCAGTTTTTCAAGCTTTTCCTTCTCTCTTTATTACTTTCCAGTGAAGGAGTAGAAGAGGGGTGCAGAAACTGATTTTTTATCTCATCCATTTTTTGGTGTGGAAAATGGGGACTATGCTGACAGGGATCAGATACAGTCCCAAGAAGACTTACTATTATTGTTTCTCTAGAAGGCAATCTGAAGTTGTTCCTATCCCAGCATAAACTCATCCAGACTATAACCCATCAATGTCTTAGCCTCATGCTCCCCCTCAACACTTTTGTGAAAGTGCAAGAAAAAAAGAATGGACAAGAAGAAAAGAATGAAAACAAACTTTTCAGATTTGTGATGATTTTCAAAAGCTTAATCTGAAACAACAAGTGTATTTAATGTAAAATCTCTGGCTTTTTTTCTGTATATATTAATGTGATAGAATAGTTTTAGTTTTCTTTATCAATTACACAGTATTTTTCATTAGCAATGTCTTCTACCTTTTCTAAGCCAACTTGTGAATGGAAAGTAAGGAAGAAATTAAAAAAGGGCAGTTTCCAAAACAGTGATTCCCAAGAGGACACAATACCAAAGTCCTGCTGGAATGCTGATTTACTCGTTCACAGAGTCTTGTTCAAATGTAAGAATTCAGAGAGAATGGGTCAGAGAAGGCATCATGCAAGGCCTCTGTGCAGATTTTACATCAAGTACCATCTTGATCTTTTTATCAAATGGAGCCATTTCCACACTCAAATCCAGGTAATACCTTTAGTTTCAACATTATTTCACAGCATTCTTCCAAATTTGCATTTTGGAAGTCACACAGTAGCTGCCTCTGTGTGTTAAGCATCCGTGGGTGGGAAATCTGTAGGATCATTTGTCAAAAACCACATTTGGAAATGGTTTTGTTTTGGAATGCAGGAGAACTCCAACATTTAATCTTAAGCAGCTGTAGGCTGAAGATATTTTCTCCTCCTACTCTCTAAGCATTGAGGGAGACTTGGTTCACATTCCTGAAAACACCCACTCATTCTTAATATTAGTAAGAATACTCTTAGCAGAAATTCACTATAGTAAAATTAAGTGTGTTTAAGACAATTCGAAGGTGGAGTGTCTTTTTCAATTATTTTGCCATATGAATTGGGTTAATATATCAGAGAACAGATTAAATAGATAATTATATCAGTTTATACAAAGCATGATGTCCTGCAATATCTTAAGTATTCTGCAGTAAGATTTCTTCCTCTTAGACATTAGAAAAGCATAAGAAAATGCAGAAGGGTCAGTATATATGAGGCAGCACAGAAAATATTTCTACACCTGGAAGGCATTCTGACCTGACAATGACATCTCATTTATAAACTAGGAAATCTTAGCAGAATTATAATACCTTTCAAGCAAGTATTAGGAAGTCAGGTATTGACCACCCAGTCATCAGAGAATCCCTGCAATTAAAATTACAATAGTCATGTGAAACATGAGACAGATGATGTATATCTTTGGACATGGAGTCAAGGAGACAAGCCAGGTGTTTAAGAAAACATTATCCAGAAGTACAGACATCACCAGAGATGGTCATAAACAAGATGTACAAAATATGGTACACTGCTCAGGAACGCTGCTTATAAGGCATTGTAATGACCTGGAGTCACGGTATTTGCAAAGCAAAATACCTTTGTGAAGGGAAGCCGAGAAAATGGAAACTCTGTCAAAGATTGATGGGCACACAGAGTGATCTTCAAGAGACAACATACAGAAGCAAATGAGGTGACCACAAAAATCTTTGCACTTCTCACTGACCAAGACTCAAGTGGTAAAAGACAGACTCTCGCTGCTTTTTCCTGTTTAGCTGCTATAAATTTTACCAAAATTTTAAAATTTCTGCGAGGAGCTAAGCAGTCTCATTTCTTACTGATTTCAGTGGGAGTTAATGAGGCTCAGTGCCATGCAGGATTGTAGCAATAAATGACTACAAAGAACTTTTTTTTTTTCCTCATTTTCTTTTTTTTTTTTTTTAGGGGGTTTAGGAACATTCTGTAGGATTGAATGTTCATAATCAAGAATTTAGGTAGACTCATATAATAATCCTAATGAACATGCTATTTTTTGTATTAAATCTATAAGAAGTCCCTATTTTTCTAAATAAAACTGATTGTCTGGAGCTGCTAGTGTTATCTCCATAGTAAACACAGTACATTTTACACCCAGCTCATTACATGATTAAACCTGAAACAATTGCATTAATTTTGAAGTAGTACCTGGTATCAGTAGAATGTTTTGCTAACTGAATGATTCAGCATCAAACTGTGGGGCATAGTGAAATTTTATACTCTAAAAACTTAAAATCTCTGCAGAAACCACAGGAAATAAATTTACTTTAAAAATACATTTTATTGAGAAATGGATGTGAAACCACAATATAAACTTTTCCTATTCTATTCATAGTAAATAAGTTACATAAATATTATCTTCTAAATTATTTTAAATAAAATATAATATCTTTTTATTAAATTCTTCTATTTAACACTACCACTTGGCATTCTTATTGTGCAATTCACCCAAGGATATGAAAATGCTTTATAAACTTGAATTAATTAAACGCACAGTAGTCTCATGTGGAGGGAATGGAACAGAGGAGTCATTTTGCATGCGACTTAAATGCAAACACCTTTGTGGTGAAATGTGCCAGCTCTTTAAGACTTCATAGCATCATAGGCAGTAGATTAAAACAAGAAGTGATTAACTATTCAACTAAAACTACAGAATTAATGTACTTAGGTAAAACCTGCTTACTTATATTGTGGTTTAATCAAAACACTAAAACCAAATCATAAAATTCTATGTAAAGCGCTCATTCTTATTTGTTCCTTCTTCCTCTGGGTGGATAACCAATCTGCAGAAGGAAATCCTCCTGAATTTCTAATTCTTCTTATTGCTACTACTTATTAATGTACATTATAACTAACGTATCAGACTATTGTAGGGTAATAGTAGGGAAAACATTTTCTGCTTTCTAATCTCTGTACTTAAAACATTCTACAGAAACTTAATTCCTGTATTAAAAGGCTTTCTTCAATTCTACAGTAATGCCATCTATTTGTGATTATTTTATCTATCTGATCTATCATACTGCAGAATGGTTTCTGTTTTAATTAATCTCTGATAAAAAGAAAGAAAAAAAAAGAACACAACTGTTCACTTACAGATATGCCAAAGTTTGCTTCATTTTAGACAGGAATTCAGTAACCACAGTTGTGGTAAAAACAGACATTTTTAAGACATCATAAGGGCATTCCACGTCCTAATCCAAGTGAAATAAAGAAACATACAGAACTCAACATCATGCATGTATTGCTTAAAAACAAACAAACAAACAAACAAAACCTAACCCAAACAAAAACCCACCCTAGTTTAAAGGTCTAAGTGTGGTAAAGAATTAAAAATTGTCTCCCTGGAAAACTAGTATGCGGTGACTTTATTTTGACAGAGGACCACTTTTGAAAATTACATTTGCAGACAGGACAAATGTGGGTCAGCAGGTTGAATAGCCTTGTCATAAGATTTTTTGCAAATTTTTGTGTGTTTACATTTAAGTAGTATAATTTCAGCCCATTAAGAATGTCTTAAAGTTTAAATGACTTAGTTGCCTGAACTTATTTCCAAACAGTCATAAACTCCAGATTTTGCAAAAAGTATCCTGTTCTGTTCTATTCCAGTCCCTACTTTATTTTCTTAGCCGTAACAAGTGAGCAAACGTAAGCTTGCTTTGTGTTCCTTCTATTCATTGATTTTAATTAATTTCACAAGACTGCAGCTTTCTCTGAGAAGCAGCACACATTTTTCTGTGGAGTAAGAGGATGGTTATTATTTCAACTTCATAAATTAAGGCATTGAAAGCCCGAAACTGGACAAAATTCTGTAAAAAATTTACATAAATTCTAGAAGAAGGAAATTCCTGATATATAGTTTAGACTTGCTCAAAATCTGTCTACTCTTACATCAGCAGAAATGAAGAGCACGAAGCCTGAGAAAATGTACTTCATGATCTATCAAGTTGCAATAGGTCATCACGACAGATTTAGAGATGGGGAGGAGGAAAATAAATGCAATTTTGGATGATTAAAACCATAACGAACTAAAATGAAACATATTGAGTAACCTGTAAATATTTGTACAACAACGACTTATATAAAGTAATAAAAGAGTTAAGAAAGTTAATGGTCTGTACAAAAGCCACAGAAAATGTCATTCCTTGAGAGGACTTAGCATCCATTCTCCCCATTTCAGACCTCAACACTTATTTTTGTGTTGCCACCATGAACGTTTTGCTTGTATTAAAAAAAAATACAAAGTATATGTATTTCTTCTAATATCACAGTGTAAGCATACACACGAGGAACAACATTAAACATTATTTCAGGCTAGCACCAATCTTCATAAGTATGTAAAAAGAAACTAAATTGTTCAATTCTAAGATAGACAGAAGTACTTACTTGTGAGTACGAGCATTCAGTTTTAGATTGTTGGCTTGGTAAGTCATGAGGTGGAAGAATGTAATGTATGATCATGCCGATCACGCTGGTTTGTGCTTTGACAACAGCTCAAGGCTCTGTTTTCCTAAAACAAACTGGACTGTGTTTTTGGAGAACATGTGGTCACAATCTACCAGCTTAGGAAGCAATATCCTGACTATTTTCTGACAAAGAATACCCTGACTATTTTCTTCTGGGACTCACTCTTTCTTACACTTTCCTTCATGGGACGGGACTTTCTCTCTCCAAGCTTTTTCTTTCACACACTCACCAATATCATACACACACATTTTATCAAAGTTAAATCTCTTCCTATGTCTCTGCCCTGGTTGAGAACATCAATGACAGTGGAGAAGAGGGGATAGCTGGGATGGGACACAGGATCTCCACCACCTGTTTTTTAAAAAAAGGAGGATTCAAACAGGCTACAATTCTCCACTTCTCTTGGCATCTTGAAAGGATGGGTGTAGGAGGCAGATGACAGATTTATTGCTCTCTATTATCCAACAATGGTGCATTTTGGTTTGTTTTTTTTTTTTTCTGCAGGGGGATGTGTCTCATTTGAGCCTTCACCTGGAACCAGCAAAACAGTTTGGGTGCCTCCATGTTCAAAAGCTCTTGAGATGTGTTCTAAATTAATCTCAGATACTTAGGGAAAGAGTAGTGGAAACTCAGTTGAAAAGTTGGTTGTGTTAGGTTTCCCTCTAAGGGAAGAAAAGAATTTGAAGTCTTCTGACCAAAAGGGAGCACAGACCAAAACCTCACTCAGTCCAATTAACATTTTAAAGAGAAAGACCTTGCCCCACCCCCTGGTAGGTCACTGCTGCCATGGGGGCCAAACTGCTGCCAGAGTGGAGGTGAGGCATCAGAAATCAGAATGATCTTTTCCATTTACTGTAGATAGAGAATAGGACAATGCCCTTCTAAAATGCTACAGCTGTGTGCCCAAAGTTATGTGGGATTAAGCTAATCTAAAGTGTCTTAAAACCCTGGGGAAGGGGTGTGTTTGGGGTATTTATTTATTTACTACTTTTTTTTACTTCTGTTTTAATTATTACATTACATTTAAGATGGCCTTTCTAGTGACTATGAAGTACAGTGAAGGTTAGACAAGTTATTTACATATTCAAAAGAAAGCTGAACTTACTATGGGTAAGATGAGAACTTTCTGTCCTTGAAACTAAGGAGATGTTACTGAATATCTTCACTGTGAGCAAGTATTTTAAAGGAACACTGCAAAACTTATAAGAAAATTTAACTGGCATAGCTGAGAGCTTAGTATACATGTTTGTCACATTTTTTTCTCCCCCCTCCTGACAATTGAATGCTTAACCAAGCAAATTTGGTGTTCAGTTATCACACATTTGGTATGGAGTAATGCTAAATCATATATACAGAACCTTTCCTTGGAAAGCTGGTTTTGATTTTGGTCCTCCCGTAGGCTGTGACAGGTGGAGAGAGATGTTGAGAGCAACACGTGAGCAGCACAGGCTCCCACCAGTGGAGTCTCCTGAGCTCCCCTTGCTCTGTTGCTAAGAAACAGGACAAGCGTACAGCTGCTGCTCCTCTCTCTGAAAACCACACAACCTAAAATGTGATTAGGAACTGTCTGTTTTCATGTTCAGAAATCATAAGTTTTAAAGCTTCAAGCCCAGGATTCTCTGAAGCATAATGGAGAAAGGAATAAATTAAAGACAGGGGAAAAATATTCTTACTAAAAATGCCTCAAGCAAGCTGCTGCTCTTTTAGTTTAGAGCTATGTATAAATGCATCTATTTATAACCTGCTGCTGCAATCATTATGTCAGTATATTCAGTGCAAACTCTTCAAATAGTGCTGTGACTCAGAAGTTACAGAATTTTTGTCAAGGGCAGGAACTGTACAACTTGGATCTCCCTTATATCTTTAAGAGTTTTGTGACTCTAAAGGAGTCATTGGTCTCCAAGCTTGCAATCATGAAGGGCATGAGTAATACTATGGCCTATTATTATTGACACTTAGAATACCCTATAAATAAAAATCTCCTCATACTGTCATAGTACTGACCCAAAACTTTCCTTGCCTCATATAGCTCATGATTAAGAAAAGACGTAACAGACAGTTAGGTTGATGTATAGGTTTGTAGTTGGAAAGAAAGGTCACAGTAAAGCTGAGACTTTTACCTAAATTCATAGTTTCAAACATGGGATTATAGATAGGACTTATAGAGAAGGCAAATCTACAACATCAAAGTAATGACAGCATTCTGAACATAAGAACACCAAACAGCATTAAAATAAAGGGCACAGGGCACAGATGATATAGATTCCTTCATAATTCTTACGCTGGAGTGTGACATACATTTTCATGTAGCCATATACAAAGTCTGAATTAATATATACATATATATATAAGGCATAAATTGTGTCTACATGATCACTATTATATATGTGTTTGTGTGCATATACAAGAAAATATGTGCACAAATTACTGTTATACAGAGACAACAGTTTATAGGAAACTAGACTTAAATTGTTCTACAAGGTAACTTTTACATTTGACAAGTACTTCCAGGAAGAAAAAAAAAAAAAGGAAACATGGGCAGTAAAGAGAACATCTGAATATGCAAGAACTACTGAAGTGCTAGAAATCTGTATCCAAAGTCAGATCCAAGCACTCCAAATGTTGTTTGAAGATAAAAGCAACAAAACTGTGTTTGTTAATTCCTGAACACACGTGTCTCAGCAAAGCATCAGAGTTCAGATGAAGTCTAAATGTAATACAAACCAGAAGCACCCACTCCTAAAGGACTGTGGGAATGGAGGAAGCACAAGCAAGTATTAAACAAGGAGTATGAGATTTAAACAGGCATGGACAACACATTTCATCTCTGCTTTTGTTTCCTTTATGTCAAAAAGTATTTTCTTATTTACCCAATTATTCTCTAGCGGTAAATTTCACATGATGTTGAAGCTTCGTTGAAGCTAAGCAGCTACAACTGTCTACAATAGCATTTTGGTGAGGATCAGGAGTGTGGATAAAGAGAAGCAAATCTCTTTATCATACCACTTACTTTGCTTGGTTTGCATCATGGAATAAACACTGTATTTATGAGCTGGATTTACTGGGAGAATGAGCAACAATCCACTGCAGGAGAAGCCTAGGTCTGAGACCAGCTGAGGAACCTGAAGGTGCACAAGTCCATGGGACCTGATGAGATACATCTGCAGGTCCTGAGGGAACTGTCCGATGAAGTTGACAAGCCACTACCCATCGTGTTTGAGAAGTCATGGCAGTCCAATGAGTTCCTGATGACTGGAAAAGGGGATACATAACCCCTGATTTTAAAACCCAGGGAACTACAGGCTGGTCAGTCTCACCTCTGTGCCTGGCAAGATAATGGAGCAGGTTCTCCTGGAAACTCTGCAAAGGCACATGGTAAATAAGGAGGTGATTGGTGACAGCCAAAATGGCTTCACTAAAGGCAAATCATACCTGACAAATTTGGTGACCTTCTATGATGGGGTTACAGAATTGGCGGATAAGGGAAGAGCTACTGTCATCATCTACCTGGAGTTGTGCAAGGCATTTGACACCGTCCCACATGACACCCTTGTCTCTAAATTGGAGAGACACAAATTTGATGGATGGATCACTTGGTGGATAATAGACTGGCTTTATGGCCACACTCAAGGTTGTGGTCAACAACTTGATGTCCAAGTGGAAACCATGACAAGTAGCGTTCCTCAGGGGTTGGTACTGGGACCAGTACTGTTTAATATCTTTGGTGGTGACATGGATGTTGGGATTGAGTGCACCCTCAGCAAGTTTGCCACCGACACCAAGCTGCGTGAAGCAGTCAACAAGCTGGAGGGAAGGACCTGGACAGGCTTGAGAGGTGGGCCCATGCAAACCTCATGAAGTTCAACAAAGGCCAAGTGCAAGGTCCTGCACATGGGTCATGGCAATCCCAGGCACAAATACAGGTTGGGTGGAGAATGGCTTGAGAGCAGCCCCGTGGAGAAGGACTTGGAAGTATTGGTGGATGAGAAGCTCAACATGAGCCAGCAATGTGTTTTTGCAGCCCAGAAAGCCAACTGCATCCTGGGCTGCATCAAAAGAAGTGTGGCCAGTAGGTCGAGGGAAGTGATGCTGCCCCTCTCCTCTGCTCTCGTGAGACCCCACCTGGACTGCTGCATCTGGCTCTGGGGCTCCCGACAAAAGGAGGACATGGACCTGTTGGAGCAAGTCCGAAGGAGGGCCACAGAAATGATCAGAGGGCTGGAGCACCTCTCCTATGAAGACAGGCTGAGACAGCTGGGATTGTTCAGCTTGGAGAAGGCTCTGGGTCGACCTTATAGCAACCTTCCAGTACCTAAAGGGGACCTACAGGAAAGATGGGGAGGGACTCTTTATCAGGGAGTGTAGCAACAGAAGGAGGGGTAATGATTTTAAACTGAAAGAGAGTAGATTTAGATAAGATATCAGGAAGAAGTTATTTACTGTGAGGGTGGTGTCACACTGGAACGGGTTGCCCAGAGGAGCTGTGGATACTTCATCCCTGGAAGTGTTCAAGGCCAGGTTGGATAAGACATTGAGCAACTTGATCTGGTGGTAGGTATCCCTGCCCATGGCAGGGAGGTTGGAACTAGATGATCTTTAAGCTCCCTTCCAACTCTAACCATTCTATGATTTCTTCTGGATGTAATTAAACTGGAAGATATCCAGGAACATATCTAGCCACAAGTGAGCATTGAGCCTGTGGAATAATCCAAAATTACTTCTGATTTAAATAAATAAATAAAATATAAAAGATATCTAGTGTAGACTTGCGAGGACAAAATATTTCACTTTATGTCTGATTCTACCAATCTGCTTTACCTGCTACTGCAGGTGTAACCTATAATGACCAAGTAAATATAATGCCAGTCAGCATGGGTTTATGAAAGGCAGGTCATGCTTGAGAAACCTGATCTCCTTCTATGACAAGGTGACCCACTTAATGGATGACGGAAGGCCTGTGGATCTGGTCTACCTAGACTTTAGTCAAGCCTTTGGTACGATTTCCCACAGTGTTCTCCTGGATTAACTGGGTGCTCATGGTTTGGATGGGGGTACTCTTCACTGGGTGAAAAACGATCTGGATGGCCAGGCCCAGAGAGTTGTGATTAATGGAGGTAAATCCAGTTGGCCTCCAGTCACAAGTGGCGTTCCTCAGAGCTAAGTATTGGGGCCAGTTCTTTTTAATATCTTTATCAATGATCTGGACGAGGGGATTAAGTGCACCCTCAGTAAGTTTGCAGATGACACCAAGTTGGGTGGGAGTGTTGATCCACTTGAGGGTAGGAAGGCTCTACAGAGGGACCTGGACAGGCTGCATTGATGGGACAAGGCCGATGGCATGAGGTTCAACAAGGCCAAGTGCTGGGTCCTGCACTTGGGTCACAACAACCCCATGCAGTGATACAAGCTTGGGGAAGAGTGTTTGGAGAGTTGCTTGGTGGAAAAGGACCTGGGGGTGTTGGTCGACAGCCAGCTGAATATGAGTGGGCAGTGTGCCCAAGTGGCCAAGAAGGCCAATAGCATCCTGGCCTGTATCAGAATTAGTGTGGCCCGCAGGATTAGGGAAGTGATCATCCCCCTTTACTCAACATAGGTGAGACCCCACCTCAAATACTCTGTCCAGTTTTGGGCCCCTAACTATGGAAAAGGCATTGAGGTTCTGGAGAGTGTTCAGAGAAGGGCAATGAAGCTGGTGAAGGGTCTTGAGCACGAGTCTAATGAGGAGCAGCTGAGGGAACTGGGGTTGTTTAGCCTGGAGAAAAGGAGGCTGATGGGAAACCTTATCACTCTCTACAACTACCTGAAAGGAAGTTGTAGATAGGTGGGGGTTGTTCTCTTCTCCCAAGGTACAGGTGATAGGACAAGAGGAAATGGCCTCAAGTTGTGCCAGAGGAGGTTTAGTTTGGATATTAGGAAAAATTTCTTCATGGAAAGGGTTGTCAAGCATTTTAACAGGCCACCCAGGGAAGTGGTGGAGTCACCATCCCTGGAGGTCTTTGAAAGACGTGTAGACATGGTGCTTAGCTACATGGTTTAGGGGTAGACTTGGCAGTGCTAGGTTAATGGTTGGACTTGATGATCTTAAAGTTCGTTTCCAACCTAAACAGTTCTATGATTCTACCATTCTATGATATCTAACGCCTTTTGTCTCCTACTGGTTACATGTATAGATAAATCAATCACGGATCAGTTGTGTTGGAATTGTGCAAGCACCCAGAATCTCTTATACATTTTAAAATTGTAATTTTAATAGTGTCTAGAGTCCTGTTACTATATGCCATAAAGCTATAAATACCTGATTAGTGAGCATTAAGAATATTTCACATTCTATAGGATAAGACCTCAATACAGTTACTATTGCTTAATTAATTATTATTTTGATCATATATTTACCGCATATTGACCAGATATTTACAAATATCTATTTTTGTCTTCATTTTCCATAAGTGAGATCTCTATTTCTGTGTATGACTATGGGCAAAAATCTGTTGGTCTAATAAGTCAAGATCAGTGTGTTTCCAGGCATTTCTTGTCAGTTTGCAGTTTACCAGCTTGTCAGCTATCAGACTCAACAATCTTGCACCCATCAGTATGTAATGTCATGTAATTCACCAGGTTTCTCTAACTGATACCTTTTGATTAAATTGACACAGTGATTTTACTGTATTTTCAGACTGAGATGCATTACTTTGACTTGCTGATTATGTAGCTGCTGATAAAGAAGTTCCACTTCAGCAGTTTCAGAATCAATAGCAAGAAATGGAACTGCATGCCATGTGCTTGCTTCTTACTTTACCACTTTTCTTTTTGGTATTATTGCAGTCTGGGGCTCCCTAGACATCTAACATGGTAATTTTTGATCTTTTAAAATGTCAAACTGCTGCCAGTTCAATGTTTGAATGGGTTTACTATGGTCACTTTTGAAGGACAGCAATAGCAAAAAAACCCAAAAAAACCAAAACAATCCTGGAGAGAAAGCATTTCTCCTCATTGATTTTTGACCTGAAGGGTCCATGCAGCACACATCTGTTATCCATGAAAAATATCAACCTGCATATTCACTGATTGCTCTAACTTTTTAATGTATATTGGGTAGCAAAGAATGAATTAATTTTCCTGAGAAATGGTTTGTATTTTGTAAACTTATCTTCAGTTTCATGTGTTGCAACATAAAAGCTTTTGCTGTGCGTAACAGTGAAATCATATCCACAGATGTTATGGAACCCAAAAAAAATTCAAAAACACCTTCACCTACTCTTGAAGATCTCTTTACATAGTTACATAAACTGATTGCATAATCCAGCTGCTGTCAGTTTCTGTCTGGCTCTTGTCAGAAGTATTTCTCAATGTACCTACTTTGATGGAACCTTTCTATTTTTTCTCTTCCTTTCTTCTTAGATGACACTGTCAGTCTTAGTAAGCCTTCATAACCCCTTTAACTTTAAATGAACAGAAAACACAGATATTGAGGGAGAGGAACAGTTACCAGGAAAGCAAAAAATGTTCAAAATCTAACTGAAATTATTTAAATCTTAAATAATATAAATAGCATATGCAGTGTTTTCAGACAACCAATTACATATACAATCAAAAGTACTGTTAATGAGATCTGAAAAGTAAGATCCATTATGAGAGAAGTTGAGAAGTATCCTGTTCCTCACTTTTTCTCTAGATTATGTGAATCTCTGCATAATTATTAATGTTTTAAACTTTTAGTTATCGAAAGAAGTCATTTGATAGCATGGCCAAAAAAAATGTAGTGCTAATATTAATCAAGACAAAATATTTTTATTTTAGGGGAAAAAATTAATATGTAGAGATATTTTTTTACACTCAACCCTGCAGTTAATTTTGTCTGTGGCACTTTTTGCTATGATCACTTTCTGAGCAGGTCATTGCATGTATGTTTAATCATATTTAAAAATAGTTTAAGTCAAAAGACTTGTTTTGACCATGCTTCAGTGCTGTGAACTGAAACATCGCAGGTAAACAGAAGTATTAGTTTATCAGTGACTTAAATAACTGAATATTATCAGGTATGAAAACTTAACTGATAATACATGCAGATGTTTAGCTATAAACAACCAATACTAAATAGTTAATCAAATAGAAATCATTTGGAAATCCATTTAAAAAAAAAACAACCCTAACCCTAGCTGTATTGGACATGATTGATTCTTTGCATGCCAGTTAAATCTAAGCAAAAATACTGTGATCAAAGATGTCTGAAGGAGATTTCATAAGCAGTATCTTCCTGCTGAACTCCTCACAAGATGAAATTGATTTATCAACATGCCTTGTACTCAAAGACTTAGATTGGTAATAGATTTAGCAATTTCAGTGTCAGCAATCATTAACCTAAAAGGTGCTTCCAGAGAAAGTTGTATATCTGGTCCAAAATCTTTGTATTATTAAACTTATTAGATTGTGACAAAGCCTTAGATGTAAAGGGCAGGAAGAATGTAGGAGTCTTTCAAGTAAAACAACAGGAAGTATAGCCTATTCAGAGCGAGGATCAACAGTTCAGCAATGCACCTTTTATCTCTTCTAAAAAAGGGCATAAAGTAGTCCTTCCAGCATATGTGGAATACAAATCTAGATATATTAAACAAGCCATTAAATTTGAGGCTGTTGTATCATGTATTACATAGACTGAAGAAGATGGTCTTCTACCTTCATATGTGATTGATAGAGGGGAACTAGACGAAATTTGATTTCCGGTCTTCATCCAGATCACAAGCATTATCTTTTTTCCTGAAGTCCCAGAGCTGTCCATACTTGTATTTCTATCTAGATCTTGGGGTTTTTAATGTCCTCCTAGGTAATCAAAACCCACCTGCAGTTCCAGCATCTGCAGATCCCTGCTTCACAGACAAGTAACTCACCACAGCTAGAACACTACTACATCAGCCTCAACTCTGTGCCTCGGAAGCTCACGGAACAGATCGTCTTAGAAACTATGCTGAGGCACATGGAGGACAGGGAGGTTATTCGAGACAGCTAGCTTGTCTTCACCAAGGGCAAGTCCTGCCTGACCAACCAAGTGGCCTTCTATGATGGAATGACTAAATCAGTGAACAAGGGAAGAGCTACAGATGTCATCTATCTGGACTTCTTGACACAGTCCCCCACAACATCCTTCTCTAAAACAGACAGATATGAATTTGATGGGTGAACTGTTCCATGGATGAGAAATTGGTTGGATGGTTGCATCCAGAGGGTAGTGGTAAAAGGCTCAATGTCCAGGTGGTGTCCCTTAGGGGTCCATACTGGTGTTAGTAATGTTCAATATCTTCATCTATGGCATAGATAGTGGGATTGAGTGCACCCTCAGCAAGTTTGCAGATGACACCAAGACAAGTGGTGCAGTTGATCTGCCTGAAGAACGGGATGCCTTCCAAAAGGGCCTGGACAAGCTTGAGAAGTGGACTTGTGTGAACCTCATGAGGTTCAACAAGGCCAAGTACAGGGTCCTCCTGCATGTGGCTTGGGGCAATCCCCAGTGTCAGTGCAAGCTGGGGGATGAAGGGACTGAGAGCAGCCCTGCCAAGAAGGACTTGGGTGTACTGGTAGATGAAAAGCTGGAAATGAGCCAGATTATGTGTGCTCGCAGACCAGAAGGCCAACCATATCTTGGGCTGCATCAAAAGAAGCATGTCCAGCAGGTTAAGGGAGGTGATTCTTCCCCTCTACTCTGCTCTGGTGAGATCCCACCTTGAGTACTGTGTCTAGCTCTGGAGCCCTCAGCACAGGAGAGACAGGCACCTGTTGGAGCAGGTCCAGAGGAAGGCCACAAAAATGATCATAGGGATGACGCACCTGTCCTACAAGGACAGGCGGAGAGAGTTGAGGTTGTTCAGCCTGAATAAAGGAAGGCTCCGGGGAGATCTTATTATGGCCTTTCAGTACTTAAATGGGACTTACAGGAAAGATAGGGACAAACGTTTAGCAGGGCCTGTTGTGATAGGACAAGGGATAATGGCTTTAAACTAAAAGGGGGTAGATTCAGAGTAGATAAAAGGAAGAAGTTTTTTACAATGAGAGTGGTGAGGCTGGAACAGGTTGGCCAGAGATGTGTCAAATGCCCCATCCCTGAAAACATTCAAGGTCCAGTTGGATGGAGGTTTGAGAAACCTGATCTAGTTGAAGATGTCCCTGCTCATTGCAGGGGTGTTGGACTGAGTGACCTTTAAAGATCCCTTCCAACTCAAACTATTTTATGATTCTCTTGAAATTATCTTCATCAAATTATGTGATACTCTTCAATAAAACGCAGTGGTTCTCAGTAAATTTGTCTAGTGGATACTAGTAAAAATTAATCAAGTAGCTCTCTATTATAAGGAAAAAAGTTTAAGAAAACATGGTCAGAACTGATTCTCTTAGAGACATTTACTGTCACCAAGGCACAGCAATGAGCATTTGGGAAGGCATTAACAGGGTAATGAATAAAATACATGTTATAGAGAAGTGGAGTTATTGTAACTGATTTAGAACAACAGCAGCAAAACCAGCACAAAACCAGCAAAATTCAAAACAGTTTTCTTACAAAGATTTTGTACAAGGATAGTAAGTCATGAAACAGTCAATTTTTAATGTATAGTAACCTCTGAACAGTATTTTTTTTTTAATTATTAAAAGAAGATAAAGAAACAGATCTTTTGACAGTGTTGGGGATGTGATTTAAGGATTTGAAATGGAAACATTTAACACATTATGACCAAGAGGACTCATTGCAGTTTTATAGCATAATTCAAGTGATAACATAAAAGTTATTTAATATATATTCTCCACAGCAAAATTACTTGGTGTTTTAAACTGAAATACTAACTTTTTAAGTATTTTAAACCAGAAATTGTTTTTAACCCTGACTGATGGCATATATTTATCATATAGCAGTGACCAATGTCTACTAAGCATGAAATAATTGTATTGCTTTTTTGTGCAGATAGTTCAATGTTAGAATGCTCACAATATCTTGTTTGGTATAAGCTAATATTTAGATTATTGCTTTTATGACATATCTGCCAATTATACTGTGTATTAATGTAGAATTAATATATTTTTGAATATAGATAATTGTGAAATTTGCAGCAACATTATCGTAAACAAGCGTCAGCCTTCTCAAATAAACAAGATTAACATAATCACATAATAATGTCATAGAATCATAGAATTGTTAGGGTTGGAAGGGACCTTAAAGATCATCTAGTTCCAAACCCCCTGCCATGGGCAGGGACACCTTCCACCAGATCAGGTTGCTCAGAGCCCCATCCAGCCTGGCCTTAAAAACTTCCAGGGAAGAGGCTTCCACCACCTCTCTGGGCAACCTGTTCCAGTGTCTCACTACCCTCATGGTGAAGAACTTCTTCCTAACATTCAATCTGAATCGGCCCATCTCTAGTTTTAATCCATTTCCTCTAGTCCTACCATTACCCGACATCCTAAAAAGTCCCTCACCAGCTATCTTGTCGGCCCCCTTAAGATGTGACCTTAAGTAGGCCACTATAAGGTCTCCTCGGAGCCTTCTTTTCTCCAGACTGAACAACCCCAACTCTCTCAGTCTGTCCTCATAGGAGAAGTGCTCCAGCCCTCTAATCATCCTCGTGGCCATACCTTTCTTGTAGTAGGGGCTCCAGAATTGGATGCAGTTAATATGCTGAATATAAAGACAAAAAAAAAATCGTAATATAAAAAAAAATAAATCTGAGACTGCTGAAAAGCAGACATCTGTTTCTTGTGTTTCTTGAATGCATTGACTTGCATTGTTCATATTTGAACTTTTGCTGCCAAGGCTGAAATCTGCATCTTCAACAAAGTTTTGCAAACTGGAAAATCTGATTACATATGAAAAGATCTACTTTGAATATGGCATTTTGATAAAATTTTTTAGATCTTTCAATAGGAACAGCAACCTCTCACAATCATGCATAAACATTATCTTTCTTTGGAGGCACTGTTCAGGATTGGGTAAGAATTCCCAACTTTGATCAAAGAGAAGAACATGTAACTTTAAGTGACATGTAGACCCTTGGTTGGACCTAAGGAGATGGTAAGCTGAATTTTAAATATATGATGTAGAAGAGCAGGGAAACAAAACACATTCCCTTACACATTGGGTATTTTTATTTCTTGTTCTTTTAAAATTAAACCTAAGACCTTTGAGTTTTGCACGGAAGAACTTCAAGAGACTCAAAACTATTTTTCACAGTAGGAAAGTGTTTCCTGTCCTTCACTAGCTTGTAGAAACTCCTGCTGATTCTGTTAACATTAGAATTATTACCTGAAAATCCAATTAATTTAATAGTGCTGTATTTTCCGTGCTCTATTATGCACATAATTCAGTTTTTATTTACACACACCACCATCTTATTTAGTGTGCTGTGTAATTCTTCTTAGAACCATAACTATCAGGCCAAGATCATGAGGTAGTATATATTATTGAGTATATATCACATATTAAGCAGACATAATGTTCCCTACATGCTCTATGCAGACCAGAAGTCTTAGAATACAAATTCTCACTAAGTAGATTAAAGAGATTAAAATCAGCTAAAGAGTCTAGAGAGCAGAGAGTCTAGACAAAAGAAATTGACATTATAGGCATCACCACACACTTTCTCCTGTTGTCTTTAACATGTTTAAAGGATTTTAAAATGCTTGTAAGTTTACCAGTTCTGCTTACAAGGTGGATAGTGGTCCTTAGAATAAACTATTTTGGTTCAGCATTTACAATAGAAAGTTAAAAAAGCTGTCTTTACATCTCACATAGGGATTGCAGATTTTAAATTCTTCAAGAAATATTTGAAAATATCTAAACTGAGTTTAAAAAGTAATACAGAATCAGGGGAATAAAAAGTTGCTAACTGGAGCCAATTTTTATTAATCCTATGACATATGTTGATATATTCCAAAATATCACACATCAGAGAATAAAAGGGTAAAGAAGTTGACACAGAAGGGCTGTTTGAACCACAATAAGTGAGTAAAATCAGGTTTTGTCTGTATAGACAATGATTTCCATACTAGATTTGTGGATGAACTACTGTATAGGCACAGAGGAGATAAGCGGCTCATCCAAAATTAGAATTCACTCTCTCCAGGTCTGACAAGTCAGATACATTTGTGCTTCTTGCAGCATACCTTGATCATCTACCATAGGTAGGAATCTCTGATTTCATTCAGGTGGACATTGAAGTGAAAATGCATCTCATGTCATGCACATGTATTACTAATGGGCTGGTTCTTATGTTTCAATATGAAATCTTACTGGGCATTTGCACTTCAATATTTCCTTATTTTAGGTATAATGTTCAGTTACACATTAAGGCAAAGATCAGTGTGGATAGCTTTATTTTCAGTATTTTTTATTTACAATAAAAAATGGTAAAGTCTAGATTTTACTGTTTATACAATTTGAAAGCTCATTTAAATTTTTTCCACACTGTCATTGTGTTCATTTCCAGGAATTCCTCTCATGTTTTGACATCTTGTCAGATGATTGCTCTATAAATACACCAACTTGATGGAAGCTGGTTTTCCACCCCCTGAAACCAATTTTTTCATGTTGGTAAGTTCAGATTCTGCTACCTACACATTACTTTTCTTTTCATGCGATTATGCTGATGGCATTCGCGTTTTTTTTTGAATTAAACAGACTTTTTAGATAAGTACTATTTTTTAGATTAGTATTTTGTAGTAGATGTAAGAAAGGTCTTTGAGGGAGTTCAGTCAGCAATGGTGATATTCAACTTGAGATTCAGAAACCTAGCTTCAGAAGCTTGATTCAGTTGCCCACTTGAGACGTGCATTTACATTTCCATCTCTAGTTCTACTTGAGAAGCTCTATGATATTTGAAAGTCCAAAGGAGTCTGGCAGATACAAGAGAGGATCTTTGGGACCCCCGCTCTACTGCTGGGGCTTGATTCTGCTGCTGGCAACTGGATATCTAGAATCACTTGCAATGTCCTTAGGTATTTTAACTGTCTTGCAGGTGCTTTTCCAGGTTTGCGTATCTCTCTAGGAACAGCAACTAGGAACTAGACTGACTAGAAAGTCTTTAGTCAGATCCACCTCAAAACTTTCATGTCCTTGGTTTCCCTTCACCTGTAGGACCAAAGTAAGTTAAAATTTTTAATCTCTTATGTACACATGAACAAACATGTCAGCGAATGAAATGAATACAGAGCTTTCCCAGACTACATCCTACTATTATGCATAATATTGTTCTTTTATTTTAGAAAGTCCAGTACCTTGATTAAACTACTACTCTAATTTATAACATATCCTTAATAGAAATGTTTTGACAACAGTTTCTTCAAAGTTAATTCTGAGGGAGGAAACATGGACATGATTTTATTGATTCATTTTAAATAAAGAAGCCTTAAACAACTCATGTATGTCAATGAGTGGGTTCTAAACATCCATTTATAATATTCAGTGCTGTCAAGAAGATAGATTTGGAAAAAATAGAATTTCATAAAAACAGGAGCAAATTCTCAATATCATCTTCTAAGAGTATTTATTGTAGTAAGTACAGCATATTTTCTGCAGGAAATCTCATAGGTAAAAGATAATATCTTCCTTTTTTCACAAAATAGGCAATAATGTGACTAATTTTTTTTCTTCTTTTATTTTCCACAGTTTCCCTTCTGAAATAATTTGAAGAAAGGCCAACCAATAATCCAAACAATACATTTTAGAACTATAAGTAAAAGGGAAATAACAACACCTTTTTTTGACGAATCAATTTTATATTACATCATTAAGAGTTGTTAGATTATTATTATTCAGAAATTATTTTTATAAACCATGTAGTGTAATTTTATTACTATACTCTAGTTCTCATTTATGTATGTTTTAGAAAATAATATTGGAAGCTATGGTAAACACACCTTACGTATATTTTTAAGATTTGTTCTAAATATGCAAGTGAAAATGTCTTTTTGTTAAAAAAATCTGATCTAAGTTTTCTCATTATTTAAGAGTAATAAACCAGCATTTTTAAAGTTCATTTTGTGCAACTATTTGATGTGAATGTTAATATTTATGTTAATGTTAATAGTGACAGTGACAGTAATTAGTAACAGTAATAGTAATAATAATAGTAAATGTGTCCAGATTTTAATTTCTAACAGTGATGATATTATTTGACTCGTAGGTTCTATCTTTTTCTCTATTCTATGGCTAATGGACATTCAGGTTCTGAATTTTTGAATTGGCTGTTTTTGAAAGCTCTGTTTTTTGAAAGTTCTGTTATTTGTCCCAGATATTTAATGATGGGAGGTGAGAGGGAGGAGGAAGAGAAAAAGACTAGAAAAGCCCTTTGCTTTTTATTTGTTAAATGTTTGTGACTCTAAGGTACCTCTCCTCATGCAGCTGTTTGTGAGGATGCTAGGGACAATTTTCATGACAAAATAGATTTGTAATGAATTCTACCTTAGTTTTTCCTGTATTGTATGGCAAATTTATGACAATAGTAACTGCTCTGTTTTGGTTGTAGGCATGCAGTCATCCAACAGAATTTATTAAGAAGCAAAATAGCTTTCTATGCTGATGAATATGTGTAAATTATGTTCATTCCTCTTTTGAAAGAAAGAATGCAAAATCTACTTTTTATGGCATTTTATCATGCTTACATGTTCAGATTTTCAAACTTGTCTGGTTCTATGAAAATATATACACAAATTTGCAAACTACTAAATATTTTAAATGGTATACGTATTCATTGCCAAGCCAAACAGGATTTTTTATTTTATGTCAGCATATATAAATTTAAGCCCTACAATTAACTTCACAAATTGCTTCACTTTTCGCTGTGAAAATGAGAGCTTTATCATTTCCTTGTCTTGCTTTTTAATGGTGTAGCTTTCCTATGAAATATATAATTTTTGCTCTTACAGAGAAACAATTCTAAAAAGCACAAAACAGCAGTGAAGTTTATTTACATCTTTTTCAGTGAAATAGCTCTGCTAAATATCCTTTCATCTTTATAATCCAAGATTATGATTAATTCTGCTATATTGTTTTGAATTTTCCAGTTTATAAATTCACTCAGCAATTCCCTCAGTGACAATAGGTAGGGACTACTCAAATAAATTACTACTCTGGTTATTAAGATTAAGGGATTAAGCTCTCAAGGTGTCACAACCCCCACTATAAATTTACTTGTGACAACTGAATATTCATGTGAATATATAGTTATTCGCAAGTTTACATACCTATAACTGTTGTTTGAGAACAACGATGGCCTACAGAAGAAGGATGGCCTGTTGATGGCAGTGTTAAAGCTTATCTATGATTCATGCTGTGGTGTAACTTGGGCTGTAATTGCTCCTTCAGAAACAGGTTTATTATATTAATTAATAAAATACTTTTATTAATACACAAGCTTGATCTGTTTATCCCTGGCTTACTAGGGTGTTAGCCCTTTTGCTGGCTGTGCTTTGTGCCACCTCAGTTGCCTCTTTCCAGGACTAATCTGCAATGGATCACAGTAACACTAAGCAGCTGTAGATGTGAGTCTAATAGTCCTGCTTGGTCTGAGGGCAAGACATTTCTTCCTTATTGTGCAGACTGAGGATTGGACAAGATTATTACATGACTCCTGTTATTATGATCTTGGGTTTTCTTCCTGTGGAAATCAGTGCTTCTGTGTCAGGAAAGGACCCAGCTCCTGCATGCCTGGCTCCGGTCTCAAAATAAGGATGCACTCTCAGCATGCCATCAGATAGAGAAGTGTAAAAGCATTCTTAGGAATCCTCCAGCTTATGTATAGCTGGATAAGCTCCAGACTGAATCAAAAAGAAAGAAGCAAGTGTTAATAAAAATAGATCATAGAATCATAGAATTGTTAGGGTTGGAAGGGACCTTAAAGATCATCTAGTTCCAAACCCCCTGCCATGGGCAGGGACACCTTCCACCAGATCAGGTTGCTCAGAGCCCCATCTAGCCTGGCCTTAAAAACTTCCAGGGACGGGGCTTCCACCACCTCTCTGGGCAACCTGTTCCAGTGTCTCACCACCCTCATGGTGAAGAACTTCTTCCTAACGTCCAGTCTGAATCAGCCCATCTCTAGTTTTAATCCATTCCCTCTAGTCCTACCATTACCCGACATCCTAAAAAGTCCCTCACCAGCTTTCTTGTAGGCTCCCTTAAGATGTGACCTTAAGTAGGCCACTATAAGGTCTCCTCGGAGCCTTCTTTTCTCCAGACTGAACAACCCCAACTCTCTCAGTCTGTCCTCGTAGGAGAAGTGCTCCAGCCCTCTAATCATCCTCGTGGCTCTTCTCTGGACATGTTGAGCATGTCCATACCTTTCTTGTAGCAGGGGCTCCAGAATTGGATGCAGTACTCCAGGTGGGGTCTCACGAGAGTAGAGTAGAGGGGGAGAATCACCTCCCTCCACCTGCTGGCCACGCTTCTTCGCTTCTCCTGATGCAACCCAGGACACGATTGGCTTTCTGGGCTGCTAGTGCACACTGACGGCTCATGTTGAGCCTCTCGTCCACCAGCACCCCCAAGCCCTTTTCTTCAGGGCTGCTCTCAAGCCAGTCACTGCCCAGCCTATATCGGTGCTTGGTATCGCCCCGACCCGAATGGAGGACCTTGCACTTGGTCTTGTTGAACTTCATAAGAGTGGCATGGGCCCACCTCTCCAGCCTGTCAAGGTCTCTCTGGATGGCATCCCTTCCCCCCAGCGTGTCAGCCGTCCCACACAGCTTGGTGTCGTTGGCAAACTTGCTGAGGGTGCACTCTATGCCACTGTCCATGTCGCTGATGAAGATGTTAAACAAGACCGATCCCAGTACTGATCCTTGAGGGACTCCACTTGTCACTGGCCTCCACTTGGACACGGACGCATTGACAGCCACTCTTTGGGTGCGGCTGTCAAGCCAGTTCTTTATCCACTGAATTGTCGGTCCATCAAACCCGTATTTTATCAGCTTGGAGACCAGGATGTCATGTAGGATAGCGTCAAAGGCTTTGCTCAGGTCCAGGTAAATGACGTCAGTTGCTCTCCCCTTGTCTATTGATGTTGTGACCTTCTCATAGAAGGCCACCAGGTATGTCAGGCATGATTTGCCCTTGGTGAAGCCGTGTCGATTGTATCCAATCACCTCTTTGTTATTCTTTTGCCTCAGCAGTGCCTCCAGGAGGATCTGCTCCATAATCTTACCAGGCACGGAGGTGAGACTGACTGGCCTATAGTTCCCTGGTTCCTCCTTCTTTCCCTTGTTGAAAATGGGGATTATGTTTCCCCTTTTCCAGTCAGTGGGGACCTCACCAGACTGCCATGACTTTTGGAATATAATAGAGAGCGGTTTAGCAACCTCATCCGCCAGTTCCTTCAGTACCCGTGGGTGTATCCCATTGGGTCCCATGGACTTGTTCACTTTCAGGTTCATCAGATGGTCACAAACCTGATCTTCACTTACGATGGGCAGTTCTTTCCAACCCCTGCCATTGTCTTCTATGACTCCAGGAGTGTGGCTGGAGCCCTTGACAGTGAAGACTGAGGAAAAGAAGTCATTGAGAATCTCAGCCTTCTCCATATCACTTGTCACCAGTTCTCCCATTTCCTTTCTGAGGGGCCCCACACCTTCCCTAGTCTTCTTCTTACCATTAATATACCTATAGATTTTTTTTTGCTGTTTCCCTTGATCTCCTTGGCTAGATTTAATTCTAACTGAGCTTTAGCTTTTCTCACCAGGTCTCTTGCTGTTTGGACAGCTTCCTTATATGCCTCCATTCCAGCTGTCCTTTCTTCCACTCCTTGCAAGGTTTCATTTTGTGTGACAGTGTGTTCAGGAGCTCCTTGTTCATCCAGGCAGGTCTCCTAGCATTCTTTCCTGCCTTCCTCTTTGTCGGTATAGTTTGCTCCTGGACACAGAGAAGGTGATCCTTGAATACTGACCAGCTGTCCTGGGCCCCCCTTGCCTCTAGAGCTTTGTCCCACGGCACTTTGGCCAGCAGATCCCTGAAACGATCAAAGTCTGCATGCCTGAAGTCCAGGGTCATAAGCTTGGAATACATCCTCCTAGTTGCCCTGAGGATCTTAAATTCTCTGGTTTCGTGGTCACTGCAGCCAAGGTTATCCCTGAGCCTAACATTGGTCACCAACCCTTCCCTGTTGGTGAGAACGAGGTCCAGCATAGCACCTTTTCTTGTTGGTTCCTCTACCTTTTGGAGGAGGAAGTTGTCATCAATGCATTCCAGGAACATCCTGGATTGCTGGTGCCTTGCCGTGTTGTCCCTCCAGCAGGTGTCACGGTGGTTGAAATCCTCCACGAGGACCAGGGCCTGCAAACACGAAGCCACTTCTGTCTGCCTATGGAGGGCCTCATCTGCTTGGCTCTGCTGGTTAGGTGTCCTGTAGCAGACCCCTACTGTAACATCACCTTCCCCTGTCTTCCCTTTAATCTTAACCCATGCACTCTCAACCAGCTCATTGTCCTTCCCCCTATCATTTAGCATAACCTATCATATATAGCATCTACCCATACTTTTGTGGTATAAAAATAGCACTCTGAAAGTCTGCAATACATGTTTCATGTTATTTCAGGTATTCAGAAATGAAAGTGTATAATAATGTTTATGTCCAAGGCCTACGGGGCACTACATGGACCCTAGGACGATTCAGAACTGGTTTCTTAGTCGCCCTCAATCTGTTCTGGAGGTGGCTTACCCTAACGAGCACCCGTGTGAGCCAGTATGGACCACAGGGCCTCGGGGCAAGACATTGCTTTATGGAGCACCTCCTTATGTAGCATTACAGATGCATTCTCGATAGAAATTGACAGCAAAAGAAGGCAGTTTCTGGTATTATCATCATGGGCTCTTTTGTCTGAGTAAATGATGGATATTTTTTTGGATGCTTGCCTAAGCATATTTACTTGTGTAACATTGCAACTGTTAATAAGTATGTATAAAAATATACATTAATGTAAAGTCCCAGCCAGTAGCCCAGTTCCTCAAATTTCTTAAGTTAGCAAAGTTTGGAAAGTATAATTCAGAAAGACATATTGGGCAAAAATTTTTTATGATCTTATAAATTTATTACTTCTTTTAGATTCTAATAACTGAAATAAATATATTATTTAGAAAGAGAAATAGAATAGATTACAAATTATTATTTTATTTTTTACATATCTTGCAGATGAGATATCAATGCTGAGAGAAGGCTATGTGTCTGTCTTGCCATCATGTTTTTCTAATGATTTCTTTCTACCCCCAAAAAAAAATCAAAGAGAAAATTTCAGTGTTGTTAACCAACTGTTCAACTGCAATACAAGAATCAGTTTTACATTAAGTTCAGTAAAGTTATAGAAGTATTTTTAATACCTGTTTTTTTAAAGGTGCATACTTTCACATCAGGAAAAGAGGGGAGCATATTTTATTTCTAATAATTTAATTCTGTTTGCTTATCTGTAAATGCTAGTATAGAAGTATATATTAATTTTATCAAAACAATAAAATCTCCAGTTAGTGAATATTAATGTTGTTGTAGGAATATGCCAGTGTGAATGAAACTTCAGTAAAAGAAATACTGGAAGAAAGGTTGGGCTGCCTGGAAGGAAGGGAGGTTTGGTTGACTGCACATCTGCTTGCTTCAAAGCCACTAGTAGCAATGTTATTAGGGTGTTCAAATGCACTTTGCCTCTTTTATTTCTGACTTAAATCTCTTCCTTTACCAAGCAGACGTTTTTCTATTTTGTAATACCCGACTCTCAATTTCTTCTGCTTGAGCTCTTCTATTTTGTATAAATACTGAATTTTTAATTAGGAAAGAAGTTATTCCACATCAAGTATGGGAGATGGGGACTAACTACTTTGGAGTTAGGTCTCCTTTTCTTTTTTTTTTTTTTTTTTCCCCCTCCTTGAAAACTGTGAATGTTTCCTCATTACAACCATATCGGTCTGTAAGAAAATCCACCAGCAATGCATTTATCCAAACTTTCTGGCCAACACTGCATAAAAGCATTTGGGAAATCTCAAAAATTTTCCAAGAGTGGGAAAATTATTTCTCTCTAGATCAGCACATGACATTTCTATTGTCTGGCAATAAGAAGATGCAAAAACTTACCAGTACAAGAGGGACTTATGGCCTCGCATACAGTACTCATGTTTTATTTACAGGTCTGCACAATTTGAGCTAGTATTTAAATAGCAGATGTTACAGTAATTTCTATAAGCCTTCTGTGAGTGTCTGACTGCCATCAGCAAGTTCTAGGTTCAAGTTTAAGACGTTGTCTTGATTTTCTACGTAGATGTTTAGAAAAATAAAACTAAATATTCTGATGCCCAACAAGATCATTTGCCCCACTTAAAAAACAGGCATTGATCAGTTTGCTAATCAATATTCTGTTAAAGGGAGATAATAATAATAATAACAATATCAACAACAACAACAATAATAATAATAGCAGTAGAATAGGTAAATACTGTCATGTGCCGTGCATAACTCTAATAGAACCAAAAGTATTTCTCAGACCGTGAAATACTTGTGTGAATTACCCTTTCAAAGGTAATCAAACAAAGTGAAGAAACTTAGAAACTTACTGTTTCTAAGATTTCCACTTTGATCTCTTCATCAATATCTTCTCCTTTTCAGTAAATATCATTAAATTGTCTTTTGGGGGTCATCTTTCTTGAGTAATGATTTTTTTTTTCATGGGGCAGAAAGGAGGGTATTGTTGTGGATGTTTTCCTTTTTTGTTTGATGCCTTAACCACCAAACCTGTATTCCCATAGAAAGTGTCCCATTGAAAGAGCACTAAATTATAGAGCTGTAGGTCTAGAAAGGATGTATGAGTTCACCCCTTGCACTGATAAGGCCAGGAATGTTTGTATGACAGTATACGATAATGTCTTTTCTGTTCAAAAATATCAGGAAATTATACACTGCCTATCATCAGTCCTTTCCAGTCAACTGTATTGCCAACATTTAGTAATCTCTGTTTTCAGTTATCCTTTCAAATTCAACTGACTTCTTCAAGCTGTTTTCCAAGAAGCCATGGAGAACAATTAATCATCTATAACAATCTGTGATACATTGGAAGTCTGATATCGTGTTCGTTCCCTCTCCCTTCCTTTTTTCTTTCTTTTTTGTTTTCATAGGTAGAGCCTTTAACATGTCTGTACAGATTTTTGTGTTGTTATCATGCCATTTCTGCGGGCAATCAAGACACTTTTGGATTCCAGTCTTCTAAATTTTGAATTCCAGTCTTCTAAACCTTAGTGATTCTTATAGCTTCATGTCATCTACACTTCTCACTTCAAGTGAATAACGTTTGTTGCTGATGTAAATACTGACTGAATCCAGGCAAATCTCGTGAAGATTATACAAATGTCCTTTCAGTTAACAGTGAATAGTTATAACTGTTATTTTGAAATCATTTTTTCATATATGTTTGTGGATGTTTCTAGTTATACTACATTTACTTAGAATATGGTGTGAAGAACAACATATTAACAATGTGAAATTTACCTAAGTTAATATTTATCTACTTTAACTTCATCCACTAAAACTGTTTATTTGTCAGAGAAGATAATAAGATTGCTTTGGATATGACTGTCTCTTGGCCACCACGTTAGCTATAGTTTTTTGTTTATTATATCCACTGAGGATTTTTTAATGATTCTTTAGTAAGTTATTCCAGATCATTTCAGAGATTGAAGACCAAATAATTCCAGAGAATAATAAATAGTTTACAGTTCCCCTTTGTACTCTTTTTTCCCTCTTTGATGAGGGCATAATTTTCTCTAGTTTTCTCTAGTCCTCCGAGATCTCCTTTCTCCTCTAAAAGTTAAGGAAGATAACTGTTAATCATTTAAAGACTGCTCTGACTAGCTTTTCTTAAAAACTAAGGAGTCAGTTTCATCAGGTCATACCGACAGACAGAGTACCCATATCATGTATATGTATATCCTTTAAAAAAATCTGTTTCTTTCCTAATCTAGGTAGCATCCCTGTTTCCTGTTTAGTGTAATTAAAGACCTAATCACGATCAGTCTTTATTTAGTGAAGACAAAAGTAAAGAAGGTAATGATGCCACAGTCTTTAACTGTTCTATGTTCTGTGCTTCTGCTCAATAATGTTTCTTATTGTTGCTTTATCTTTTTTCTTTTTAATTATACTATACTATACTATACTATACTATACTATACTATACTATACTATACTATACTATATATTGATAGATTCTTTTCTTGCTAGTCTTTAAATCCCTGTTAATTAAAATGAACCTTGCACAATAATTTTACTGATTTTACCTCTGTGGCTATTCTTGTTGCTTTAATTATGTTCCCTTTTGTTTTCTTTCCAACTTTTTACATGTTTCCATTATGATTTTCAGGTCATCCATTGATAATATTTTATTTATATATTTTCTATATTTTATTAATATATGGATAATTTTCTCCAGAGCAGTTAGTATAGACTCTATCAGTAACTGGTTAGCTTTCCTAGCTTTCTTTATTCTTTGATTATATTTCTGAGACTTTCATGAGCAGTTTCACAAGTCTGCTAAAGTCCTTCCTTCCTTCCTTCCTTCCTTCCTTCCTTCCTTCCTTCCTTCCTTCCTTCCTTCCTTCCTTCCTTCCTTCCTTCCTTCCTTCCTTCCTTCCTTCCTTCCTTCCTTCCTTCCTCCCTCCCTCCCTCCCTCCCTCCCTCCCTTCTTGTCTTTCTTTCTCTCCCTCTCCCCCCATCTCCCCCTTTCCTCCCTGGCTTTTGTCTGCAGTAAAACCCATAATAAGGAAACATTGTGGAAAGGTGAAAATTTAGTTTTAAGAAAATCATCTTGAATAAGCAATGAAAATATTAATGGACACCAGAGTTCCATGAAAAAATGGAACAGGCTTCTGGAGCAATGGAAAACAAAGCAATCTTTTAATTAACCAGTTTGCATGTAAACAGATGCAGCATAACACCTACACAAAGCACATAAATTATCATTGCATGTAAAATAATAAATGTGATGGCAAACTTTACTCTCAGGCAGTCAAGACGTCTAAACCAGGCTCATATTTTTCATGACAATGCTTCAGATACATATCTAGGTGCTTTGGTATCTTGAATTGAAAGAAGTTATGTGTCCTCCTCGATGGTTACCGCTATTTATGTCTTTACCATTCACTTGATACTATAATCTGCTTGCCACAACTTTCTTCCAACTGCCCCAAAAAGTGGATTTCTTCTTCCAGCAAGGCAAGTATATAAAAAAGTGTGACAAGTCTTCTATCTGGGCCTTATTTCAATGTGTAATGCTCTTGCATATAAATGTGAGTTTGAATTAATATCAGTTTTCCAAAATTCTTGAGGCAGCTATTTTTTTTGACGGGTAAGGAAACACATAGTGCTGTAGTAACCAAAGAGTTAAAAAAAAATATTGCTTGTGAATGCTCAATAAGCATCACAGTGATTCAAGTTTATCTTTTATTACTATACTAAGTAAGATTATGTGAAACCCTGTTGCTGGAATAATAGTATGACAGTGTAAACCATCAGATTAATTATGATAACTGTTCTACTGGATAAGAAAATCTGGGGGGTGATTTTCAAAATAACAGGCAGTCAATGAAGAATATGAAATGCTAGAGTTGTGTTCACAGTTGTGACAAAAACAGATGTATGAATTATGGTTTACAGGTTTGACTCTATAGTAACAGTAATTGCTTATGCAGATTGCCTACACAAATGGACTTAAATTTTTGCTCGTACAGTTGTTAGCCTGGCCTTTAGGCATTGGTTCCTAGTCTTGTCTAGAACTTAATCCCTGTGCAAATTATACTCTGTTGTATGAACTGTAATTTTCTAATTTATTCTGGCTGAGACTAGCGTTACATTATCTCAATGACTATATAAGAGGTGTTGACTTTTCTGTCTGCGCACGACTGTCTCCAGACAACACTGTAGCTGTCCTATCCAGGAACATCTGCAGACCTCATAAACTCAGCAGAGCTCATCAAAGTTGAACCTTCAGTGGGGGAGCCAGGAAATACGTCTCTACGGTCATAAAGACAATGTCATTTTTTTCCTGACTACTTACCTGAGGATGAATATCCTTGCATCAAAAACTATTTTAAATCCATGTTAAAAGTACAGAAATCCATAAGGGAGAATGTCCCTGACTCAGCACTTCCAGTTTCAATCTGTTAAAAGCTACAGCTAACTCCAAGTACTCTGGCAAAATACTACTGCAATCAATAGAACTTCTGACTCATTAAGGACAAAAAAGCAATACTAGATTCTGTTACTAAACCATTTTAAAATTAAATAAAACAGAAAAGTGTATGCACTGGGTAAGTTTTGATTCTGTGTCAGTTCTTGAATATGAAGAATTCTGTCTCATCTATATGTTAGCAATAACTAGAGCAGAACTGAAAATAATTTAAAAAAAATACTAAAGCTCACTATAGAACAGCTGAAAACAAAGGGAGCTGAAAAAGAGCCTGTAATTTATACAATAATAGCAGTGAGAAAAAAATTAAAAAGGAAATTCAAAATATAATGAAGTTAGATAAGAAAAAACCCAGAAAAACTTTGTTTTGCATGCCCCAAATAAATTATATCTCCTTTATAGCTCTAATGAAATAATGTAAAAGGAGGCAAACACTGAGATGCAGACAAGAAAATTTATTTTTATATGAGTTTTGAAACAGATGGAGAATCATGTGGCTAAAAACCCATTTAAATATATGGCACTTTAAAAATTCAGGAAAATGTTGGTGGTGTTAGACTGAAAATAGATATCTACATATCAGGACAAACTCAAAAAATGTGAGGAAAGAAGTATAACTTAGATGGTGACCTGAGGGAGAGAAAGAGGAGGGGGGAGAGAGATGCTCCTTGTAGCTACTTACAGTTCCTTTATGTTGGTTAATCTTAGTTGCTAAGAAGCTGAAAAAGGTACAAGAAGGTAGAAGATAAAATTATCCTCTGTTCTGCATCCATTCAAAACTTCTATGTCTCCAACCTCTTAAAAGTGTAATTTATGCTAATTTACTCTTCCTGAGATACTTGTTGAAAAGTATACACTACTGTCAATGTCTTTTAGGACACAAACAATCCCAGTGAAAAATTCTGTATGTATAGTCATCTAGAATTTAATCAATGATATTTTTACTGTCATATTCCTGTACATATTTTAACTGAAACTTGGGACCTCAAGTTATTTTCCTTGCACCCATAAAATTAATATCTACCTCCTAACCAACAAGAAGCCTAGATCAAATGTTATTAAACCGTTAATACGATTGTAGGGCTTTATTCCTTATACATGTTCCTTTGTTATTACTCTGATTTTTCAGTATTATTACTACTGAATGTTTCAGTATTATTACTACTAGAAGTTCCATTTAGCATTGTGGCCATACTTTATTGAGTGTTAGGAATATATTTGTGGTGGGTTGATCTTGGCTGGCTGCCAGACACTCACCCAGCTGCTCTCTCACTCCCCCTACTCAACAGAGTAGAGGGAGAAAGTAAGATCAGATCAACAAACTCATGGGTTGAGCTGAAGACACAGGGGTATCACTCAATAATTACCATCATGACAAGATCAGACATGACTTAGGGAAAATAAATTTAATTTACTGCCAATTAAAAAAAGAGTAGGATGGTGAGAAAAAACAGACAAAAACTAAAGCATCTTCCCTCCACTCTCACCTTCCTCCCAGGCTCAGCTTCACTCCTTCATTGTCAGCTCTTCTATGCGGGAATGGGAATGTGGATTTGTGATCAGTTCATAACATTTCATATCTGCCTTTCCTTACTCCTCACATTATACTCCTGCTCCAGTATGTCATCCCTGCCACACAATACAGTCCAACAGGGAAAGACTGCTCCAATGTGCGTCCTCCATGGGCTGCAGTGTGGATATCTGCCCCAGTGTGGTCCTCTCCATGGGCTGCAGTGACTACCTGCTTCATAGGAGTCCTCACAGGCTGCAGTGGGACAATCTGTGTCACCAGAAGAGAAGGAAAACATACAATTTTCAAGGAATATATTGACATATTCCTGCATCCTTTTCAGAGACTGAATCAGTCAAAGTATAAATTTCTATTTTCAATTGCCTTTAAAGAAACAAATGAACTACTGTTAACTGCACAAAAACAGCATCTAAACTTTCCATCAGAAATTAGTAGTCAAAGATTGGTTCCTACTATGATTGTGACCATGTTAAAAAAATAAAAAGCCTATGTATGTTTATAACTCTGCATAAAATAATGTGTAACTGTCCATGTTTGAGATGTGGGAAAAGAATCATAGAATCATAGAATAGTTTGGGTTGAAAGGCACCTTTAAAGGTCAGCTAGTCCAACCCACCTGCAATAAGCAGGGACATCTTCAACTGTATCATGTTGCTCAGAGCCCCATCCAACCGGACCTTGAGCGTTGAGGGATCCCTTGAGGGATGGGACACCTATCACCCCTCTGTACAACCAGTTCCAGTGTTTCACCACCCTCATCATAAAATATTTCTTCCTTTTATCTACTCTAAATCTACCCTCTTTTAGTTTAAAGACACTACCCCTTGTCCTATCACAACAGGCCCTGCTAAAAAGTTTGTTGCCATCTTTCCTGTAGACCCCCTTTAGGTACTAGAAGGCTGCTCTAAGGTCTCCCTGGAGCCTTCCCTTCCCCAGGCTGAACGACCCCAACTCTCTCAGCCTGTCTTCATAGCAGAGGTGTTCCAGCCCTCTGATCATCTTTGTGGACTCCCTCCAACAGGTCCATGTCCTTCTTATGTTTGGGGCTTCAGGGCTGGATGCGATACTCCAGGTGGGGTCTCATGAGAATGGAGTAGGGGGGAGAATCACCTCCTTCAACCTGCTGGCCATGCTTCTTTTAGTGTAGCCCAGGGTGTGGTTATCCTTCTGAGCTGCAAGAGCACATTTCTGGCTCGTGTCCAGCTTTTCATCTACCAGTAGCCCCAAGTCCTTCTTGGCAGGGCTGCTCTCAGTCCCTTGATCCCCAAGTCTGTATGATACCAGGGGTTGATGAAATGAAA
The DNA here is from genome assembly GCF_963924245.1 of Chroicocephalus ridibundus. Taxonomy (NCBI): domain Eukaryota; kingdom Metazoa; phylum Chordata; class Aves; order Charadriiformes; family Laridae; genus Chroicocephalus; species Chroicocephalus ridibundus. The sequence continues at coordinate 55,520,284 of NC_086284.1, forward strand.
TTGTATATAAATCACATCTGTCCTTCTGGAGTTTTCATTTCTGACTGGTTTTGTGTTTATGCCCCAAAATTGCATTTTGCATTTTTTATTACTGTTGGAAATTACAGCCTTTTACAGTAAATGATATCATATCCAGACCAAGATGTTAAAAAATGATTGAACTGGATCAACATGTTGGATTTGCCCTAAATAAATTAATTTCAAAGACACTATAGTTCATTGTGTATTGAGGATATTTAGTATTCATCTATCTGTTCTCGGTCCTTAATCCAACTTTCACATGTGCTCAACAGAGAAAGACATGAAAGGCCAATATTAATTTGGCACTTTTCCCTCGAACTTCATCCATACATCATGCATTTCCAATATTATTCAGTTTGAGGTTGTGGGCACAGAGCTAATGTGAAAGTTGTACAAAAGCCAGCTAAATCAGAAAGAACAATGCCAGCTACATGCCAGTGTTTTCATTTTCTGACTAAATGTCTTACATTTCCAGAAAGCCAGAGGCGTTTAATAAGCATGTCTGGCAAGGAGGATCAATTTGCATGTTTAGGGGATCTAGGAGAAAGAAGAAATTAATGAAGATTCATGTATCAATCAATTCATTGAAAGAAAATAGAAAGTAAATGCAAAACATCATGTTAATGAAAGTTCAGGTTCCACAAATTAAAACTGTATTTTATGTTATATATTTTAGGGCAAAAAGCTAGTGTATCTCGCAATCCACGTTTTTCCAACAAGAATGAAACAGATGATGAACCTAGGTGAAACGAAGCTAAGACCATCTATTTTCCTTATTTTTAAACATTTTCTGTAATTTTTCACAAGAGTAACCGTAAACAGTAGGCAAAATTAATTCTTAACTTAATTTCTAATTATTCTTTGCATTTTACATTATAGGTGACTAGAACAATGCATTTTCTGATAGAAATTGCTACAAGGATCCGTGGCAATACAGCTTGCAGATTCCATCTTGAAACGTGAAGTTTACAGTTTAAACACCTGAAGAGATCCAGCCTCCTTATTCAAATAGAATACACCAGAGATAATTTTTAAGGCCTTAGAAAAGCTCTCAAAATTCTAACTAAAAAAAATAAATCTTGAGCGGGAGAAAGAAAAAAAAAAATCAGTACAAGATCCAAGTCATGATCAAGACTTTTAAATAAGTTTGTGCTTATATTAATTCTCATAACAATATGCAACTAAAAGAGTGATTGTTTTAGTACATAAAGGAAAATTGTGGGAAAAGATAAATTTGTAACCAAGGGTCTGTACCGTGTGGTCTAATATTTAAAGACAAGCTTAAAGAATCTCTCAAGTTAAATGGGATTTAGAGGTGTAACCCAAAAGAAATAAAGTAATGAAAACAGACTTCAAAGAATTTCTAGTGAAGTTTGTTTTTTTTTTTTTATATACATACACATACACACTCTTCATTAAAAAAATCCTTATATTTTTAATTAGAAGTATATTTCTTCAAATAGTTACAGGGTGTGTCTTAAACTTAGTTTCAGAAAAATAAATAAGAATTACCTTTCATTTTGAAAGAAGGTAAGGTACAACATTAGCTCTTTTCAATAGACATAAAATTATTGTTTCTGCTCCCCCAGCTCAACTATTAATATTGCTTGAAAAGACAAAACCCACAGTCATTTCTAAATGGCTAAATATTAGTATAGCAAAACATCTCAGTATGGTCAAAGACAGTTTGTGACCTGATCAAAATAAACTGCGATATTTTTTGCACATTTAATAGATTCTCATAGGGCACATCTGTGTAATCCAAACAACATATTTTGATTGACCTCTACCCCTCCCCCATCCCAGTGAGGATGGATGTGATTGTATTAGCATTTGTAAGGCTATGAGAAGTACAATACATAGGAAGGGGCCTCTCTGGAAGATGTTTAGACTAGTTACATCAAAATACCATGCACCCTCCTGTGCAAATTGGAAAATAGGCAAGTGAAACAGCATGTATGGTGGTAGCACTAATTAACTTTGAAATATAGAACATCTCTTGAAGGAAACCCAATTACACTACCTTGTAATGTAAAAGCTTTGCATACATTGATAATATTTTGAAACAACTGAAATGAAATTGTGTGGTCTCAAGGCATTAATTGAAGACTTCAAGCACATTTCTTTGTCATGAAGTTAAGCATGAACTACATTGATAGAGCCAAACAACCGTGAACTAATGGATTGTGTAAAAGTGTACAATCCAGATTGAGCAAATGGCTTTAGTTCTATAATGGCATGAAACAAAAGTCCATGATAAATATTTTCAAATTGATAGCAGTTTTAAATATGAAGCTATTTTAGGCTGTGTGAGACCATTTTATCAATAGTTTGTAAATGGATCATGGTTATTCGAAGAGTTTTACATGTTTTATGGTCATATCACTTATATAGTTATTGAATGAAGTAAAATAATCTAAATAGAAATATTGTGGTTAGAGTTGTCTCCAAATCCATTAAAAAGAATTCAGACATTTCTTAAGATGTCAGAATAGAAACAACGACTAATGATTTAGTAAAAAAAATCTTTAAAAAAAAATTGGGGGAGGCACTTAGCTACTTTTGTCAGTGTTATGTGTTACTTAATCACCTTTAATGAGTTAAATATGATATATGAGAAACACTGTATCATACAAATGGCATGTTACCAATAATGCAAAAATATGACTCTGAAGTGTGCAAAGGTAAATGAATTAAGCTCAAACCAAAACAAAAGTTCATTAAATGTGAGTATTTTATACAGAAAAGTCCTAGGGAAAATAGTGTCAAGCAATAAATAAATAATGATAGCCCTGCATTTATGAAGCTTGTGGAGAAGTGTAGTGAGAAATACTTGTGTTGAATATAAACAACGTCAAGATCTTTCAGAGAAAACTGGTGTCCAATCTTATTTGGAAGGCTGGAAAACAGTTTTTGGACAATCAAAAGGGACCATTTTACAAACACTACAGGCAAAAGGAAGAAAAGCAGCACTACAGATATGTCCTTGTTTTGTTCTAGAAACCATTAGAATATATCTTTCATTTTAGAAACGTACAGAAAATTTAAGTGGCTCACTAACAGAGCAAATGAATTTCTGTTATGGTCAAAAGCTGGGATGAATGTCAACTGCTTAAGAACGATAATGTATTCTTATAATGAGAAATCATTGTAAGTGAAGGGACTAGCATTTATTATTTTTTATTTCTGAAAAGAAGTTACGATGTGGTGCCTTCTATCTTGAACTGCTTTATTTTCATCACTGGCAGTTTGATATCAGTTTCCATCAAAGTGTTTGTTGTTGTTTATGATAAATGGATGGCATGAGGTCAGGAATGCATGCAGAAGAGGATGTAATGTGCCTCAGTAAAAATCAGAGGTTTGTCTTAGTTTTAAATTCAATCAATTCAAACAAAAACGCCGACTAAATCCCGCTACAAGCCAAGGTGTTGATATGTGCTAATGTATTTAAATCTACTTGATTAGAGAGTTTGGGAAAAAAGCCATACAAAATTAAAATAGATGGAACATAGCAAAAAAATGTTGGAATTACACCTTTAGCAAAACTTGTACAAGTATCTTATTCTGACATTCTTTTGCTTTCTAGTTAACATAAGAGGTCCTTCAAGATCTTTTGCCCAGGGGAGAGCTCAGGTGAACAGTTCTTAGCAAGAATGAAGCAGAAGGAATAAATAACTCTAGAATATATTGCTGTTTCTGTGAGGCCTATTTGTCAGTGCTCCCAGGAGGCTCCTGAAGAAAATAGATTCTGATGATAATTTCAACATTTCTCCAGCTGAACTGGTGAATAAATTTCTGTCATACAGATATAAAATTGTTTAAATGAAAAGTCATATTAAAAAGATGTAGTTTTAAGGCTAGGAAAAGGAGTTAATTGTATGAAAAAACCCACCAAACTAAACAAAGCAAACCAAAGGAAAACAAGAAGACGGTGTAGGTAAATATAAGCAGGGGTAATTTAAGTTCACATTTCAAATCAAAGTCAATAGAGTTATAGAAGAATTATTAACAGGGAGTGGTTTTGTCTAACAGCTGGTCATTTCCTCCCTTTCTACTAACCTCTTATATTGCAGTACTCTTTTCCACATACAGTCTGTGGTATTTGCTGACACGTGAGCCACAACTTGTCCTACACGTCTGGCACTCCCCAGTTCCTCACAGAGTATATCTATACCATGCTGTAACATGCAGGAAATCTTTGCGGTGCTAATTTCCCTTGCTGCGTATTTGCTATGCACTCAAGTGTACATTTACAATGGTTTCCTGACATGTAATACCAGGGCTGAAGCTATGCACTGGGGGACCTTCAGAAATGTCCCTCTTGCAATGGGGATGTTTGGTCATTTAGCATTTGCTGTCTGTGCGTGTGGGGTGCATGCCTCAGACCAACAACTGACATGAGCATCAGTGCTGGTACATTTGTCACCGGATTGTGAATGTGTGGAGTCACACCCTGGTCCTTCTCTCTTTGCCTCTCTTTAGTTGTTAATGAAGATTCATCCAGGGTGCACTGTCATGCTTTTCTCATGCATTATGTCCTACTCAGAATAAAGCTGACTAAACATGGTTTATTGTGTTTAGTTTTGACATTAAGAATGTGTCCTTCTTTCATTCAAAGGATCTGGATTTCTACAATTTTGGCAAAACGAGTGTTAAAAAGAATCTCTTTATCAGGGATTGTAGTGATAGGATGAGGGGCAATGGCTTTAAACTGAAAGAGGGTAGATTTAGATTAGATATTAGGAAGAAATTCTTTACTGTGAGGGTGGTGAGACACTGCAACAGGTTGCCCAGGGAGGTGGTGGATTCCCCATCCCTTGAAGTGTTCAAGACCAGGCTGGATGGGGCTTTGAGCAGCCTGGTCTAGTGGGAGGTGTCCCTGCTTATGGCAGGAGGGTTGGAACTAGATGATCTTTAAATCTAACCATTCTTTGATTCTATAAATACTTTATCTTTTTTTTTTTTTTTTTTTTGCATGTGTTAGTACCCCTTTAATGACTAATTGTTTCTCAGAGATGATAACCTCTTTTTCAAAATTAGTTTGTGCTCCCAGAATGGGAAAGTTTGCCAACTTTGTACTCTTTTATCCTTTTTCGCCAAAGGTCACATCTTGAGAGAATTGCATTCTTGAGACCCATTATAAGCAGTTGCAGTCATTACATATGATGAAACAGCACACTATATGGTCTGAATGGAGAAGAGGTGCTACACATAATTATTGGAAAGTCTGCTGTAAAAAAAATGAAACACAGCAATTTCTACCCACTGCTAGTAGCCACAGGTAGGCATTATTGGTACAATATCCTGAAATAGCAGGAACACAAGCAAAGTAATTCATACAGGTAGATTGAGAAACATTCTTAGATAACCTCTAGTACAGGGCAGGGATTAATATGAGGGAGAAGCTAGGGAGGTGTTCAGAATTTTGCTTAATCCCCAGGTCTTTCCTATTGCCTACATTGTGCCACAGGTCTCAAGGGAACACGTATAGCTAATTATCAGAAGGACTTTCAGTTTATATATGTGTGTATATATATATATTTTTTTTTTCTTGAAACTATGCACCCTATTACAGCTATACACAAGCTGGACAGGAGAGTTGCTAAACAAAGTAAATCTTTAAAGTGCCTCAGATATCAGAATTATTTTATTGCAACCAATTACTTTGTCCATATGGCCAGAAATTCTCTGAAAAATAGTCACATTCTATCTTATCATGTAGATCCCTGCTTATATGTATTTCTTTTACCAAGAGTGTGAGTCCTTGTTCTGCTTCTCGTCTGTTATCTGGGGCTTCCATAAAAGTATCATAGGATGTCTTAATAAAATCTCCATGGATCTCCATGCAAGGCTATATGCAATTGTAGTGCATAGTAATGAACCATCTGTCACACTTGAACATTTATCCTCTTAATCTGAAGGAAAGAAGGACATGGTGAATGGGATTACGTTCCAAATTAAAAGGTCAAAATTTGGGTGTCTACATGTAGATGTTTATATCTACATGAGCTAGGTGAAAAAAAGTCACAGTGTGATAATTGATCCTAAAATATCTCATGTAACTTATTATTTAGTACACATGATGTCCAGTGAGAAAATGTAAGAGACCAAATTATGAGCTGCCAATTTCACTGCCCTGTTAAGGTTGCAACTCAGAAGTCTGCAATCCTAGCACGAGTGGGATCAGCAGTCCTGAGATCATATGGTGTAACATGGCTGGTTCTTCTGTGGCTGGGTCCAGACAGCTCTAATGCATAAAAAATATAATACCATTGTATAGGTGCAGTTGTAAGAAATCAGGTCTTTTTATATCCAAATTCTGTGAGGTATTATTTGACCAGGAAATTGATTATTTACTAGGCATTAGTAGGCCTTGAAAATAATTTGCTTTTTCAGTTTTTCTCTGAAACTTCTCTGAAGAAAAGTGTACCAATTTCCAGATTTAAATTTATACCTTTAAAGCTGTTATTGATCCACATCATATTATATGATCTCAGACAGAAATTCTTTAGGAATACATTTAAACCCTAGAGGGCCAGTAGGGCCTGTGGGGGGTGGAGAGCATTGCTGTTAGTTGCCAGAACCACTGGGATACCATGGGAAAACAATAGAGTCCCTGCTGTTGATCCATCTGCAGAATATTCAACATGCCAGCTTGCTTCATTGGGGTGGGCAGGTAGAGGTCTTCTGTGACAAAGTCGCAGAAGTTACCAAAAAAAATAGCAGGATGAATTTTTTCCCTTCATTACATTTTTCCAGGTGTTCTTTCCACTGAGACAATTATAATTCTTGTGTTATTGTTTTTGATGCTAATGTCAACTGGTGCTAAGACTGAATTTATTTATTCACCACCTGGTGCAGGATCCGCTGACTTCTTTTGTTTCTTCTCCATTACTTAGGAAGTTAAATTGCTAATCACGGCTGGGTTCAGCTCATGAAAGAGTGAAGTGCATTATCATAAAAATGATAACACAACCAAGCAAGCAAGCAAGCAAACAAAAATACTGCTGAAAGACGTATCTGGGAGTTTCTTCCAGCCATAGCCAGTAACGAACAATCAGACGCATTCCTCTTCTCTTGTTAAAGATTTGCCATTAGCTTCCAGAAAAGCTTCTCCTCCTCAAGTTATACATATTGACATGTAACAACACATGCATTACTTGCAGTCTGGAAAATTACCATTTTGAACTGAGAAGAGCAGAATCAAAATATTCAGATATACAATCTCTTTTCAGTTGGTCTGCACTTGATAGCTGTGCGTCCTATGCTCTTATACTTTTCTTTCCTTGTTTGAGTACTGGTCATAGCAGCAAGCTTTACTTAATTTGCTGCCACCAACACTAACTTCTCCTGTTCCCATTCCTGCCCCAATTCTTCTATAAGAATTTGACATCCATGCATCATCAGAAAAGCAGAATGATACACTGCTAGTGTAGAAACAGATCCAAACCACAAAGACAGTGGAGAGACAGAGGTGATGGTCCAGTTGGAGGCTTGTAGCTAGTGGTGTTCCCTAGGTGTCAGTACTGGGCCCGGTCTTGTTCAACATTTTCATCAATGACCTGGATGAGGGGACAGAGAGCACCCTCAGCAAGTTTGCTGATGACACAAAACTGGGAGGACTGGATGACACACCAGAAGACTGTGCCACCATACAGCAAGACCTGGACAGGCTGGAGAGTCAGACGGAGAGGAACTTAATGAAATTCAACACGAGCAAGTGTAGGGTTCTTCACTTAGGAAGGAATAACCCCATACACCGGTACACTGGAAAGCAGTTCTTCAGAGAGAGACTTGGGAGTCCTGGTGGACAGCAAACTGCTCATGAGCTAGCAGTGTGTGCAAGTGGCCAAGAAGGCCAATGGTCTCCTGGGGTGCATTAGAAAGAGTGTGGCCAGCAGGTCGACGGGGGTCATCCTCCCCCTCTACTGTGCCATGGTGAGCCACATCTGGAGTACTGTGTCCAGTTCTGTGCCCTGCAGTTCAAGAAGGAGAGGGAACTGCTGGAGAGTCCAGCAGAGGGCTACAAAGATGGTGAAGGGCATGGAGCACCTCTTCTATGAGGAAAGGCTGAGACACCTGAGTCTGTTTAGCCTGGAGAAGGGAAGACTGTGAGAGGATCTCATGAATGCTTATAAATCTCCAAAGGGTGGGTGTCAAGAGGATGGGGTCAGGCTCTTCTCAGTGGTGTCCAGTGACAAGACAAGGGGCAATGGGCACAAGCTGGAACACAGGAAGTTCCATCTGAACATGACGAAAAACTTTACTGCAAGGGTGACAGAGCACTGGAGCAGGCTGCCCAGAGGGGTTGTAGAATCTCCTTCTCTGGAGATATTCAAAACCTGCCTGGATTCACTCCTGTCCAGTCTGGTCTAGGTGAACCTGCTTTGGCAGGGGGATTGGACTAGATGGTCTCTGAAGGTCCCTTCCAAACTCTACAATACTGTGATTCTGTGATATTCTCAATGAGTTCAATGGGGTTTGAATAATGTTGAAAGTCTTAATAAAAATTATAGGAATAATTTTAAATTCCTTATATTTGAATATGAATGAGCAATGCATTCTATAAGTGATTTATATTAGGTGGACCAAAAATGTGGTCCAGTTCCACTCATGTTCTGTGCATTCAACTAATTCACTCTGCTCAGTTGTTATCATATTTAAAGAATGTTCCCTGAAGCTCTTGACCCAGCAAGGCATTTTGTTTACCTTAGTCTAGGCACATAATGGAACCCATAAAAACCTTGTCGTGATTGATTTATACTTAAACTTTTATTCATGTATGCTTGTTAGTTCAGGTCATATGTACACAAGTTACAGATTTGCTCTGTAAAAATTACTGTATTATTTTAATTTTAATACTGGGAAAATGATTAATATTTCTCTAGATGATACTAACAACAGATACTTCAGAAAGAGCTTTATTACAAGAAGTTCAAATTCCATGCTTAGTTGAAGGCATGCTGAATGCAATTAAAATACATCAAACAATGAAATATGTGTTGAACAAAAAAATTCAATCTTTCCATACGCTAGCACAGTTGTCACTCAGCCGTTATTTTGTAATGTCACTGCAGAAACATTGTCCAAAAAGATAAATGATTACTTTTGTGGCAAGTCGCCATGAAAACAAATTAAGTTTAACAATTGCACAAAATACAGATTACTGGCAACGCTTCTCAATATCTGGCATTTGATTTTATGTGTTTCCAGTTATCTTTCACTTTGCTTCAATATTTTCTTTATCATTTTAGACAACTGTATGTATGAAAGGATTGTTATACAGGAAAATAGTTTCCTTCATTTGCTTCTTCCTTTTTAATTTTTTTTTTCTCCTCTCCCTTCTCTTCCCAAGTATTGCTTTAAGAAGACTAGGGCTTCCTTTTTTAATTTTTTTTTTTCTTCTTCTGTGTTTAAATGCTTTGTCTTTTATTAGTGAAATATATGACAATATTTTTCCCAAAAATGCATGAGTTTAATGGTACTGAACATTAACTGATCCTCTACAAAGCTTAAGGAAGATAAATGGCCATTTATATTTCTAAAAAATTGTATGGTATTAAAATGCAAGACATTAACTTTCTACTATCTCTAATGAATTAAAAAAATAAATAAATCTAATAAATTTGTATCACTACCCTAAATGTTTGAATGTAACTTTTACCTTCAACCTATTAATGAGGCTGTGAAAATTACATGACAGTCACACTAGTGGATGGAAGAGTACAAGAATTTGTTTCGTGTTGAGGGATTTCAGTCACTGAGACCTCCTTTGTTTGCTAGTGACACATTCACTTCAGACCTAGTGAAGCTGGGATAAAAAGAGTTAAATGCATTAGTAGGTTTAATTTAATGCATTAAAAACATTTCCATTTTTAAGGATTTTGAAGCACCATTGTCTGTTTTCTTGAATTTTAACTATTCAGCTGGTTTCGAAGCAGTTCACTTGCATTGTAATATTCTTACTTACAAAAAATTCTTTTACTTACAAAAAATAGTAACTGATGAATTTTCAGAAAAAAATATCCTTAATGTTTTATAGCTAATTTCACTCCACCAAAACTTATTAACCATAGTAGGCTCCATGGAGTTCCTTTTTCAACAAGAAAGCAGTCATATACTAGAAGTCCCAGTTAAATAGAATTTATGCAGGTTACTGTAACAGCATTAAGTGACAAGAGGTCACTAACATTTCTATATTTAAGGCTTTTTTTCTGTGCAGGCAACACGCTGAAAAATGGGCAACAATAGTGCCAGTCTCTTTAAGGCTGTATAGTTTGATGAACAATATAAAACTCTCCCAAGGGGCTCCTGATAATAACTGTGGCAACAACAAGCCAATCACACAAAGGCAACATTGGAATATCATAAAAATAGGGAATCTTGTGGGCCTCATCCCTCTTTTTTGCATGACAGATATCTAAAGGTGTCTCCCAAGGCATGGGATACCACAATATTGCTATCTTTCAGTAAAGCAGGTTTCAACATACAAGTGAATTGATTACTTACAACTATTTAAATGGAATAAGAAATGATAATACATTATTCTTTTGTGTGCTTAAGGAGATGAAGGGTTTTGTTTGTGTATTTATCTATTTAGAGAAATACTCCACTCATCCTTTTTTTGTCAATTTGAAACACAATTTGAATATGTGAACATATTTATTCTATATTTTAATGCACTGAGTTTCTGTGTTTAAATTCACGTGGCATCAAGCTGTGTTTTCAATTAACTTTCAAAAAGTAACTCCTTGCAATTGCTGTGGCTATGATTCCCAACACTGAGGACTAATATCAGCAATCTGTTTCTAATTTTACTATTATATCAGAAATCTTTTGTCAGTGTAGTCATTTTGCATGTAAGAGACAAGATACTTAACACATTATATTGGGAATGCTATACTGTTTTATCTTAAAGATATTTTACAAAACTGCTGTCCATTTCTTTTTTTTTTTTAATTTTCATTTTTCTCTTAAAAGACCTTATAGCTCACACCAGATTCTTCTTTTATTACATGCTATGAATTTCTAATCACTGATTACATCTACATTAATTTTTGCCTCCAGCTATTTTAAAAAATTGTCCTGTTGTTCCTTGCTGCCTATTTTTTTTTCATAGCTGAGCTTATTTTATCTTCACATTTGTTTGTTCTCAGAATCGTTTCCTTGCTCTCCACAGGAACAGAAACTATCTTTTTGTTTTGTTAGAACACCTTTGAAAAGTGATCAGTTGTCTTTTTACAAAGGCCTAAAGAAACAAGTAATTTGAATATTTCTATTTGTTTCCCTTGAAGTTTTGCATTTCCAGTTCTGATTTAAATGTATGGGAAGAGTAAAAATAAAAAAAAAAAATGTTGAAAATAAATTATCTGATTTCGTAAAAGTGGTTTGGGTTTTTTGGGGGGGAGGGTGTGTAGGTTTTTTATTGCTGGGTTGTTGTTTTTTTATTAATTTTGGGTTGTTTTTTTTTTTTTTTTTTCCTGAGCTGAAGTCTTTTCAGACGCATTAAGTCCCAGGGATTCTGAGCAGTCTTCATTTACCATGTATGAAGAGACTATACATGTGGAAAAGGCCAATGACCTGCAACATACTTGAGACCTTTGCTGCAGCTTAGGGATGGATGGAATGGCACATTCATACATTATGGACTGGTGGATGCATCCAAAGTCATTCTTGGGATTTCCAATGATTTTCAAGCCTGGTGAGAACCAGTAAATATGAAACAAGCAAACAAACAAACAAACAACAAAACAAAACAAAGAAAAAATCTAAAAAGCAAACAAAAAAATAACAGAGATAACATGTTTGTTAAAAACAGGGTGCGTTCTTCAGGCAAAGTAATATCAATAAAATAAAAAATACTATTAATGAAATACTGTTTCATCAAGATGCAGTTGCTGATATATGTAGACTGTGTAGTGATGTTTGAAAATCATAAGCCTAGTATGAAACTGGGTACAAAATGGACTGAACCATAATAAATAAATTTCCTTTAAATAAGTAATACTATACTCATATATTGGTCTCCTTTAGACATGTTTAGCATAGTCTTCATGATATCAGATATACAACTATGTCTGATCACTATTTTATTCTCAATAGCATTTAAACAGTCTAATAACTTTTAAAACACCTGGTCACAGAGACTAAGGAAGTAGGACACACATTTGAAGGGCACTGAAAATTAAGAAAATTTATCTATCACTGTTCTTCAAAACATTTTTGAGTGGCAAAATGCAGCCCCTCCTCAGTAAACAAGCTGTGGCATGTAGAAAGATCAGGAACACCATGCGGGTAACAGCTGAAAACTGAAAAGGGTATGACTATTCTTTGAACACCCACGGTCAATATGTGCAACTTTATGCAAGATGGAAATCACAGGAGAATCACACATTATCAGTGAAGTGAGTCATGGCTGATAGAGACAGAAAACAAATGTATGACAAAGTTGAACCAGAAATTGTTAAAGTATGTGGGTTTTCTTCCATTATTTGAGTGGATATTAAACTAAGCAAAAAATAGCCATGTATTTTAACTAGTTATGATTTTTATATTCTCTCTCTTAACGAAAAAGAAAATAATTTACTGGTTGCTGAGTTTTAAATGTACCCTAACATTCCTTTAGTAAACCTACCAAATATGTAATCAGTAACTGAATTCCTCCAATAAAATAATTGAAAATTATACTGTTAAAAGAGATCACAGGACAACAAGTTATATTTGATGACAAAAACTATGGAAGACTTTTATTGGACTATAAGTACTTCATTTTTTTTCAGTGTGGCTAGGATTAACATATTTTCAATAAGAGCATATCCAAAAGTAAATGTGCGATCAAATTCCTTGCAAATGTCCCCTTGTTGTATCTCACTCAACGCCACTTCATTTCTCTTCCAACATCCCAAAGGAGGAAAGAGTGAGGAACTGATTTCTCATTACTGAGAGCAACTGAGGTGCTGATAAGGTCTTCACATTACTACCATAATAAGTGCTTCAGTTTATCACCTCTGACCTCCCTTTCTCACCACATTTAAGATATTTCTTGTTTAAGGGGTTGTGCAAAAAAATCTCAGGTGGTAGAAAGAACATAGCATACTTTATTCCTACTGTAGATTTTACCAGTAGTAGATTTTTTTTGTTTGGTTGTTTTTTTCTTCTAGATAACGATTTATCCCTTGTATTCTGTTTTTCATTTCATATCATCCTTGAAAAGCATCTTTCTGATTTCATTCACATTTATTTACATAGGCAATTTTTTAATGATTTGTGCATGGAATTCCAAAGGGAAAACTGAAATGAATGAAGCCAAAATCAACGTATTGTAAGGGAAAAAGTGCTATTTGACTGTGTAGCTTTAAGCATAAGTGAAAGCATTACCTATCAGCATACAGATGCAATGGATGCTGAAGACATAAACAGTCTTCAGAGGCCCTGTGTTACACACTGAAGCCTCCTGAATTTGACTGATAATTTATAATTAAATATTTTTTTTAATTAGGAAAATTACATCATGATCTACTTAGAAGTGTTTTGAACGTTTCTCAAGAGAAGTTAATCTGATAATTATTTCCTTACATTTTCTTTCAAATAATTTGATAACTCTATATTAAACTTTGTTTCTTGCTGAAAATTAGTAAATAAAGTGGAATTATTAATAAAGTATAGAAGAAGGTATCCAATTTGCTCACAACTGGTTAGTCTTTCTATCTTTGATCATACTTATATCAACCCACTTAGCTTCTTCATGCATATCCATTATGTTAGTGTCAGATTGTTGCTACAGAAGAGTGGGGAAAAACATAAAGTAATGCCTTATAAGATTTCTGTGCATTCCAAAGATCTGTTTGGGTTAAAAAAGTGCTATTGGTGTTGATTCATAAAGACTTCTTAATCAGTATGAAGGTAATCTGTATGTACATAAACACGTATCATATCATAAGGTTATTTACTGCATCACAAACTGTGGTTCCACAGGTTCAGATGTGTTTTCCATAAATAGCTGTGTCCCATAGAGGGTTTTTTTCAGTTTTGAAGATCAGTCAAATTTTTCACCATTTATTCCTATGATGCTAATTCTCAGATTAACCCAAATACCTTCTCTGGTGGTAAACTACGTGTGTGAGAAATATGCCTTTTTACATGTCAGATTACCCAGAATCAATTTCATCATTTGCTGAATTTCAGAGCAATAGCTTACCAGTTTTCAGTAATGGAATAAAATACCTGAAGCTAAGGAAATAACAAAAGCATAATTGAGAATATGTTTTTTAAAAGTTGATTTTTACTTCTCCAGTGTCTCTACATATCTCTTAGATTAAGATAGAAATTCCATCTTGGATGCAGCTTCAGTTTTTAAACACCTCAGTTTATTTATCTGACTGTAGAAATTCACATGTGAAGTAGGCTATCTAAGCTCACACTGAGTTTAACGGAAATCTGACCTAAATCAACTTGTGTCCATAGAGAGGTGTCTAGTAACATTTGATAACACTTTGAGCTTAAAATATATCAACACAATAGAAGCTGATATAACAAAGGACTTATGGGAGACCCATGTCCTTCTGGAGTGACAGCTTGATGCCAGTCCTGATTTGATGGAGTAACTCAAACAAAGTTCTGGGGGCTTAAGTGTGTACAACTACATTGAAGACTTTTTGTTAAAGAGGTTTTTTGGCTACTCTGACAGTCACCATCACTAGGAAAATATTGCTATGAAGCAAAAGGATAAACTTTTCAAACCCAAGCTGAGATCCTTGAATTTTGTTTTGGTTTTGTTTTGGTTTTGGTTTTGGTTTTTTCTTAATGTTCAAGATAAAGCAGAAAGTGCTACTTCCTATCCTTAATTCTTGGCTTCAGATTATTATTTCTACTACAGTCTGCAGGCATGCTGCTAAAATTTTATGAAACTTGAGATAAAAACTAGTGAATCTGCAAATTTATTGCTAGATTTGTAATTTAGCATTATTCTTTAAGACCCTTAGAAAGACTAGGTGTGGTAGACGAACTGCTGAAATTTGGAATAGGTTATTTTTTGCATAGGAATTCTCTAACTTACTGCTTTTACAGACTCTTATCTTTATAGGGTGTCTGGTTAAAAATAATAATCAAATAGCCTAATACTGATTAATGTCTATACATCGCTAATTTAGCAGCCACAGTATGAGGGACTCACATAATCTCCATTATGCTTCCTGTTGCAAGATCAAAATTTGCATAAATTGTCTCTAACTTTTTTAGAAGCCGGAAACTAAGAAATACGTTTTCTTGCTTGTTAGGACTTTCTATTCATGCTTTCAATGTCTTCTCCTTCAAATAATGGATAAATAAATGAATAAATAAATAAATAAATAGAAATTGCTAGCTCTTGTTGTTGTTTAACCCTGGTAGGCATCTAAGCTCCACACAGCCGCTTGCTCCCTCCCCAACAGGAGGATTGGGAAGAAAATCAGAAGGGTGAAAGCAAGAAACCTCATGGGTTTAAGTAAAGACAGTTTGATAGATAAAGCAAAGCCATGCACACAAGCAAAGCAGAATAAGGAAATCATTCACTACTGCCCATCAGCAGACAGGTGCTTAGCCATTCCCAGGAAAGCAGGGCTCCAACACGCATAATGATCACTTGGGTAACCCAAGTAACTTGGTGTGGAATACCCCTTTGGTCAGTTGGGGTCAGGTGTCCTAGATGTGTCCCCTCCCAACCTCTTGTGCGCCCCCAGTCTGCTTACTGGCAGGGTGGCATGAGAAACAGAAAAGGCCTTGGCTCTGGGTAAGCACTGCTCAGCAATAGTTAATGCGTTAGTGTGTTATCAACATTGTTTTGGTCACAAATTCAAAACAAAAGCTTTTTTTGACTTTGTCCATTTAACTTTTTTAGTCTTTTTTGACACATTACTCTTGAATCATTGCAACTAGGCAGCTTCAAAGGCTTGAATCTGGATTCTCAACCTGATTGAAACACTTACATTGAATCATAAGATAGAACATCAGAGAAACAATTGAAGTTGTTATTTATTAGACTTGCTGTCATTTGCAGACTTCTCCTGTACTCTCTCCAAAAAACCCTCACATTAAAAGCACATTTAACCATAATAGCATGTGATGTTTATATTTCAGTGGAAACACTGAAATTCACTGTTTGTACTGTAGCTTGTTGTATTAGTTTCTGTACAAATATGTAGGAGGAAAATCAACCTAGAAGTGAAATTTGCCATTTGAATTGTCAATGCGGAGATCCAGTCATAGGCATGTCACGTTAGAAATATTTATTTCAAGTATTTGTTCTTTATGTAAACTGGTGCAAGCCACTACTTTCCACAGCTTCAACCCACAAACAAGTTTACTAGCTGTTCAAATCTTTACAGTCAATAAAGAAATTGATTTTGGCAATGTGAGATAGTGGTTTTACTGTAATGCCCATTAAGACTTGTTCAAGGATTTCGAGTTCGTTTCATAGAGGATTGGAAAAGATATCAGAAAACAATAACTTTTACAAGCCACATATATGGACTGTATTCAAATGAATGACCTAATGTCAAACTGTTTAAATAATAATATTTGGTTTGACAGGGACAACACTGAAATAAGAACTTGTCTGTAAGACAAAAACGTGACAGGACAATGCATGAATTCCCACTAATTTTTTACTTTCTTTTGATACACTCTAAATAGGAATGATGAACAAAAATATTTCATCAAATCCTTAAGACAGAATTCTGTAATGCTGTAATGTGTTGGACAGTATGAACGTTAAAAATTGCAACATACTGTAATACATTCAGTTTATGTGGAGCTGGCACATAACTCAGACGTGATTTGTGTTTTCAAATATTTACTTGGAGTATTGTGGAGGTATGATATACAAACTACAGAAACCATTAATCAGTCTATTTGGTTATGAACACTGATATTAGCTCATTAATTTCCCTGCAATTTCACAGTGTTTCCATTAAGCCAAAATTTTACCATTAGCATTAAGTGTGAGTCAAAAGGTTGATATTCCAACTTCACTTACATTGTGTTCTGTGAATGTTCAATCTGGTAACTATTAAGCTGAGATGTACCAATCAGAGTTAAAAATCACGTACACTCCAAGCCCTGGCTGGGTGCATTTGATTGCAATCAAGAATCATCTGATCATCTAACCAAGGGTGCTGAAAATAAAATATACTTTGAGTTTTGTGATATCTAGCTTAAAGGATGTATAATTCTGTCCTCCTTCATTCTGAGGGTTTTGATCTGCAGTCTGATTGTTTTCCTGCTCATGCCATGATCCCTGAACAAAAAATAAATTATGTCCATAAATACATCCGTATATCATACATAAATGTCACAATACACACAAGCACACTGTCTTATAAATACCAAATCTTAACATATATAGTATTACACACAAAACAAACCCATGTTTAGAGATCATTTTAATAAGAATGGAATAAAAAAAATCATTAATCTATAAATAATAGTTATTTCTGTTTTTTAAGACATTCTGTGGCTAACCAGCACATATATTCTGTTTTTTTAGTCAATTCTTCCTCTGTGTTTCTTAAATTCTGATTTAGAAACTTCTAGTAAAGAATAAAATACATTTCAGAAATGTTTTAACATTGGTTTATACAAATTCTGATTTTTTTATGCCTTTCTAAAGCATAGAAATAGCAATACAAAATATTTAAATAAAATGTATTTTTAGTGTACAGACATCATTTGATGTTTATTTTACTCCCTATTTTGTCTTCCTGACTTTGATGTGCAGATTTCTGTTATTTTAAACACTTGTTATATAAAAAGGATATTTTTACATCACAGCTGTCCCTCTCATCTGTAATGATGCTCTCCTAATCTGAAGAAGATTTCTATATGCTTATAATTAGGAAAATGAATTCTTATAATGAAATACTGTATTAATATTTGTCTCTCTTTAAAGAAGAGTAGTAAAACTACTGTTTCATAGATATTTTCATTCATGTATTAAGCAATAATAGAAGCTACTTGCAGATGACACCACTTTTTGTTTTTATAGCAAATGCATTTCATAAAGAAAAGGGAATTCATAAAAGGGAAACTGTTTAGTCCAGGGGGATCTAAGGTCTAACTGTGAAAACTCTGCAAATATTCTCAGTAAAAACACAGGCAGCACTTGTTTCCCCAGATCAATTACTTTTATAGGTCAGTTAGGATAAAGCTTTGGTTTCTTTTAGGCACCAGGCATAGTGGCACAAAACTCTTCTAATACAGTAGGTTGCTCAAAAAAAAAAAAAAAAGCCACATAAACCTACATTTGGATTATTATCCAGTTTGCATATATGTTTTTTTATTCAAGCTAACTGCATTCTGCTCCTCTTTACAAGCAATTCTCTCAATTTCTTCCAAAAGATAGACTTTGGCTATACAAATAATATATTTTAACAACTGATCCTTCTTTTTGAGAGGAGGAAGGAAACATGGAACTTTTCTCCCACCACCAAAGCTTGAGCTGTGCTATTAGTTATACAGACACCTGCAGAATAAAGAACAAAAGGCATGCTTTCAGGTGGCAAGTCATTCCCCTCTGTAGCTTTTCTATCTTGCTATGGATTAATCTCAGAAGTATTTACCTTTATTAACTACAGCAGGATATTGTGTGACTAGCAATGTAGGGGATGGCCAGATACATAAAGAAAGTTAAAAAAAAACTCTCTTAGAGACACTTTCAGAAACAGACATTGTAATATGAGAAGAAAGATTGATTTTGGGGTTTTGTGTATTAGATTTAAAATAAACATTGTCAGTCTTCATTTTGAACCCTAGATTTTTCAAGAAAAAAAATCACAATTGCGGACAACACCTCCAGTGATCCTTGATTGTCCAGGTCAGAACACTAACATGTTTAACCTCCCCCTGCCAAAGTCATTAAACGTATGAAGTCTGGGGCTTAAAATTACTTAAAGAAGGAAGGAAAACTGGATATGTAATGATAAAGGGGTAAAAAAGATTACTTTTTTTCAAGTCCAGTATGTATGATTACTATTTTAAGCAAACTTATAGTCAAGAAAAATAGCTTGATGAGCAAGAAGTCACACATGGTTTTGGTTCACTGTGACACGTCACCTTTCCGTCACATCAATTTCTGTATTTCAGAGTGAACAAAACAACACATTTCGAAGAAGAGCTGTGATCCCTAATTATTAATATTTTAAAATAACCTTTAGTGTTTTTTCACATATTATCTTACAGTCCCTGTTTCTAAATAAGATGCTAGCTAAGTGTGTTTTATCTAACGAATATGGTTAGGGATTTTTGATAGACACTGTAGAAAATACAGGTAATAAAGCAGTTGAGGCAGAGGAAATTAACTTCTTAAATCTTCCAGCAGCAGGCTGCTATAAGATAATCATATCCATGACCTCCATGACTTTTATTAGCTATGCATATCACCCAGTGATGATGACAAGTTCCTGACAATTCACCGGTAGTCAACCTTCATAGATTGGCAACAGCCTTCTATCAAGTGGAAACCATTACAGACTTCCATTACGACTTCTGAGTTGAAGTAAATAAGTAATTGCTGTCTCCAGATGACACATTAATACAGTTTGAGCCCAAGCAAATTACATTATTTTATTTTCTTCCTTATTTTTGAGAAAGCACTGACACAGCATAATATTTCATCCTGTCTACCTAATACTGTTTTGCTGCTTGTCCCTCAAAGTTTACCTTCTACACAGATGATTAGGCTGGTGCAGAAGAGGACTTGAGATCAAAAGTTAAAGTTAAAAAAACAGAAACACTGGATTTTTTTACTTCTCCCTCCCCCGTCACCAACAAGAAAACACAAAGTACTAGATTATATTTTGGGGTTTGTAGCTGACGGTAATGTAATGCAAATATGATACTGTATTTTTCCTTTGGTTCTTCATTAATCTAGACTAATCGAATCATGTTTTGTTTGCTTTATTTGGGAACCAGAGAATACAATTAACATATAAGAACATATGAAAGTAAAGACAAGTCACCAATACTTTTAGTACCAAGCCAAGACTTTTTCAGCTTCCCGTAGAAGCTGAGAGGGAGCATAGACAGAAAAAGCTGGCCAAAGGAATATTTCATACCATACACGTCATGTTCAGTGTATAAATGGGGACAGGAATACATGATCACTGCTCAGAACGGGCTGCACAACTGGTCTTTGAGTCATGACAGAAACTTGTGTTGTATCATTTTATTTTGAATATTCTTTTACCATTATTATTATTGCTATTTTCCTTTTCCATTACTGTTCTATTAAACTGTCTTTATCTCAACCCATGAGTTTTTCCTTTCCCCTCTTTTTCTCCCTCTTCTCCCTACCCTACTGGGGTGGGGGTGGGGGAGGGATGGGAAGTAAGTGAGTGGCTGCATGGTCCTGGTTGCTGGCTGGGGTTAAATCACAACACTAAGTGAGAGTAATAAACCAATACAAATATTATCAGCATTCTTCTATACATTCATATGCTTTTTTCTTTTATTTCTCTTTCCTTTTGTATTCTTGAAACTACTTTTGTATTAAAACATTACCCGTGTTCTGAAGGCTAGATGAAGTTTTCAAACGTCAAACCTGCTTAAAATCAGGCCTTGAACTTCATTATGTACTATCTGCTATTCCTATACAAAGTGAGAATTAAAAAAAAACAGTCCAGAATAAATGTTTGACTCAGACTTTTTATAGGTAATAAAATGTTAAGCTTGCTTATTTCCCCCAGAGCCCATAGTGCTCTATTTCATCTTTCTCTTGGTTCTGGAAAACAAGCATGACTGCATCCTTTTTGAAAAATACATGGCTAACAGCTTTTACCTTCTGTGACTGCAGAAGAGCTCTTCAAACTTTTCTGAATTACTGTCTAGTCCAGGATCAAAATTATGAATAGTTTCCTACTGCCATAATTCAGTGAATGTGCTTCGCAGCCACTAGTTAAAAAGGTAGTTAAGTGAAAGAAGAGCATTATTACTATTTTTTTCAAATCTGTTAAGATATGAACTACCTTACCAAAATGTCACCAAAATTTCATTGCAGTTAATAATGTATATGTGTAAATGTGACAGTAGAAGCCTCAAGAGTACCATGCAATAGCCATTCACACAGGGACTTTGGTAAAGAAGAAAAACAGAGCAATGAAGCAAACCTAACTCTTGAATGAAGACAGGTTTTCCCTTAGTTTGCTGAAAAGATTATTTTGCAAGGTTTCTTGCAGAAGAAACCCAAAACAAAACTCAGCTCTCTATAGAGCATTTTTGATAAAAACAAGTTTGACATAAATCAAGAATCATAATTTTAAAAATAATACACATGATTCTTTCCAATTGTGATCTCATCAGAACTGTTTTATTTATATTGTAAGAGAGAACTGAGGCGGACATGAACTACACTGTTCAGAACTGCTTGTCCTCAATAAGGATTACTCAGCCCTCTAAGTACTGCTGGCTGCTCATCACACAATGAAAGTTGTGCTGATGCGAAAGTAGCTCTGATGATACCTCACATGTACATTCATGCAGCTTCCTTTCATTTTGCTACTGATTGACTGCAGGCACTTTACACAATTTCTCTTAAAACTGTTAAAATGATTGATCAAAGCCCAGTAATATCTTTTATCACATTTACAGATACTATTTTTATTTGATAAGCAAGGTGATGAATCAACTATAACTTTTGGAGCTTTTTTAAGCACCGTGCAAAGCCTTTTCTTATCTCCTCTACTATTAGCCTTTTCACTGATTTCTTCTCTGTTGCATTTCAATAATATTTTCCTTAAGAATTTAATAGATTAGGAAAAATAGAAACAGGCTTGAATATGGCTTCTGCTGTGAGGTGTCTTTTTTACCCTCCATTCAGAATTTTCAGAAAGACATTATAAAATTTTTCAATATCCATTTTCTTACAGAAGTCATCTTGTCAAAACACTAAAAGCATCACAAGAAATTTAGTGACAAAAACATAACACTATCAGCACACACAACACATTCCAGATGCACGACCAACGTTATTTTCAATTAAAACAATAAATCCATTAATTTTGAAGTTTGACATATTATCCATATTGTGAAAATCCCTTAATGTGTAAATATGCACTATAGAAAGAGATAACAAAGTCAAAAAGACTGAGAATAAATAAGAAGAAAGTTCCCACTGATTCCATTAGGAACAAAACTGGCTACAGATCACAGGGTTCAATTAAGCTTATGACATTTTACTGTATTTATAGGAAAACACATAATATTAATTATAAGTATGTAAGGTAGACATACATAAAGAAAACTGGTATCAATGAACTTGAAGGATTTTTCTCTTTTTATCCTTTCTTGTTCTCCTTTTGATGAAGGTTCAAAAGAAAGAAAAATAAAGGCTGTTTATTTTGCAGACACTGGAAGTCACCAGAAGCACAGTTTGAGGTTCTATGAGGAGAGGAGAACAATTCCGTTGCCTAAATATGGGTAACTGGAGCCATTATATGAAACACACACACATATATACACACATATATATACACATACATACATACGTTTGTATATACACACACACACACACATATATATATATAAAACCTTGGCACAGGAGGATAGTACTTACAGGACTATCAGTACACAGTACATAGAAGAAGTAAAAGTTCAAGAATAAGAGTGAGGACATCTAAAATGGCTCCAAATTTCCATTTTTAAGCATCTTCCTCACACCCTGAGAGTCAAATTTCCAGCTGCTGAGATGATGGAATAGTATAACTATTCTTATTTCTGTCTCAGACCTCATTTCAGTGCTATGTATAGTCATGTAATGTATAAGTAAATACGCAAACATTGGATTTTTTTCTCCTTGTTTGAAGGTTTTGTTTCACACGATGAGATTTTCACAGGTACGTTGCTAAACATGCAGTGGTTATCTGAACATCTTGGTTAGAGTAAAAATGGATACATTCACTTTAAAATATAAAGATCACATTTTAAGGAAAATAAGCAGTTTTTATTGGATTTATGATTTGCAAGATACTTGCCTAAGTCCACAATACTACGATGGAGTATTCTAGGAAGTTTTTACATCTAATTTATAGGTCTTGAGATTCTGAGATTCTGACAAATATGGAGGTGCACAGATACATAAATCACTCAATTTGTTCCAGAGGTAAGAATGTATTCATAGTTACCATGTCTGAAAAAATACATGGGAAAAAAATGAAGATTAGGAAAAAAGCATTTATGCCGTGCCCCACTGATTTCAGTGAGATGTGTATGCATTTCTCCAAATCTAAAGTAGGCAAGAGCCATGGGAACTCGGGCTTCCTAAAATAGATTGGAAAAAAAGTAAGACAAGGAAGAGTTTTTCTTTGTTTTATTTTTTGTTGGATTTGGCTCATCTAAAATGAGGTGGGTGGAAGAAGAAGATTTTTGTCAGACACAACAAATGAGACAGCCTAATTAATACATGTACAATATATGCATGGATTTACCTCCAAGCAATGTTTGCTAAAATACATTAAACGAGAGTCAAGGCTAATGACCACATACCTAAATAAATAGCATTGTCATACTTAAAGCAACATATCAATGACAAATACAATGTATAGTGTACATAAAGTAATTTCATGCTTCACTTTCCACTTATTTGCATTTTTAGATAAGCAATTAATGTCCTTCCAGCTGTTTCTGGGTATTGTAGTTACTGGGAGTAATATGGTACATACCTAAACTAAATTAATCAAATGCAGTAAAATTGTTGAAACAGACTTACTAAAGCAGATACATACAGCCATATTGAGTAAACGCGAAGGTTTATCTGTTTCAGACTCCAGAGGTAGTCAATGGGGAAAATCTAGGGAAAAATATGAGAAAATTCCCACAAGGATATTTCTCAAGAAAAATACCCCAAAATTGCATACAATACAGAGGTTTCCTCAGTTAAAGGATTTATCTTTGTGGTTAACTTCAATATATGGTGAAGTCGAGAGAGACAATTTGCAAGGAGGTGTTTTTCACTTTTATTAAGATAGCTAAGTTTGGTTGACAGTTGAATTCTGACACAGTTGAGAGCACCAGTTTACTAGGCTCTTTAAGTAGGTGCACAGGTAAAGTTCCTTAAATAGGTGATAAGGTCATACTTTAGACAAATGTGAACATTTTTAACAGGAAAATTATAAAAAAGTTCATATATATGATTACACCAACACAAATAAGTGATTTTAAGCAACTAAACACAGACTTCAAAATACAAAACTTAGAATTTCCCTCTCATATTGTGTGGCTAGACCCCCTGCTTTCTTTTTTTTTTTTTTTCCTGACACTTTTAGAAAGGAAATGGTTATGGAGAATGTCCGAATTTATAGTATTTTCTGTCACTATAATGCACATGCACTACCTTTCCTTTACCTTTTCAGAATTTTCTGGCTTGGAATACTGCAGAAATAATCTTTAAGTTTTTCAGCCAGCATACACTGAGAATTTTTCTTCAAAGTTAGTCATGTAAATCATAAATTTAAAGTAGTCATTTTCCCACTCCCTCATGATAGAAGTACACTTCCTAAGTCTTTGTTATAGTCTGTTCTGTGCACTGAATATGAGCTTTGGCATAGCATTAGAGAATGATATGCAGATGCAGGCTAAATATTAACAAGAAGAATCAAATGCCTATCACTGGTTTTCAGAATTATACAGAAAAGGAAAAAAAGTTACTAGAATCCGAAGTTAAGGATGACCGAGGTATTAGTCTGAAGGAGTACAATAAACATAGGTGGGGAAATGAAATGAGAAATCGGGAAAAATCACATAATGGCTGACATCAGTTAGATGTCAGTGTCTGACATCAGTTAGACAGTAATTCCAGGTTCATAGGAGAACTAGTGCATCCTTTTATACAGTACTGAGGTAATGTCTGCCCAGACACTCTTTGGAAACAGGCTCAACCAACTGGGGTTGAATGCAATAGTTTAATATATATTTTTTGAAGTGTTTGTTTGGCTTGTTTGTTTGATTTTTTAATTTATTTTTTTTTTCATTCAAGGGCATTAGACAGCTTATCAGAATTAATTTAATTGGTTCCCAAATACTCTCTGCATTTCCCATCCATGAATCTCAGACTGATCATCTGACTTGATTTCTCTTTATTGAGTTCAGTTTCTCAGCCATGTACAAATACGATTAAAAATTCACTAATCCTACAGCTACATAATCAATAAGGTGATGACAAAAGGATTGCCTTCATTGTTATCAAAGAAAGAAAGGACATAATCATGAATTGTGGGAAAGAAAGTCTCAAAAGAACCTTACAAATGTTGGAATCTCTGTTGTATAGAAATAGATTCATAGATACATGAAATATGGAACCAGGTTTAAACACAGATGTGAAAAGGTGTGAAGAAACACAGGATTTTCTCTCTCTGCAAAGTCAGAGGCTAATCAACAGATCGAACCGTGATTTGGAAGATGTAAAATATGGAAAATCATTGTATTTTGCTTGCTAATTCTTTTGCAAAATAAATAAATAAATTGAAAAGTAAAAAAAAAAAGAAAAAAGAGACATCTTTTTAAAATTCTAACATATATATATCTGCTGTAAATTAGAACAGTCAAATTGATTTCCAAATAATTATTCCAATTCAGCACAGCCAAGAAATTAATCCCTAAAAAAATCAAAGCAACAACAAAAACAGTGAATGTGCTAGTCTGAAATGTGCTTAGTTTTGAAGAGTAGTTTCATGCAGTCTTGATAAATTTCTGGTTTTGAAAAAAACAGATATCTAAACTGATTTTGGGTGACAATTAGAATAAATCAGGGTTGACTACCTGGGACTTCAAGGAGCTCCTTTACAGACAAGAATTGGAAGTTCCCAGATTGCTGTCCTGTGCCAAGGACTGTGACATCTTTCTTATAAATTTGAAATGGTTCACAAATAGTTTTAATCACACTCTCATAGGAAAAAGTCCAATTTAAAGTGTCATTCACATAAGTGGTTTCAGACTTAAGACTTTACTCCACTCAGAAAGTTAGAGAACAGTTAGTTATTTGAAGAGAAAAGCCGTCAATTCCTATCACAGAAATATCTAAAAGTCCACCCAAAGTCATTCCATTTAACTTTCTAATTTTAACTGCATCCTGTTCTTTGGATGGCCCTCCTCATTAGCCTTATAACTTCTGGTGTACTTCCACTGCACTCTACTTTCCCCTTCCCTTCCCTTCCCTTCCCTTCCCTTCCCTTCCCTTCCCTTCCCTTCCCTTCCCTTCCCTTCCCTTCCCTTCCCTTCCCTTCCCTTCCCTTCCCTTCCCTTCCCTTCCCTTCCCTTCCCTTCCCTTCCCTTCCCTTCCCTTCCCTTCCCTTCCCTTCCCTTCCCTTCCCTCCCCTTCCCTCCCCTTCCCTCCCCTTCCCTCCCCTTCCCTCCCCTTCCCTCCCCTTCCCTTCCCTTCCCTTCCCTTCCCTTCCCTTCCCTTCCCTTCCCTTCCCTTCCCTTCCCTTCCCTTCCCTTCCCTTCCCTTCCCTTCCCTTCCCTTCCCTTCCCTTCCCTTCCCTTCCCTTCCCTTCCCTTCCCTTCCCTTCCCTTCCCTTCCCTTCCCTTCCCTTCCCTTCCCTTCCCTTCCCTTCCCTTCCCTTCCCTTCCCTTCCCTTCCCTTCCCTTCCCTTCCCTTCCCTTCCCTTCCCTTCCCTTCCCTTCCCTTCCCTTCCCTTCCCTTCCCTTCCCTTCCCTTCCCTTCCCTTCCCTTCCCTTCCCTTCCCTTCCTTCCCTTTCTCCTTCTCCTTCTCCTTCTCCTTCTCCTTCTCCTTCTCCTTCTCCTTCTCCTTCTCCTTCTCCTTCTCCTTCTCCTTCTCCTTCTCCTTCTCCTTCCCCTGTCACACATACGCAACACCCCAAATTTGCTTTGCCTGCCAACGAAAAGTGTTCTTGGGATCTACTCTTCATTAGCCATTGCTATTATAGGTGATGATGCACTGAGAAAAATTACTTCTTTATCATCACATGCTGAATGTAACCTCATCCTGCACCCACTGATTTTCTTTCTCTCTCCTTCCTTCTTTCTTTTTCCTCTTTCCTCCTCCTGTATCATTCCCCAACAATTGAGGGGTTTTTAGCACACTCTTAAAAACATTCTAAACTTCTGTAATTTCTATGTTTCATAAAGTCACTAAAAATCTCTAAATCTATCATAACATTTGGGTCAGTTGAAAAAGATGAAAAATGTAATTTCTAAGGAAACATTTAGTAAATCATCAAATGTTTCAAGTATTGCATTACAAAAATGCAGTCTCACCCTGCCTTTAACCTAGGATAAAAAGTAAATTGTATGCCAATACTGATCTCCAACATCTGTAACATGTGAAAAATATATATAATAAAGAAATTATTTGACAAAATGAATGAGCTAAGCATTCTTTGCAGAATGTTTGCAAAAATACATTTGGATCAAGTACATTTGTCCCTTTGCCATTTGAACTTACATTCTGTATGCAGGGCAATCCTTCGTTCTTTCCATGTTCAGTCATAACATTCGTCAAGTAAACTTCCATGTATGCCAAGGTGGATTACAATTCCTATAAGGCCCTTATTTTTGGATGCATACAATGGAAATTTGTCAGAAGCCTGAAACCTGCTTAACTCAAGGCATGTATGACATCTTTTAAATAAACTGACTTACCACTTGACAAAATCAATGATCATCTGCGGCTAAGGTTTAAATAAGAAAAATAACGGGATTGCGTGTAAGAGGCACAAGAGGGGAGAAAGAGAATAAAATCTTTGGTTGTTTTACTGCAAGAGTTATTATTAGCTCCCTGATTACACAGGGAAATGCTTGTAATCTAACACATAAAGGCTCCTGTAATGGGTCATTCAGTTTATTTTGAGTTAATTTTTGTATTACCACATGGGTACAATCAACCTTTCTGCTTTAGGAATACAAAACATTCCAAAATCTGAGATCTGACATTTTAGGAGAGACCGCTAGGAACTTGACAAATATTTTTTTCATATATTAACTAAACAAAGTGTCTAACAGACCTGTAGAGAGTAATAACATCAAGATAACCACTAAAATTGCTGTACAAGGCAAAAAGGCTGTTCTTTTTGCTGTCCATGCCCAAGTACTTTAAGCTTCATCCTACCTCTACAGTTATTCCTTTCCTTTTATAATTAACGTACAGAAGTTTTCAGTTTTAAAAAAATATTGCTAATGTTTTTAATCCTAGTGATATTGTTTTAGCAGATAATGCTATATCTGTAGCTCGGAAAAAATACAGCAATTTCATCTGTGTATAGAATCAATATGTCTTAAATTTAATCACTGGCAGATTTTTGAAAGTAAGTGAAAAGTACGCTTTACAAAAATTCTTGTCCCACATTATGCCAATAAAACTCTTTTTGCAATATTGACATAGTGTAACTGTGGAAGTATATAAAGGAGAATAAAAATATCCTTTAAAAATGTTAAATATATATAGTCATGCAAATATTTCCAAGAGGCTAAAAATCTATTACTGCTTTGATCACAGCCATGTTTTCTGAAATAAAATCTAGTACTCATGTAGAAAAAGTAGGTGTATATGCACCCATTATGGTAATATCTTTCACTGGAGGATTAACTCAATGACATACTGGTGCATTCCTCTGAATTACTACCTAAAAAGACTAGATAAGCTCCTGGGGTGATGGTATTTACCCAAATCAGCAATGAATGAATTCACTAGGGCAAACAACTACTTCAAAAAACTTCTGTATGATTTTTATCAGTTTTAACTTACCAACACAGAATCACAAAATCACAGAATGATAGGGTTTGTAAGGGACCTCTGGAGATCATCTAGTCCAATCCCAGTGTCAGAGCACGGTCATCTAGAGCAGGTTGCACAGGAAGCAGTCCAGATGGTTTCTATAAATTAAGCTTTAACTGAAAATATGTAACAATAACTGAATTGCACAAATAATATCACATATTCTGAAAAGTACATCTTAATTCTCGTTCATATGTCTGCTACCATTTTTCATGATTCTTTTCTTGATTCCTTACATGTGTTACACACTCACATGTGTTATCTTATAGCTGCCATCTCTGCTACTGTCCTCTTCATATTTCTGTGCTACCTAGAAATCCTCAGTCATCATAGCATACCAGTGGATGAAATAGTTTTCTTTTAAATAGCTTCCTAAAATGATCTGTAAAGTGCACAAATGTTAACTTGGATCAAAAAATAACACTTTCACCACAATAATAAAAAATGATTTATAGACAGCCTAAAAATATCCCATTACACTATTTACTTTTTTCAGACCAATTCCCCATTAAAATATTGAGACCTTTGCTATATGGTCTGTTGCCTTTTTTTGATATCTTTCACTCTAGTAGCACTCTAACTGTATAATTGAAGCAACAACAATAACAACAACAACAACAACAATAATAATATTTTATTTTTAATATAATATTTTATTATTATCATTGACAATTATAATAATAAAAAACAGACCAAAACAAAACAAAAGTCAAAGTAAATAAATTATGTTATTGTCTATGGCCAAGAAACATCAACTGGGAAGAAAAATGGATCATTGCAAGAGAAGAGGTAAAAAAAACAGCAAAAATTAATTCACTTTTTTACGTGCTGATTTCTTTACGGTCAAGTAATATAGAAGTTCTTTGTTACGATATGATGTGTCTAACAAAACACAGAAGTGACCCCTGAAACTGTTTTTTGTATATGAACAAATGAGAGGAGTATCTGATTAAAGCTGAACAAAGAATATGCCCGATGTTGAACAGGGCGGGTGATTTAGTGACAGTAGGCACAGATAAGGCTGAAGTATTCAACATCATCTTTGCCTCAGTCATCAACAAGGTCTTGCAGAGCTTTTCGCGTAATTTAAGAGTCTTAGGAGGATGACCATAAGTGGATGAGGATGAAGTCACGTGTTACTTGGGCAACTTTGACCCATACAAAGAAACAGGATCCAAACGGCTGCATCCACAGCTGCTGAGAGAGCTGGCATTGACTCTGTGGCTTAATCTTAAAGGTTGCATGAAATAAAGGTTTTGCGTGGTTCAAGTTTCATTTTATGCCATATGGTTATTCGGTACCATTTTCTTCAATATGGTAGTGGAAGCAAAATAAGATTAATTCAGTATATCTCACCAGGTTCCAAAGAGACTCCAATAGAGCCCCATGTTTTAATGAAGTTTTAAGGATATCTCATAAATTCCTAGCAATATTGACTATTGTCATTTAAACACATTCTATTGTGTAGGATTTTTCCATTTAAATAAGGTATGGGTTTTTTTTATTAAATGGTATAATGTGATCTGAAAAAACAAACTTTTAACTAACTCTAAGAAGCTTCAAGAATCTTTCCAGCTAATGGTTTTGAAGCATCATCTACCTTTAATCAAATAAGACAATAAATCATATTTTTCACCATATTTATCCGGATGAAAATACTTTGATATACACAGCTCTGTTGTCATGATGTCTAACAATGATGAAACGGGAGGAACATCTAGCATTAAGGGATGACCCCATCATCTAGAATACCTTTGAATTTGTGCAATGCTTGGGAATTTTTTTTCTTTTTATTTTAATTAAACAAATGCTGACACATGCCCATTTATATTATTTCATTTCATGCCATCTGTCAAGAGAACGTATGCTGTTATTGACTATGAAGTTTAACTAGCATCAGTGGGAGAAATCCTAACTCTTTAGACATTCATAGCAAATTTTGCTGCTGACTTCAAGGAAAACTGAAACTGAAAATTTTCCTATGTTTCCTAAAAACAAGCTATAAATCTGTGAATGTGCAATTATATAACTTTCTAAGGAAGGCCGTAAACTGGTGAATAATTAATTATACAACTCCAAGTTTATTAGTGTCCTTCAGTATGATGACCTATATACATTGTAGAACAGAGAGAGAGATAAAATGAAGGTTATGTGTGGTTTTCCAGGCTGCAGTATACTATACCTGTGTATGCTTTTGTGTGCTTCCTTTTAGGAAAACAATTGAGCTTCAAAAACCTTTATGCTGTGCTTGTAGGTTATATTTTTGGGAGTGCTCTTTAATGAGTGTAGATTTATCAGACAATTATATCCAAAACCGTTTGTGATATCCTGATTTTCTCTAACCTCCACCCACCACCATGAAACTGAGAATTCATACATTCTAGTACAAAATCATTAACCCCTTTCATTTATTCATCCTCACATATAGACTACAACTGATGAGTTATTGGCTTGGTTCCTTAGCAAGAAAAGATTGTGGTGCTGCGTAGCAGCCAGGGAGCGCATAACTGTCTCCTAAAACTTGAAGGAAAACAGATTGGGGCTATTTGCTCAACTTCCTTGTCTGTGTTTAGTATTGATTGTATTCTGATTAGTTCTATTTATTTTCTTTTTAAAAACACATTAGAGAAAGTTGAGGCTGTTATCCTACATAAAAAAAATGAAGTAATAATTGCATTCCAGAACTGTACTTTGCAGAAATACGGAATAATTTAGATTGGGACAGCCCTCTGGAGGTACAACTCCCTGGCCAAAGTAGTGTCACATAACATCAGATTGCTGTGGCCATCTTTCGAGGGATGGACACTCCACAACCTCTCTGGGGCAGCCTGTTCCACTTTCTGATAAGTAACACTGTCGTTTGTTTCTTTTATCTATTCGGACTTGTTCTTACTTCAACTTGTACCTGTTGCCTGTCACCCTTTCACTGTGCACCTCTGAGAAGACATCAAAATTTTTTTTCTCTATTAGAACTCATTAGGTAGCTAAAGACTAGTAATTGACCTTTATGTGGCCAGGGGGTGGGAATTATGTCTCTTCTTCAGGATGAATAAACCCAAAGCTCTCAATCTCCCCATCCAAGTCCCCAGCCATCTTTGTGGGCATTTGTTAAACTCTTTCAGTTTGCCAATCCTTTTTTTGTATCTGGTTGCTCCAGATCATATCAGTACCAGGCTCTACTGCAGATGCAGTTTTGCAAGTGGTGAATAGTGAAGAATAATTACTTCCTTGGACCCATTGGCTACTTCTAACTTGGGACTGTGCTCTCACTAGTATGGCCCACTATAGAGCTGGCCTTCACCACTGCAAGGTTGCTCTCATTCAACTTGATCTCCATCAGGACTCACAACTGCATTTCTGCAAAGCTGCTTTCTAGTATTGCTGGGTAATCTCCATTTGTCTGTTATTGTGAAAGATATCAAGTCTGATGTGTCCATTCAGAAACTAAGTAGAAGTTAACTATAATTTTCAGAAAATTATAAGGGAAACTGGCTTATCCCAGACAAAGAGAGGATCACTATTTTTCAGAGGAGACAAAATGGCATTACACCTGGATCCAGTTGTCGAATTTGAGTAAAAAGAAAGTAGCTTGATTTGTTGTATGAAACTACTTATAGAATTGAATATGTATGGAGAAAGAACATGACAGAACTTATTAACCGAAATATTAGAGAAGCAGCCAAAGAAGCATTATTCTAAGCTAAAAAGAGTAATAGAAGAAGATAATAGGTGAAGCCCAGAGAGGTGTTGGAGGCCCCATCCTTGGAGACATTCAAGGCCAGGCTTGATGAGGTTCTGAGCAATCTGATCTAGTTAAAGATCTAATCCCCTGCTTACTGCAAGGGGATTAGACTAGATGACCTTTAAAGGTCCCTATTCTATGATTCTATGATGAACAATTAGAAGACATTGAACAAGAATATAAGGGAAAAGGTAAGTTTAAAAGCAGAATACAATGAATTGACCAGAGACCCAAACCAGAAATTGAATACAGGAGCAAACAATGAGCAAAAAA
The DNA here is from genome assembly GCF_963924245.1 of Chroicocephalus ridibundus. Taxonomy (NCBI): domain Eukaryota; kingdom Metazoa; phylum Chordata; class Aves; order Charadriiformes; family Laridae; genus Chroicocephalus; species Chroicocephalus ridibundus. Next base: position 55,553,077 of record NC_086284.1, read on the forward strand.
TATAAAACAGCAGAAGAATATGGGAGAAGAAATGTGACACAGGCCTTGTGTGATGAGATAAGGCAGATGACTGGAAGATCTGAATTGAAGATCCTGGCAATGTGATACAAGCATTGACAAATTACTAAGGATATGAAATAAATAAGTGATGGAAAGATGATTTTAAAAAGCTGTACAGTGTGCAGTCACAGTAGCTGAAATAAGCCTGGAGAACTTTCTCCCAGGAGACATATCCCTCAAGTAAGTGAGGGAAAGCAAATCTTGTAATTCTTGTAAGAAAAAGTAAAATTATCAGTATAAAGCTTGATAAATACAAATATGGGGACTAAAAAATACGAGTCTTCTGCAATCGTTCAAGAAAATATGAAAAATATAAGAAATGCAACAGTCAGAAGATGTTTAACACCAATTCCATAAAAAAGCAAGCGTGAATAAATGATAAGACCTATCTACAAGAAGGGAGAGAAGAACAAGTGAAAACTATTGAATATTAACTTATTAATTCTACTGACATTTACGAGGGTGCTAGAGAGGTGAATGAAGTACCTGGCAGTGACTTTTCCAGAAGAGTGAAGCATAATATAGATCAGATTCTTGTGACAACACAGATTCTGGAAAATATCACCTATTGCGTAACCCGCTAAAGTAACTCCACAGGACTCAACTAGGCTTTAGATTACATTTGAAATAAAAGAATATAGAATGCCCAAGAACTTAAGAATGAGTGGCGTTTCCAAGCAAATAAGCTTGTGAAACAAAATGTTTTAGAGAATTAGTGACAGAAGTAAGAGCAGATGAGAAGCTGACCAGATGATTACAGGCCAACATAGAACACAAAGATGTTGTCAGATGTTTTAATTTTAGCGATTAAAGTAGAAAAAGCTTTTGTAATGGGAGACATAGTAGGAAAATTCATAGTATGTGAGAAGTCAGTGAGACAGCGAAAGGGGAAACCTTAGATGTACAAATGACATATCTTCATATTCCTCTTCAATAACTATTTACAGAGAATTACAAAACAGACTCATTAAAGCCTTGAAGAAATTGCTTGAAATCAAGATAAAGTAACAAATTAAAAAGAGCCAAACCACTCTTAAAAGTTACATGTGTGCTGAAGCACTCAGGAGGAAGTGGGACCTCCAGTTACCAAAAGGAAGGGCATAAATAAAAAAGATTACCTAGGTTTATACTATAACATTCAGGAACATTTCAGCTTTCAAGGTTTCTAAGAATGAATGGTGTCTACAGTCCATACTGAGAATATCTTTGGATGTACACTGGACCTAACGTGTGCAAGTTAGGGCATGCTTCATTAGATCTCCATTAGGTTTTTTGGACTTATGGGAGACAAGGACATATAAGTTCTAGTATGCCCACATGCTGTCACTAGAAGATTTTTTCTTTTTCTTTTAGCTTTTTCTCTTTATATCGTACCCATATATTATTTTCTTTTTTATTTTTGTTTTTACTATGAAATTTAAAATCAATAAGAACAACCTGAGTCTGAGATGACCAAGCTTCCTAAAGAGAAGGAAGAAAATTCCTTTAAATTTTCAGTATTTCCTACACAAAGAAACTTTCCTTTCAATCTGCAAGAGCAGTTTTGTTTCACTTTTTACATTTTAAGTTGTTTAGATATGAAATCTTCGCTTCCTATATGGTTCACGCAAGCTTGGTTGAAGATAGGTTCATTATACTTTTAATGACTTCTTCAATTAATAAACTCAGCCAAATTTGACACAGAAAATCATGCCATGAAGATGAAGCAGGAAACAACAGGTTTAAAAAGAGTTTAACCCTCAAGAACACTATGCAAGTTCCTCCAGAGCTAAGAGAAAGAGTTTTGTACTTCCTATGATGAAAAAGCTATTAATTTTAATTATTTAAAAGATTAATCCTCCAGTACAAGCAGTGTTGCTTCCGTCGTAAGTCTCCATCTCTTTTGGAGACTATCCCAAAAAGGACTGAAGAGACAGTGGTCTTGCACTGACTTCACTAGAAAAGGAGGCCATATAAGTAATTTTTATTTTGCTCCCTTCTTACTTACTATTGTAAGTTGCTCCCTCCCTTACTTAATATTGTACTTTGGTGGCAGAGAGAAGGTTCCCAAATTCTAGCTGGTGCACTCCAGGTCAGACAGAAACTTTTGGAAATAGAACACGTAACCAGAGTTTCTGGAGTGACATGGAGCAAAGAAAACTAAAACTGGGGTAAGCAGGGAGTCTGCAGCACTTAACGGAAACTGGAAGGAACAGTGCATAAAAAGATATGCTGTCAGTCCTCAGAGATAATAAAAAGAAGTTCTCTACTTTTGAACCTTTTGGTCCACCACACTTCATTCTTGCCAGTTAAGCCCCCATACCTCCTTCATTTCTTCTGCTGAGGCACAACTTAAGCTGGTAAAACCTATGATTAATATACATAATGAAAAAGAAGAAGATCTGTGACTTCTGGCCCTGGATATTGTCAATCTATTGGCAATGAGAGATTGTTGTAAAGGACACCTCAGGGTCTGCTGTTCTCATATAGAACTGCCAGCAGTGTACCAATCCACATTTGTAAGGATGCTCAGAAATCAATACTTACCTGGTGGGGCAGGGGGGTGGGGTGAGGGGCTAAATAAAAATTTGTAAAGTGATGGGTCACTCCTCCCATACCTACTATAAGAATTCACTCAAACTCAGAGACAAGGAATCTGAGGTGCCAATGAGGAGAGAAAGGAGAGGCTGGTATTACTTGCAATATCTTCCCTTCTGTCTTTCCTTATTTGATAGCTGTATTCAGTTCAGACCAGGGCTATATTTCGTTTGACCACTTTAATCGTACCAGAGCTACACAGGAAGCACCCTGCAGTGAACCTGGCCAGAATGATTTACTATTGCAACAAATCACCCTATAGGCTTAAAACGCACAAAAAACAATTTTAGCAGCTCTCTGTGAGACGTAGGCAATATAGATTTCATGTTGTAACACAAGAGAAATAGCAGATATATCTGTCTGTACTGAACCTGTCTAAGCAGCCACAGAACCTCTTGCTGAAGGAGGATTAACTTCTTGTCAGTTATTAAAATCTATAATCAAAAATGTAATAACTGAATGTCTTTGATGAGTCTTTTTAAGCAATGCAGAAGGGATCTAGAGGGTCATTGAGAAGATGAAAATTTTGAAATGGGAAACTAATTAAGTGCTATCACTGCTTAAGCAGTTAAAGGTTAAGAGACCTGTAAGTGAAGCATGTGGATTTAAAAGTTTAAGAGGGGCTAATAAATAACGACAAATAAAATATTATTATTAAGCCATTTTGTATTTGTCAGAAATTATACAATTCTTTTTCTGACTAAAATTTCACTAAACTCCTTACTCATTAGCCAAATGGACTGAATAATATTTATATACCACTGAACAACATTTGTCTTTTAAGTGGGTACTTTTCATAAATGTTACTGGACATAGGTTTTACAAGAAATGCTTTTGGTAAAGGCATCACTGCTTATTGTAGTTGGCTTAATAATGATGCTTAACTTCATGACAATATTCAAGGTTTCAAACTTGATTTACATTTCATATTAGAGATTTTGTTTTTAAGACATAATTACATTGCAACATCAAGTTTTGGATATTTTTAGCTAAGGCTGCTTACTCCCTTCTTTTTAGTGAAGTCCAGTCTAGATGTCCAAACTTGACAAACTATTGGGAGGAGGGGGTAGAAAAAGAAGAAGAAAAAAAGATTCTGCAATTTGGCTTAATGAAATAGAACATTTAAAGAAAAAAAAATGTTTGGAAAATATAGTAATCTACAAGCTTTGGTCTAAAACTTTGTTCATTTAAATTTTATTTATGCAGCAGAAAAAAATCTTTTACTGACAAAATGTCAACAGAAACCATACACTACTATTCACTCAGGGAGCAAGCACTACAAAAAGATTTACTGCGTGTGAAAAAAATCTGTTGGGAAAATATATCATTCTGTATAATATTTATTGGAACACCAAGATGCAACTGGCCACAATTATCTGATTTTTCCCCCTACCTAAAATGAAATGAATGCACCAAAATTAAACAATTGCGCCATTAGGGTTTATTTTTATATTACTTTATTTTATATAATAACAGACAGAAGTAAGTACCTGTGAATCAGTGAAAATGCATTTTTTCATTATTGCATTTTCACGCAAAATGCAGATTAGGAGTACTAAATGTCTGCAGATTTTAAGATTACATCAATAGCGGGAATAATCACAGCTGTCATCCTACTAACTTACTAGCTAAGGACAATATCAAATACTGAAATAGGTCTGCAGAGAGATTTAAGGCTTTAAAATACTAGGCAAGAGCTGAACTAGAGTGATTAATAAATTCTATTTTTTTTTTTTCACTGAGAAAGCAAAAATAAAATGTATGTTAATAAAAAAGCAAACGTTGTTCTCTATGCCACAGGACTTATACAGCCCATTTTCTTATGGGTTTATATTCTCTCTTCCCTTCATGCTCTGCTGCAGCCAGATGCATATGACAAGAGCTTATACCTAGAATGGTATTTTTTTCCATGTCCCTCAGTCCATGCTACAGAATGCATGTAGCTTTAAGATCCTCAGCTGGTTGAGCAAACAATTGCAGATCTGTGTCTGCTTTAGAACTGTGTTTCTATCTGCCCGGCAAACATCTGTATAAAACAAAATAAAGGGGGACTTTATTTCTCCTAATTCCTTTCCCAGTGCAAGGATATTAATAGCTCTGTGCTCGACTTTAGTTCTTATGGCCCTTGAAAACATTTAGAGAGGTTGTAGCTCTCTAACAGCTCAAACCAGTTACCTTATGGCAGGCTCCTACTATCTATTAAGTCCCTAGGATATCTGAGAAATCAGAGCAGATTTGACACAGAATATGCAGAATATACCAACACATTTCTGGGCTGGTAGCTGGAGGTCAAGAAGGGTATTTTAGGACAATCCAGATAGCACTGCATGCTTAGGGAACACCTAAAGAGAACACTGAATATAGGTTTGCACATGATATACAGGTCTCTCAAATCTCATTATAATTAACGGTGATAGTTCACCTAGTCAGTTACAGCTGAAGCTGTAACACTACACAGTGTACTCTAAAGTAAATACTTACTAAGAGATTGGACAACAACCTTACATGTAGAGTTTTATACTTGGGATTCTAAATTTAGATGTCTATGGTTTGGATGATGAGTCCATGATTCAATTCAGCTGAGCGTCTACAAGTGGGGAAAAAAGCATTTTTTTCAACCTGGTCAACCTGGTGATGAGAGTTTTGAACAAGGCGCATCAAGGGAGGGAGATGGTGACTCACAATCAAATGAGGAAGCAGTGGACCAGGTTGGCAAGCAAAGGGAGAAGGATGATGTGGACAAAAGAGATTCTGAAAATAATACCCCCCCCCCAACCATGACTGAAGGGGGCCCACTTTGAACATATGCACACAAATAAGGAAGCGTTAAGAGGACAGCATTATGAGAGAAGCACTCACACTTTTTTTCTGGGTGCCCTGGTGACAGAGGATGCAGAGAAGGTAGTATTACTGAATACCCTCTTTGCTTCAGTCTTCACTGCTAAGGCTGGCCCCCAGAAATCCCAGATCCTAGAGGTCTGGGAAAAGGAAGATTTTCCCTTGGTTGAGGAGGATCAGGTTCGCGACCATTTAAGCAAACCTGACACCCACAAATCCATGGGCCCCGATGGGATGCACCCAGGAGCGCTGAGGGAGATGGCAGATGTTTTTGCTAAGCCACTCTCTATCTTCTTTGAAAAGTCCTGGAGAACAGGAGAGGTGCCTGAGGACTGGAGGAAAGCCAATATCACTCCAGTCTTCAAAAAGGGCAAGAAGGAGGACCCAGGGAACTATAGCCCAGTCATCCTCACCTCCATCCTTTTAAAGATGAAGGAACAGCTCATTCTGAACATTATCTCTAAGCATGTGGAGGAAAAGAAAATTATCAGGAGTGGTCAACATGGATTCACCAAGGGGAAATCATGCTTGACCAATCTCATGGCCTTCTATGATGGAATGACTGACTGAGTAGATGAGGGGAGAGCAGCGGATGTTGTCTACCTTGACTTTAGCAAGGCTTTTACACTGTCTCCCATAACATCCTCATAGGTAAGATTAGGAAGTGTGGGTTAGATGAGTGGACAGTGAGGTGGATTGGGAACTGGCTGAATGGCAGAGCTCGGAGGGTTGTGATCAGTGGGGCAGTGTCTAGCTGGAGGCCTGCAACTGGCGGTGTTTCCCAGGGGTCAGTACTGGGCCTGGTCTTGTTCAACATACTCATCAACAGCCTGGATGTGAGGATAGAGTGTATCCTCAGCAAGTTTGCTGATGACACAAAACTGGGAGGACTGGATGACACACCAGAAGGCTATGCTGCCATTCAGTGAGACCTGGACAGGCTGGAGAGTCGGATGGAGAGGAACCTAATAAAGTTCAACAAAGGCAAGTGTAGGGTCCTGAATTTAGGAAGGAATAACCCCATGCACTGATACAGGTTAGGGGTTGATCTGCTGGAAAGCAGCTCTGCAGAGAAGGACCTGAGAGTCCTGGTGGACAACAATTTGACCATGAGCCAGGAATGTGCCCTTGTGACGGAGAAGGCCAATGGTCTCCTGGGATGCATATAAAAAGAGCACGGCCAGCAGGTCAAGGGAAGTCATTCTTACGCTCTACTGTGCCCTCGTGAGGCCACATCTGGAGTACTATGTCCAGTTCTGGGCTCCCCCATTCAATAAGGACAAGGAACTGCTGGAAGGAGTCCAGTGGAAGGCTACGAAGATGATCAGTGGACTGGAGCATCTCTCTTATGAGGAAAGGCTGAGAGACCTGGGTCTGTTTAGCCTGGAGAAGAGAAGACTAAGAGAGCATCTCATGAATGCTTATAAATATCTAAGGAGTGGGTGTCAAGAGGATGGGTCAGATTCTTTTCAGTGGTGTCCAGTGACAGGACAAGGGGCAATGGGTGCAAAGTGGAACATAGGAAGTTCCATCTGAACATGCAATAAGCCAGATTTTTACTATAAGAGTGGTCAAACACTGGAACAGGTTGCTCAGAGAGGTTACAGAGTCTCCATTCTTGGAGTTATCAAAAAAAAAAGACTGGACAGGGTTTTGAGCGACATGCTTTTGTTGACTCTCCTTTTGACTGCCCTTGTTAGGATATATAGACTGATAAATTAATATAATTAATATCTATCTATATTTACTTACCATCAAAGAGAATAAACTAAGTTCATATAAAAATTGAGAGGAATGTTACAACTTCAAACTTCAACTATTTAATATTTGAAGTATCATTTTTTTGTACTGAAAATTTTAATTGCATGTTTTTTGTTGAAAATAGTACTCATCTCTTTAATGCAATTACTTAAATTTGATTGACACTTCATATTGTATCATGGTTCATTTCATATGGTTATTCCAACCATTCTTATTTAGGTATTTATTTAATAAATTACAGTGCTAGTGGCCCAAAGCTTTGCCTCATTTCACTTGTCAGGGCTACAGCAACAACAAATAGAAATGACAGGGTACTCTAGAAGGTAAGGTATTCTTTTCCATATTAGACAGTTATGATAAGTTGAATGGCCATCTGGAGAAAGCTATTTTTTCCTTTGAATATAAAAAGGTTCTGTATAGCTAATCTAAAAAAAGATTAACTTTTTTGGATGCCTAAACTTAAGTGAGATGAAAGTCAATGTTAATGCTTAAACCCGTTATGTAACTCACTATTACTGGAAACTAAGGTTTAGAAATCAGATTTGGCACACTGCATGGAACTTCTTACACAGAGAAAAAGAAGGGAAATTCTTTTGCTGTAGTAGCAAATTGATTTTTAACAGTATACCGTATAACACTATAATTGTCTATGTGACTTCAAAAGTTATTTCTTATTTTCTCTGAAAGCAATGTATCTAAATAGAATTCAGAACTAGATCAGCAATGGTAGATCCTTCATCCAAGTACTACGTAGTGTAGGCAGCTATTTGAACATTTCCAGATTAGAATCTTGCCCTTTACAAGCATATTTGATACATACAGAGGGCCTGTTGGCTGATTATTTTCTATCACATCTGTTTGGATGGCATTATGCCCATTCACTAGCTCATTAAACCCTTGCCCAAGGGCAAAGCTGCCAACCAGGCAAGCACTAGTTAAAAAAAGGCCAACCAAGAAAATACAGTAGACTAAAATAACAGACTGGGAGATAAGGAAAGCAGGAAGCTCCATAGATACTTCAAATATAAAGTAACGTTTGGTGATATTGAACATGAAACTTGGAGGGGTGGGAGAGAATTTTTTCTGAGATAATAGTACACCGGAGCTGCTGAAATACTATCTGAGATAACAAGAAACATGTTTTGTTAAAGGTATCACGGTAGGGGCAAATATGTGTGTGAATAAGTACAGAAGTAAACACAATCTTTGTTAACAAATGATTTTGAAAACACAATAATGGTGCTACTTGTAAGACCAATAAGCAAGCAGATGGTGATGCATATATTTGTAGTACTTCACTCAGTCAGCATTTGAAGCACGTTAATTAGTTCAGCTGTCCAACCCTCTTTCTCCCCCATGTCATTCTTCATGTGTTACGTCAATAGACAAGGAAATATTAGAATTATTGTCCTAATGGTACAGATAGAAAAAGTGGGACGAAATGACGCAGAGGTCATAAACGAGACAATAGAAATGCCTTAGATAAAATATAATTTTGTTTCCAGTCATGGAATATAATTTCAGAGAGATAAAATTGAAATTGACAAAGCGTTTAAAGCTATGGTATATAAAGAAATGCAGATGGATCTGGATAGCTAGAGATTTAACAAAAGCAGAATAAAATGGTGTTTATAATCACAATAATGAGTTGTGCTTACTGTTATTTTAAGTTAGATTAATAAACAGCACAAGTATTTAACAAGGTCCTCTAAGATACTATTCTTGAAAGTACTGGGAATAGTTACTAATAAAAATTACAATAACTGCTGTCTGGAGTCCTGGATAGAAAAAAACATTTTTCCATTCTAGATTTCTCCACAACAACTCTTCTACTTACAAAGTTAGCAAGCAAACAGAAAGAATGTGTAATCAGTCCTGGTTCTCACATCAGCCTTTTAGAGCTTGCTATGAATGGACTTTTTGCATTAAAAAAAAAAGTAAAGAAGGGAAGTGAGAAATTCTATACATACTTCCTGAACTTAACGTGCATATGCTGATTTATAAATCCTATTCTAATCAAAGTTAATTATTAAATTAACAATGAGTTAATGAAGACAATATTTCCTTCCTTCTTTTACAAATTTCAGCTATTTTAATCTTGCTTACTTTGCCCTGGAATTACTTTTCTGTGTTTTATTGTGAAATCAGCTGTCTTCCTCAATATGAGGACGTGCCCATGGTGTTCTGTACACATGTAGTTTGCATGGAGTCTTTGCCAGTGTGCAAAGTAATTTCATGTCTACTCTAGTATGTGCCAGTCCAAGTGTTGGCTGGGAACCAGTGTAGTTAATTGTCATACTTGCTTCAGTGATATTCTTCATAAAAATATTTGTAAGTTTGTTTTGTAAGCAAATCTGCAGCTCATGCTCTTTGTCTTTTTTTTTTTTTTTTTTTTTTTTCCTCTAAATTAACACCCAGGACAAAACCAGTTGTCTACAATGAACTAAAGTAAAATTACAATCTATGAATATATGTTTAAACTTTTTCTACCACTGCTTTGTAAAGTATAATAAAATCAATTGTTTGTGTTGCAATAGAAGATTAATCCCATAAAATAATGGTAAATTTATGCTAAAAACTTTCAATTCAAAGTTTTGTCTACCTAAGTAATATCAGAGCAAGTCTATCAACCTTAGTAATGCATGCAATTCCACCCTGAAATGAGAAGATATATGTTAATTGGGAGGCAAAAAATGTACATATACTGTTACTAGTTTGATATTAACCTATCTAAATTTAGGCTATACACTGAAAAATCTAGTTAGCCAGTGTGAATATGTAGGCATCTCAAGAAGACAACCATCATGCCTAAAACTGAAATTGCTTTGAGAGCTAAGTTAGTCTTTTCATAGAGGGAGCTTGCAAACAGGACACCAAATGAGATGATTTGATGAAGTGCTTATGGAGAGCTCACCCTTTCAAGGGTCACAAGTCTTAACATTCAAGACTACAGTGAAACCCAATATAAGCAAAGGATTAGTCAACAAAACTAACCTTAGCAACAGCATTTAGTTCCAGATTCATAGAACTAACTTGCATCCATACGTGAGCTAGGTGGCTTCATAATCAATATAGTCAATATATCAATACTGAGGTATAGTCAGTACTGTCAACAATGTCAAGAGTGATCCATTTAATCATAATATAAGCACCTACATGGGTCAAATGTATAGCTCCCTATGTTCTGTTAACTAGATTCACTACATGCATTTCAATTAAATGTAAAGGGAATTTAAATACACCTAGCTCACATACAGGTATCTTTATTAAAGGTGAACTGAATTTTTTAACTTTGTGAAATGGGTATAGTTGATCAATCCTACTGGAAGGGAACTGAAATAGCACATTTTCAATATCTAAAATATAATGGGTCAGATTTAACTGGACTGAGAAGCAATGCTAAGCGTTATCATACTGGGCAAGATCTAGATCCAAATAGGGAGGTAAGTGCCTGGCTTCTGTGTAAGTCCCAGACAAAGACCCAGATGACGTGTCCTTTAGCAACCCTATAAATTGCTTCACCTCAGTTAAAACCTTCCTTAGTGGACTCTTGGGGTTTTTTGTTTGCTTTGTTTTTTTCGTTGGTTGGGTTGGGGTTTTTTTGTTTTTGTTTTTTTCCTTTTTTTTAATTTTATTTTCCTTTGTACTCCAATCTGTGTGCCTGCAATATCCAGAAGACTGGCAAGATAGAGGAATGTCAACCCAAACTTTGTTATTATTGATGTTTAGGCACTCAATAATTTTTTTCAGAAAAATCTATTATAGTCAAACTAAAGCTTACTCCATCACAGTGTCAGTGATAACATCGTACTTAGGTTGCATCTTTTACAAAGCACCTGACTGGTCATAAACATGCTTACAAAACAGGAAAACCAAAGAGTTCAAAATTATCACTTATGCCTTTCAGGATACTGCTCCAGCCACTCATACATGTAATATCCTGGATGAGCCTCTATCTGGTGTTAATCAGATTAATATCCAATTAGAAATGCAAGATGTATAGATCTGGAAGGCAAGCAGTCAAAAAGAAACTGACTCAGTGATCCAGATACCTCAGGTTGGGAGATCTGTAGCTCCATATTCCTTTATTTATCTATGTGAAAATATAGTACACGTCATAATCTTGCTCAAGGAGTCCTCTTATGGAGTAAGCAGAACAATGAAAGCAGGGTAAATTTAGACAGACCTGCATAATTTTTCAGAAACCAAGTTGGGATTAAATGTATAGGTCTTGCTTTTGTGGACAGTCATGACCTTAAGTGAGGTTATTACTATGGAAATGAGATAGGATCGTAGGGTGTAGCATCAAGTTCCTAGAATATGTCTGTATACTGGAGTTTCATTTGTTTTTCTATCACCTAAATTATTGTACACATAATCTGTCTTTGTCTTTGACTCATGCTAACATGCTGCCATTTCCTCTTGAAAATGGCATTATGTGTAACATTAAGTGTTTCAAAAGAAAAAGTAGGGAATTGTAATTACAGCTGGGAAATGTTAATACTAGCGATACATGATTGTGTATTACGGGAAGAAAAAAGTCTTCTGAGATGACAAAAACCTTGAAGTTTTCAAGGTGCTAAAAAAAGGTGGGTATCTTGATGGCATATTTTAACTCTTTTAAAATCCCCTGGGAGTCTCATATATCTCTGCTCACTCACATGCCATGAAACACAGCATACAGTGGGAAAAAAAATCAAACAATGTATACATGTACATACAGACATGTGGATAATAATTTAAAACTTATAATTTGCTTATCTGAATAGTGTTTACCTGTGTGGAGTTTTACTAATTTCAGTTATATTATTTCCATGGATAAAAGTTGTACTGGAGACAGAATGCAATATTAAAACCAAAATTTTCTGTAAAGAACTGCAAGTTCTTTCACCAAAAAAAACCCCAAAAAAACCCCCAAAAGAACCCAATTCTTGTATTTTTTAAATTTTGATACTAAATTAAATGTTAATAAAAAGAATAAAATTAATCTGCACCAGATTCTGATAATCTGTGCAAGAAAGGAGGGAAAATTGACTTAATTCTTCCAAGGGCAATAGTGAAGTAACAGCTATGAAATTTAAGCTATGGGACCGAAACTCAGGTTCATCCTATGCTTATAATGGTGGTGTGGTTGGATATCAAGACATGCCTGTGTACATTTCTAGCATTCTTAAATCATTACTACCCTGAGTGGTCCGGGATTTCCCCAGCTAGTAAAATGCATATATGAGCTAATGGACTTGTTTGATACTGTGAAAGAATGTGAGACAAGTTGATTGACTGAACTCCAGACCTCCATAATAAAAGTTTTGACGGATTGGTGTGGGAACTCTTCCAATAAGAATTTTGGGCTGTCCTGCAAATTGCCTTAGGTGCTCCTGCTTTGCCTAGACCAATCTGAATGTTTCAGTACGTTGAGCAATACCCTGGATAAAATCTCCATGAACTTTCTCTCCTCCAGGCTAAACAGTTCCAGATCTCTCAGCCTTTCCTCATATGGCAGATGCTCCAGTCCCTTCATCATCCTTGTGGATCTGTGCTCATCTTTCTTGAGTATGTCCACGTCTGTCTTGTACTGGGGAGCCCAGAACTGTACATGGTACTCCAGATTGTGGCTTCACCAGTGCTGAGTAGAGGAGCAGGATCATCTCCCTCAACCTACTGGCAATACTCCTCCTAATGCAGCCTAGGATACCGTTAGCCTTCTTTGCAGCAAAGGCACATTGATGGCTTAGGTTCAACTTGCTGTCCACCAAGACCCCCAGGAACTTTCCTGCAAAGTTGATTTCCAGATGGATGGTCCCAAGAATATATTGGTGCATGGAGTTATTCCTCCCCAGATGCAGGACTTTGCACTTTATTACATTTTATGAGGTTCCTGTCAGGCCATTTCTCAAGCCTGCCTTAAGCATTAAGAAATTTTGAATCTTTTCCATTTAAGAGGCATCCAAAAATTTTCAGGTTTGTTTCAGGTAGCTGAGAATCAGTTCATGTTCTCAACACCTTCACTGAGCTGTTTAACTCTTCCCTAATGAGAAATGCTTGCAAACTCTAAGGTAAATTTGCATAACAAACCATTTCAAGTACTTCTGTTTAATCTGTGTTAATTATTATTTTTTTTGCTACCCATATTTTTAAACTCTTGTCCTCATTTTAGTTTTTAACCCTTTGAATACCCAACACTTTGTTACTAATTTATTTTTACTTTGCTGAAGCATACTTAAAAGAACATATCCTACTACAAAAGGCACAATCTCGTTTTAGTCCTTGGGGTTTTGTACAGAATTCTATTTCAGTACTGTTTCTACAATTATTATATAGAATTCTACATAAAGCTGAGCTTAGGGAAAATTTATAAAAAGAAGCTGTGGAGCTGTTTCAATATATAGAAAATCAGAAAACATCTTTTGTATTTTTAAGTCATTGAAAATACAACTTTGTTTTCATTTTTTCTAATTCTTCTGTACTTCTGTTACGCATAGACTATGAGGCTGTTATGGTAAAATTAAAAACATAATCATGACATAATTAAGCAGGCATAGATATTTAGGATGAAATTGAGAGTAGACTACTTAGGCATTGCTGAATCTGGTCACTGGGTAGAGGCAAGTCTTTTTCAGCTCCCTGTTCCCAAGTCCCACCAGTAGAGAGGCTGAGCACGTGTTCTCAGTAGGCACAGACAAACACATCTATACTATACACATCTACACTATACACGTCTACTTATAAGTACAGCCAGACACACGAATTAAGACAGTGAGGAAACATAGCACTCATGCAAACACAGACAGTACCAACAGCTGTGTTCCGTTCTCCTCTTTGACAGTTCAGGATGAAGGCTTGTTAGTGGATCCCTTTGATAACTGGTCTTAGAAATTTAGTCCTGTCCTTGTATCCTTTTTCTCTCCAGTTGCTGGCATCTTGGCATGTGAGTCACTGAGGCCTGCAGTCCACTCGAGCTCCTAGAAAAAAGGTCAACTTGCATGTGCACACACACATACACACACACACACACACACACACACACAGAGGATCCCTCCAGTAGCTCTCCTTAATCAGACACACTGACTACCCAGTAACAGGACCTTGGATCTTCTTGTCTCCAATTGCCTCATGCGTGCACACACATATGCAAATGTGTTTTTCAGTTGACACAACGGCCTGTCTAGTAGTTGACTTGGACCTCCTGGTCCCTCCAGTAGCCAACTTGGAGACCCTCTCATCTTTCCATTTTCTGGTCAGGTCCAGACTTACGGCTCCAAGTATCTTATCCAACTTGATGGTTAGTGCAGCTTGGTATTTGCTAGTGATCACACACCAGTGTATATACCCTCCCTTGCTCCAGTTGCTGCTATGAGAGACACATGCTTCCTTCTGACCCATAGTCCCAGTCCATCTGCTGGCATATAAACTTCCAGACACACACACACAGAGATACAAAGAGTATGTAAAAGAAGATCTCACTCAGGAAAACAGAAGTGGAGTTTGTTATGACAAACTGGTCATCAGGTGCAGACCATGGTCAGATACTTGTCTGTACTGACAAGTACACAAGTGTACTGACCAGCCGCGTGTTTGCACACAACCCTTTTAACCATTTATCCATCAATTTTCCCATGGTTTATCTGTCCCAAAAAACTTTGATGTCTCATTTTCCCTTCCTTTGGTTCTTCCTCTAAACATCCCATATGTCCTGTACAATGTCAAAATGGACTTCCCCTGCACCTCATAATGTGTCCCATACCCACCAGCCAGTAACCCTTCTCAGTTTGCAAGGTGATCTACAGACCCTCTTCCATTTACTCTTGGTGATAGCTGTCATTCCTGGCCCATGAGGCTGACCATCCTGGAGGAGCAGAATCCGGATTCTT
The DNA here is from genome assembly GCF_963924245.1 of Chroicocephalus ridibundus. Taxonomy (NCBI): domain Eukaryota; kingdom Metazoa; phylum Chordata; class Aves; order Charadriiformes; family Laridae; genus Chroicocephalus; species Chroicocephalus ridibundus. The sequence goes on from NC_086284.1 coordinate 55,568,184, forward strand.
GTTTCTCTGATTAGATTATTAGGGTTTCCCTGCTTGCCATTTTTTCTCTGTGTTTCTTCATGTTTATGGAGATGAACCTTTTATCATATATCCTATCACATTAATAGAATAATTTTGGGCCTGAAAGGGAATTGCTAAATGAGAAAAAATAGGGCATTAGAAGAATTTTGGCTAGGACTCCCAATCTTCTTGCAGAGGCACCAAGCAAATGCAAAGAAGTTTTTCAGTCTTGCATTGACACATAACAGCAGCAGATTCCAATATTCTGCAGTAAATTTGAGAATGAAAATCTATGGAATTAGGGATTTCTGAGCAGCAATTGAACAATTAAGACAATAAATGCTCATGTGATTCTTGCTTTACTCTCTTCCTTCCTTTTCTATCTCCCTCCCTTCCTCTCTACTCTTTCTTCCTTTGCCCTTCCTCCCTCTATTCCTTCTCTTCCTCTTCTTTCTTCTCTTCTTTCAATATGATTTTAACATGGGTTTTACTCCCTCTGTCTACACCACTAATTGCCAGCTAAAAAGCCCTTCTATTCTCTTCCTTCTCTGTAATGTCTTTGAGACTTGAGGTTCTGTACTTAGCATTGAAACAAATTGTTTACCGGATACGAGTTTTACTGAAACATAGCATAGAAGTTATTTTGAAACATGCTTACAGATTTTTTTCATGTCTATTATCAACAATTTGCTAACTATATCCAAGAGCAGGAAAACAGGAATTAGTCAAGATTAAAAGCATGTTTTGCAAAGACTCCCTTGGATATTATTTTATTTGGGAATACAACAAAGTGCAGAGATAAGTGATAATGGGATGCAATAAAGATTAAAGAAAGGACAAAGAAGTAAGCCCTTATAATTAATTTACTCTAAGACAATGACACATATCCTTTATAATGTTACACAAATTAATGTTTTCATTTATTTTGTACCTGAAAAGCAAATAGAGATAAACTGTCCACCATAAACATTGTCCAAGTGACCTTTGAACACTGAGAAAAGAGAAAATGCAGCCTCAGAGAGGGAATAACATCCAAAACCCTGCTAACGACTGAGAGAATATTCTTTGAATAGTCTTTCAGGGGGTGAAGGATATGACATGATTATATTATGATATTCTGAATCTGCAGAGTCATCTGCCTGTTTCAAAAGAATCATGAATGCATAGTGAGATGGAAAAGAAAACATTTATCATACTTTGATACGCTTCCAGTTCTGACATTTTTTTCTGACACTTTTCTTTGGCATGTGGAACGCTGAAGAGCAACAACGATAAATCCCAAATTAGTTCCTAATTCTCCCAAACCCCCTCATGAAAACAATTATACATTGCAGCTAGAAGTGCATTCAAATTTTACAGCCTGGATTTCTGGTTTTCCACGGTGACACTTCTGGGAAACTCCAGTGCTCCCCTTTTGTACAAAGCATATTTCTTATATTAATTCCTGGGCAAAAAACTATGTAGTGGTGGCCTGGCAGTCAGAAACTGTTTAAAGATGAAGTCTCCAGATGGTTCTTCTGAGTTAGGACAACCTTCTGGAATGCTATGGAACAAGTCCCCCTGTGTTCAGTTCTATGGTCAAAATAGGCAAAAAGAGGGCTTTATAGCCTTTATGAAAATATCAATCTTAATTCTCCTAATCTATTACGATGCTCCTGGGAACAAATGTTCCATAAAATACCCTCTAGAACACTGTCTTTTCCTTTATCTCTCCCTTAAATAGACTTTCAAAAGGAGATGGCTCCAGGTTTTTCTTCATAGTATCCATTAATTATAGCTAAGAAAAATATAAAACAGAATTGACATTATTTTTCACTGATTACTGTGGATACACCATAAAAAAATATAATTATTGGAAGAGATCATTTGAAGCTACTCATTTAATCCATCTGTGGGCAGGCCACTGTGTGATCTGCAAAATTAAATTTACAAAGCAAAGGACTAAATTCTATCCTATAAAGCATGCAAATCATTTCCACTTGACAATAATGGGGGGCAGAAACTTTATTTAGTTTTAATCATCTGAAACTTAGTCATACTTGGGCATCTTGACAAAGCAAGTCTTCTGCATTTCTTCCCGTGAGGAAGTACAGGGCTTTCTTTCCCAAGGAGGTTCAGAATTGTTAATCCTCTTGTGTATCTCTATACCCATAAGTATAGTGAGCCTTAACATCTAGATACCTGTGTTTCGGAGAAGTGATGTTAAGTGTGGAGATTACCATCCAAATATATATTTTGCTAGTACTCCTTCAGTAACTTTTTTTTTTTTTTTAATTGAAGAATTAGTTTTTAAATGGAGATGAAGATGATACTGATGGAAGTGTTCGGTAACACGGCAACTGCCTTTCAGTTATTCTTACAACATAAAAGCAAGTGTTATGAGAATAAAAAAGCTCTACACTGAGAAACAAACTACCATGTTCAGGAAAAATATCTTCTTAGTAGCTTTGAAAATCTTAATTTTAAATACAAGCAGGCTATGAAAGCTGTATATCTTTCCTGAACAGAAAGCCAAAGATATAAAAGATCTGTGTAATAACAAAGAGGTCTTGAGGGCAGGACCAGGCAGGGTGGTAACAAAGGCTTTTCATTTGAGTCCTAGAGGAGGAGAAACAATCTGAAATAAAACTTTTTACCCCAGAAAGGAAGAACAGCTCCACTGGAGAACTGAGCTAATGGGAGTCAGTGTTAAACAATCAATTTAGGAATCAAATTCAATTTTTCCATGAAACATCTGATTCTATTAAAATGTGTCTATTCTATCTCTGGTTTAGACAAAGTCAGGGATGTGCAAATCTGTTATATGATACAAACTAGTCTAGAAATAGAAATAACCTTTTCACTGCTAAAGTGAGTAATTTTAGCTTTTTTTTTGTAATTAAGAAAAATGCACATATTTTAAATTTAAAGAGTAAACATGAAGTATTTATTTTATTTTGAAAATATCATTTTGTTTAACGTGAAACAGTCAATGTAGCATTTATCTGTGCACTCCACCTAGCTTGGGTTTCTTGTCAATAAATTGTACAAAGTCCTTGTCATATTAGGGGAAACTACTAAGTGACGATTAACAGGGTCTCTTTTTCTGAAATAACCTATTTTTTTCTAAGGCTGGACTTTTAAAATGTACTTATTATTCTGCTGGTTTGTTTTGGCTTTGCTTTCATTTAGACAATTTCCAAGAAACATCCGTCTTTTCTGAAAATAGTAGAGCTAGAGAGAGCAATCTTCTAGTACCTGCTGTTAAAAGATTTTAAGCTTAAGGTTCATGATAATTAGACTGGCCAGTGGATGCCAGGAAGTGCAAAGTGTGTTCTAGGACCATGCTTCACTTTTTGCATTTCTCTGCTTAAGTTTTTTAAAGTTTCTGAAATATATTATAAGCAATTCTTCAGTTGGTGGCATCTGGATAGTTATTTATGTAAATTTAGAGGGTTGAAATAGACTACACTGCCCAATGTATGCATGTAACTACAGTTGTTATTGCTTCCTTTACTTACAAGGAAAAACATAATGATAATCCATCGGAGATTTATTTCTAAAAGCAGTAAATTCTTGAGACATCTCCAAATAAATATTTCCAGGAATGAAGCTTTCTCTTCTAAAGAAGGTTTCCTTGAATACACATAACAATATAAGTAGCCATAAACAAAATTAATGTCATCAGGAGAAAACAGAATAGATGTTTATCTTCCATTTAGTTATGAAAAAAAAGTTTAAAAGCTTTGCAATTTTCTTGTCTCAGCTACTGAGGCTATCTCACCTGTTAGGAGACAAATATCTCCAGGTAGACACAGTACTGAATACAAAGGCAAATATAGTCATCAATTTATCTCATGTACCTACCTAAGTATTCTGTGTCGCACATTTTTTATGAGCTGGATCAATCCAAAAAAACATTGACACACCCCTCTGCATGTCCTGCCCTGTTGGTCTGTACATAGTGTGTTTGACATATTCAGGGCATGCTGGATTTATTCGATTTATACGGATTGTTGGCATCAGAAGCAGGTCCAATTTACACCCAACATATTAGATACATTTCGTGTACATTGTGCCAGTGATCTCTGTACTATAACGTGTTTGATATTTCTGGTTGTCCTGTGGCCTTGTCAAAACTGCAAATACTGAACAACATGTCAGAAATCCTCAAGCTCCACTTGAACAAAATTTATTTGTAGAAAGAAGAAATAACTTGGCAAACATGAACATATGGTAGGCTGAGTCTTGTTTCCTGCAATCTTATTTTCTCACAGAAAATGATGAAGCTGTAGGACACTAAGTGTGAATCAGCTTCAGAAGTGTTACCCAGGAAACATTTCTAGTCAGAATTCATAGTTGCTCCTTCTTCCTATTTGCATAGTCCTACTTCACCCTTTCTTCCCACACCACAAACCCAATACAATACCCAGGCCTAATTTTTTACAGCACTGAGTGTTGTGGTTGACATGCCAGAGGGACGGGATGTCATCCAGAGGGACCTGGACAAGCTAGAGAGATAGGCCCATGCAAACCTCATGAAGTTCAACAAGGCCAAGTGAAAGGTCCTGCAAGTGAATCAGGACAATCCTCGTTATCAGTACAGGCTGGGGGATGAAGGGATAGAGAGCAGCCCTATGGAAAAGAACTTGGGAGTACAAGTGTATGAAAAGCTGAACATGAGCCAGAAATGTGCACTCACAGCCCAGAAGACCAATTGCATCCTGGGTCGCATCAAAAGAAGCGTGGCCAGCAGATCGAGAGAGGTGATTCTCCCTCTCTACTCTGCTCTCATGAGACCCCACCTGGAGTACTGTATCCAGCTCTGGAGTCCTCAGCACAAAAAGGATATGGACCTGTTGGAGCGGGCCCAGAGGTGGGACATGAAGGTGATCAGAAGGCTGGAGCACCTCTCCTACAAAGACATGTTGGGAGAGTTGGGGTGCTGAGCTGGACCAACTGGAGAAGACGGCAATAGTCCTAACGTCCCTAACACAAATCATTCTCAACTTCGCTGGCGTGTGGATGATTAACTGTGGAGGTATTTAGAAAGGAGAAAGAACAATTGCTATGGTGAAGTATAGTCTCTCACTAGTGCCCAGTCTTTTATTCCTAAATCATTGATGTCATTGGTTTGTTACACAGGAAGTCTTGCTACAGGCAAAAAGGAAGCACACTTCATAGATGGAGCTGAGAATCTACTGTCAGCCCAATCCATGTTTTACCAGTCCAAATTATTAGTCCAATTACAGAAATATTCATTCCTGGGCTAGAGTAGTGCAGTAAATTTCCGTAATACAGGTCCTCCAGCCTGGAGGGGTGTAGAGGTGGAATTCTTGTCCTCTGCTCGGAGGAGCATGATGCTGATGTTGACACTGGTCCTTACTTTCTCCTTAGCCTGGGGGTCCCACTTGAAAGTCTGGGTTTGCATTCCTTGCCCCCCACTTGCTGCCTTCTGGGGATTCCCATGGGGATAGGCAGCAGGAGGGTGCAACTAGCTCCAACCAGCCAAGGCTGCACTGTCCCCCTGAGAGACAGCTGCCTTGCCACTGCTGTGGCTGGTGACAGGGGGTGAAGGATCACTGATCTTCCTTGAAATTATGTTCACCAATTCATACCCTGCATGGAAAAAATGGCAATGCTCAGACTATTCTATTTGTTTTCTACAGTTAACAGTCATTTTTTTTTCCTGTTTTGTTTTTTCATACATAAGCACAGAATGGGAAAGAGAGAACTGTTTCTATGGAAATACATGGCAATTTGTTACCAAAATGTGAGTTGCCGTGTATTTCTAACACTGTACCACTAATAGACCATTTGCCTAGTACTGAAAATGCTCACAGAAATGGTGAACCTATGTTACTAATTTTGCAAAATGGTACATCATCTTTTGTGGGAGAGGAGGTTTAAGTACACTGAGTCCTTTGAGAGAAGGTTTGTGCATTGCTCTTGTAACACCACTATTCTGAAAACTGACTATTCTGCTACAAAACTCTTTGAAACACATCTAAAGCTGGAATTATTCAAGATTTATGACTGCAGTTGTCCTGTCTAGAGGTGCAAATGCCCTCCTGTATGAAAACATGCAAGGGGAGCTGAATCACATTGTTTTGAAAGAGAAAATCTATTCATTTCCTGGAGAATATTACTACACAGATCAATTCCTCGTTCCATGTCTTATCCTACAACTATTCCCACAGGCTAAAACTTTTACACAGAATTATTTCTGTTGTCTCAAGAAGAAGAAATGATTCCTCATAGACATTGCTGTGTGGTTTTAAGGTTTGAAAGCTGGATATGTAAATGGATTCTGTCAAATGCTAGTGGCAATGTAATATATATGTACTATGAATTTATAATTATTATTTGCCATTTCTTATTGCTATAACATCTGATGGCTTCAGTTGGAGGTCTGTACTACTTTTAGCATGAAAACTTGCTGGAGTTTGAAATGAAGACCTTTTATCATTACTAATTTCACGCGTCTTCCTAAATGTAAGATATGATAACAAAGGATTCTTTGTTGAATGAAGTGTTCAGGAAATATTCTCATCTACTCACAAGGATTTTTTACTGGCTTAGGCCATGCAGTATTTCTGCAACATATTTTTCTATGCATTAATTTTTCAGACTGACCTGGAAAAATAAATAAATAAAAAAATAAAATGGAAAAACAGAGTTACATGGTAAAATATCTATTTACACTAGGTGGAAATGCATTTACTTTGGTCTTACCTCAACAAGTATTTTGAACTGAATACAAAGAGATAGAGGCTATAGGAAGACAGCCATTTTTGATCCTTAAACTCAAGAAACTTATATTTTAAAAGTCGTATACTTTACTCAAAGGTATCTCTTTTTTAAAATGCTTGGATAATGCAAAAATGATTTGAAAGTTACAGAATGTGTGATATTTTTATGCTTGAAACCTTTGGTTTTTGTCTGTTTTTAATACAATTCAGATAAAACAGTGCGTATTTTTATTGCTGATACTTTTATGGATTTTTTTACATCAGAAGTTCTTTCATAAGAATGACAACATAATAAATTATATTATTTCAATATAAAACATGTCTTAGACACTGTATTTGTCTGGGGTTTTTATTATTACTGTAAGAAGAATCTATTGACATTATTTAGAAAGTCTTGGATCTTCATTTTTATTGCATCTTGAGAGAAATTAAATATAATTTTTTTTAAATCAAATCAGCCTAATATGCAGTTGAATCAGATGATAGATACCTGTGACAAAGGATACCTTTAATATTCGATGATACTTCTAGTTTACAGTGATTTAAAAGGAAGTGATGTCACTCAGAAGTAGCAAAAAAAACAGCTACTGATTTGTCATTGTTATTAGCTTTCCTTGGATTTGAAATTAACCAACTTTAATTCTCAGGCACACAAAAGTAAGGAAACAATTCATTTATGTATTTAATGTAAACCTCAGGAATATCTACAATGTAGATTTCTATTCTGGTTCTAAATTTGTGCTAAGGGTTACATGATTTTTTCTTCATGGAAGCTCAGAATCTAAACAATGGCTCATGAAATGTGCTAATGCATACAAAATAGTGTTGCACATTAACATAATAGTTTACCCTCAAACATGCTGCCTGTTAGCATATTTATCAGACAGAGGACTTAACTAAAAGGGAAAGAATGCTATTGGCTAACCAAGAATACATGCCATCTAATTTTTCAAGAACTTCACTGCATTTCCTGTATGAGGTAGTTCCAGGTAAGCATCCTGCATTAAGTTCCTGTTGTTCAATCATCACTATTCAGAGAAAGAGTAACTCTCCTCCCTTATTCCATTATTATTTATTTAGGAGATGGCATTTTAGTGGATCTAAAGAAAGAAGAACCATTAATTTTGCTATATAGTTAATGCTTCTGGAGAAATAGATTAGACATGATTTACTTATTGGCAGTATTACACCATACTACCAATGAAGTATTCTTAACTAGAGCTTATTATCTGAAACACAGCAAATACCTAAGCCTCCAGAAAACTTTTCCTCTACTGAAAGAATACAGATTCTAAGTCCTGCTTCTCTGTCCATGGGTTTTCTGTTTTCTGTAGAAGTTAGTAAGGAGTTCCTCCTTATCAGTATCATGCTTTATACAACCTAATTAATGCCATTTTCAATAGGTAAAAGGTATGCAAAAGAATCTTGAGTGATTTCTTAGCTGTATGAGAGGGAACTATTTTGTAATCATCTGTTGATAGCAATTTCAGGATCCAATAAGATTTCAAGGAGTCTACAAACCAGTGACTGTATGACATTCTGTTGTATCCTGATTTAGATGGGTGTAAAAGAAACGTCAAATCACACCTTTAGGACGGGAAGACTTGATAAAGGTCGTGGACTGACTTCCATGACCTGTGATCTTTCAGTGATGACTGTCTGAAATTATCATCACACTCTAATATACTGATTTAGATATGCAGCAGATGGATAGAGATGGGCAAGTAAAAAATCCATATAAAGGTTTTGAATCTCTGGTAGATCAACATCAGGAGCATTTACAGGAATTTACATTTACAGGGCTTTTTTTTAATCCAAAGAATGTAAAATGTAAATTGCAAAAAAAAAAAAAAATGAGAGTAGGAAAGACACCTCGGGTCTACATATTCTTAGTTATGTGTTGAACCCAATGGAAAACTTAGGCTTCTTTCAGTAGTATCGCCTTCTGAACTCAGGTGTGTTCTTGACTTCACAGTGACCCAGTTTCAAAAAAGTACTGCCTGGGCTATCTGCTGGTAGATGTGATTTTGAGGGTATTTTTTTTTTTAAACTTTTTTTTTTTTCCTAGGGAGATGCTAGGTGTCTTGACTTTCAGTAAGCTATAGTTTTACAGGAACCTATTTTTTATCTCTGTTGCTAAGTGTCTTCCCTTCAAAAGGCAATTCAGTGTTTTAAACTCCATGTAGAAAGAAATGTATACTGCAAAGCCACATGCAAAGGACTTGTTTTAATCATCCTTCTGGTTTCTGATTTTCTATTAGTTGCCTGTCATGCATTAAATCATGCAGAATCATTAAAAATTATACTTAGAGGACAGAAAGGGAAAGATTCTCTTTAACACCCTGCCGAGGCCTTCAGAAGCATTTAGTTTTCTTCACTGACAATAGGGATTGATTAACACCTAAATAAGGAATGCAAAGAACTGGTTACCAGTGGGAAGCTAATCTTTGATGTTACAAAGCCATAATTAGAAATTTAATTTATGAGGTTAAAACTGGTTTACGGGTTTGTTTTACTTTCAGATAGCTCCTTCCTCTCCTGCCCAATGATCTAAAAGTGTATCTGTAAGTGTAATTACAGAGGCTTCTTCTGGGAAATTCAGGCAAACAATCCACTGCTATTCTATTAGAAGGCTTTTTCAAACACAGACAAAGTTTAAAGCAAGCCACAGCTGTAAATGAAAGTGAATTATGGTTTCTTTTCTCTCTCTTTTCTGGAATTATCTTCCGGTTATGAACCATAGTGTCACTGAATAATCTGGACATAACAGAAGTTACTTTAGCAATGTGAAGCACTGTAAGAATATGTCTGCTTCCTCTTTCCACCTATACTCTTTCAGGAAAGGGAATGAGGACAAGTTGTCCCATTTTTAACATCAGTCTCATGTCCCAAGAAACTTATGAAACTTTTTTCCTTCTTCAGTAGTGCTGATGCTCACAGGAAGAGATGAATTATCAAAAAAAATACTTAGAAATAAGACTTCAGAAATCTTACGATATCATGTAAAACAAAAACAAAACAACCCCCAAAAAACATGTTAATTTTGATATGATGCAAGGAACACATACTAAAAGAAATTCTGCAAGGTCCAATAAAGAGTTTAGAGCAGATGTAAATAGCTTGTGATGTATTAAACTGGTAACTGGTAATGAACCTGAGAAACAAAAAACCCAAAAGAAGAAGAGAAAAAGTATCCTGACGTTTGACTTTTCCTTTGTATAAATGAAGAAACAAATGCTTTTTTATTGTTCATATGAAAAAAGATGAGGAAAATTTGCAACAGTGACAGGATATGAAGTGTTAAATAATCTATTTTGTTGAAAATTGGTAAAGGAATTATGATAGTGAATTAATGGTCTTGTAGTCATTAGTAAAAAATTAGTTGTAAGTGGTTACCAGAGTACTGTCTGTCTGTGCATGTTTAAATACATGTATAACTTCTCATGGACCATAATTTGTACAGTGGACTTTCAGTGACATTAGAGCTGTACTCATGAACGACTGTGTTGTGCTAACAAAACCACAGCTTAAAGGCTACTGAAGAAATATGGGATTGTATCAGGGACTCACAAAAAACAAGCACAAGCTGACAGCAATAGCCTTGGAAGTGCAAGCGTGGGACAATAGCCAAGGTCTGAGGTTATAAACACAAATCACTAATGATTAATTACTGATCACTAAAGGAACACAACCTTGGCAGCTGGGTGAAATCAGTTTCAGGGTTAAAAAAGAAAACAGAGAAGAAATCTCAAGCATGCATCTGTAAAACACCATGTAGAATAAAACTTGGATGCAACATGGAGTTTATGGATGAGAGAACAAAAGAGGATGTAAACAAACTGTTAGAAAATGTTTTTAAGAAATGACTCAAGCATATCCAACCCCCAACATCAATGCCAGTAGAAAGAGGAAGAAACACCAAGCATCAGCCTCATACTCCTCCTGGTGAGGTGGGGTTGTGGCTACTTGAAATACCAAAGCTTTTGAAAGGTGAACAGGCAGCAGAGAAAGAAGCAAGTACCAGAGTTTACATGTCAGCTTATATTTGCCCGTTGCAATAGGATCGCTTTTCTAAATGACTCATGATACCTGTACCTTTTTGATTCCACTGTAACTGTATTGTACAGACTTAAATACACCAACATCAATGCCTTAAGTATTATTTTGTAGCCCACATTAAGTTGTGCAGAGTATGTAATCTGGTACTCCAACCTTGAGAACTAGTTGTTAAAATTTTAATGCACTAATCTATTTTCAGGCAAACTGGTTACGTTTTGTAATGCAACAATACCTACGCTTTACAAACCCCTTGGCTTTAATTCCAGTTATTTAATTGAAATTAACCATTTTTAGAGAATAAAAACTGTATTTTTATTGTAATTCAGATACAAGTTCTTGATGGAAGATCATATTTCAGGAATACATTTGTGCATAATCCACTGTTGCATGCAATAGTTAGTCTTCCCTTCCCTTCCCTCCCCTCCCCTCCCCTCCCCTCCCCTCCCCTCTATCCCTTACTTCGAAAATACATATGAAAATGGTGCTGTATGTTACTTAGATTTATTGGAAAACCAGCTGATAGAAAATTACTTCCAAAAAGACTTCTGAAGAAACAAGCATAATACGGTCTCTAAAAGGTTATCTGAAGTTATTTGTATGCCATTCCTGAAACAAGACTACGTTTAGTTATATCCCAGTCTACCTAATCTAACAGTGTTTGAGACTGAGTGCCAGGCATTGCTGTTATGGCAAATGAATGAATGCATCATAGCTGTTCTACCAGTTTTCAGCTTCAAAATGTTCAAATACATTTTTGGTTAAACTATTTAGAGAGCAAAGATGAAAGAAAAATGTATGTGCATTAGATGTGATATTGAGAAACAGCGTTCAATTGTTTTCCTCTTTTCTGAATATTTTAATGTGTATTGTCTTAATTTTATTTTAATTAAAAAAGGCGGTTTTTTATGTTTTACTTTTCTCCCAGAACTTGGATCTATTAAGTCACTGCTAACTTACAAATACTATGAAATACATTTATTTTAATGAATAGGTAGCAGCTGACAGCTACAATGAAATGTGAAGAATCTTTTTTCATATGATTTGAAGGAACATCCAGCAAAATAGTATTAATAAGGTGCTCAACATCCGAAGTGTTCTCAGATGTGAATGTAAGGTTTCACAGTTTTCAGAAGCAAAAGAGTTTTACCTATATTTTTCCAGCAGATTAATTAATCGACCCATTTACCCTTTTGGTATATGTGATAAAAATACCTGAAATATACAAGTTACTGGAAATATAGACTGAAATGAGATGTGAAATACAGAGAAGAAAGACCTTTGCAATACCTAACAAAAATGCCTTCCCAATTTGACTGTGATCACTGATATGATCACTGATATGTACTTAGAATGCATATTTTCTCCCCAACTACTTACACATTATCATATTGTGATTATATTTAAACCACGTTTCTTAAGTTTCAGTATGAGATGACATGTGTGACAGTGACAGCTATGGAAAATAAAAAGCTATATTACATACACGGTTCTCCCTACACATTAAAACAGATAGGTGAAGCTGTATTAATTTCATATTTTTTGAAAAATCTATCCTTTTTCTAATGCTACATACTTGAAAATTTATTGTTTAATAATGTATTGCGAAGTCGTTTCTCAGATAAAAATTAGGCTGACAGATATTTCATTCCTTCAATCCTCCTTTTATTTAGTCCTTAGGGCATACATACTCTTTTATATAAATACTATAAAGTAACAAACATTACTTCAAATGTAGTTTTGACTAGTTCTGTTGCTTTAGGGTCAATTTCCTTATGCTTTGCTGTACTTGAGATAACAGAAAGCTTTTGTTACTTGTTCTTTCTTTCTTCTGGCCTACATTCTTATATCCTTGTCAAAATTATTTATATGCAGTATATGATTAAACTAAACCTTTTTTTTTTTGGTGATGACTGAAGCAAAAAAATGTAACAAGCTGTTGAAGACATTTCTATATCTATTACCTTTTTCCCTTTCCTCTTTTGTACTGTATTTGTACTCTTCTTGCCTGTTTACTTATATACAGAACTTGTTAACTTGTTAGCTCTGTTTTACTAATATACCTCATTCTGAATATTACTCTTTCTAGCTATATCATCACTTACTTGATCTATTTCTTCTTACCAATGCTTCATAACATGACCATTTTTCCACTTCTGTAATCTGTTTTTGATTTCCAAGTCATTGACAAACTCTTAGTGGACTCACAACGATATCACTCTATTTCATAATGACTGTGCTATCCACCATCCAACCTGGCAATGGACACTTCCAGGGATGGGGCATCCACAACTTCTCTGGGCAACCTGTTCCAGTTTCTCACCATCCTCACAGTAAAGAATTTCTTCCTAATTTTTTCCTCTTCCCTCCAGGGCTTTATCTCACCATACTCTACCAAGCAGGTCCCTGAAGCACCAAAGTTTGCCCTCTACAAAAGATGCGTGAACTTAGAAGTGAAAATACCTAATAAGAGTAAGCACACCTGGTATTCGACAAAGCTTCCTTACACAAAGTGGCAAAGTTACGACTCCTGATTTGTCATTGTCCATTCTCTGTTCAAGTGACACATATGGCAGGATTCAGATCAGAGTAAAATATCTGTAGCCTATAATCTATAAAGAATATAGATTATATATACAGAACACATACAATGATTGTGTCTGCAGGTAAGTTATTCATTTAATCTCTTATTATAGCCAAGACATATTGTTTCATTACAGTCAAGAGTCTAGAAAGCTGCTTAGTAGATTGAATACATGTTTTTGGTTTAGAGAGAGCTGTGTGATTCCACTGACTGTTATGATTAAATGTTAGTGACTGATAGGAGCTGAACAAACCTAGCTCACATTTACACATCCGTTTTCAATGCTTCACTCTGTGAGTAAAATCCTATTTTTAAGGCTTACTTAATTTTCCAAGGCATAGATGTCTTACGCTATTTTTAATTTCCTGAGAATTACCTCTTGGTCTTCATCTTCCTTTCCAAAGGGCCTGGATCTACCTTTGGTTCTGAGTCATACCTGAAACCTCACTGAAATATCTTTACTAGTGAAGAGCATCTCAAGTTACATAGGATGCCCCCCTATAGGTGATTGACTTCATCCATTCTTCATATAGAATTTGTATTTTGCAAAAGTTTTTACCATGTGCTGTAAATCCCTCCCAAGGTTTCTCACTGAATTTACCCAATATAACCTAAATTATGAACACAGACAGTCTGATAATTTGTATATAATTACCACAGTCTCTACTGTGTCAGACTTGATTTTGCTTGAAAGAATTCCTAAAACTACTAGAAGTGAAGTGATCACTTCTTCAGTCCTTACTGATTAATCATTTTCTCTGTCAAGGACCACATATGAACCCCCTAGAAGTGGTGATTAGACTAGATCTGAGCATCAGGTAATTGATTTCAGAGTTCATTGGACGTGATTCTGTTTCCTGTCTAACTGAGCTAGCTTTGTGATAGATAACCAATAGAAGAGGAGTTATGAACTTGGGGAGAAAAAAAGTTATTTAAATCATAAAACCATAGAAAACAAGGTTGAAAGGGACGTCGAGGATCATCTGGTCCAACCTTTAAATCTAAGCTATTGAGAGAATGCAAATATTGAACTAAATATTATTCAGGAAATACCAGGTAGAAAAAACTAAAAATATTGCAAAATTGCTTTCTTTAATTGAAAGTGTTCTCACACAAAAAGGCACTTAAGTCCTCTTTTAGTAAACTGGAAATGTTTTATCACATCCGTCATTTCCTTTTGTTTTTGAATATGACTCCTAAAAGAACTATATTACATTATATAAATAGAACTCATTGTCGAAATAAATTATTTTATGGGAAAATTTGCCCCAAAGTAAATTTTTTTGTGGATGCATTATAAATCTTTGCAAAGTGACATGCTTAGCCTCTTTATTGGTGGAGCCCCATAAACATATCTAAAATTCAAGATATAGCTTGAAGCATAAACAAAAACCTTAGAAAAAATCATAAAAATAAATCTATCATTAATGATAAGCAGCATCAAAATGAAAAATTTAAAATAGAAAATGGATATTAATGGCACATAATAAATACTTTGTCTTCATTTAAATTATTCTTATTTTCCTTTTAAAAAAAATAAATAGCCAATTGTAAAATTACCAGTAACCGACACTGTGTTTAGTTTACCAAAGTAAAAATCAATATAGCTTTTAACTTGAAACAATATTATATTGACACACAGCATGGTATTTAAAATTAAACATTCATCTTTTAATTCTTCCATAAATTAACAGTTGTCATATGTATACTACTAAATACACTCTCTGCTTCTGAGTGTGAGTGACACAGTACAGGTCATATAGCTACGCTTTATTGCCCTTCAAACTCAGGGGGCTTTTGTCAAACTGGTTAGTGCTAATGGTTCCTGCCTATGTCAAGCCCTGAGCTGTGCCCAGGCATTTTTCAGGAAAGTGGTGTTTGACCCAGGTTAATCCATGCTGGGATTGTGCTAAAATTTAACAATAGGGACAATAAAATACCAACGCTGTGGCATTTGCCTTCTTTACTTTAAATAATAGCATAGATACAGCTATTATGTACCCTATGACTCTCATTCAGTACAGTAAATCTAAAAATACTCCTATTGAATTTAGGGGGACTAATCAAGTTCTAAAAGTTAGGTACTTAAGTTTCTTGTTGATTGAACGCAATAAATACAAAGGAACCAGTTTCATCACACTAGGAAATGTAGTCTGTTTCAAGTAATCTCAAAATCCTAAAAAACAATATAGCACAGGATCTGAAGTTAACATAGAGGTAGAAAGAATTTACTGGATAGATCATGACTGCCTGACATTTTCCAACAAACATTAAAGATAATGATAAAGAGGTGGACAATGCCCTTTGTTTGAATCTTCAGATTTGTGCTTGGTTAACATATAACAATGTTTCTGTTATTGTCTGTGGCAATACCAGTATAAAAAAATAAAATAATAATAATTAAAACAGAGTCTTCATGCTACAGTGAGAAATGAAAGGAAGAATCATCAGAAAATATAAGAATTTGTTAAGTAGGAAAGATAGAAGGTTTGAGACTCCTTAAAGGAAACAACAATTTGAAGTAGATTATCATTGGACAAGTAGCAGGGCTGATTTTCACTTGTCTTTATTTAAGAATAAAAGAGGTATATTTTTTTTTCTTATCTCTTCCCTGAAATAGAAGCAATCAAAAAACAAAAGTCCCATATAAAAATACCCAAATCAGATATCAAAAAAATTCCAAGATAAAATTAAAAGCCCTGAAGACCTATCCCAGTGTTCGCTCTGATAGTTAGCATTCCTAAATGATATGGAAGGAAAGGGATGTTTCTTCTCTGTCCTGATCAGTTTCAGTCTCTGTATCTTTTCATTTTGCCTTCAGTGATATTTAAGACAACTAGAGCATGTCTCTTCTTGCTAATTGCTAAATAAATTTAGATAAAAAAGCTTGGTTAACTAAAAAAAACCAAAACAAAACAATCAGAGGCAGAGGAAAAGAGTAAAAGGAAAGGCAGAAAAAAAAGTTCTATTTTTTTATACCTTATTCCTTGTATGAGATCTAATATTCTTCAAACAAGAGACCAGCCTGTCAAGCAGAATTATTTTGAGCTGAGTTATTGCTTATTTTGACATATATCTCACCTGAAAATTTGAGGGAGAAAGAAGTCATATAAAATCCTTAACAAACAAATAGTATAACATACAAAGAGTTTAAGAAATGCTTTATTTTAATAGGGTTTTATTGGTCCAGCATTAGCAGAAAACATTTCAAAATATATTAGTAATCTTTATAAGTGGGTAATGATCAAGACCTGCACAAAAACTGTAGTTTAAAAAAGGATTATAAATTTTTATCATGTACCTGATACTTATTCTGCCACTTTTGAAACCTAAACAAACTCATCATTTTAATATTCCTAATGTTATTTCCATAGAATATTCTTGAGAGAACAAGGACTTAGCATCTCCAATACAAAAGTCAGAAAGATCTGTTCCAATATTCTTTCTAAACAGAGCAGCTGTAGAAGAAAAATCACAAAACAAAACGTAATGTTAATTACCCTAATTTTAAACTACATTTCCAAATACACTATTCCAAAAAAGTATTTTCTACTTCATTACTATCATTGCATACAGTTTTTTAAATGTTTCTGCAACCTCATCTGTGAATTTCCTAAGACACTGATACCTGCTCATCTTCACAGCCTTTTTGCATTAATTTCTCTCTATTGCAGAAGAGGTACACATTGCTTTTATGACTGAATTAAAATTAAGGATAATCCTTATTATCTCCAGTTATAACAGTGGGTTGCAGATCAGATCTATGCGTCATGATAGTGTGACTTTTCAGGAGAATGTGGAAAAATCATTTTAGAGCAATTTACATGTCTAATGTTAATCACATGATTAAAAATTCAGTCCATCAAGCCTACTGACAAAAAACTTTTGCCATGTTCATTCCTTGCAAACTGAAGACATCACAAAACAACAGTTTGTGCATGTGAAAACAGTGGTTCCTGCAACAGTATCCCAAGTACTCATTGACAGAACTAGGACAAACTGCCACAATAATTTTGGCCTAATTATGTCATTTTGCCTCTTGCCATGACTAGCCCTAGCCACTGTTGTTATATACAAAAAACACGACAGGATTCAAACCTGACCTAGTGCTGCATCCCATCCAGTCTTGAAAAGAATAGAAAATCCACAACCTCTATAGGCAACTTGTTCCACTTCTTGAATGTCCTCATGGTGGAAAAGTCTGTTCTTCTATCCCATTTGCACCTTTGCTGTCACAATTTATGACTATTAGCTTATTCCTGTGATGCATATAAGGAGACTCTCCTATTTATGACCACCACATAGATACCAGGAGGTTGCTCGTAGGTAGCCCAAAACCCATCTCTTCTCCAGGCTGAACAAGTGCTCGTCCCTCAGCTTCTCCTCCAGGGCAAGTGCTCCGGCCCTGACAATCAGAGAATCACAGAATACTTGAGGTTAGAAGGCACCTTGGGAGGTCATCTGGTCTAAGGCCCCTGCCAAAGAAGAGCCACCTAGAGCAGGATGCTCAGCAACAACTCCAGACAGATTTTGAGTATCTCCAAGGAGGAAAATTACACAGCCTCTCTGGGCAACCTGTACCAATGCTCAGTGACTGTCAGCAAAAAAGTGTTTCCTGATGTTCAGATGGAACCTCCTGTGTTTTAGTTTGTGGCCATTGCCTCTGGTCTTGCCTACCACTGAAAAGAACCTGGCTCCATCTTCTTTGCACTCTCCCCTCAGGCATTACAGACATTGATGCAATTCCCCCTGAACCCCTGGGCAGAGTGCATATCAACAGAAGTGATCATTCTGCTGCTCTGTGTTGCCTTCTACAGCTATAGAAAGGAATTGCTTCTGTTCTGATCAGATCTAAATTATATTCCAGGCTAGTAGTTTTGGGTGTCTCAGCGTTTCCTCATATGAGAAGTGCCCCAGTCCCTTGACCAACATTGTGGCCCTTTGCTGGACTCTCTCCAGTAGCTCCATATCTCTCTTGTAATGGGCAGCCAAAAACTGGACACAGTACTCCAGGTGTGGCCTTATTAGTGCTCAACAGAGGTGAAGGATCACCTCTTTCACCTCTGTGATTCTGCACCTCTACTCTTCTCTGGTGATACCCCACCAGCACTGCATCCAGCTCTGGGGCTCCCACCAGAAGAGAGACATGGAACTGTTCGAGCAGGTCCAGAGGAAGGCCATGAAAATGATCAGAGGGCTGGCACACCTCTCCTATGAAGAAGTTGTTCAGCCTGGAGAAGAGAAGACTCTGGGGAGACCTTATTGTGACCTTTCGGTTTTTAAAGGGGGTTTATAAGAAATATGGAAATAAATATTTTACCAGGGCCTGTAGTGATAGGACACAGGGAAATGGTTTTAAGCTGAAAGACGGTAGATTTAGATTAGATATTAGGAAGAAATTCTTTACTCTGAGGGTGGTGAAGCTCTGGAACAGGTTGTCTAGAGAAGTTGCAGATGCCCTGTCACTGGAAGTATTCAAAGTCAAGTTGGATGGGGCTTTGAGCAACCTGATCTAGTGAATAATGTCCTTGTCCATGGCAGGGAAGTTGGACTAGGGGATTTTTAAAGGTCCCTTCCAATGCAAACCATTAATGATTCTATGTTTCTATGATCTTCTGAGAAAGCGTTGAAAGCCTTACTGAAATCAAGATAGACAGTATCAACTGCACACTCCTTTCATTTACCAGGCCAGTCATTTCATCATAGAAGATTAATAGGTTGGTAAATCATGACTGTCCATTGGTGAATCTGTGCTGGCTACTCCTTATCACCTTCTTGTCCTTCATATGCCTTTTTGAGGAGAGGGGTGAGATTTGCTTTCTTCAAGTCCTCTGGCATTTCTCCCTATAGTCATGATTGTTCAAAGATAATAGGAGTTGGCCTTCACTGACACCAGCCAGCTCCCTCAGCACTTGTGAGTGCATCTGTCGCGTTAAAAGGACTGTAGTTTCAATATTTGTCTGTCAGAGTCCCAGGACTTTCACTGATTTACTATCAGAGTCCCACCAAAGGACTTTCACTGAATCAGATTCACAAATAATCGAAATTAGTTACTTTATTGAGAGCGACAGTTGCAGATTCGAGATTGCCGTTGATAAATTCACTGACTACAATAGCACTAATTAATTAAGGTTAATATTGCTAGCAAAAATACTGGTAGTACAACAACCCGGGGTAACATTCACCAGAGGGTGAAAGGCGCAGCGCTTACTCAGAAAGGCGTCCCTGCCTGGGGTGGAGGAAGAGAACGCAGCCCGTCGACTGGTCCGTCAGGTGTCAAGTTTCTTCACTCCCAATTTAACAGTCATTTTCTCCATCCTTTTATCCCCAAAATGACAAGATTTCCCTCCCCTAGGTGACGTGTAGTATGATTTGGGTGGAGAGACGAGTGGTATAGTCATGTATGTTTAGGATGATCTCTAAAATCTTCATTAGCATATACAGGGGTGTCAACTTTAATATGCATTTCACAGGTAATGAGACAAAGGTCAATTACCAGACATGGCAGCCTCTCAAGGAAACAAAGAGCTACACAAAGTCTCTGTTATCTTGATTTTACTGTCTCTGCTGATGAAAAGCAGGGCTGTCCCGGCTCCCCAAGACCACCCCGTTATTTATGTATCCTGTGATAGCCAGACAAGCCTTCACTCCCCTGGGCTGCACAAGAGATATCAAAGCCAGTCTTAATTGCTCTTTGAGCACAGAGACTTCACCTCATTATCCAAATTCCACAGCATTCCATCAGGGATTGTGGACATGTATGACCAGTTTGCCTAAGTATTCCCTGATCTGAACTTTTTCCACTAGGTTTCCAACTTCCTTGCTCCGGACTTCCCCTCTTTGTCTCCAGGGCTTTTGATTCCTTGAAGACAGGTCTTACTAGTAAAGTCTGAGGCCAAGAAGCCATTCAGGACCTCATCCTTTTCCATATCCTGTGTAACCAGGTCCCCTGCATCATTCAGCAGCAGGACCACATTTTCCCTAGTCTTCCTTTGTCTACTTATCTACTTACAGAAGCCTTTTCTTGTTGTCCTTGATTTCCCTTGCCAGATTTAACTCCAGGCTTTGTCTTTCTTAACAATTCCTCTGCATGCTTAAACAGTGTCTTTGTTTTCCTCCCAGGTTACCTATGTCTGCTTCTACTTGAAGCTTAAAAGGCATTGATCCTTGAATATTGACCAGCTTTCTTGGACACTTCTTCCATCCAGAGAACTAGCCTATGGGAGTCTTTCAAGCAGATTCATGAAAAGGCCAAAGTTTGCTCTCCTAAAGTCCAGCCTTGTAATCTTGTTTTTTATCCTCCTTCCTCCTCTCAAGATCCTGACCTCCACCATCTCATGGTCACTGCAGCCAAGGCTTCCTTCAGTTTTCACATCCCCAGTGAGCCCTTCTTGGTTTATAAATATGAGGTCCAACAGAGCACCTCTTCTCGTTGAGAGGAAACTCACTATTCTGGCCTTTGGTGAACTTGTTGCAGTTTATTGATAACTTTTGTGTACTGGGGATCCAGTGCAGTCACATTTTGCTGATCAATTTACTTGACAATTTCCAAGTTAATCTTGTGCTTCAGTAGAGCTGGAAGTCCATTATAGCTGAACAGCACTTAGGGTTGAATAAAAAAAATGTGGTCATTGAAGAACCATTTAGGAAGTCAATACAAATTCAGAGTTAATTCCAAAAATGGTGATGTCCCCCTTTTATAGATGTCTGACAGCTGTGTTAAAGTCACCAGAATATTAGAAAATTTTCCTAGTATCTTTTTGTAGTTCCCTGCTACAGGTTTACATTCCAGAAGACTAGATAAAATATCATGCCATCATCTGTTTTGAGCAAATATTTAATTACCATTTTAGTGCCATTTAAGTTTACAAAAAAACCCACAAGTTATTTAGTACTAAAGTTAGAATCCAGAACTTCTTTTTACAAGTAGTATCCTAGAAGGATACTAGTAGTATCCTAGTTTACTAGAAGTAACTAGAAGTAACTAGTTTACTAGAAGTATCCTTCTAGATATATTTGCTGTATTTGGCTAGCTAATCTCTGAAACATCTCCAAGACATAAGATTGAGATAGGTTGTCTTAAAGGTGATGAAAAACAACATTTTAAAGCCTGTTCTGAAGCTGTCAAAAGCAAAGTTATATATAGTTCAATTATGTAAACAAGTATCATGATCAATGGCCTGTTAAAAAAAAAAAAAGGAAAAATAACAACAAAGAAACAAACAAAATCAACAAGGTGAAGTTAGCAACTATTTGCATACATATAAACCCCAACTCTGCTGACTAGATTGCAGGACTAGATACTAAAGTAACATTTAATATTTGTTAGCATCTACTACATACGAAGTAGGCAAAAACTGTAATTTAAAAATATCTTTACAGGAATCAGTTTGCATATAAATGTAAATTATTGTTGCTTTTTGTGTCTCAATTTGTACTCTTCACCCAACATAAATCCGTTCACTTTTAAGCAACTGAAAATTTTGAGGAACAGAACAGAGATCTATGACTGGATAAAAAAAGATACATTCCCTAGTAGCTCACTAAAGAGACTGGTAAGTAACATTTTTGACTCACAATTGTTGGTGCAGCTGCAAAAGTAGGAGGTGAAAAGGGTTTTCTGGTATTTGTGTTTGTTTTGTGTTGTTGTGGGGTTTTTTTTTGGTTTTTTTTGTTTTTTTTTTAAAATAACTGATAAAGTTTTCAAACTTTGTAAGAGTTCTACAGCTTTATTTCCCTTTTGACTTCTTACTTCATGACCTATTATTTCTCTCCGTTATTAACATAGTGCTTTTGCAATCCCATTTCACAAACATATACTTATGATACTTCCTAACTTCAGGAGATATTCTTGATTCTTTTAAATGAGTTTTCAGGTCAGACAATGTGTCAATCATAATGCCCAATTTTAGTGTTCTTTTAACAACTGTAACTGACAGTAGGCACTGACGTGTAGACTATAAGAGGTTGTTGACAAATGTCAAGGCTTTGAAAGAATTATTTCAATTACTTTATATTTCTCATCTTCACCAGAAGACATGATAGATTTCAACATACTGTATGTGTTCAAAAACATTCCTTTTCCTGTAGTTTTCTATCTTGAAATGCTAGAACAGTCAACACTGTCCCCAAAAATATTTAACTTAAATATTTCCTATAAATATATATCATATATATATATATTATTTCCTATAAAAAATATATCCTATAAATATAGGATAATTTTTATTTCAACATATTGAACTGTGGTGTAGAACAGTTTATTTTTTTCTGGAATGGTTGCATTGCAAAAGCATAAGTAGAAGCCACACATGCCCTTATTTTGATTAATGTAAATAGCCAGGCAGCTTGGGAAAAACAAAAAATAAATTAGACATTATTAAAATAAACATTATAACTTTATATTTTACAGAATAATTTAGAATGTTACGCATGCTTGATATATAAATATTCTAAGATTTCCACAGTTTTGAACAGAGAAAGTATCTCCTGCTATATAAAAAAAAATAAGTGACAGAAACTGAACTCATTTGTATGACCATGTATTAAAAATAGTTGTTAAAATCATTTGACAGGTGTCAGAACCTGTATTTCACTCTCTCGAAGTGTATTATTAATTGTACTAGTACAATCATGATACATAATGGGTAGTATCTTCTAAAAATAATAATACTATCATTTCTCTTTGAGTTCTTTTTATGTAGTTTTCCATTAAGCACTGATACTCTATTGCAGTGTTTCCTTAGTTCACATACTCTAGATTACTTTCCTGAAACCATGTGAGGCAGAACATTTCAGAGTTGAAAGTGAAGTCTCGGAGATCAGTCCAGGAGATCAGTCCAGGACCCATTTTAGAGATTTTAGAAATAAATAATAAAAAACCCCATAAGTATTTCCCTAGTACAATTTTAGAAAATCACCGGACATGCTTAAATTTCAGCCTCTTGCTTAATGCTGTGTGAAATTGAGAAAACAATGCCTAAATCTCAATTCTTTGCATAATCCTATTTTCTAGATTGGCTTTATTTATATCTAGCTCGCTCTCATTGCACTGAATTCAACCAGAAAAACAGAAACACAGATTAAGCTTACAGAATTTTCCCTGAAGATAAAAACTGGATTTTAAACTCTCTTCAGTTTAAAGTGTATTGAGCCTCCTACGTACTAGGAGAGAAGAAATGTTCTAATAAAAGCAACACTATTTTCAGTGCTCTAGTCATTTCAACAGTTGTTTATTTTTTTCTTAGCTAATTAAGGCAAACCCTTCCCAGAAAGACACATTGCACTCTTGAAAAGCCAGCTGGCTCCTGAGTACCCAGAAGCTACATAACCCTTATATTTCATACTAACCCCAGGTTCTTCTTTTTTATTTCTCACAGCCAACCCAGAATGAAGTCAGGAATACAATACCAATTTTTTTTTTGAAGGGGACAGTCTTATTCCTCTGGATAGGATCCTAATCAAGTACAAAATGTTGGGTTTCTGATTGTTGGACTTTTTCTATATTTCATCTTAGGCTTTGAGTGGATTTTAAAAAATGAAGCTATATGTTGACATACTTGCTGAAGGCTTGCCTTTTCATCTTCTGGATTCTAAAATTTTGTATTCTTTGCTTATCAGTATCCAGGTTTCAGCTAGGCACCTGTTCTTAAAATAGTTTTTCTGTATGGATGAAGACCATGTCCTGAAATGTAGGAATCACGGGCGCTTCACCCCCAGTCTGAGGATCCCCTATACATCAGACCCCACATTTCTGAACAAACAGTCTGTATCCTAAGTTAAATTCATACAAAAGGAATCAATTACTCAAATATCAAAGGCCACAACAAGAACTTAAGCAATTAGTATTTCCTTGGTGCGTATACCTTGTTGGAGTCTTTACAAACAAAGCAGAAGCTCAAGTGTATTAATCCATGGCAGCAAAACAAGTTCAAACAATCAACTACAAGTTTTTCTTTAAGCTATTGTCCCAACAATTGTCCCATTGTTAAGCCAAGTCCCAACTTTTCCCCATCTAAACTGTGAGGAGTTTAGAGGACCTAAATAATCCTTGCAAATTCCATTTTTGGAGCTGTGCCAGCCTGATGTTCTTCTGCCTGTATCTATACTGCTAAATTAGAAAGGGCAACTGAATTCAGGCTCAAAGTGTTTGCGCACATTTCTTCATTGTTGACATACTTGCCACTCACTGCTACCTGGTGGAACTCTGCTATAGAGGAAAGTAGTACTGAACAGTTTGTGTAAGAATTGGTTAGTTCTATTTCAGACTATCTCTACCTACTAGTAGTGTGGACATGACTTGCATTGAATCTAGATCCTAATAGTTCTTTTTATTTTTCCTTTTCTTTTTTTTTTTCTTCTTCTCCATTTTGCAGAAATATAACACATTTATTCATCTGTTGAATTGTGATCATGTAAAAAATTGTCTTTAGTGTGTTTGAAAGAAATTTCAAGCCTGGAAACTAGTGATTTTTTTATCATGTTAGTGCTCTCTTGCTGCATAAGGTGATAACAATAAATTCATTAGAAATGCTCAAAGACTGGCCACAAACCATACAGATACCTCATGAAAACAGTATTAGCTTGCCTGGCATTAAGAAATGGAAACTGAAAATTCGTATCTCTGCCATGAAAAGCATGCTGTTACTATATAAACATTTCTAAAAACAATGTACTATGGGAATGTAAAGTTTAAAAAGCTCATCCTTCCAAATATAAAATACATTAAGCTTGATTAAACTCCTTGGAGGAAGGGCACAAACAATTTGTGTCTGTGGTTCCAACCATGACTCAAGATATTTGCATTATTCACAGTACGAGTCCCATTGACTGTAATGATATTATTCATATAAGCAAGATAAACAGATTTGGCTCTTGGTTTTTCTAGCTTGCTCAAAAATCATCACTATCAGCAAATATTTGAGGATTTTGAACACTGAGAGATGTGCTGTAACTTCAGTTGCATCTGTTCAGCTGCTGAATTAAATTAATGGAAATGCACTGATGAAACGGAAGAATTTATTCTGGACCGTAAAATGGGCCATTTTTATTGGGGTTTTTTTGTTTGTTTTTTTTTTTTGCACTTCCACTGACTGAATCTTCACTTCATTCAAAGAGCACAATATGTCTGTGAGGAAAAAAGAAAATACTTGAGATAAATTATTTGAACATAAACTCTTATGGAATTGAAGAGTTAAAAACATGGCTAATCTTGTGTGTGAAAATTTGCAGTAATTTATGTCCTTTATTGCATATTTAGAAGCAATATTGTAACAGTTATGGTAAGAGTAGGTAATCCTTTATTGCATATTTAGAAGCAATATTGTAACAGTTATGGTAAGAGTAGGTAATAGAGAAGAGACTGAATACGAGAAAATATATTCAAAGATTAGAGGTATTAGCTTTTTAACACTGGCAAAAGAGCTGACATCGAGACTTCTAAGGTGTTTTAAAATGGATTACAGAAGGTTGTAGGGAATACGGGTATAGCATAATCAACAATCCTGCACATGCACCAACATAGAGTGGGGACCCAAAACAGTAGGTCTTTTTAATCTCTAAAATCTCTGATTCTCTGGCATAGTTACATAATTACAATTATGTACAATTACATAATGTATAATTAAAATTATGTATAATTGTAAGTGCATGTGTGTAATTACAGTTATGCATAATTACATAATTATAATAACATTCATGTTTCTGAAGATCTAGCATCAGTTCAACTGCAATGAATTTGGTTTCTTTATTGAGTAGAAGGAAAAAAAAGCAGTCATCATGCAATAGGATGTAAATCCAAACTAGACACATTGAAAGAAAGAAAAATTTCTGCTGTTCAGAAAAATCAGAGTAATACAGAACAGTTCTTTTAATATTGGGATATACGAAAAAAGGTAAATATCATTCATTCAGCCCAAGGTGAAGAGGGACAAAATACTTAGAAACTTCCTTTGTCCATTCCCTTTTTAAAAATAATTATTTATTTGTTTTATTTAATCTGTAGACTTACATTTTTGGTCCTCAATATATGAAAATACATAGACAAAAACTTACAAAAAATATCCCTTACCAAAGATTCATTTCATTAGCAATGATTCTTTTTGATCAAAACAAAGAAAACATAAATATCAAATATCTTTTAGTCCAGTCAAAGCTTTGTGTCCAGTATTACTTAACTGTCTGAACTAATGTTTTATTCAAGTCTATTATTTAGAGGTTGAACTTAAATAATTTGATTTGCACTTAGATAACTTGATTCTGAAAAGAATACATGATCATCTAGATTTCCAAGTCAAGCTGATCCTGAGATATTTGTTTTTTCACCATATTTCTAGACAAAAAGTCTAAGAAGTTGAAGATTTTGGTTGAACTACATAAAATCCAAAAGTTTTGAATCAAAACAAAAGAAAAAAAGACTGTTTTTTGATATGTTTTGATAACATTTTCTTTTCTGGATAAAAGAAGTAATTTTTACAAGAGTTCACACGAAACTAATTTTTAACTTTAAACAGCTGGAGATAAGCTTAATGTATAAAAATCCAATTTGTAACTGTTACCTAATCACAGACATCTAATGTCATTTGAGGCATGCTGTCACATCCAGGAAGTCCACCTGGTATAGGCAGATATGGCAAAGGACCTAGGAGACATTACTGCCCTTCTACATTGACAGCTGGAGGTCAGCCATCTCAAAAGGCATCGGATGCCTTTATTTAGGCAGCGGAATCAATCTTCTGGAATTGTGTTTCACTTTTTTTTTTTTTTTTTTTAATATATATCAATGATAATGTTTTCTGGAGCTGTGTGAGACTTTTCACAACCATCTGTAGGAGGTACCAAATCTCAGTATGCATCCAAGTGTAATTAAACTCTCATCTAAAATGCAATCACTACAATAGTTTTTTATAATTTCTATGTCACTTACAAAATTGAATTAGTGCAGACAGGCTACTTACATTGACAGGTCTTTTAGGCTGTTTTTGTTTGGGGGGGGTTGCTTTTTTTTTTTTTTTGTTTTAACTTTGAAAAAATTATTTAGGAATTGCCATGGCATGCCAGATTTTTTTTACTGAATGTTCATAGTTTTCATTGAAGAATCATACTTCACACTTCCATACAGTCTTTTGAATTTTGCCACTCTGAGAAGGGATTCAAAGGAAGAAAAAAATAATAATTCAGACTTTACAAACAAGTTAAATAGTGTACTGTAACACAGTCTTTAATCTAGTGCAGTTACTTCAGTGTTATAATCCTATTCAATTCTATGTTTTATTCCTTTCCATTAATTTGCTCTGAGCAGCCTTTGAAAACCAGACATGACTTCAGTTGTGTTACAAGTCTCTTTTCTTTCTCTTTTCATCTATGGAATAAACAAAAGTCATAACTCCCTTATGAAGAACATATACACATATATTAAGATTCTGATATATGAACAAGTATAAGAACATCTCTGCTTTTTATTTTAATCTAGTTTCTGGCTGTATAGATGTACTAGTTTTAGCCAAAGAGAAGAGGCAAGAAGAGGTGAAAAGAGACTAGAAATTATTACCAAATTTTAAACCCTTTGTTTTAATTACCATAATTTCTTATAATGGTATGTTTAGGATTCATGTTAACCCATTCTGTAACAAATGAAACAAAACACATACACGTTTCCATGTTTACACTTAGAGAGGTGAATCCTACATTCTCACACATACATACATTTACAACTAATATGTTTAATAAAGGCTTCCTTATGTATCATTCCCTGAATGGTTCCATGACTCTATGGTGTACAAAGTGGGCTACTGTTCTATTCTGACATTTTAGTAGCATCTGTTCCTCAACTTAGATCTCATAAGAAATGATGGGATTTAGCTGAACCAATGCAGAGATCTATTTGGTGAAGTAGCTACACAGATCCAGTTATCCTAGGGTGATAATAAAAAAGAAGATATAGCATTTATAGGACAATTTGCCTTATACTAAAGAAGACGTCCAAAATTTTTTAAATGAAATAAACAATTCACTGTTCCTTCTCCACTGAATATTGATAAAACATATGAAAGCTAAGATGTAGCTATCTGGAGTAAGTTGGGCCTCTGGCCCCACTGCTTAATAGTTATGGTAGAGATCTTAGGAGTATTTCTGTCTATAATGTATTACGAAGTTATCTATTACCAGCAAAGTCTGCCCAAGGCAAAGAAGGATTTCTGGGATACACCTGGTATTAGAAGATTAGGTGTTGGAACTAGATGATCTTGAAGGTTCCTTCCAACTCTAACCATTCTATGATTCTAAGAAGAAGCCTCCTTCAGAATTTGCATGTACAATGAGGATAAAACTAAATTATATGAACCGGCTAACTTCTGTACACTGAAGGTCTATACTTTTAGGGATGTATAGCCTATTCCAGACTGACTTAGACACTTAGCCAACAGCTAACAATGTGAACAATCAGAGATCCACCACTTCAACTCACTCCTTGACACCTTTATTTAGCAGGATTTTGTACATAATATGTAAAAAAAGGAAAATAGTATACTCAAAAAATGACTATCTTCACTCAGAAAATAGGCTGGCTCCAGAAACAGAATTAAAAAAAATATATATAAAGCTGAATTAATCTTCCAAAGAAGCAACAGAAGTGTGACTAACAAACACACATACATTAATTCAACTAATGTTGCCGCAATAAATTAGCTATAGAATTAATTTTCAACTTCTGGCGTTAAAAAGAAGGAAAACTTTTTTTTAATTATTTTTTGTTCCTTTTTTTCTTTTTCCTTTTTTTTTTACATTTTTAATTTCTTCTTTTTTTTTTTTAATTCTGGATAAGATTGAATGAAAGAATTGATTATACTGTTTATAAATTCTCATTAAGATATCAATTAATATTCCAGGACATAATTAGAAAAATATCTAAGAATCAAACTAGCAGAGTTTAAGAATGAATTTGATTTGAAATAAAATTTAAAGGTCTCTGAATATTAGTAAGTTAGGGTCTGGACAGATACATTTCTGGAAGCAGAAAGTGTTTCACCACCAGTCCTCCAAAGGCAGCAATCACCTCTGCCACTTTGGCAGTGGTACGTACAAAATTCTGTGTCAGGAAAGACAAACTAGGCAGTAATCAGGCAGAAAATCGTTAGAACTGACCAACTGGCCATGCATATGGTGGAGATATGAAAAACAAGGATTGCCTCTTCTACTGAGGGAGATGTTGGGCTGTTTAATTTATTAGATACCATCTGGGAGAATAACAAGCAGCAGTTCCCTCCCTCCCATCTCTTCATGGACAGAAAAGCAGCACACCCTGCTCTCTGGCATGCTCCCTTGCTTGTAGTTGTAAATATCCCTCCCTTCCTCCCTCTCTCCTTTTAGAATAGAAGCAGCTATTTGACATTACATGTGCTGTTGTCAGAAAAACTGATTTCAAGTCACAAAATTTGATTGTAAAAACAGTTCTAATAAACTTTAAACTTAAGATATGCATTCTTTCTAATACTCTTCAGTCAAAATGAGTAATACTACCTTCAGAGGTTCAAATATGAGGTCTTTTTGAACTTGGCTAACTTTAACAGGTTAAAAAGTATTTAAATGAGCAGCTTTATCACCAATAGTTGTGGTGGGAATTTTTCACTAAATTTGGTGTGTTGACCTTGTCTGGCCTTCAGATGCCTACCAAGCCATTCTATCACTCCCCCTCCTCAGCTGGACAGGGGATAGAAAATATGACAAAAAGGCTCATGGGTTGAGTAAGGACAGGATAAGAAGATCACTCAGCAATTACTGTCATGGGCAAAAGAGGCTCCAATCCAGGAAATTAATTTGATTACTTGCTAATCTAAAGTCAGAGTAGGATAATGAGAAATCAAAACAAATCTTAAAACACTTTCCCCCATGCCTCCCTTCTTCCCAGGCTCAACGTCACTCGCTATTTCTCTGCCTCCTCCCTCAGGTGGTGTGGGAGGAGTAGAGAATGGGGGTTCTGGTCAGTTCATCACACATTATCTCTGTCATTCCATTCTCCCTACACTCTTCCTCTGCTGCAGCAGGGCGTCCCACCCACGGGAGACAATCCTCCATGAACTTCTCCAATGTGGGTCCTTCCCACAGGCTGCAGTTCTTCACCAACTGCTCCAGCATGGGTCCTTTCCATGGGGTGCAGTCCTTCAGGAACCAGCTGCTGCAGGGTCTCCTGCAGGGTCACAAGTCCTGCCAGGAGTCTCACTCCAGCATGGGCTTCCCACAGGGTCACAGTCTCCTTCGGGCACATCCACCTGCTCAGACATGGGGTCCTCCATGGGCTTCAGGGTGAATATCTGCTCTGCCATGTACGTCTATAGGCTGCAGAGGCACAGCCTGACTCACCATGGTCTTCACCACAGGCTGTAGGGGAATCTCCCCTCCAGTGCTTGGAGCACCTCTTCCTCTTCCTTCACTGACCTTGGTGTCTGCAGAGTTCTTTCTCTTGCATGTTCTCACTCCTCTCTTCTGGTTGCTGTGGTGCAACAGTTTTTACTCCTTCTTAAATATGTTATCACAGAGATGCTACTGCCATTGCTGATTTGCCTCAGCTTTGGCAGGAGCAGGTCCGTCTTGGAGCCGTCTGGCATTGACTCTATCGGACTTGTGGGCAGTTTCTGGCATCTTCTCACAGAAACCACCCTTGCATCTCTCCCTGCTACCAAAACCTTGCCACATAAATTTAATATATTAAAAAAAAAAAAGGAAAGAAAAGCAATTTCTCTTCCCCACTAAAATCTTTGTAATATGAAAGACTGATCCCCTCTTGATCATACCTGAATTGGTCATTGGTCATTGCTTGGCCCCTGTTAACAGTAGGTTTCCAAAGTTGATTCCAAATACCCAGTGGCACAAATCCATTGAATACAAGACAATGTTCATTTTTATTTAATCATTTATAGACTGTTTCATTAATTTTGCATGTTGAGCATCATGTATGTCATATGCTTGTAAACTTGCTACTTAACATTATACATATGCTGAGCACACACTCAGATGCCAATCAATAAGAATATTTTTTTTTTAAATTCCAGTTATGTCTCAGATTTTCAGTTTGTACATTTTTTGTTTTCTTTCTAAAATATCAGAGCTGTCCTGTGTAGGCTTTGTTAATTTTGATTGACATCATGCATCCTTCTATTTAATCTATTATTTAGTGACTAGTTAGTCATGGAAGCATCTGTGTTTTTTACATCAGTTATCTGATTTGGGAAAATACATGTTTTTAATTTATTTTTTTTAGCCTGTGTTTTTTGAGGTCAAAGTGGGATAAATGTAAAATTACCTTCTGGCTCAGCTGGATTCAGAAGTAAATGTGTTTCATTCATGATGCAGCAGAGTACCAGTCAAAAGATTCACAAGTAGTTTCAAGGGTAAAAAGTTGTCATAGCCTTGTGACTTCATCAAATCAGTATGAAAAGTAATGAAATACAAACAAGAGAAGCATACATGCAGTGATACAGAACCTCATACCCTTTATCACAGGTATATGCTCAGAGCAGTGAAATTGAAGAAAGTGAAGGGAAAACTAGAAGCTAATACTGTAGTAGAAAATGCAAGAGGAAAGAAAAAAATGGAAGAGTTGGGAAAAATGAAAAAAAGAATGCATGTATCCTAGGGCCGAGTTAAAATGGATAAGTGAATGTAATGGTGTATTTATTAATTAATTAATTTATTTTTATATATGGTATTTGTTTATTTATCCTGTAATTTTTTCCCCTAGCCACTTATGGAGATCAAAACAAGAAGTATATAATAGGATTTAAATGCTATCACTTTGAAATCAGGACAACAAAAAAAAAAGAAAAAAGGCAGGGAGTTTTAGGTTGGGCTTTGGAATTCTTTTGAGAGGACAAGGATTTTTTATTCTGACTGAAGAAAACCATCAAAAACAGATAACTGTGATAACAGATACTATTTTTCCCTCTACATCACAACTGGCAGCTTGTACCCAAATACTGTGTAAAAGTATCCGGCAACATTATATTCACTTTATCCTTCTAATCAACTTTTTTGTTTCCACCTTCATCCTTCTTCATCCTAAAATGAGAAATCAGTATTTTAATAGGGATTTCAAAAGAATAAGGATCCAAATTATAATAATTTCTTTTAATTCTTACTACAGTAAGTATTGTGATCACATCAAAAGACGTTAAAGAATTCCTGTTCTGTATTTTTTCTAACCTGTTATGTTGTGGTGAGTTGACCTTGCCGGCTTCCAGATGCCCACCCAGCTGCCCTCTCACTCCCCCTTCTCAACGGGACAGTGAAGAAAATAAGAAGAAAACGTGGGCTGCAATGAACAATGACATTCACCTACCGGTTGCTGTCACCGGTAAAAGAGATTTAACTTGGGGAAAAATAATATAATCAATGACCAATTAAAAATAGAGTTGGATGGTGAGAAACAAAGACAAACCTAAAACAATCTTCTTTGCATCCATCTTCTCCCAAACTTCATTCTTTCAACTCCGATGCTTCTACCTCCTCCTCATCCTGGAACACTTCCTCTTCTTCCTTCTTCTCTCACCTTGGTGGCTGCGGGGCTGTTTCTCACACTTATTTTTTTGTCACTCTTCACACACTGTTGGGCAGCATTTTGCCCTTTCTTACATACACTTTCCCCAAGGTGTCACCAGTTTGGCCGAGGGGCTCAGGCATGCACTCCAGTGGGCCCATTGTAGCTGTCTGGTACTGAATGAGTCTGGCACAGGGTAGCCCCGGCCTGTCCTCATAGAGGCCACCACTGCAGCCCCAGTACATAAACCCAGTACATAGGTGTGCCATTTCTTGATGCCCTTTGTATATATCAGATGATATGACTAAAACTCTGGAAAATGAAGACAATAGGGATTTTCTTAAACATACAAACATGGTAGAGTAATGGAGTCATCAGAAATTGATTTGTTTTCCATTAAAGTATCTTTATTTTCTATTCAAAACAGAGAAAATTATTTTCTTTTTCATACAAATGTTAGGGGATGTGAAACAGGTTGTATCTTCACTATATTTACTAAAAAAGCACCTAAATATCACTAACGAAAAGTTACTAATCTATATAACATAGAAACAGGTATCAATTTTCTCTTACATATTCAACTTAACTTGGAGACCTTTTAGCATGAATTGAAGGGTCTAGGCAAGTTATTCCCAATGTTTTTGTAGCTGACTAATTTAAAAATTAGAGAGACCTGCTGTCCTGCTCTACATCACTCCTGCTTAACTTAAAAACATTGCCTGAGAAATTAGGGATGATGTTAGAAAAACCAAAGCTCAGCTGAATCTGAGACTCACAAGGGATATCAAGGGTAAAAAAAATAACTTTTACCACTATGTTAAGATTAAAAGGCTGAACCAGGAAAATGTAGGATCATTGCAGAATAGGGTGGGTGAATTTAGTGACAGTGGACACTAAGGCTGAGGTATTTGATGCCACCTTTGAGCCAGTCTTCACCAAGAAAGTTTACCAGGTCTCCGTGATTAGTCGAAGGGTTCAAGGAGAAGGAGAACAGCCATCAGTGGATGCTTGTAATTGGCATTCATAGAACAGCACTGAATAATATTAATAGTTCTTACCCAACATTTTTCATCTGAAGATATGAAAGTGCTTTATAGTGGACTGGACAAAACCTTTAGCTTCCTGGTCTCACCTCAGAGCTAAACTTGCTTTGAACAGAAGGTTGGGCTGGAGACCTCCTGAGGTCCTTTCCCACCAGAACAAATCTATGAGTCTATTATCCTTAAAGATATAGAGTGAACAGTTTTTATTATTTTGGAACTACCTGATTTTTTAAATACTTTTGTGCACCTAAAGTTCAGGTTTCAATTAGGAATACAGTACCATCACAAGTAGTTTAGGGTAACTAGCTTGGTCAGAGTTGATGGAGAAAAAAGTACAACTAAAGCAAGATGTTTTGATCAGCATTACTGATTCTTTGTGACATCCTGAGTGGCATTAAAACCAACATAAGAGTGGGAATTCATAAGAGGAAAATAAGGTAGCAGTGTACACTTTGATTCTCTTTAGTTGTTCTGTTCACTTAAATTTCTTACAAAATTGAAACGGAACCTTTGACTGCTGAAGAGAGGTCCTGTATGGTTTGAACACATTATTTCCTCCTCTCTGCATTAGATTCTTCATCTATAATGCTGGATAAATTGCATTAGTTTTTCAGAGTTATTTTAGCTGTATTGTAAAAAGTTAATTTGAAGGATGGACTATTTTTAATAATAATTCTTTGTTTCAAAATATTTTTTTCCAGAAATATGCATAACCAAGGAAGCATTAGAGCAACTAAAGATATTAGTTAACTCACAAGGAGCACTTACCACACAGTTTAGGGGGATGAGATTATTTGGGATATTTATACACTCTGAAGTGCCTTTGCAGAGGATGGAGAATCGTCTGTAGTAAGGATAAGTATTCTGCACAGGCATATGTTGCCTGAAAGGGGGCAAAGAGGTTTTGGCAGAAAATAAACCCCCTTGTGTTCTAACACTCCTCACCAAGGTGGGAGGCTAGGTGTGGCTAGGTTTAAATTCTGAGTGATGCCCAATTCAACACTATCAGTCCAATAGCGTTTAATATGTATTACACTATTACGATTTGGATACAATAATAGTGGACTGCACCTTCAGTCTAGTTGTGCTCATGAACTAGCACAGCCACTCTCGAGTCTTTGGTCACGTTCAGTGAGAAACCAAAACAACTAGCTACTTAAACAGTGCAGTTTATTTAAACAACAGATAAATAGGTTCTTAGGATTGCCAGTGATAAATACACTGTCTGCAAAGCACGCGCAAATAAAAATACTGTTAAATATACAAAGCAAGTGACAAAGTTATAAACTATACAGCCTGGCTATAAATGTAGGAGAGAGATTCTCTAGAGAAATTTCTAAGTTCCCCGAGGAAACACTCGGTATAATCTAAGTCTTACCCAAAGGCATCCTTATGGGGGGGAAGAAAGGCTCAGCCCGTTGGCTGGTCCCGGGAGTTAGTGATGGAGTTCTCCTGATTTGTTTGCGATGGTGTCTTCCCTGGGTATCCCTCCTCTCTCAGGCTATTTTTATACTATTTTTTTATCTTCAAAGTGGAGTTTGAGTAACTTTAGTCATAAATACTTTTATTATGATTGGTGTACTCAAGGAGGAGTGGTTGCACCTTAGGGGTGGGTAGCCTCTGGGATGGAGGTGTGTTTTGGTACATTGTAATGAGCAAAGTTCACACAAAGGACAACATTTCATCAAAATTTGACGAAATGTTGGCTCGGGTAGCGAGTAGGGCTGCTTATCTGTTCCGTAGTACCATCTCATTCCCACATCTGCTATTTGTCACAAGGCAAGGCCACAGAATAATCATGTTCCGTTCCATCCCTAGTGTAGTTTTGCACACAACCTTGTACAGGGAATTGCAGATGTTGCATTCTTTGTGTGCCAGCTGCGGCTGTATTCTACCTCAGAAACCTCTTGATTTTATGACTTTCCTTAATGTGTGAACAATGCTGTACTTTTGTATTCTTGGCCAATTTAGTAATTATTCCACAACATAAAAGCAAAAGACTAAAAGATTTTACTTTTCTTAGCAGATGGTCAGATAAATGATGATTTTTCAAGTGGAACTGGGTAAAAGTTATTACCTGGCTAGGTCTGAGCTTCAGATATACCCAAGCCGAATGTCTAAGTTCCCACTATGATCATTGTGAGCTATTAAGTTGCCCTACATTATACTCCTGAATCTAGTTATCTGTGGCAGGAATCTGTTCCTTAAACACAGTTTCCTAAGGCCATTTGAGATGTCCTAATTTACTCCATCTGGCCTCTTACTGCTGCTCTGGAAGGTAATAGGTAAACTGGGTCCTCTGTGATATCTGCCAGCTCCATGAGAATGCATTGAATATCTTAAGGTGCCTCAAAAAATAAAAAAAAAAAAAAGAAACTCAGCGTCTGAACTTAGGCAACCAAATCACACATTTGAACATATCTACTCTCTCTATAAAGAATCTACTGGTTTTAATAGAAATTTAATCTAATTAATGTTCAGTAGCTGAAACAAGACATGAATCACCTGTGACAGATGAGCATGAACAAAGAAATGACATATATGAACTCTGGTCAAAGCTCCACTATAACTTTCTGTAAAGCCTCTAATTTTATTTTTTTTTTCTTTTTGAAGAAGGTAGTCACACTTTCTTTCCACTGTAAAGAACTTCCTGGTCTTCAGATGAAAAATATTGCATAAGAACTATCAATATTATTCAGTGCTACCCTAGGGCTGCCAATTAAGTGATTATTTCTACTATTACCAATGGTGATGCCATTTATAGTCACTGCTGCAGTTTTTTAATATGAGGGCTTTTTTTTTTTTTTTGATTGACACTACTCATTAAATATTTTCTGGGCATAAATAAAAGTTGTTCCAAAGTGATCAAGTCTCTCAGCTATGTGAATAAGACTACTAGAAACAATTTTTCACTACAGTCTGAAAATCAACATTTTTTTATGAAAAGCTTCAGTATCATAACATAGCATAGTCACAATGGCAAAATGCAAGTGTGATCTATTTCCTTTCCTTAGAACAATGAAAATTACTCTGTTACTGAAAGAACAACGTAGGATTTCTTTATATTAACTATTTCCAAGGAAATGTTTCAAAAGTTCAGGTTGCAGTGCTTATGCTCTGTTTTCCATAACTTTGGGTCTACAAGTTTACCCAAACCAGGCAACACTTCCTCCAAATCACTATGAAATCATCTGCCATCAGGGCTTCCATGGAGCTCTTAGCATTCTGTTGGTTTCTTAGCTATACAAGCACCTGTTTTATTCCTTCTGTCTCAAGTTGGAGATATTTATACTCAGTAGTCTGAAATGGTAGTACCTGGAGTACTGCATCTACCTGGAGAACTGTGTCCAGCTCTGGAGTCCTCATCACAAGAAGGACATGGACCTGTTGGAAGAGATACAGCGGAGGGCCACAAAGATGATCAGAGGGCTGGAGCACCTCTCCTATGAGGACAGGCTGAGAAAGTTGGGGTTGTTCAGCCTGGAGAAGAGAAGGCTCCAGGGAGACCTTACAGCAGCATTCCAGTACCTAAAGGGGGCCTACAAGAAGGATGGGGAGGGACTCTTTATCAGGGAGTGTAATGATAGGACGAGGGGTAACCATTTCAAACTGAAAGAGGGGAGATTTAGATTGGATATCAGGAAAAAATTCTTTACTGTGAGGGTGGTGAGGCACTGGAACAGGTTGCCCAGGGAAGCTATCGATGCCCCATCCTGGAAGTGTTCAAGGCCAGGCTGGATGAGGCTTTGGGCAACCTGGTCTAGTGGGAGGTGTCCCTGCCCAGGGCATGGAGGTTGGAACTAGATGATCTTTAAGGTCCCTCCCAACCTGAACCATTCTGTGATTCTGTGATTCTATGATTCTATGGTATGAGAACTGGAAGAGAAAGATACATTTTAATACTTCATGCGTGTCAAAACACACAGGCATGCACGCATGCACGCACACACAGACGCAGTTTTTTTCTAAAAATGGTCATAACTTTTTTCTCCTAACTGAAAAAACCTAGGTATTTGAGATTGAGAATTGAAGAAAAAAAAATGCTATCATATAAGTTTTGCTTACAGTGGGGAATCAGCATACAACTCATAAGTTTATTGCATATCTCTGGAGTATATTTTTTATTTCTGTTCATAAACATGTTTCATGGAAGCAGCCAAGTTATCATTTTACTGTCATTCAATCCACCCTTCTATACACATAAACTAGTGACAAATTGTGTGCTGCTCCAAAAAATCTGGTAAAGTACTCTGAATGTGTTACAAAATACATCAGAAGGAAAGGCCAAATG
This sequence comes from Chroicocephalus ridibundus, assembly GCF_963924245.1. Lineage (NCBI taxonomy): Eukaryota > Metazoa > Chordata > Aves > Charadriiformes > Laridae > Chroicocephalus > Chroicocephalus ridibundus. Next base: position 55,606,417 of record NC_086284.1, read on the forward strand.
ATTTTATATGCCCCTTCATTGCTATGTTTATTCTGATAATGAGATAAGTGTGTTGTGCTAGTTGAAAGATGGGAAACCTATTCCTCTGCATGTTTTGCAAACTAAGAATTGAAACTTAAAGTGTGAATTCAGATATAAAGTCAGACATGTAGATATGTTATGAACAAAATGCCTCTATCCATGTAAAATTGATGGGTTTTGTTGTGTGTTTTTTTTTTCTTATATTGCTCATTCTTTAAAAAATGAGACATAAATAACATCTCCTGATGCTCTTAATATACCTCACAGAGTTCCATTTCTTACACTTTTTGCCCTCTTTATTTTGTCCTTATAACTCATCTGTTCGTTATTTAATTTTAGCCTTTTAGTGTACATTTCAAGAGTGGATTTTTTTTCACTCTCTTCAAATGCTTGGAGCCTTTCTAAGGTAAATCCTCTTAGTTCAGCATTGTTATGGTACTTGAAGGCATGACAAGTCTTTAATTACAGCTGTCTCCATTGTATCTTTTACATAAGTTTTTAATTTCTCAGACATTTCCCTTTTAATTCCATTTAGCTATTCCATTATTGCTGCTAATTTTACTCATTTGAGAAGCCATTAAGACATACTAGGTTAATTAAATAAGATAAATTTCAGTAGTAAAGGAGATTTATTTTTTCATTGTGAGGGAAGAAGAAAAGAGGACGAATAAAACATAATCTGTGTATTTGTAACAAATTACTGAAGGAAAAATACTGAATATATATTTATGAGGGATATTGTGTAGTGCATAGAAGACTGGACCGGTATTCATAGACAAGATTTTCTACTTTTCTTTCTTTTTTCTTTGCTTTCTTTCTATTTTCTTACCTAGGCAAGTTACCTCGCTTTACTACGTGTCTTTCTTCTAGTCTGCTAAATCAAGATAGTTTCAATGGCACAACAATTTTAGTTGCATTTAGCTAAATGTTGTTAGTTTTCCATAATGGAATTTAATTTTTAAAGAAACTACCAATACATCTACTTAGATCACACACTCTTAGAGTGTATTCTGTTATCAACAGCTACATAAACCTACTTCTGGATCTAACTACTGGAGGAATTTCAGCTTCAGTACACAAAAGTACAGCCTTTTTTTTTTTCTTCAGTACCGAAGTTTAGTAAAGCTCATAAAGTCTGAGCTTCCCACTACATGACAAAGCAGTCAACAAAATATTTTTCTCATTACCTATTTTATACATGGTGACTGGTAACACTGCATGTAAGAAATATGTATGTATGAAGCATTCACTGTTTTTTTGGAAAGACAGATAAATTATTAAATGGAGTGAAAAGTTAATTGAATTAGCACTTTAAGCATGAAACTAAAATGGTCTAAAATTCTGTGTATTGACAAAATATCAAAGCAAAATCTACGAACTTTGCACTGTACTAAATGGGATTTCTGCAACTGGACACGATACACATAAATCTATGTCCAAAGTAATGCAAAAGGAAAGTTCTGTGCAACCGTAAGGACCTAACAACTAGCAAATTAGTTTCAGAAATCTGTTCTTGCATCTCAGGAAACATGTTTTATAAAGTAAAAGATTTTAGGAAAAAAAAAAAAAGACAAATTCAATATTCATGTAACTCAGTGATATGCAGAAATAAGTACACTCTAAAGATACCTAAAGCAAACAAAATCTGTGTATGCTTCTAATCAGAAATGTTGGTAGTTGAACACTTTTAACTTCAAGAATTATATCTAGTTTTGTGTCATCGACTTGACAACAAGTACTCATACTAAATATGTCATTAGCAGAGTTTTTACAAGGTTTCTCCTTCAAATTAAATGCAATTTCCTAGAGATCTCCTCATTATACAGGCTGAATTCCCAATAGAACTTCAGCAAACATTAGACAAATTTCAAATCAATGTAGAGTCAATTGCTTTGCTTAGAAAACATGAAGAGAGCAGCTTGCATATATATTTAAAAGAAGGGCATGCAATTAAGTGAAGGGGAAATAGGTGGGTGGAACTACGACTATGTAAAATCCTCTCCAGAAGCAAAGTTCTTAGTAAATTATTTACTTCTATTGGTTATGGCATCAGAGACAATACTAGAACAAAACGAAACCTTAAAACTGTCTGTGGTGGTGGTGGCTATAAACCTTTGCAAACACACACTCATCTGTTTTAAGAATGACTAGTAAGATTTCAAAGTCAGGCAATGAAAAAAACAGAGACAGAAATTTGCTTCAGAAACTTTAATTTAATCATCCTTTTTTGTATAAATTCTGCTACCACTTTTACTTGGATGAACTTTTCCCATTACACCCATGACATGGACAATGTTCCCTTAATAAGCAGCTCCTCAATTTTTTGTTTCCCCAATATTCAATGTACAGTTGTAGGCTTTATTTACCTTATGCTAATCTAAAGCTGTTCTAAATACAAAATAATTATTTTGCATGGCTCCTCTTTACCTTTTATTACAATAATATGGGAGTATTCTGTTAACTAGGAAGGATATATTGTGGCTACATGACTGTGAAAAAGTTATTATTACCCTGATTTTCAGAGAGTGAAGACAGACCCAACAGCATTATCTTCAATTGCCCAATTCAACAAACCTATGACACAATTTCTCAGACTATTTAGTGTGCAGTATTGTATACATTCAAAGACTATTGACTCAGCACTTTTACCAAGTAGACTATTGCTTTTCATTAGGACCCCATAAACCGAACATTATTAGAAAGCCACAAAAGATCGTTTGCATTTTAGTGACTGTATTATAACAAAGAACTTGTTACAAGAAGTCTTACGTAGCCATATATCATTTAACTAATACTTTCGATGCCTAAGTAAAGGACAGCAAAATTTTCATCACATATTGCTAATCCATAAGGCAGCCAGGGTATTCATCTGCAACAGAAAAACCTAGACACCCTAGGTTTCCTTAAATCATTTCAGTCAGTGTAATTTCTCCACACAATCCTCTAGTTTTAGATCTGGTACACATATCCAGTTTATATATCCAATGACAAAGTCTGGAGAAGTGAAGCACTTCCCATGGTACATCACAACCAAATTACAGATCATTTGAACTAACTGGACACACATAAGTCCATGAGACCAGACGTGATGCATTCAGAGGTGCTAAAATACCTAGTTTATGTCGCTGGGAGGTTGCTCTCTATCATCTGTGAAAAGTTATGGTAATTAGGGGGAGAAAAAGAAAATGTCAAATCTAACTTCAAGGAGACACAAAGAAGGATTCAGGGAAGTATGGGCCAGTCAGCCTGATTTCAGACACTGTGAAAATTGTAGAGAGAAGTCCTCTTTCTCTTTGGAAATGTGGCCATTTCCAAACACATGAAGAAAAGAATAATGTTTATCCTGATTTTAGCAATATGTTTGACATGTTCCTCCATAGTTGCCAGGGCTGAGTGCACTAATAGACTCAGCTTCACCTGGGGCTTCCCACCCACACACCCTACCCATAAGCACAGGAGCTCTATTAAAGCTCAGTCCTGGGCTTTACTTCCCTGGCCGAAATATGTTGGAAGAGCATTGATCACAAGTATGCTACATCTGTTGGATCTAGACCTAAAGCAGTGGACTGCTTTTTAGCTATAGTAATCACTTGCCTGGTAACCACTGTGCCTGATCCTAACCCTGACCTGTGATAGACTTCCTGGATTGACCTTGGATGTGTCTTTTCACCATAAACTTAATGATTTGTACTACTGGTTGGACTGGGCCTTCTACCCTATTTTGTCTGACAGTCCTTGAACTGTTGATAGAACCTATTCTTGTCATCGTTCTGTTCTGTTTGTCTGCTGCTAGTACTGTGGCTTTTGGTGAGGTCATCCCCTGCTTAGTGTAAATCAGTGAGGAAAACCAAATCTGATTAGTCACGCTAATTGATAAGAGTATGTGGGAGTGTGAGAATGTTTATTCCAGGAAGGCTGTCTGATTAGAAACCTCATAATTGGGAGGATTTAAAAAAAAAAAAAAAAAAAAAAAAAAGAGAGCGGGAATAACCTCTAAACATACAGACACATAGACCTGACAAAACAAACACAAAGGCAATAATAAGAAACAAATCTTGCCAGTCACACTAATTGATGGGCTATCAAGAAACTGCAGGTCCTACTTCCATGAAGATGAACCTGGACTTTGCAAGTGGTAAATTGTAAACCAGGGGGAATCCCTGACACCAGACTGGGAGGAGTGAGGGAACCTACAGGATCAGACAAACCCATGCAGGCAAAAGGGAGCAAGGAGGGAACAAAGAGGGAGTATAGACAGGGTGTAAAACAGGGCCAGCCAGGATGCTTCTCTGGCTGACCTCTGCACCTGACTGCCAAGGTTTGTCCTGTCTTATTAAACCTTTTCTTAACCATCTGTGCAATCTCTCTATATCCTGTGTGTATGTGTGCTGCAAAGATTCAGTACAAACTACTGGAGGGACTAGTACTGGTACTGGGTGCCAGCTACTGGAGTTAGAACAGGGGTGTGGGTGCCCCTGGCTGGTGGTGTCAGCTACTGGAGCCAGTGGGTTCTCAGCATTAGCTACTGGAGCGAGTGGGGGCCATTAACCTCCAGCCACTGAGGTGGGAACTGTGTGGGTCCGAAAAACCAGCTACTGGAGGGACCAGGGTGAGTGAGGCAAGTGAGGGGCTCAGCACTGGTGGCTGGAGTGGGACCATGGGTCACAGCCCATGTGTCTAGTGCCAGCTGATGGGAGTGAGTGTCTATCTTTCCCAACCTAGGTGTGTGTGTGTATTCACGGGCAAATTTCAAGCTTGACATGCGAGTGAGCAGGGGGGCCTTTGGTTCAGGCTGTGGTATCAGGTGGGCAGAGAGTCAATGCTGAAATACAGGGGGATCCATGAGTGTTGGGTGTCTGTGGGAAGAGTGTGTGTGCACCACATGTTTGCAGTCAACACCGAGCTGGACCAGCCAGAACGTCAGGACCCGTGGAGCAGGTAAGAGGGGCTGGCATCTGGGCAGGGATGTTGTGCAGCCAAGGAGCCGTGCTGGTGCTTGGGGGATCCACAAATGTGCATGTGCTTGTGAACCTGTAGAATGTCATGTGTGTCCTGCACTAGTCACCTTCTGCCTCTACCAGCCTAAGAGGAAGAGGGGTCATGGCTGTCTGGGCTTGTGTCTGATGTGAGCCTTGTGTGTGTGTGCTGTTGAAGGTAGCATCTTGTCTGTGGCAGTCTGTGTGACCAGCCACGTCAGCGTCCTCTGTGTGTGTCTGGGACGCGCTCAGCTTTGCTACTCGCTGAACCTGTAAAGGGGAATGCAGCAGCTTTATCCTTCAGCCTGGGCAGAGACCCTGAGTCCCCCAGGCACCAGTCTGGACTCCAGCACACAAGTATAAGGGAGTCTTGAGCTGCACCTCTCCTACCTTACCTTAACACAAAGCAAATCATTAACTAACAGAGAATAGTATATATTCCTAAACTCAGTTCACATGACTATACATCAAAACAAGCCAAAAGAGAAAGCATCTTTTGGAGGACTGGACTAGATGATCTCAACAGGTTCCTTCAAACCCAAACAATGATGTGATTTGGCAACTAAGGTAACAACACAGCAAAGATTTTGGTGGAAATGATGGCTTAACTTCATAGATGGAAACAACTAACAGTACAGCTGAAATTTGAAATTCCAATATAGATCTTCAACCTGATTACTTTAGTTGTTTTTTGTATCTGTACCCAGAGCTATGGTATTTATAAAAGATATTCTTGTACCTGTAGGAACATTGTTCACATGAATTCATTAACTGTGACTTGTGTCACAAAGTCACTTTTGGAATGTTGGGAAAAGATCTTCAGTAGTGCAGAGGATGCTTTATTTAAATTAAAAGGAACAAATGTGTATGATAATAAGACAACTAGAATTACACATATCACACTGAAGCTATGAATTTATGGAAGCTCTTCAAGCAAGCTTGTAAAAGCTTCTCTGCACTGCTGTAGACCTAAATGTCAAAACTACAGAATGAAAACGTCCATTAATGGAGCTTTGCAGACAGGTATTTTACCTTTAATATTAATGCAACAGAACAAAGCACAGCTACTCTTCATAACAGAATAATTCAAAATTGCTGTTTTACTTAAACCAAAGGGTTTATATGAGTATATTTTGAGTGAATAAAATAATGTGTCATCTTCATCTTACTTCCTCATAGCAGTAATGTACAACAGAGATTCAACAGCTGTTTACTGTCCATTTTATTAAAGAGTTTATAGGCAGTTTGACAATTTTTATCTTAGTGAGTAGTTAATTTCACTAACATTAAAAAAACTTCTGAAATATATTTTTTCCATAAAGGAGAATACATTATGTAAAGCAGAAAATGAAATATACAGTGAACTCATCCAAAAAAAGTACCATATTATTTCTGTTTCCTTATACACTACAGAAGATAAAGAATTATGGTCTCTACATACGATAAGTACTCAACTGTATTAGAGAATACAAAGTATGCACAGTTTTTTCTTAAAACTAAAAGCTATGCTATTCATGAATATTTTCAAGGACAGATTACCTTTCTCTTTCAAAGGAATAATTCTTTTCTTTGGAACTACTCGGTATAGAACTGAATAGAGAGGGTATCTCAGAACATGAGTACATTCCTGTAGTAGCAGTATTAAAATGTTGTGGGGTTTTTTGTTACATAAAGTTCAGAAAATCTGAGCTACCTCATCTAATCCTACAGTTGATCCTGTTTTGAGCAGGAGGATGGACTAGAGACCTAAGATCCCTGAATCACTCAATGATCGTATGATACTATGGAATCTTTCGTATGTGGTGAACCCTTCACCCCCTGAATGCACCAACTTGGCACGTAAGCACAATTTTAGAGAGTGTCTGAAGTACATTTTGAAGTGAAATATGGTAATATAGATGTGTAAATACAGCCTTCTGTGCATGGAAACTGCATCTCTCTCTCAGATGAACACAGGTGTGTAAGATAGAACTCAGATTATACGGAAAAGATGTATTTTAGGGAAAATCCCTACCTGTTATGTATTAATACAAATACAGTGGATTTCACTTGTTAACATTAGATTAGTTCAATTGGTTCTACTACATTGTGTTTTATTTAATATTCTGTAACAAGAAACTGAAAATGAAGAAGGAAGGGGATACAGTCAGCTTTTAATTTCCTAAAAAGATGTCTGGGACCTTTACAGCAACTATTGCTCCAGGCACAATACCATAGCAGGGCAGTGGCTTAGAAACCAAAGCAACTCAAGAACTTTGAGTGACTGAACCACTCTAAATGCTTTTTGTTAATTTGTTTTTCAAGTCCAAATGCCACAAAATCCTGAACCTATAAAAAGGTTAAGATCTATAGAAACTACAAAGTAATATAACATTGCTCTGTGAAGTAGATTTGGGTCAGCTTTAGCGTGGATTCAGTGAGAGGTAGAATAATTATTCACACCATCTGAAAATAAGGCTATTGATTTTCAGTAGTACATTTGCTTGCATGTTTTAGATAAGGTATTCCATTGTCAAGCAGCTATACTGTGATATTTTTTTTAATGTATGAATCCTCCTGAATTTTAAATAGCTATCTACATACTTTCCTAGAGCACATACAGATTAATCCAAGAAGGACTACTCAGAATATTTATATATATCTACTCCATATGGCAATAATACAAAGAAAAACCCTAAGGAAACAGAGTGTTCAATTTTTCAGTGTGGAAAAATTACAAATTAGTTTAACAAAACCATCCTGTAAAAATAACTCACTGGGAAATTCTCGAACTTTTGGATTTCTCATATGTCCCATGACTACCATGTAATGTAACCCATGATATTAAACTGAGGTGTAATATTGAGTATATACAGGAACTGTACTGGCTGCCTAGAGATAGTGGTGTTTTGCTTTATTTAATGTTTATTAACAGTTGGAAATAGTGTTAATAAAAATAATGCCAATGGACAAGATAACAGAGAGTTCCTAACGGTATTATGCCATAAGTGTTGAATTTGAATTTTGATAAACTGCTTTTCCTGCATTCTCCACTAATTTATTGCATTGAAATTGCATCAGAGGTTGCCTCCACCAGTTTTTTTTGCAGCACAGATAGTGAATTTTATGCATGACAAAGAAAGATACTCTATATGCAAATTCACAAATGTAATGTTTAATTACAATCTATGAAGTTGAATAAAAGAATTCTTGTTAATTCAGAACTGCTTTTTACAAGAAAAAGAAAGAAAGTAAAAAGATAAAAGTTTACTATTAAAAGAAAGGTCTCCTTAAAATCGTTACACATGCATTTGATTGACTTTTTTGGTATGTTTTGCATATATTTGATAACTGCTCTTTGTAAATGTTGAAATACAAATATATTAGTTAGGATATAATTGGTATTAGTTTACCGTGAATCTAAATGGAAGCATACATTCAGACTTGTCAGAGTAACTAACAGAGCATAAACACTCTGTAACACTGTGATGGCATAGCTAAACACAACAGAAGCATTTTTCAAAAGTGTAGGAGCAATATGACCAACAACGGGTCAAAGACTTGTAAAAGTGCCCTTAGGGAGCATGCAAAAACCTGTGAGCAGTGACCCATGCAACAGTTTCCAAGATAAAGAACAAAGAATTAAATAAGCACAAGGGACTGCAAAAAGTTAGGGCATCCTGCTGACCACACTGGAAAGATGACTGACAAGACTGAAAATGAGATTAATCAGGATCAAGGAGCTGATGATGAGGGGAGGGTGAGTGAGGAACACAAGAACACCAGGCATAAGTGAGGAAAACTTTTGAGGTCACCTGCTTCAGTGCTTAGTTCCTTGGTGATATTTAACATCACCTCTGCTGCAACATATACTCACAATTTTAGAATATAAGTGTTAAGACCTAACAGTTTTTTATACGCAGTAATAAATAGTCATAATGATTACTAATTAACCGTTAGCACAAAATGTGTTGTTAATGAAAGAATAGCTGTTTTGCTCTTACAGTTTTTTAAAACTGGACTAAATTTAGTATTTTAAACACTCTCATCAAAGAGGTATCCATTTCCAAACTGATATGTGTATATATATATATACACACATAGATACATACGTATATTCAGTTGCAACGCATACTTCACTCTATGCAGGATATCTGCTTGTTGTTGCTATCTACTATTTACCGAAATGTATCAAAATTGCTATTATGATAGGCTTTGCACCACACAACACTAGAAAATTAAGCTAGTATTAAAACAGATTAGGTTATAACACATTTATCATTACAGCTACTAAACAGAAACAAAAGTCCAGGGAGATCAAGATAAGTTCAGATAAGAAGTCTGACAAGTGCTTGTCCTGAGGCCTTGCAGAGTGACTACAAAATTTATGGCCTGTTACTAGCAATGGTAATAAAACATTTCTTGGGTTACTGGTCTCAGCGTGCAAAAGAACATGCATCTGCCTAACTTCTCTTTCCTGTGTTAATCCTGCACAAAAATTTGGCTAGTACAGAGTTGGAAAAGAAATTCAGTTGCGTGCATCTTGAAATGTACTGAGACTTTGCTGTTCAAATGACATTATTCACTACTGTCAAACCTGTGAAATACATTTCATTTAATTCACATGGGTACAGAGTGAGGGAAGCAAAGTTTAATATTCAGGAATGACATAATTTGATGTTGGAGACAAGCATGAAGACAAACATATCTGTGCAACTGAACAACGTGAATTTTGGAAACTATAGCAATGGTCATTGTGCCTGTGTCTGAAAGACCAGTCTGTACATCAGTTGTAAATTAAATTTGCTCTACCTCCTGCCCGTCTTCTAGCCACACAGACTGAAGATTTCTGTGGGTTACTTGCAGCCAGCGCATGGTATCTGTGCCTGATGGAAATTTTGTATATTGAACTTGTTCGGGTATAAGAGGGTCCTATGTGTTTTGAAGGATGTGCACTGACTATGCCGAAGCATCCTCTTGAAGGCTCAGTTTATACACAGTGGACAGGTGTGTTTAGTATGTTCAATAGTCTTAAGACTATTTTCAGAATGCACTGTAGACAAAGCTTGTGTTTATAACAGACACACAGAGGCTAGGTACTTACAGGAGTATAATTCTCAATAAACTGATAATTAGGGGAAGCAAAACTTAAAAAAAAAAAACACTAACAACTGTTTGGAGAAGTAGCTAATACTTTAACAGAAATAATTTTGAAATGTATTAATTTCTTTTTGACCAGTTGCACAGCCATTATAAAGAAGATTTCTGCTTTCCTTGTTGAAAAGTCTGTGATATTTCTGCAGTTATTTACTTCATTACCCTTTTGTGTTCTCTGAAATTTATATGTAAATACATTATGTATAGATAGCCCCAAATCACTTGAGTCAATAACTCACTGAACTGTTGTAATTTTATTAGAAACACATCTATCAATTACATTTATTTCATCATTTCTGTAAGAATAAAGAGATTTCACATTGATACATGGGCTAGAGGAGTCCTTGAAGATTTAGAGGTTTAACGTCTCTGCAACAGATACGTACTGGAAAAAAATAATTTCAGTGCTCTTTGCTTGAGTTCTGATTCCTGGTCTGCTAAGAAAAAAAAATCTGAAAATTCAAAGATAAATGTTATGTAAAGGACAGTGTAATCAGACACTGTTTTTTGATTCAGGTGTCTAGTTTTGGGTTTAATTCGTTAAATGAACTCAATAGATATGTATTACAATGAGATAATTCTTTTTGAAAATGAATTTTTTGACAAGTAAGTGTCACATAAACTTCAATAAAACTTGTGGGGAGAGGAGAGGAAAGAAGAGAAAACAGCCTCTTGCAGGTACGTGCAGGCAAAACAATCTGTGAGTGGATTTATCATTTGTATTAAGATAATGTCATGTATGGCCTCTCTTGAGAGCTGATGATTGATCAGATACCACAAAGAATGAATGAATGACCAATTTCCTGTGTTATATATAACATTCAAATACTAGTTGCTACAACAGATTTCTTCCCAATTGAAAAGAAAAAATTCAGACTGGGCAAGAGAAATTAGCCTACAGAGGTTACTCAGAAGCAAAGAATGAACAGCTGTAAAAGATGATGCGTCCTACAAAGCCATTAAGCATGCTTACATAGAAAACAATACAAAACCCATAAAGAAAAAAAGAAAAAAAGAAGCATTAAATAATTTCAGAGAAGAGTTCTAGCATATGCCCTTGTATACTGAAATCCCACTCCATAGTGGTAAGTGTAGAAGTAAGAAGAAATGGAAATGTGCTTTTGACAGCTGGAGTATCCAGCTATGAAACGTGGATTTCCAACTCTATTAGCTCCAACATACCCCAAACAAATTTAGGCTATAATATTAAAGCAGTTAGTAAGTAATCCTGCTAAGTATGGACTAAAGCTGTATTTTCTTTAAAAGCTTATAGCCACTAATGGCAGCAGAGGCAGCTGAAGACCAATTACAAAGGCCTTGCAAATAATATTTTTTTTTTTAATCAAAACAAAACCAAACCCCCCCCAAACTTCGCTTTGATTTCTACAATGTTAACAAAGATGGATTAACTCCATGAATGTAGCAAATAAAATTAAAGGCTGTCTATGAGCACCATTTAGAGATTCATTCCCTTGAATATGTTTTTGTGTTTTGAAAAGTAGCTCGTGGGGTTGGGCAGCAATTTACATCTCTGGCAGAGACAGATGTCAGAAAAATAACTTTTTGCTTATGAGGTAAATTTCCAAACATAATTAATATTTCACTTTGCAGGTCTACACAAGAAAACTCTTTTCTGTAACAATATTGAAACTGTATTGTAACTAGAAGTGAATTTGTGTAAATAATTTTTTTATTTTGATTGTTAAATAACATGAAAGATAAATATTTTAAAAATACAAAATATTTTTGTTCCATTCAGTCTACTATATTCTGTTTTGTCTTCAACTTAGGAAACTAGATGTTGGGCAGAGAACAGAAATTTAAAATAAACATATTATTTTGGTTCAGAATTATTTAACATGCCTCTTTGTCCCCTCTTCACCTGCATTTAAGAATACTTTAGAGTCTATTTCCAACAAAAAGAAATATCTCAACCTTTAAACCACAATGACCCAAAAACATTTTACTGTATTTTGCCTGAATCAATAAATACATCTAGTCCACTCACATAATTATATTCTTTAGAGGAATTTCTCTTTTCAGGGAGAAATCTTCCATTTTGAGTTGTGATTAAATATACTAGAGCTTTTATTTATATGTTTGTCCCAACATCTTGCCTTGTTAAACTTTTAGGACCAAAGTCTGTTCAAAAGCCTGTAAAGCTGAGAGACAATATATTTTTTCCTCCCCATTAAGCTCCTTTATTCTTCCATACAGAAAGCCAGAATACTTTGCCTGCAGCATTCTTAAAGCAGCTTCCTTATGGTCAGTTTTCTGGTTCTTTTAATTCATCATGTTCTGTATTCTGATATGATTCTAATAAATCCTGCTCTATCCTGCTAGCAGTCAGAAAAAAAAATAAAAAATCTCTCAACTAGATTTACTTTCATAAGAGCAGAATTATCAGTGATATCCTAATTTTTCTAAGAAGACTGGAAGAGGAAAGATCATCAGTGCAGGGGAAGAAAATTTTTATAGGTTTTTGTTCTGTCTTCATTTGCTGAAGGTTCTTTTTTTTCTCTTTAGCCCTATTTTCCTGATCTGTTCTCTCTTGCAGAAATTAGGCACAGGTATTCAACCCGTACAAGAAAAATTTAATTTAAGTAATTTTGAAACATCACAGGCCTTTTGACTTTCAGATCACCCAATCTCCCCTCCCCCCAGCTTTGCCAATGTAATTATGAAAATTGTATTTAGATTGTAATAAAGTACTTAAGGCTGTAAATGTTGGTAGAGGAAAGAAAAAGATGTTCTAATACTTTAATTACTACTATTGAATGCCTCTGTTTACCTAACTTCTGCAGAATTAAGATTAGAGACTAATTTGGATGCTTTGAATTGCCCTTTGGAAGACTCTGTGTCTCTCTTTCTCTTCCACCAGGGACTAAAATTCTAACTAAGGCCCTGTAAGCTACATCCTTAATTTACGGCATTAGGGGTACTCTTCCCCCACTCCCCTGTCACTTTTCATGACTCTGCTGGTTTTGTCTGGGAGAGACTTGATTTTCTTCATAGTAGCCCGTATGGTGCTATGTTTTGAATTTGTGACCAAGTGCTGATAATACAGCCATGTTTTAGTTATTGTCCGAGCTGTACTTACACAGTGTCAAGGCCTTTTCTACTTCTCAGACTACCTTTCAATGAGTAGACTGAGGATGCACAAGAAGTTGCAAGGGGACAGAGCTGGGACAGCTGACCCCAACTGACCAAAGGGATATCCCATACCATATGACATCATGCTCAGAATAAAAACTGGATGAAGAAGAAGGAAGGGAGGGAGGGCATTCAGAGTTTTTGTGTTTGTCATCCCAAGAAACTGTTATGCATGACGGAGCCTTGCTTTCTTGGAAATGGATGAACACCTGCCCATGGGAGGTAGTAAATGAATTCCTTATGTTGCTTTGCTTGTGTGTGCGGCTCTTGCTTTACCTATTAAACTGTCTTTATCTCAACCTATAAATAATCTCACTTTTACCCTTCACGTTCTCTCCCCTATCCCACTGCGGGGAGTGAGGGAGCAGCTGTGTGAGGCTTAGCTGCCTACTGGGATTAAACCATGGCAATGATGCAACCTACGAGCTTGAATCAAAGTGGCTACATGACAAAGAACTGGTTCAGAAATAAGGTAGTCAGAAAAAGATATGAGATAAAGGAAAACAAATAAAACATTATGTTAGAAAAGGTAGAGGCTGCAAAAGAGAGACAATATGGCTACACCTGTCCTAGTAAGCTAAATGGGACACTAGCTCAAGTGTACGATCATCCATAGTGGTTTTTTGCTGGACCACTTCCTGACAGGATTTTGGCCTATGCCAACTGGTATTCTCCCATAAGAAAACAACAGAGATGAGATGACCCTGTTCTTTGGAGGAAAAGGGTTCAGCCATAGGGAAGTGGACAGTACCATGCAGACAACAGCGTGGTAAGAACACTAATAATGATACTGTTGTGCATTTATTTAGATTATTAAAACATTATTTAGGCTAGCAAAAACATTACATTTATGTATAAGGAATGTTCGATTTGACCACAAGATTTTGAGTGTAACGGCTTCCTCTGGCTTGTCATGAAATACTCTCTTTCATCTGTATTTGCCCTTATGAATAAAATAATCATAGTCAACCTTCTTAATTCCCCTGTAGGTAAATTTCTGACCTTAAAGTGAGGAATGCCAAAGGCTTTAATTGTTCATATTCACCTTTTAACATCTAGAATGCAGTAGCATGATTGTATAGGAGGTTGAAGGCATGAACCACTGAAATGCTTCTAGTACCATGGAAAAAAAACAGCCTCAAAAAGTCAAAGTTTGAATTTACCCTTAAAAAAATAGTGCAGGAAATTCATATATGCTGGGAATTTAAAAAAAAAAAAAAAAAAAAGTGACAGAGCACCATTACTTGAGAGATGGGCTTCACCTAAATGGAAGTGGAGCATGCCTAATGGAACTTAATTTTAGTAAAGAAGAAAGAGAGATAGTTTTAAAATTAAAAACTATAGGAAATCTGAGAAGTTCAGATGACTGTACAATTTAGTAATTTTGAAATGGAGTCATAAAACCCAGTATTTCAGAAGAAAGTGTAAAAAAAAAAAAAAAGATCTGATTAGGTATAGTACATAGAAGTTGTTCTTGAAGCAAGTCCAAATATATATTTCTGTACAAATATTACATGACTAAAAATTAAGGTCTTGGACATTGCAGATAAGTGGTAAATGAAATAACAGAGATTATCAGCATTTTAAATATTGATTGAGAAGATAATCAGTCGGATGTTGTAATATGTCTCGGCAGAAACACCTTACAATTGCATTCAGTAGGTATACCAAATTGAGCAATCTAAGAAATGACATTATGTGCTGAAAAGGCAAATACAACATATAAATTAATTGCATATAACTTTCTGACCCTGTATTTACATGGAAAATGTTTGTTAACTTAAATGTAAATTCCACACCTAAATCTGGAGAATTTAAGTATTGGTATTATACTATCAACTATGTCAAAAGAGCATTGCCAACACTTACAAATAGTTCTAGGCAAATAGAAAAGCAAAAACTTCAGTCAAAATTAAATGTCAGCTACAGTGTCACTGAGAAAAATACCCTAACTGTCTGTGAACACTGATGGACTCTAGCAGACATTAAAAATAGGGTATGAAGACTGATTGTGATAGAAAGAGTACATGGAAGAGAGACCACCTGCCTTTTCCAATGAAAAAAAGAGATAATAATAAAAAGAGGAAGCCATAAACAAAATTTAGAGACATAAATCTGACACACAAATGGGAAAGCAGTCAGTAACAAGAACCAAAACTGGTGAGTCAGACTAATTGATAAGAATACATGGAATGTAGGAATGTTTATTTCAGCAGAATTATCTGATTGAAGACCACGTCAAATGGGGTACTAAGGAAAACCCATAAAGAAAATATACAGAGGCACAAATCAGACAGATAAACATGATGGAGATAAGAAACAAACCTCACAAGTCACACTAATTAATGGGCTATCAGAAAACTGCAGGCAAACCTGGGCTTTGGTACTGGTAAGAGTGCAGACCTGAGGGTCCAGGATATAAGCAAGATATATGGGACTCATGGGGTGGGTAGGAGGATCTGGGATCTGGGCAGGGGTGCCAAATAGACAGAGGGGCCATACCAGTACATGAGAGATCCACAAATGCATTTGTGCTTCTGAACCTGGAGAATGTCGTGTGTGTGCTGCGCTAGTGAGCTTCTACCTCTGCCAGCCCAGAAGAAGGAGGGGACATGGTTGCCTGGGCTTGTGTCTGATGTGAGTCCTCTATGAGAGTGCTGTTGAAGGCAGCAACGTGCCTGTGGCAAAAAAAGTTTCTGTATATAACAGTTATTATACAATAATCACAAACCATATTTTTGAGCGAGAAAAAATTGTTAGTGAAATGTTTTTTATTTTATGGGGTGTGATTTTTTTTTTTCATGACAGTCAGAAGCAAGAATTCTGCCAGATAATCAAAAGTCATGAAAGGTAATCGAAGTGTGAAATAGGAATTCAAAGAATATAAAACCAGTGCAAATGAAGCTAAATTAATTATTTGTTTCGATGTTTATAAAAGAGGCCAGTAGAAAGATTTGAACATTGAAACAATTTTTAATGGGGATTAGTCAGAGTAGGTATTAAAGCTGAGTAAAGACATTTGAAATGAAATCAATGAAAAGAACAGTGAAAACATGTCAGTATCTGATGGTATATGCAATAAGTTCTATAGAAACTCAGATATGAAAGCAACTTTACAGAAAAGGTCCTGGAGGTCCAAGCTGAACATGAAGCAGCAACATACCCTTGCAGCAAAGAAAACTAATAGCCTCCTGTGCTACATTAGGAAGAGTGTCACCCGCAGGTCATGGGAGGTGATCGTTCCTCTCTGTTTAGCACTGGCAAGGCCACACCTGGAGTCCTGGGTCTAGTTCTGGATTCCCCAATACAAAAGAGACACAGACATAGTAGAGAGAGCCCAGCGAAGGGCCAAAAAGATGATGAAGGGACTGGAACATCGATCATACAAGGAGTGTCTGAGAGATCTGGGACTGTTCAACTTGTAACAGTGAAGGCTTGAGGGGTGAGGGGATCTTGCCAATACGTACAAATATCTGATGGTGAGGGAATAAAGAAAAGAAAGCCAGACTGTTCTCAGCGGAGTCTAGTGGCAGGATGAGAGGCAATGGGCAAAGTGGATCATAGAATCATAGAATCATAGAACATGTAGGGTTGGAAGGGACCTTTAGAGGTCATCTAGTCCAACCCCCTTGCAGTAAGCAGGGACATCTTTAACTCGATGAGATTGCTCAGAGCCTCATCAAGCCTGGCCTTGAATGTCTTCAGGGATGGGGCCTCCACCACCTCTCTGGGCAACCTGTTCCAACAGGGAATTCTTCTTATGTATAAGAAAATACTTTTTTACTATGAGGGTAGTTGACTATGGATGTCAGATTCAAGGTTTTGGGAGCAGAGTGGGCTGTAGGAGTATCGTCTGTGAACAGAGGCCAGGGCTGCTGTGTGCCAGACGCATCTGACTCCATCTGGCTCCAACGGACTCACAGGGCATGGCTGAGCCCCTTAGCCAAGATGGGGGTACCTTGGAGAAAATGTATTTAAGAAAGGATAAAATGCAGGAGCAGCTGTGTAGGTGCTCAGCTGTCAAATGGAATGACCCCACAGCAGCAGTCAAGCACTGGAAGAGGTAGCTGAGAGAGGCTATGGAATCTCCTATCTTGGAGACACTAAAAACCCAACTGGATGTTGTCCTAAGCAATCTGCTCTAGCTGAGCCTCCTTTAAGTAGAGGAGATGGGTTAGATGATCTCCAGACACCCCTTCTGACTTCAAACATCCTGTGATTCTAAGAAACGGCCCCAGGCCTTTTTAGCTCAAAGGCACAATTATGTGTAGGCATGTGTTTTCAGCCCAGCCCAGCTAAAATGATATAGAAACTTTTATCATATGTTAAAAACATATGATCACTAGCCATTTTCTCAGAATCAGATGACCGTATAATCCAAAAGTTTCCCAAAATTCAAGGTGATGCAGACTATCATACAAAACTTGATCTCAGTTCCATCAAAAGCATGCCTAAATGTAAACAAAGTTTGAAAACAGGAAGACAAACCCTAATGATCAGGCACTGTTACAAGCATCCTATTACTGTGCCTACATGGTTAATCGATTCTTGCAAATTTGCTTAATTGTACATGCCATATGCATTACTATTACTATCTATTCATATTTCCCAGCACTCCTACTTACTATATAATGTGTAAATCTATATATTATAGATTAAATCCCACGCTTAGCAGCTTTTCACATACTTGTCACACTAGGTCAGAAAAAAACAGGCTGTTTAAAAGAGACATTTTGAAAACAGTACTGTGATGTTGGATAGAAGTGAAAATTAAGAACTTTATATTTTCATTTTCCTGATTCCTTAGTAATATAAAGCCTGCTTTGCTAATTTGATACCAGCTTCTCCCTTAATGTTGAAATGGTGGAGTACTTCTTAAGCCTCTCATTACTACAGTGTTTTTTTAGAAATTAAATCCAGGTGGCATATCAAAAAAGAAATTAAAAAGCATAAAACGTGTATTACATCTTTTCTGAGACACTGCAATTTTCTCCAGAAGCAAACTATTTCAAGAAAAAAAGGTTTTCAGTGATACCAATAAAATCTTCAGAAACGTTGGAATTTGTTATTTGTCTGAACAATTCTTTTAGAAATTAAAGCTTCTTCAACCCTTTTTTCACAGCCCTCTGCAATAATATTTTGTTGCTGACATGACTAATCTGATGTCAATAATGTTTAACTCACTAATATTACTCTTTCAGGGGAATAAATCTATATAACAACACAAATCCCTATCAGTCATCCTTCACAGATCAAGATGCTCTGATTACACAGCTTGTTTCTTTTAATTTCTCTTAGTAGTGATTTCCAGAGAAGATTATTTGTGTACATGTGAGATTTGTCAATTGTTTTAAGAAGTTGTGATAAGCATAGCAAAATTTCTTACTGAGACACAAAATATATGATTGTTTTCATCATGCAAATAGTTGTGTAGCAAAAGGAAGTGACTTTAAATGTTTTCCGAAACAGTGGCCTAAATCA
This sequence comes from Chroicocephalus ridibundus, assembly GCF_963924245.1. Taxonomy (NCBI): domain Eukaryota; kingdom Metazoa; phylum Chordata; class Aves; order Charadriiformes; family Laridae; genus Chroicocephalus; species Chroicocephalus ridibundus. The sequence continues at coordinate 55,625,184 of NC_086284.1, forward strand.
CTTTGACAGTACAAGACGTGATGGGAATATTTTCAAGGGAAAAATTACTGTAGGCTATTTCAACATTCAGTAACTGTTTATTGTCAAACGTACCAAAACAAAAGGTTGGTTCACTATGATGAGAAGCTGGGTATTTAACTTGAAGCTTAGATCTATATGAAATAATAGGCTTTCTTGTTGGTATGTTTTCTTGTTAAGTCGGTAAAGGACTTTCTGCATGTTGGTAAAAGAAAGCACATAAACACCTTTTATTGAGAGTCCATGTTAAATATATCATAAACAATTCATTTTGAATACAGAGACTTTTCTATGTGGCCAGATCAGTGTAATGCAGGAATAGAAATACATTGTGATCCTTTTTAGCATACAATACGTTATTTTCTCAAAGAACAGAGACAATCATAATTATTAGACTAATATATTACTTTTTCATATAGGAAAATAAATAATAAATTTAAAAAGTATTCTTCTTGAATAAGAACTCAGCTGTACACCATTTAACAGTGACTTATTTGTCACAAATTGTTTCATGTATTCATATAAAACAATGCTTGAGTTAAAAACTCTAGTATACTTAGACATTGCTTGCAGAGATTTCTATAGGTCAGCAAGCCTAAAATTGATCAAATAAATTAGAATGTTTCAAAGTGTCTTCCCAATTTCACAGGTAAAATAATTCTTTCTGTGATACAAATTTGTGCTGTTTTTGAATGCTGCCAGAGTTTATTCCAGTTTATCAATGAACATTAGAAGCATAATTTTTGTACCACATACGTAAGTGAATATATGGATAGGTCACTATCTTTATGGTATTGAATTAAATAATTCAGCAGGGAAAAAAGAAAAGAACACTAATGAATAATAACAAATAAGAATACAACTGCACCATTTATATGTCTGTGTCTACATTTAGTTACCTTTAGGAATATATTGAGATGATATTTTTTCCATGACTTTTAAATGCAACTTTGCTGTATGCTAATATTTACATTATAGTATTGTGTTTAACTTCCTGTGTCTTTAGATAACTCAACATTCAGTGCAAAATTGCTCTCATTTTGTGTTAACTTTTATTTTCACACAAAGCAATTAGCAATTCATAGCAATTTCAGAACACTGGTTGAGAGAGTCCCTTGGGAGATAGTCCTGAAGGGCAAAGGGGTCCAGGAAGGCTGGACGCATTTCAAGAAGGAAATCTTAAAGGCCCAGGAGCAGGCTGTCCCCAAGTGTCGCAGGTCTAAAGGGCAGGGAAAATGTCCAGTCTGGATGAATAAGGAACTTCTGATGGGACTTTGGAATAAAAGGAGGGTTTACCACCTTTGGAAGAAGGGACAGGCAACTCAGGAGGAGTACAGAGATCTCGTTAGGTTATACAGAGAGAAAATTAGGAAGGCAAACGCTCAGCTGGAGCTCAACTTGGCCACTAAGGTTTAGGACAACAAAAAAAGTTTTTATAAATACATCAACAAAAAGAGAGCCAGGGAGAATCTCCATCCCTTACTAGATGCAGGGGGGAAAGTTGCAACCGAGGACAAGGAGAAGGCTGAGATACTTAATGCCTTCTTTGCCTCTATCTTCAATAGTCAGACCAGCTATCCCCACGGTGTTCAGCCTCCTGAGCTGGAAGATAAGGATGGAGAGCAGAACAACCCACCCATAATCCAGGAGGAAGTAGTCAGTGATCTGCTTCTGCACCTAGACGCACATAAGTCTATGGGGCCGGATGGGATTCACCCAAGAGTACTCAGGGAGCTGGCGGGAGAGCTCACCAAGCCTCTCTCCATCATTTATCAACAATCTTGGTCAAGAGGGCAGGTGCCAGATGACTGGAGGGTGGCTAATGTGACGCCCATCTACAAGAAGGGCTGGAAGGAGGATCCGTGGAACTAGAGGCCTGTCAGCCTGACCTTGGTACCAGGAAAGATCATGGAGGGGATCATCTTAAGTGAGCTCTCATGGCAAGTGCAGGGCAGCCAAGGGATCAGGGCCAGCCAGCATGGGTTTAGGAAAGGGAGGTCCTGCTTAACCAACCTGATCTCTTTCTATGACCATGTGACATGCCTTCTGGATGCGGGGAAGGCTGTGGACGTTGTCTATCTGGACTTTGGTAAGGCCTTTGACACTGTGCCCCACAGCATTCTTCTGGAGAAGCTGGCGAATCATGGCATAGACAAGTGTACTCTTTGCTGGGTTAAAAACTGGCTGGATGGCCGTGCCCAGAGAGTTGTGATTAATGGGGTGAAATCCTCTTGGTGGCCGGTCACCAGTGGTGTCCCTGAGGGCTCAGTTTTGGGGCCAGTTTTGTTTAATATCTTTATCATCTGGATGAGGGGATTGAGTGCATCCTCAGTAAGTTTGCAGATGACACCAAGCTAGGTGGGAGTGTTGATCTGCCTGAGGGTAGGAAGGCTCTACGGAGGGACCTGGACAGGCTGGATTGATGGGCCAAGGCCAACTGTATGAGGCTTAATAAGGCCAAGTGCTGGGTCCTGCATTTCGGTCACAATAATCCCAAGCAACGCTACAGGCTTGGGGAGGAGTGGCTGGAAAGCTGCCCAGCAGAAAAGGACCTGGGCGTGCTGGTGGACGGCCAGCTTACCATGAGCCAGCAGTGTGCCCAGCTGGTCAAGGCGGCCAACAGCATTCTGGCTTGTATCAGGAATAGCGTGGCCAGCAGGAGCAGGGAAGTGATCGTGCCTCTGTACTCGGCACTGGTGAGGCCTCACCTCAAGTACTGTGTTCAGTTCTGGGCCCCTCTGTACAAGAGGGACATTGAAGTGCTGGAGCATGTCCAGAGGAGAGCTACCAGGCTGGTGAGGGGTCTGGAGACCAGGTCATATGAGGAGAGGCTGAGGGAGCTGGGCATGTGTAGCTTGGAGAAGAGGAGGCTGAGGGGAGACCTTATTGCCCTCTACAGCTACCTGAAAGGAGGTTGGAGAGAGGTGGGTGTTGGCCTCTTCTCCCAGGTGAATAATGACAGGACCAGAGGAAATGGTCTGAAGCTGCGGCAGGGGAGGTTTAGATTGGATATTAGGAAGAATTACTTTAGTGAAAGAGTGGTCAGGCACTGGAACAGGCTGCCCAGGGAGGTGGTTGAGTCACCATCCCTAGAGGTATTTAAGAAACGTCTAGATGTGGCAGTTCAGGGCATGCTCTAGTGGCAGAGATTGTAGGAGGTTTTTTTGGTGTGTGTATGGTTGGACTTGATGATCTCAAAGGTCCTTTACAACCATGAAGATTCTCTGATTCTATGATTCTATATCGATATATGGGGAAAAACTATGGAGGTGAGCCAATAGAAGAAAAAAATATTTTAACAGGTACAAATGTCTTCCTAAATTTTTTAATTTTAGTTCAATCTATCACATGGATGTTATTACAGTTCAACACAGAGTTGTAAACTGTATAAAACTATATAGAAGAATACTATTTGGGTTTATGTATTGAAGCCTTAGGATATCATCCACTAGTGAGCTGGTACCTGTGGATAGATGCATGAAATTGCAAGCAGTATGTACTTTATCATTGCTTATTATAAATATCATGCACTTAGACTCACATTCTTGCACAGTATCTAAATTTATTAATTTACACAGAAACTAAATACCATCTCAATAAGCGGTTATATGAATTACACATTCAAAAGACCTCTTATTTCTAACGTATACTTAGGGAAAAATCCTCCTGTTAAAGGAACACTGAAAGTTCAAAGACTGGTTGCCTGTATAGCTGCTAAAAAATTAAAAGAAACTCAGTCCTTACACAAAATTTCACTGTGAGTTGGACCACAAATACCTAATTGCTTTTGCATTGCCTTGATCCCTTGCTGTTTATGATGTGACCCATTTCTCCTCCATATGCCATGCTGTTATTTTCTTCTGAAAATGATGCAGAACTAGAAACTTGATTCAGGTAAAATGGTGAAGGAATGTAATCATAATATACTGAAATAAATCAACATAATCAACTGAAATAAAAAAAGTTCTATGATTAAAGAAAAGTCAGGTAATGAATGGAGAATTATACCCTTAAAAGGAAAATAACAGCTGTGTTAATACTTGAAATATCTTTTTTTGTGTCTGTTTTGTGAATTAAACTCTAAAAGGAACATATTATCTGTGTTCCATTTTGTCATAAATTGCATATATTTTTAAGAAAAAAAAATAATAATGGAACTGACTCATATTCCGTTGTAATATTTGAAGTGGCAACTTAAATTTACTGTCTACTGACCATTTGTTAATATTGTTTGGCCTAGAGATTTATTCCCCTGTGGGGTTTGATGTGAGGTAGGTCAGATATAAACTGCCAACATTCAGTGTATTTAACATTTTTAGTCTGCTGTTGACCTATTTCTAAGGTGAAAATTAGGTGTGGCAAGAGTCTCAAATATTTAATGCAAATGAAGATTCAGTTTTGTGTTCCTTCAAAATTTTAAATCAGAATGTGAATTACTTTCTTATCTTTAAGTTAGAAATACATAAATCTAGTCACCTAGAATATGTAAATATGTCTAGAAAAATTGTTGGTTGCTCAAAAGGTTGCTCAAAGCCCCATCCAACCTGGCCTTGAACACTTCCAGGGATGGAGCATCCACAACTTCTCTGGGCAATCTCTTCCAATGACTTACCACCCTGACCGTAAAGAATTTCTTCCTAATATCTAATCTAAATCTACGTTCTTTAGTTTATAAATTTAACACTATTTCTCACAAAGCAGTCACTCAGTATCTGACCTCAGTTACTGTTTTCAAGAGGCACAAAGACAGACCAGAAACTATATTCATAAACCAAATGGGCAAATGCAATCTCAGTGACATTTGGTTTATACTTTACACATCACATGCCACTGCTGCCAACATCTATTTTTCCCCAGAGCCTTCCATTGTCCAGGCTGAACAATCCCAAGTCTCTCAGCCTTTCTTCATGGGAGAGGTGTTCCATCCCTCTGATCATTTTTCTGGCCCTCCTGTAGACCTGCTGTAACAGGCTCGTGTTTTTCTTATACTGTGGACCCCAGAACTGGATGCAGTACTCTGTGTTCAAGTACAGGTGTTAGAAAAATTATACAGCATCTGAAACAGAAATTTAGCACTTTTTGTTTTAGGAAACCAAGAACAGATTTAGAAGTACTGTGGATGACCTGGGAATGGTCACAGATTGCCTGTTTATCTTTAAGCCATCAACATGTACTTTGCATGCCTTGAAGAAGTATCATGTTACTGATGGAGGATGGACAACATTTTGTTAGGCTTCCTAGGTGTAATATGTAGACTCTGAGTTATGGGTATAATAAGGCCCCTATGTGAACAGATGGAACAAAGGTCACAGAGCATGCTGTGTTTCAGCCTGCTTTCAAGCCATCCCACTGAGGGCCTGCAAATATACCTATAAATAAATATATCTTCATTAACTCAAATGAAGCCCTGTTTTCACTGTGCTAGCAGTATCCTGATTCAATAGATATTTACAATAAAATATAATGACATTAAGCAGAAAGTGATTTATGTGGACACAGAAACAAAGCAATTTAGAAAGTTTAATTTTAATTGATCAGAATGACAATAAATAGTATTATGACAATTTTAGTCTAATTTTTTTTTTAGTTTTTGTTTTAAAAGAATCAGATTAAAAGATGAGATTTTTGTTTTAAAAGAATCAGACACAGAGTACTGTGTCCAGTTCTGGGCTCCCTGGTTCAAGAAGGAAACGGAACTGTTGGAGAGGGTGCAGCAAAGGGCTACCAAGATGATGAGGGGACTGGAATGCCTCTCTTATGAAGAAAGACTGAGGGATTTGGGTCTCTTCAGTCTGGAAAAAAGATGGCTGAGGGGGGATGTTATCAACACTTATAAATACTTCAAGGGTGGGTGTCAGGAGGATGGGGCCAGGCTCTTTTCAGTGGTGCCCGGGGACAGGACAAGAGGTAATGGGCACAAACTTGAACATAGGAAGTTCCACCTAAACATGAGGAGGAACGTCTTTCCTTTGAGGGCGGCAGAGCAGTGGAACAGGCTGCCCAGAGAGGTGGTGGAGTCTCCATCTCTGGAGACATTCAAAACCCGCCTGGATGCATTCCTGTGCAACCTGGTCTAGGTGACCCTGCTCTGGCAGGGGGGTTGGACTAGATGATCTTCAGAGGTCCCTTCCAACCCTATGATTCTATGATTCTATGATTATATTCACTGTTTCTCACTGTACACACCAAGCTATTACTCTTCAAGCTGATTTCCTTTCATGAAATTATTGGTGGTAAACTATGAATCAAAATATTGTAAAAATCTTAGTTGTAACTTAACTGATCATCATCTATTAGAATGCCAAAAATTGCTAATGGAATTATTATGGCAATATGGTTTTGGATAAACAAAACCCAGAAGTTTACTTTGATTTCAGAAGATATGTGTTCATATTGGTTTTTACCTTGGTAAATTTCTCAAACCTCAAACCTTGGTAGATTTCTAGTCCTTCATAGCCCTAAAATAATGACTTCCTTTTTAATCAGTTCTAAATCAACTGACACCACTGTATCCAATATACGTTTTGTTTGAACCCAAGACCATGCATTACTAAATTATAGAAAGCAGAGTCTAAAGACTTTATATTGGTTCGGCTACAGCTTTTGATAGAAACTCCGTCACTGCAAATCTGAGAACTTGACACTGAGGGTGAATGACAATATATTACTAGTCTGCTGATCCAGTCAGTGTTATTTTTGCTGCGTGTGGCGTAGAACCACAATTCTCCTACAGGCTGACATTAAGGACAGTATCTGTTCTTATATTCCTGCTAACTAACAACTGTTGCTGTTGTCATAATCTTAAGTTTCTGTATCAGTGCCTCCAGAAACAATTTTTCTTGTTATTTAATATAATTACACACTAGAAAAAAATACAATGTCTTTCTTCAGAAAATGTTTTGAAGAACTACGTCTTTCTCTGTGTTTCTGATTTTTTGCAGGACAAAGTATGACTATGTGTCCATAGTTGGACATAGTTGTCCATGTCCCAAATGTTTGAGAAATTCTTAATTGAAAAAAGCCAAAGCCAAACAAATGGTCACAATTCTTATTAACTAGCCTCCATTCCTGGAATCCTTATCTAATGAACAAATTGACAAAAGGGATCTGGAGATAAAAAACTTCTTATCGCCTCAAGTATTCTCCCCTCTTTGATACGGCTTTCTGGCTTTTTTTGGTACATATATAACTTCTACATATCTACATATATAACTCTCTATAACTTCATCTGCATGTGTATCTTCATCTACATCTACAGCTACAACTACATCTACATCTAAATCAATCTATAACATCTGTTGATAGGTATCTGTAAGATTACCCTCATATCAGCCTTGGATGGGCAAATAGTAACTATAGAAGGGATAATATTTGCTGATGTTTGATAAACAATGCTGAATGGAATACTATTACCACAGATATTCATAATCCCTAAAAATTTTGGCTTATTACATTTTTGAGACAGTCATCTAGTCAGGCTGCTTTTGCTATCATTGAAATTATAAATATACTGAAATTGCATACCTGAAACTACAACTCTTCTGACATTACAGATCCTCTGCTCTCAGTTAAACCAGGTAATAGAAAAGAGACAAGTTGTCACTATATTTATAAATAGCTGTTTTCATTCTGTCCTTGAAAGGCTGTGTATGGAAATAAAGCTAACACTCAAAATGCAATCATGCATAAGCCAAACACGCTGTGTTGCTCGAGGCTAACAGTTCTGCAGGTATGCATCAAGGAAACACCAACATCTTTGCCTGTTTCCTGCCAGCACTCTTGCTGGGACCCCTGAAAGCCACCATCCCCACATTTCCTCTGGGTATTCAGTGGTTGACAGTAGCAGTCACTCATTCAGAAGTTACAGGCAGAGTCCTGGTAGTTTCTGTGTCTTGTTAATGAATCTGGATCATAAATACTGACACTGCTGACAGATGTAATTACTCAGGGAAATCCACTTCACTGTACCCCTGCATTTGTTTTATAAGTATCATAAATGGGCTCATCTCAAAAACCTGACATTCAAGGAAAATACAACCCTGGTCGGAAAGAGATGTGAGAGCTGACAAGTGGTGACAAATGTCAGTAGTTCAGCTACACTGTTGACAGGTCTGCTCCTGTTAACATCAAGAGTATTAGTAGAATGGTGAAATAACCTACTACTTGCATGACAAGGTTTTGCTTTTAACAACTTCCCCCCCTTTTTAACTACCCCTGCCAGCTACCCCCATGCCAGCTACCCAGCCAGCACTGCACCCATAAAGACCTCTTGGACACATTATTTATTTTTTTTTTCCACCCATATAAAAAGGTGAGATAAAACATACAATTTCTGAAGATATCATGTTCTAAGAAAAACCTGCCATACGTAAAGTTCTGTTAAGCATCTCATTACAGATATAAATCTGTTTGTTAAAGCACGTATGAGAGATCTGTAGTTACTATAGACTATACCTGAAGGATGGACTAAGGACATGTGTAATGAAATAAGTTTCTTTCTGTAGGTGTGAATTTGTAGCTTTCTAAACAGTCATAGTGATGCCTATAGGAAACTCCTGATCCTAAGATCTCATATTTAAATCCGTTTGTCAGTGGCCTGGAATGATCATCTGATGGCTGTCAAAAGAATAGGTCCCCTGGATCTTGGCTTCCCTGTGTACCAAGATCTCCAGCCCTTATGCCAAATCTGGTTGCTAACACCTCCCAGGTGTGACAGGTTAGACAGTGTGCTGCTGCAGCACAGTTCAGTGACCATGGGTTGTCCATCCCCTTTTACAGCAGTTCATGTTCTAAGTACTTGGGAGCAAGCCAGCCTGCTAGGAACACTGGGACATGCAGTGGATCTGCCCTGCTCCTCACTGCTTCTCCACTCCTCAACAGTGCAGGCCCAAATGGCTCTTGCCGCTTGGCTGCAGCTCCAGCCAAAACTGAAGCACAAGTAGCACAGTGGTGTTATTCATCCCCTATGATTCTGCTCATGAGGCACAGATCCAAATGTCCTCCAGGCAGGTAAAACAAGATAGTCAGAATTTCTGACAACATTAGAATTACTCAAATCTCACTTTTTCTCAAGTGTAGGTGTCTTACCTATGGCTCCTGACAGGTTTTTCCTTGAGATTTTGGAGTTTACAGGTACGTTTTCTCTGAAGATGAGTACTTCTAGCCCACCTTTAAAAGTGAGGCTACAGACATCCTTTTATTAAACAGATTTGATAGAGACTTTCCCGAGCTCTGGACACATAGTCTTTCAAGAGCTTAAAATTTAAAGCACATATGTTCTTCTGTGGGATGTGAAAGACACTTGTTCATTTTAATCCTGATATTGTACCTCTCATGAAAAAATTCTTTCTAAGCTGGACACCAGAAGTTTTGAATGGTGGGAAATTATTACTTCCTTACCTTCCATCATAAAGCTTTTCTACACTGTATACTGGCAGGAAAATGCAATACAAAAAAAAAAAAAAATCTAGACAAAATGCTTTCTTAAATTAAAAATGAACATTTCAGTACTTCCAATCCTTTTACGTTCTTGATTTTGCCAATGGCTCTGAATTGTTTTCCTCCTCATTTATCTCAAAATGCAGTAGAATCAATAACATGTAGGCTGTATTTATTCTTTCACTCCTTCCCGCATTCTGGCTTTCTTGTTGGAAAGAAATAATATTTAATTAAAAATCAATAAACTAAAGATACAGCTATCTGAAACTTTTTTCTTCCTCCTGTCCTCAGAAAGTTTTATTGTCTTTTGGGGTCAGATGGTGTGCTGTTTTTAGCTGGGATAGAATTAATTTTCTTCACAGTAGCTGGTACAGGGCTAACGGGGCTATGCTTTGGATTTGTGCTAAAAACAGTGTTCATAACGCAGAGATGCTTTCGTTATTGCTGAGCAGTGCTCACACAGAGTCAAGCCTTTTCTGTTCCTCACACCACCCCATCAGCGAGCAGGCTGGGGGTGCACAAGGCGTTGGGAGGTGACACAGCCGGGACATCTAAACACCAACTGATCAAAGGGATATCCCATACCATATGATGTCATGCTCAGCATATAAAGTTGTGAAAGGGAGTGGGGCACATTTAGAGAAATAGCACTCGTCTTCCCCAGTAAGCATTAGGCGTGATGGAGCCCTGCTTTCCTGGAGATGGCTGAACACCTGCCTGCTGAGGGGAAGTAGTGAATGAATTCCTTATTTTGCTTTGCTTGTGCATGTGGCTTTTTCTTTACTTATTAAATTGTCTTTATTTCAACCCACAAGTTTTCTCACTTTTACTTTCTGATTTTCTCTGCCATCCCACTCGTGAAGTTGAGGGGGGGAGGCATGGATGCAGACGGACGGGGAATGAGCAAGCAGCTGTGTGGTGCTTATTTGTCAGCTGGCATTAAACCATGACAGTCTTTTTTTGGTGCCCAAGACAGTTTAACAGGAGAACGAAGGAAGAGTTAATAATAACAATACAACATACCAAATGAATGATGCACAGAGCAATTCCTCACCACCCACAGACAGAGAAAAGTGGACAGTGCTCTTTCTCTATACCGACTCATGGATGGTGGCAAAAGTCCCATGCAGGTGGTTACAACAAAGTAAAAAGGTGAATTGGAAAGAAAAGTGTGTATATTTATGAACACATTGAGTGGCAAAAAAAAGGATAAGAAAGCAAAAGAAAATTTTGAAATGTAAAAAAATTAAAGTGCTGAATAGAATAGTCGTACTCTGTTATATAAAATAAATTACTTCATGACTGAAATTTTGTCTTTGTTCTCAGCTACTCAATGTGATTAGCACAGCAGCGTGAACTGTGACAATGGTGTTGCCAGATATATGTCAACAGAATATAGTTATACATCCACTAGTGATAAAGTTAAACTGGAACAAGAGAATCATGCTACCCTGAAGATTTATAAAGCACTAAGGTGTTTTATTCTTCATGGTGCTAGGGCTGATATATGCTGCTTGAAAACTAGTCATAAACTTAAGCTCTTTGTTACTTATTTATAATCAAAAAAGCTAACAGTTCGCGTATATGACAGGTCTCAGTTTGTCTTGCTAATAAAAATAATGAAAACACATAAATATTTGCTAGGTTTTTTCCTGTCTCTGCAAAATATAAAAATTTACTTCTTACCTTCCAGGTAGGTGTCCTTGAAACAAAACAAACAAAAGCTCTTTATAAATCCCTGTTTTAGAGTGTTTCATTTATGCTTCTGCTTATTGAGATAAACTCTTCTTCTCTGACTGGCATATGTCTTTTCCACACATAAACATGTCATATACCACTCAGATGCGGCACAAAGAAGATTCCTGCCCTGTACAGCCTAAATCAAATGTGACACAACAAGTCAGGCTTATAAGCAGACAGGGTGTATGTAGAAGGAAAACAAAAGACAAGGCTGAAAAAAATTATCACACTCAGTTTGATGGCTCAGTTTCTTCCACCCCTACATTTTATTTGATCTGTCTCCCCTCCCCACATTTTTTAAGAATTCAGAGGTGGAACCCACTTTCCTTCCCCTTCCTGAGCAGGCAGTGAGCAGAGAGTAACTCCTCTGTGAAAGTTACACTATAATCCCTTTTAATATGATTACTTTGTAACACTAGCAAATTATCCTTTATTGCTTTTTAATGTGTGTAGGGAGTATTTTTGATACTTTATGGTTGTCTAAAGTAACAATGGTCTCTTGGGGTGTAACTGTATCACAGCGTGCTGGGCTGGCCTTGGTTGTCCGCCAGGTCCCCACAAAGCCGCTCTCTCATTCCCCCTGCTCTCCCCCTCACCCTGTTGCTTTTAATGGAAAAGAACCCTTTGCACATGCCTTAGGTAAGAGCTGCGGTGTACTCCAAAAAAGGTTTCACTGAAGCTGAGCCCAAAACACAGTGACGCACAGGCCTGTATGTAAAGAGAGATATTGCCAAATGAACAGCCCAATAAAGTCAAGTCTGTGAAGATGGAGAACAGGGAGGAGATTTTGTCACGCGTTTGTACAACCCCTGTTCAAATGTGCAGTACTATAAGCAGACAAACTGAAAATAGCTCAGAAATATATAAAGCGGTTTAAAAAGCCTCGAAAATGAACAAGCTATGAGGAAAAACATGAAAAGCTGAGTGGATTTGATAGACTGAATCCAAAACAAAGCACAAATATGATCAGAGAAAACAGAATCACAGAATCACAGAATGTTCATGGTTGGAAAGGACCCTTAAGATCATTGAGTCCAACCAAACAACCTACAATCTCTGCCACTAGAGCATGCCCTGAAGTGCCACATCTAGACGTTTCTTAAATACCTCTTGGGATGGTGACTCAACCACCTCCCTGGGCAGCCTGTTCCAGTGCCTGACCACTCTTTCACTAAAGTAATTCCTCCTAATATCTAATCTAAACCTCCCCTGCCGCAACTTCAGACCATTTCCTCTGGTCCTGTCATTATTCACCTGGGAGAAGAGGCCAACACCCACCTCTCTCCAACCTCCTTTCAGGTAGCTGTAGAGGGCAATGAGGTCTCCCCTCAGCCTCCTCTTCTCCAAGCTACACATGCCCAGCTCCCTCAGCCTCTCCTCATATGACCTGGTCTCCAGACCCCTCACCGGCCTGGTAGTTCTCCTCTGGACACGCTCCAGCACTTCCATGTCCCTCTTGTACAGAGGGGCCCAGAACTGAACACAGTACTTGAGGTGAGGCCTCACCAGTGCCGAGTACAGAGGCACGATCACTTCCCTGCTCCTGCTGGCCACACTATTCCTGATACAAGCCAGAATGCTGTTGGCCTTCTTGGCCACCTGGGCACACTGCTGGCTCATGGTAAGCTGGCCGTCCACCAGCACGCCCAGGTCCTTTTCTGCTGGGCAGCTTTCCAGCCACTCTTCCCCAAGCCTGTAGCGTTGCTTGGGATTGTTGTAACCGAAATGCAGGACCCGGCACTTGGCCTTATTAAACCTCATACAGTTGGCCTTGGCCCATTGATCCAGCCTGTCCAGGTCCCTCTGTAGAGCCTTCCTACCCTCAAGCAGATCAACACTCCAATCCCAGTAAGGGATGGAGATTCTCCATGGCTTCTTTTTGTTGACGTATTTATAAAAGGTTTTTTATAAAACCAATCCCTTGAGCTTAGCTATAGCAATACAGACCCAGAATGTGGTATTTGTATTATTCAACAACCTGTGCTCCCAAATAAGCACGTTTCTCTCTTTCAATGCAGGCTTGGGCACACTGTCAGTGAAAAGGCAAGCAGGCTCACTTACGACAACATCTCACAGGTATAGTATAGAAACCTCAGATCTTCATGGCCTCTGTACTTTACAGTAGGAAGCCCCTATATAAACTACAGAAATAGTCCTGGAATCAACAAGTAGAAACTGAGTGTTTCTTTTCCCAACTGAATACTGCAACTATTAGGCTAAATAATTATCCTCTCTTCTGTTCAAAAAACAGCCTGACAAATCTTACTCTCTTTATTTTTTTTATATCTTTTTAGACATTGTAATAGATTTCTCAGAATGTGTGTGGAATACTTGTGCTTAGATAAATGTATAATCTGGATATTATGGCACTCTTTTGGTGGAGAGAGAAGAGAATGTCCTCAGGCTATGACAAGAACTGAACCTTGGTTACCCGTGGTCTAGATAAATGCTTCACTAAAAGTCAATTGAATAAAAGAAGCTACAATTCTGTCATCCTACAGTAGCGTTTTAAAATAAAGTGGTTATGGCAACACTGCATAGTTAGATCTGGATGTAAGTTTGTTGGTGTATTTGTTTTGTTTGGGAGACGAAATTTTTAAAAGACAGAAGAATATATTTTTGCAGACTTGTTGGACTTAAATAGGAATAAAATTCCAACATTCTCCCCCTATTCCTTTTTGGGAAATTTTGGCTATATAATGAGCTATAATAGAATCATAGAATCATAGAATAGTTTGGGTTGGAAGGGACCTTAAAGATCATATACTACCAACCTCCCTGCCATGGACAGAGACACCTTCAAATAGACCAGGTTGCTCAATACCCCATCCAACCTGGTCTTGAACACTTCCAGGGTTAGGGCATCCACAACTTCTCTGGGCAACCTGTTCCAGTATCTCACCACCCTCACCTTAAAGAATTTCTTCTTAATATCTGATCAAAATCTACGCTCTTTCAGTTTAAAACCGTTACCCCTCATTCTATCATTACACTCCCTGATAAAGAGTCCCTCCCCATCTTTCCGGTAGGCCCCTTTAGGTACTGGAATGCTGCTGTAAGGTCTCCCTGGAGCCTTCTATTCTCCAAGCTGAACAACCCCAACTCTTTCAGCCTGTCTTCATAAGAGAGGGGCTCCAGCCCTCTGATCATCTTCATGGCCCTCTTCTGGACTCTCTCCAACAGGTCCATGTCTTTCTTATGTTGGGGGCCCCAGAGCCAGAGGCACTTCCCCAGGTGGGGTCTCACGAGAGTGGAGTAGAGGGGCAGAATTACCTCCCTCGACCTGCTGGCCATATTTCTTTCGATGCAGCCCAGGATGCAGTAGGCTTTCTGGGCTGCAAGCACACATTGCCAGCTCGTGTTGAGTTTCTCATCAACCAACACCCCCAAGTCCCTCTCCTCAGGGCTGCTCTCAAGCTGTTCTCCGCCCAGCCTGTATTTGTGCTTGGGATTGCACTGACCCACGTGCAGGACCTTGCACTTGGCTTTGGTGAATTTCATGAGCTTTGCATGGGCCCACCTCTCTAGCCTGTCAAGGTCCCTCTGGATGGCACTCCTTCCCTCCAGTGTGTTGACCATGCCACACAGCTTGGTGTCATTGGCAAACTTGCTGAGAGGGCACTCGATCCCACTGTCCATGTTGCTAACAAAGATGTTAAACAGCACCGGTCCCAGTACTGACCCCTGAGGAACACCACTAGTCACTGGTTTCAACTTGGGCATCAAGCCATTAACTGCAACTCCTTAAATGCAACAATCCAGACAGTTCCAAGTAGTCCATATATAAAATCCACCTTTCTCCAATTTAAATACCAGGATGTTGTGTGGGACAGTGTCAAATGCTTTGCATATGCCTAGGTAGATGATGTCAGTTCCTCTTCCCTTATCCACCAACGCTGTAATGCCATCATAGAAGGCCAACAAATTAGTCAGGCACAATTTACCCTTGGTGAATCCATGTTGACTGTCACTGATCACCTCCATATTTTCCATGTGCCACAGCATTATTTCCAGGAGGATCTGCTCCATGATCTTGCCAGACACAGAGGTGAGACTGACCTGCCTGTAGATCCTCAGGTCTTAATTTTTTTTCCCTTTTAAAAAATAGGGGTTATGTTTCCCTTTTCCAGTCAGCACGAATTTCACCAGACTGCCACAGCTTCTCAAATATGATGGATAGTGGCTTCTCAACTTTCTCTGCCAGTTCCCTCAAGACCTGCAGATGTATCTCATCAGGTCCCATGGATTTGTGAACCTTCAGGTTCCTTACATAGTCTTCTCCTACAGTGGGTGGTTCTCATTATTCTAGTCCCTGCCTTTGCCTTTTGCGACTTGGGCAGTGTGACTAGAGCCCTTGCCAGTGAAGACCAAGGCAAAAAAGTCATTAAGCACTTCAGCCTTCTCCATATCCCAGTGATCAGGTCTCCCGTTTCCTTCTGGAGAAGGCACACATTCCTAGTCTTCCTTTTATCACCAATATACCTGTAGAAGCTTTTCTTGTTGTCTGTGAGATCCCTGGCCAGATTTAGCTCTATCTGGACTTTAGCTTTCCTAACCGGATCCCTGGCTGCTTGGACCATTTCTCTGTATTTTTGCCAGGCTACCTTGCCTTCACCCTCTGTAGCCTTCCTTTTTGTGTTTGAGTTTGTCCAGGAGCTCGTTGTTCATCCATGCAGGCCTCCTGCCATTTTTGCTTGACTTCCTCTTTGTTTGGGATGCATTGCTCCTGAGCTAGGAGGAGGTCATCCTTCAATATTAACCAGCTTTCTTGGGCCTCTCTTCCCCTTAGGGCTTTAGCCCACAGCACTCTACCAAGCAGGTCCCTGAAGAAGACTGTTGTGGTTTTGGCTGGATTGGCCGATCAGAATGACAGATGGCCCTCCTCCTGCCTTTCTCTCCAAAGAGAGCAGAGGAAGAGACAAGGAGATTTACAAGTTTAGAAAAAAAGAAATAAACTACATTAATGAGAAAATTAATAAATAATGAAATAATAAATAATAATTTAAAAAAATTTAAAAGTATACAATATATACAAAACCATACCCAGCTCCCAGGATGACGATCATGTCACCAGCAGGCACAGTGAAAGTCACAGACTGGAGTCAGCGACAGACAGGAGCAGGATTCTGGACCTGGAGTCAGAAATGCTTGGGTTGGGATCAAAAGCAGATGAATAGACAGGGTCCTCCTCGGACGTTGGCCATTGAAGTAAGAGAGCTGACCTTTTGATCCCTCAGCTTTTATACTGAGTGTGATGCAAATGGGATGGAATACCCTGTTGGTCAATTTTGGGTCACCTCTCCCGCCTGATCCTCCCTGCAGGTGTGACCCCTCTGTGCTTTTCCACTTCTGACCCTCTAACAGGGCAATGAAGTTAGCTGACCTTGGTTGTTATAGTAATAAGTATAAGCAAAAGCCTCTCTGCGTACCATTCCTTGGTATAATCAGGTCTTATCACTCTGAGAGTAAACAGTTTCTAAACAATATACTATTAATTTCAGAATTTAGTCAGTTAGAAGAGGCCCAACTAAAAAGTAAAATTACGAAACAGAAAATTGATTCTGTTTTACCTCAAACCAGGACAAAGCCAAAGTCTCTTCTAGGAGTAGATATTATAATAATAATATTAGATGTTGAGGTACATAATATATACTATGTAATACATTCTACGTACTATAATACTACCTAACAGTAGATGTCGAGGTAATTGCAAACAAAAACATTAGGCTGCTGACAGGCATTAGTTACCCCCATGTCTAAATTCAGTAAGCAGGAGTATTCAGGGTCACAACAGGGCTTTGTCTTTTAAAATCTTCATAGGACCAAACCTCTGGATTTTAAAGCTTCTTTTAAAACGTATTGGTAACTCCTAAAAGAATCAAAACTGCACACCAAAATTTACTTCTTTAATTTCAGCTTTTACTGACTTTTTTTTTTCCCCAAATTTTGTTATTTACTTTTGTTACTGTATAAACCTATACCTTGCAAAGTCTGTGCATTTGAGTAACTAAGTCCTTATTTTGGTTTGGCCTCCAATCTTTGAAACAAAGAGTGGATCAATAGCGAAGTAACTTGAAACATTTTGAATTTTAGCTCTGTCATCTTTAGCTACTGCTCTTTGACTTTGTGCTGTTATATTTATCATTGTCATGTGCACTGAAAGAGGCTTATTTGGGATTTGATTCATTGCCATGTGTGGAAAGCAGTTCTTAGAACATTTTGTATATACAATTTTTAATTTTTTATTATGCAATTAAATTATAATGCAATTAAAGTTTGAATTGGAAGATATTATTTTTATTTTTTTTTTATTTGAATTTGCTCTTATTCTCCACATGAGTACTAGCAGTATGACATTTATGGAAATCCCTACAGTTACTTTACCTACAAAATACCTTCACTCATTAACAAAATATGTCCACCAATATATGTTTGCAAATATATTTCCTTTCATACAAATTGATTCTCACAAACAATCAAGTACCATGTCACTACTAATGCTGACCTTGATCCATTTTGCTATGTTCGCTTTTGCATGCAGTGGGGCAATGCTACAGAGAAACTTCAGTAGATCTACAGGATCTTTTATAGAAAGCCATTGTCTCAGATAGTGTTTCCATTCAACATTTAATAACACAAGTTCAGAAAACAATTTTAGACACCAAATAAGGAAGACTAAACTACTGCTATGGGTATTTCTTTTACTTAGGAAGTATTCCACAGATTTTAATAGGTGCAGAAGAGAACGTAGACTATAGCAAGGGAGGTCTCATTTCAGGTCTGCAAAAACTCAGTCATCCTTTTAGAATTGAAAACAGAAGCTTTGGCATCCCTTTTGTGATCTTTATGCTGAAACATCCCATTATTTTTCTGCCTCATTTTGCCTCTACATGCAACAGCATGACTGGCATTTAGGTCATGTTTTTCTTTTTCCTGCTTTCAACTCCAGAAGAAAACTCAAATATGAAATAATTTACATGAAAATATTAATTGTCACAAATATTTGGAAGCTGAAAACCTTATCAGGTGGGTTGACCTAGGCTGGCCCTCATGCCACTCTCTCACTCCCTCTCTTCATCAGGACAGGGAAAGAAAATAAGGCATGGGTTGAGACAAAGGCAATTTAATAAATAAAAGCAAAGGCCGTGCATGGAGGCAAAAAAAACCCCAAAAAACAAAACAACTAAAAAGATTTATTATCTACTTCCCATCAGCAGATGATGTCCAGCCACTTCCTGGGAAGTTGAGCCTCAATACACTTAGCAGTTGCTTTCTAAGACGAATGCCTTAATAATGAATGCACCCTCCCCTCCTCCTTTCTTTTAATTTTTACTGCTAAGCACAACATCATATGATATGGAATATCCCTTTGGTCAGCTTAGGTCAGCTGTTCCGGCTGTGTCCCTTCCCAGCATCTTGTCCACCTACTGGTCTTTGGGAGAAGAGGGATGGTTGGAGAGAAAGCCTTGGTGCTGTGCAAGCCCTGCTCAGCAGTAACCAAAACATTGGTGTGTTATCAACACTGTTCTGGCTACGAATACAAAGCACAGCACTATGAGGGCTGCTATGCAGAAAATTAACTCCATCCCAGCCAGACCCAATACAGGAAACTGAAAACTTAAGTGATTAAGTATTTTTTCTAACTAGCCACTAATTTATTAAAATGAGATATGGTTTAGATAATGTATAAAATATATATGAAAGATTATATGAATATGAAAGATTCTGGGAATTATTTCTCTGCATTTATTTTGCTCACTTCTCCTCAGAATATATTTGTCCCCCACACTGCTCCTAACTTGCTTAAAGGTCTACCGTAATTTTGCAATCTTTTCCAAAAGTGACTTTAAATAAATACTCATATTTTAGTTCTTTTTTGGCAGGTTCTTTTTTCTCAAACTTTTCTGACAGCTATCAAGTAAGAAGCAACATATGTGTTTTCCCAGATCTGTTATGCACAATAAATGAAGACCTTCATAGAATACATTCTATAAAAACAAAATAAGCTTTTACATAACAATTTTCATTCTTGTTTGTCAAAGTGCTTTTAAAATGTTCTAAGAAAACATTGTTTGTTCAGAAGATGTTGTTGAAATTCTAGTGCAGAAAGGTGAAATGACATAAATACTGAAATGAAGTTGCTTTCTCTATGCTGTTATCAATAATATGGCCCATGTGAGCATGATTTCTAGAGAAAAAGATACTAAGATAAGGATCTAACTTTGATTGATGTAATTCAAGAGGGCTTCTTTTGTCTTTAATCTGGATATATTCTTAGCAAGCTGTGAGTTCTCTAATATTGCTTGAAATGACGAAAAGTACAGTTCTGGTCCTCCTAATGATTATCTGCAAGGCAATTTGAGCAAATATATAATTGAAAAGGTGAGTTGGTGCCTGGATATCTCTTTCTTAAGTATTAGGAGTACATTTGGGGGTATATTAATATGAGTTGAATGAGTTTTCAGTTAAAGGTAAGTACTTCCTTCAGAACACTATTAATTATACAACTTTATTCAAATACTTCATACATTTCATCTTCATATAATCCAATGAAGGCAAGCAGTGTTCTAGGCAATTTTTTCCTTCTTTTTGGCTTCTTCTGTATGTAAAGAGTGAATTAAAACATGGGCTTGAGAGAAGAATTAACTTTCCTGTGTATTAGTTTCTTGATTCTCCACTCAACATTGCTGCTTGTAGAAGAACACACTTTCCACCCTACAGAGTGAAACCATGCTGTAAAATTCATTGTACCTTTCTTCTGTAAGTATAGATTTTCCAAAATACTTATATATTTCTCCATACTTTTTACGGTGTCATTGCAAAGGATGTTGGTATATCTTACGGACATGAAGTAGGTTCAACCTGTTAAACTTTTACATACAAAGTGTGAAACTCTCTTAAAAGAAAAAAAAAAAAAAAAGAAAAAAGGAAAAACAAAAGCAGTACAGTATAGTACAGTATAACTGAAAGTATAAGAAATTAAACTTTCTGACACTGACAGCCAAACAGCATCTTGAGCATTAGAAACATTAAAAGCTACATATCTAGTCAGAATTTGTTTTTAAAACGCATAAGCAGCAATGCAAACATGCTAACAGAAAAACAGTCTTCACAGAGCTAAGTAAATGTAAATAGATTATTTTTCTAATTACTTTCAATCAAATAAAATAATTTTGTTTTCAAATCATAGCTATTATTGTCTATTGTGTAAGTAGACATAAAGATAACATGCTTAGCATTTTGAAATTATGTATAAAAAAGACTTATGGAAAACAGATAATTTATTAAAGATCTTCTGGGCCAGGAAATGTCAAACATCTTTACATCCATAGGGAAACACATTTATATTCCTATAATCCTTCCTGAAAGCAATATAGCATTTTAAACAAATTCTAATGAAGAGTTTTTAGAGAAATACTGGACAGGTTCTTAGTTGACTTAAATCCATATAGCTCTACTAATGCCAAAGGTGTGTCAATTTACACATTTCAGTAAATATATGGTAATTTATACCAGCTGAGAATTGGGCCTTTAAAAGACTGTAAATTTGTCTAAAGGTTTATTCATAATCCTGGATAATAGGAAGGGATGTTTGGGAGGATTATTTCAGTCATTTTTAAGATACAATTAAGCCAAATATATAGACTTTTCAAATGTCTTCCAACAGAGGTTTCCTATTTTTAAATGACCTTTTTTTTGTTGTTCTTGTTGTGGGAAGAGATTTATTTACCAATAAATTCACCTCACAAGGAAAAATTTAGCTGCTTCTTTACTGGTAAAAAGAGTCCAGCACACAGGTAGACCACAACCCAAGTTTCCTCTTTACCTATTTGTACATTTAGGCCACTATGAGAAGCTAAAAAAGATCTTAATCACCGTTAATATTCAAGTTCAATAAGATCTACGTTCCTATTAATAGGACATAAAGCCAGCGTAACCCTTGTTGTTTCTCCACAGTATTTTACCTCATGTAAAAGTTCTATCTGCCTTAGAGAAAGTTTCTCAGTTTACACAACAGAAAGCATCTTCAGATGCTTTAGACCACCTAAAACCTAAAGTGAAAGAAAATTGGCTAGGAAAGAAAAAAAAAAAAGTGTATTTTCTCATAGTCCTTAGTCCTTGCAAGTGGAATATGGAAGATGCGGATTCACTTACCTGCTACCATTCTGTTTACAAAAAGCATTTTAGGCTGAGAGTTCTTATTTTCAGTAGTGGCTTCCTAATGCTAAGGATTTTGATAACTTCCATTGTTATTTTGCATAAGATATGACAAAATTAGAGACGAGCTACTTAATTGTCTTACCTAAGATCATAAATTTATATCTGAGTATTTCAAATGGAACAATGAAGAAAAGGTTTCCATAGTTTTTGGCCAGAAAGATTAACTATAATCAAAGCTTTAGTGAGTTTAAGTTAGAACACTCATTTAGAATACTCATAACTCATTGAAAGCTGGTGAGGGACTTTTTAGGATGTCGGGTAATGGTAGGACTAGAGGGAATGGATTAAAACTAGAGATGGGTCGATTCAGATTGAATGTTAGGAAGAAGTTCTTCACCATGAGGGTAGTGAGACACTGGAACAGGTTGCCCAGAGAGGTGGTGGAAGCCCCGTCCCTGGAAGTTTTTAAGGCCAGGCTGGCTGGGGCTCTGAGCAACCTGATCTAGTGGGAGATGTCCCTGCCCATGGCACGGGGGTTTGGAACTAGATGATCTTTAAGGTCCCTTCCAACCCTAACAATTCTATGATTCTATGATTCTATAACAGGCCGTGCTCTAAGGACTGTTCAAAGGGTTCTTGAAACAGTGCAGTCTATTTTCTCTCCCTAATATGCAATTACTAAACTACATAGCCATAACTGTTCTTATGCCAGTTTTGGACAAATATTAAAATTCTTCTTTCTGTGATGTCCCAGCATTAATATAAACAGAGAATGAGAGAATAATTTAGGTTGGAAGGAACCTTTGCAGGTAATCTGGTTTTACACCAGGTTGCTCAGTGCTTTGTGCAGTTGAGTTTTGAATATCTCAAAAGCTGGGGTTTCCACATCCTCTTTCAGCAACCTGTTTCAGTACTTGACCACTCTTTTTGTGAAGACTTTTTTTTCCTTATCTTTAATCAGAGTTTTCCTTGGAGGAAGCTATGCCTGTTGCCTATTTTCTTTTTCATTTTGCATCACTGGGAAGAATTTGGCTCCGAGTTCTCTCTGACCTCCCATTCAGTAGTTGAAGACAGCAGTAAGATTCCCTCCAATCTTTTCTTCTTCAGACTGTAGAAACCCAGCTCTCTTAATTTCTCCATATATACACCAACCCCTTGACAATCTTGATGGGTCTTTCCTGAATTAACTCATCTTTCTTGTCCTGGGGACCTAAAACTGGGAACAAGACTCCAGATGTGGTTTCATAAATGCTGATAGAGAATAATCACTTTGCTCAGCCTTATAGTTATCCTCTTACAAGTGCAGCCCAGTCTGTGATTAGTCTTCATCATTGCAAGTGCATAAAATTGACTCACATGTAACTTGTTCCCTGTCTGGAGTCCAAAGTCTTTCTTCTGAAAGGTTCCTTTCTGACAAGTTTGAGGTACCCAGCATGTATATGCCTTGTTTTTTTGCATTTGCTTTTATTAAAAGGTTTCTGTCATCCTATTCCTACAGCTTTTTGATGTCTCCTTTCATGACAGTCCTGTCCTCCAGCGTATCGTTGGTACACTAAGTGTGAGCTCCTTCCCATCACCCTTGTCAGTAATGGCAATATTGTTTCCAGTATCAACCCTTGAGAAATGCCATTCATTGATGGCTGCAGGTTGGGCTTCGAGGTGCTGATATTTGTGCCCAATAGTCCAAGTCAGTATTCAACATTCCTTTCTACCCATCTAGTCAGTAACTCACTGATTACGCTAAAAGAATACTATGGGAGGACACATTGAAAGCCTTCCTAGAGTCAAAGTAAATAACCTTGTTCCTCTCCTGGTGTTCACAAAGTCAGTCATTCTACCACAGAAGCCAACCATGTTGGTCATACACGTTCGCAAATTAATGCTGGGTATTCACTATCACTTCTTGTCCTCCACATGCCTGGACATGACTTCCAGGAGGATTTGCTCCATTGTGTCCCTGGGGACCGTGGATAGCCTTTTAATTCCATGCATCCTCCTTCTTGGAAAAGAGGTGTGACATTTGCATTCCTCAAGTTATGAGGGAACTCTCTGATTGTCAAACCTTTCAAAGATGGTATAGATCAACTTTATAAAGACATTAGCCAGCTCTTCTAGATGTAATCCATCCTCCCCAGTCTGCTTAAGCGGTCCCCAGCTTGATCCTTCTGGTTGTGCAGACAAGCTTTTATCACATAACATAACAATGTGATCTCCAGAATGTGGTCCACCATAATCTCACCACCACCACTAACCTAATTTCTGATCCTGACCCATAAATTCTCACCCATCCCTTAAGAATATAAATGTACACTCAAGCTCCTTCATGGAAGGTACAAGCCTTTTATTTGTCTCCTCTCTCATGCTTTCTGAAGAGCTTAAATACTTCCAGCCATTGAATCATTGAAGCTATCCCACCATGTGTCTCTCACCATAGTTACGTTGTGGTTCCATGACTGGGCATAGCCTTTTAACTCCTTCTTTTTCTTATGCTTCATATGTTCATGTACACATACAGGAGATAGGACTTCAGTTGTGCCATTTACCCTGGGGATGGAATGCTACACTGTCTCACTTGCCGTCCTCTCCACCCTGGCCCTTAGGTCCCTGTAGTCACAATATTGAGTTTCAATAGGAGAAATAGCAAATGTTTCTACCACAATGTATTCCAAAACAGCTGTTGACTTTCTAGAATTGATTTGAATACCATGTTTGTCAGAGAGGCATTGAAACAAGTATTTTTGGATGCTTATTTTGTTCATGATCCAATAGTATTGAAAGGGGACAGGCATTTCATTAACTCCTTTGTACTTGGGTAAATTTAAAAAGAAAAATTGTAAAAGTACACCTATTCATATTTAGAGGAAAGATTGTAAGCATTTATCCAATGCTCACGATTTATCCAAGACCAAAAGAGGTTTTGGTTCCATGAATTCTCTGTGGTCAGAAGAACTTTCTCACAACCCTGAATTAAACAAGTAATTTACAATGTCTCTGACCTCAACATTTGTAATTACCTAGCAGTATGTAACCGCATGATAAGGACAACTTTCTGTTTAGTCTGTTTTGGTCTTAATTCTGAAGCACCAATTATTGTCACATATTGAAGAGAAAAGAAAATATTTCATATTAAGTATGTCTGTGTTTCAGCAGCTGGGTATCTAAGCTTTATAATCAGGTTAGACTGTTTTGGTTTTCTCCTGGACTTGTGCTTGAATTTCACTTGTATTTCTAATATGTTTCTTAACACTGACGCTGAATTTCACAACAGAAGTAGCCTGGAGCACACAGCAGGAGAAATGCAGGAAGCGCAAACAGCATATCAAAGCTGCTCATTAGAGGTTCTTGTTTGATTCTCAGTATCGTATAAGCAGTAATACTTCATCTTAAAGCTCAGAATGCCAACCACGGATAGAAGAACACAATTGTCAAAGTCCTTAAACTAAATTTCTCCATGAGCCTCACTGTTAAGGAAACTGAATCTGATGGTCCTCAGGGCATTGGAGATTCCTCCTTCCCAGTCTGCTAGATCCCAATTTGGTGCACTTTCACACCCAAGGCAATCCCAATCTGGTAGTTGTAGCTGTTACCATTTCCTTCAATAGATCCAGCCAGTAGACAGATGTTCACTAAAGACACATGTGCATGTGTGTGCACACAGAAGCATACGCGTGCACACACACACACACGCGTGTATACAGACACAGACACCAACACGGGCCAGTACCTTTAATGACAGCAGCACTCACATGAATATGGACGGCACTGAATCCTGTTCCTCCCCTCCAGCTGATCAGGACTGAAGTTTTTATTGATAGTTAGACCCTTACTCCCTAACTCACAGTCCTACCTGCATTCAGAGATCTCTTGAATATTAGCACAGGCTTTAAATTCACCTAATACCCATGCCTGGCTCCTAGGTCCTCAACTCATTCACTAACTCAGAACTCGGATCTTTCCTAGGCTAATTCTACCCACTAGCTAGTCCAGCTTGAAGTTTTCTTGCAGAACATGCACATAGAGACACACAAATTTTTTTCGTGTTCATTTAGCTAACTATCAGGTCAGCGCCTAGTCAACTGTCTGCATACCTTAACACAAGTATTTATACATATAAATGTATTTGTGTGTATGTTTATATTGCTTTAAGCATCCTGTTTTAGGGGAAACATGAAAAACGTTGATGTGTATTGATATACACAGGCATGCCAAATCTACTAAGCACTTACTCAAGCATACACGTTCAATGTAAAAGAAATGGTTGCTCCCAGTAATATGTACTGCAAGACTTCACTAGCCTCTCTTTCCTCATGTATATGGTGAAATTCTGATCATAATGAAAAGCTAAGAATGACTGAATATTCTTTCACATAAACACAACCAGAATGAATTCTCTTATACAGAAAAAAAAAAAAAGTAAAAAAACCTAGCCATCTTACATAAAAAAAAATAAACGTTAAGCAACTGTGACTTGAAGCATTACAAATTAATGTTTCTGCTCCTAATATGTTACTTAGGAACATTGTCCAGAAGAAAGAAGCGAAGCCTGCATAAAGAAAACTTTCCTGAGAACTTTATATAATAATTGTCTCAGTTGTATGTCAACACTATTCCCACTTAAAATCATTCTGAAAGCAGGGAAGGAAATACAAAAGCAGTTTCCTTGAGCTCAAGTCATGAATTTACACATTTTCAGTGGCCAACCAAGTCTATTATCTAGGAAGAGAAAAAGACAGTTGTATCCAAATTTCAATTTCAACATAAGAGATGGGAGGACAGTTGTCTAAGTGAGAAGGTCATTCAGAAGCTGTTTTTTGGTGGATAGGGTTTTCTCTTCTTACACTGCTGTCATGATTATACAGGTACAATAGATGCAAGAAGCCAACAGAGGAGCAATAAGGGGTGCGAAAACAGTGAAAACAGTTCTCTGCTGCCTTTTCTGTAGAAGACAGCATCAGGTGTCATTTAGTTGCTCCTAGAAGCACAGGGATTGCTTTAGGGGAAATTTGCTGACTCCCTGGAGACTGTTCTCTGAGTCACAGTCCAAAATCGCTAAATGGCAGCAGAGAAGTTGTTTATTTGTCAGTTCATATGAATGATGCTTGTCAGGCATATGATTCTATAAAAATAAGCACATTATGTTACACAAAATGTCACCCTGAAAACAAGGAATAATCATACTTTTTTTTTTCTTAATCCTATTTTGTTAATAATGAACTAGCAAAGCCCTGTTTTATACAACAGTGGACACAAGAGTTTACAACTATTTTATCAAGGCTGAACCTTCATGCACTGTGATCCTGCGGCCTTCTGAAAACAAAAGAAGTAAAAGTTTCATAGGACATAGCCATAGGGTTTATATATATTCGATTTAGTGGAGCAATGAAATAAATTATTTTCCTTTCCCCATGCAAAATAAAACTAAATATTAATGAGTACATAAATTGTTTATAACAATTATTTCATCAAGTTCTATAAACAGAAAATATGAAAGCTTATTGTAGAGTTAAAGATGAGTTTGTAAGAACCATTGCAAAAACAAGTACCAATCTTTTGAATTTTATGAGTGGCTGTTGTTCATAAGTCAGCAGGGCTTTTCTGTATTCAGCTATCTTGGATTATTTTATCAAACCCTTTAGACTACCCCTATTGGGCTTTTTTTGATATGATACAAACCATTCTGCATGTGTTTTCTCAAACTTTTTTGCCTTTTTTTTTTTAATCTTTTTACTTAATTTATTCATGTACTGTAAACATTTGATCATCCATGAAAAATAAAATGAAACAAACTGTCTATGGTGATAATTCTGTAATTGTCACTTTGGATGGAAAGATTTCTTTGTGTGATATATTTGTCATTGAGGAACTAAAACTTATTTTGTCTTTTTAGTTTACAGAGCTGAAAGAATAATTTGTATCACCTTCTTTTACAGGGCTTCATGATTGTTGTAACTAACTATGGAATGAATAATTTTTTTTTTTTTTTTAAGTTGTTGAGCACATGGTTTTATTTGAGAACAATACAGAACATCTCTATAAGAGATCACTTATTTCTGAAGCACAATTTCAACATTAAGAAACTTCGAATCATCTTCAGATTTTCGAAGTTCTTTATAGAGGGTGAATGTCTCACCTTGCTTATATATTGACTGTAAAAAATATGAGGAAAAAGTGAGAAATATTAATCTAAACTGTGTTATCATGCTGTAGTTTCCCACTAACGGATGTGAAGATTGTATTACTTTACCACATAATCACTTACTATTAAAGGATAAGTATTTTACATCAGAGCTTTAACAATGCAGAGCTATTTTTAATTTTCATTTTAACAATGAAAATTAATTTTAACATGCCTTTATTCCAATTAATAAAATTAATATATCTATTTTGAGACAATAATATTGTGTTCATATATTCTAAGTAAATGAATGATAATTTACATTACTTAGTTTAGTTACTTCCTGATTTGGACCACAGGGTTAAAAAGAATTAAATGAATTTTATTTCTACCCTATAAAATTCCAATAACCCTTATTCTCACAAAAAGCTTATGGCAATTGTAAGGAATACACACATTGATGGATATGGCCCACTCCACAAGATCAAATGCTACTTATAGATTAAGCAGCTACACACAAATCAACATAGACACACTAAGTGATTTATCAGATGGACTAGTGACAATTAGACTGAGCACAAGAGCAGCATAATACTATTAAAAGAAAAAGAAAAAAAAAAGAAAAAAAGAAAAAAAAAAGAAGAAAAGAAAAGTCTGGCCTTCAGAGAACTTATGTGGTGCAGTAACGGTCCCTGTACTTCACTTGTGTTAATATTTAGCCATGAACAGTAGAGTTAGACTTATGCTACTTATACTGGATTTAGAATTTGAAGATTTGGGGGTTATTCAGTCCCTTCCCAGAAGATGATTCTTTATTTCTTGTTTTGTAAGACAAATTTACCAGCTAATCTGTCTGAAGAAAAAAAAAAATAAATGGGGATTCTAGATAAACTACACAGTTCAAAGAACAGTGACTTCTTTTCTCGCCATGCAGCTGATTCAATTTTACTTCAGAAATACTCCCATACTCTGTTCAGAGGATGTTTCTTTTTGGTCTGGTGGGCAGAATATTAATACAGACAGCAACAGGGGAATGGCTGCATTACAGCCCCATCTAAAGCCAATTTTTTATTATTTGTATAAAGTGGAAGAGCTCCAGCACTAATGCTCATGTCAGACTAAGTAAGTACTGGTACCTGCGGTATCAAATTTCTAGCTTAACTGTGTAACCTAAATCAAGTGTCTGTTATGTAAGTTTTCATGTATTCAACAGTAAATATTCTAAACCGCTCTCATTCCAAAATAAATAAAGCATAAAAAAAATATAAAAAATTAAAAAATCAGTGTTTTTTAAATAATTAGTTTAGGTCCTAAATTTTATGCTAACCTACCTAAACTGCTTGAATTCACACTGTGTGACATTTTGAGTTGCCTTCAAAAGCATTTGTAAAAGATTCTATGCTCACTCTTTCCTTTTTTAACATCTACTTTTTCTTTGAAGTGTATTTGCTGAGTCTACATACTTGTTATAGTTGAGGAATATTTGAATTTTACTCGATGAGTAAGACCTTTTGCTGATCTAGTGCAACTGTTGTGCAGAGTCAGAAGACAGGGTCTTTCACCTGCATCTATCATGGTAGGAAAACTGCGTGAGACAGTGTGAAAAAAAATGGCAAAAATTAATATATCTATAATTAAAACAGATTGAAGGAAGATAGTCCCGAGGAAAATAGTCATCCATCATTACTTTGCATCTTACTAACAGGTTATCTTACACCACCTAGCTTCGTCTGAAGGATGTTCTTATACTCTTTCTGTTTGAATATAAAAAACAGCTCGAAAGAAGGTGTATCCATATTTATGATCTGCATGTACAGACACAGACATATGCGCATACTAATATATATAACAATTTCCTCAAAAGTCCTGATGCTAAAAAGGTGAAAATGTAATTAACTGTCTTCAGAAATGTCTCTCATAAATAAAAGCATCTGACTATTTTAGTATGAGAATTCCATTGCTAGATCACATCTTGATTGCTCCTTGTCATAAACTTCCATGATAAATATATTTACTGGAGAAACATAATTGCTCCTTTGGAGTCACATACTTGCAACCACAAATTCCATTCCTTAGACCTTGCTCTCTGACCTTGTTTCATCCTCCTTAACTCTAGCCACTTATTGAAAACACATAATTTAGGATCCTATTCATCATGAACTCGCTCTGTAGTTAGTTGAAAGTGAAAAAAAGAGACTAAAAAGCAATTCAGTCTTAGATATATCAACATCTGAAGAGGACTATCTCTTTCTACTTATTAGGGAGGAAGCCCAGATAATCATATTCCTGCTCTGTGACTGTCAACTAGATGCTTGTTGCTAGGTGGAAAGACCTTTTTTTTAATATACTTCAGCCAAATTATCTTTTATCAGCCAAATACCTTTCATGCTCCACTAATTATGGTATCATAAACATAGCAATTACTCTTTATATTTGGCTTCCAAAAGAGAAAAGCACCATATTTCTATTTTATAGAGATAAACAATCATTGTAGATGAAATGCATTTCCCAAGATAACAGTGACCAGAAATCAGAACTTCAATGCATGTTTTTGCCTGTTAATTGGGGGCAGGGAGAAAAAAAAAAAAAAAAAAAAAGGCAAATTGACCAGTATGCATATGTACAGTATTCTTTACCCGTTTTATTTGTCTCACTTAAGTCTCACTGTCTAAAAAGCGTAACGTAGTTGTGAGGTTGTTTCCCACATCGGATATACCTATTTTCTCTCTATGATAATAGAGGCAATTTTGCTAGATGGATTATTCTAGGTGCCTAACTTGTATATGGTTGGAGTGAAGTGAGAATAGCATCTCCCCTGTCTAATTTGCAGTTTTCTTACAGTTGCATATGCTGAAAATGTCTTGGTTTTGAAAGCAGAACAGTAAGGTTTGACTGATTTTAGAAATCTTAAGGACAGACATCTGTAGCTGAGGTAGTTATGAGGGGAACCCTTTCATCATTTGGAAATAACTACTGGGTACTAAACCACAACAACCTCATATAGATATCAAACTCTATTAACTGCACTGATTAGATGCTCATTGTAAAATACTAATTAAGACAACTAGCTCACATATATTAATATTCCTCTAGAGAAAGAGGCAGGTGGGTGAGGCAAATCCTATCCTGAGTGTTTAGAATAAAATTAGGATAAGAATATTTGGAAGTGAAGAAAATCATACCAGATCAAGTCCTGAGCATATCCATCTTAAGCAAAGTAGGATTCAACTCAGTCTTAGTTGTAAAAAACATATATGTCTAACCCAGATTAAACATGCTAGACTGCCTTTAGAGTTAAAGGTAAAAACCAGACACTTCCAGAGATTGGTTCATCTAATTTATGTCACCTTCTCACAAAATACTCACCTAGGGGAGGTGCTTATTTCTCTATATTAAAAATAAGACAAGCTTAAGGTGACCTAAGCAAGCTTAGCCATCTAATTTGCAGACACTCAGGTTACAGCAGATTAATTCCACCCATAACCCTCAGAGATAAATGAAAAGAAATATCTGATATCACCTTACAAAATTTGTCCATATAGCAATGAATGTGTATTTGGTAGTAACTCTGGGAGATAGACAAGACAATAAGGACATCCTGATAACAGTCACAGGTCTCTGTTATGTCTCTGCTACTCCTTACTTCTGATTTAGCCTCTCCATCATAATAAAGATTTTATCCTTCCATTTTCCCAGTGAATAAATGCTGTCTTGATTTCCTGGATGAGCCCCCTATAGAAGAAACTCAGATCCATCTGTTCAAGCAGTTAGTTCAAGCAGTTAGTCGATAGGACCTGCTGGGAAACTGCCCTAAGGGACAAGGGTGCAGAACTGAGCTGGCAGATCTTTAAGGGCACTTTCCATAGAGTGCAAGAGCTCTTGATCCCCAGGTGTAAGAAATCAGGAAAGGTGAGCAAGAGATCTGCATGACTGAGTCAAGACTTGCTGGACAAACGAAAGGGCAGGAAAGAGATGCACAGGCTGTGGAAGGTATCCTGGGAAGAATATAGGGATGCTGCCTGGTTGTGTAGGAATGGGGTCAGGAAGGCCAACTCATGGCTGGAGCTGAACGTGGCAAAAGACACAAAGAATAGTAAGAAGGGCTTCTACAGGTATATCAGCCAGAAAAGGAAGATCAAAGAAAGTGTACTCCCGACAATAAGCAAGCCTGGAAAACTGGTTAAAGAGATGAGGAGAAGGCTGAGGTTCTCAAGAACTTTTTGTCCCAGGCTTCACCAGCAGCCTCTCTCCCCCCACACTTTCAATTGGATGGATCACAAGATGGGGACAGGGGGAGCAAAGTTTGTCCCACTGTAGGAGAAGATCAGGTTTCTGACCACCTGAGGAACCTGAATATACAGAATTCCATGGGATCTGACAAGTTGTATCCCAGAGTCCTGAAGGAATTGGCTCATGTAGTTGCTAAGCCACCCTCCATGCGAAAAGTCCTGGCAGACAGGTGAAGCCCTTGGTGACTGCAAAAGGGGAAACATTGTACCCACTTTTAAAAAGGGTAGAAAGGAGGACCCTAGGAACTACCGACCTGCCAGCCTCACCTCTGTGCCTGGGAAGATACTCCTAGAAGCTGTGCTCAGGCACATGGAGGACAAGCAGGTGATTCGAGACAGCCAGCATGACTTCACCAAGGGCAAGTCCTGCCTGACCAATCTAGTGGCCTTCTATGATGGAGTGACTACATCAGTGGACAAGGGAAGAGCTACAGATGTTGCCTATCTGGACTTCTGTAAGGCCTTTGACACGTTCCCCTACAATATCCCCTACAATAGTCCAATGGACTATTCAGTGGGTAAGGAACTGATTGGATGGTCACATGCAGAGGGTAGTGGTCAATGGCTCAATGTCTAGATGGAGATCCGTGACAAGTGGTGTCCCTCAGGGGCCCATATTGAGACCAGAGCTGTTTAATATCTTCATCAATGGCATAGATAGTGGGATTGACTTGCTAGTCCTTAGCACGTTTGCAGATGACACCAAGATGAGTGGTGTGGTTGACATGCCTGAGGGTCGGGATGCCACCCAGAGGGACCTGGACAAGCTTGGGAAGTGAGCCTGTATGAATCTCATGAGGTTCAAAAAGGCTAAGTGCAAGGACCTGCAACTGTGTCAGGTCAACCCCTGGTATCAATACAGGCTGGGGGATCAAGGGATTGAGAGCAGCCCTGCCAAGAAGGATCTGGGGCTACTGGTAGATGAAAAGCTAGACATGAACCTGGTTGTATGCGCTTGCAGACCAGAAGGTTAACCATATCACGGGCTGCATCAAAAGAAACATGGCAAGCAGGTCCGGGGAGGTGATTCTGCCCTTCTACTTCACTCTGGTGAGATCCCACTTGGAGTACTGGTCCAGTTCTGGAGTCCTCAGCACAGGAAGGACATGGACCTGTTGGAGCGGGTCCAGAGGAGGACCACAAAAAAGATCAGAGGGATGGAGCACCTCTCCTATGAGGATAGGCTGAGAGAGTTGGGATTGTTCAGCTTGGAGAAGAGAAGGCTCCAGGGAGATCTCCTTGTGGCCTTTCATTACTTAAAGCAGGTTTATAAGAAAGATGGGGGCAGACGTTTTTGTAGGGCCCATTGCAACAGGACAAGGGACAATGGTTTTAAACTAAAAGAGAGTAGAATGAGACTAAATATAAGGAAGAAATTTTTTACAATGAGGTTGGTGAAACACTGGAACTGGTTGTGCTGAGAGGTGGTAGATGCCCCATCCCTGGACACATTCAGGGTCAGATTGCATGGGGGTCTGAGCAACCTGACATAGCTGAAGATGGCCCTGCTCATTGCAGAGTCGTTGGACTAGCTGATCTTTAAAGGTCCCTTCTAAGCCAAACTATTCTCTGATTCTCTGATTCTCTGATTCTTTAATTCTATCACAACAGGTGATACTTTTGTAAAATGTTTGTCCCCAATATATACTCTGTGCAGTTCTGGGACCCAAAATTTATGAAGAATTTTGGTCCTTGAATGTGTCCAGAGCGGGTAACAAAGTTGGTGAAAGGGCTGGAAGGAATGTTCTATGAGGAGCGGCTAAGGACTTTGGGTTTGTCTAGTTTGGAGAAAAGGAGGCTGAGGAGGCACCTCTTTGCTCTCTACAGCTTCCTGAGGAGGGGATGTGGAGAGGAAGGTGCTGATCTGTTCTCCTTGTGTCCTGGTTTTGGCTGGGATAGAGTTAATTTACTTCCTACTAGCTGATATAAAGCTGTGTTTTGGATTTAGTATGACAATAATGTTGATAACACACTGATGTTTTGGTTGTTGCAAAGTAGTACTTTAAGTCAAGGACTTTTCAGCTTCCCATGTTCTGCCAGTGACGAGGTGCACAAGAAGCTGTGAGGGAGCATAGCCAGGACAGCTGACCCAAACTAGCCAAAGGGATATTCCATACCATACGACATCATGCTCAGTCTATAAACGGGGGGGAGCTGGCAGGGAGCGGGGACATGATTGCTGCTTAGGGACAGTCTGGGCATAGCTCAGTGGGTTGTGAGTAATTGCATTGCTCATCACTTTTTTTGTATATTCCATTATTATCATCATCATCATTATCATTATTCGCTCTTTCTTTGCTTCCCATCCCACTGGGAGGAGTGTTAAACAAGCGGCTGCATGGTGCTTAGTTGCCAGCTGGGGTTAAACCATGACACCCTGGTATCCAGTGATAAGACATATGGGAATGTTTCAAAGCTGTGCTACAGGAGATTTAGAGTGGGCATTAGAATCACAGAATCATCACAGAATCATAGAACACAAGGTTGAAAGGGACCTCAAGGATCAGCAGTCCAACCTTTCTTGGCAAAAGCACGGTCTAGATAAGATTGGCCCAGCACCCTGTCCAGCTGAATCTTAAAAGTGTCCAATGACAGGGAATCCACTACTTCCCTGGGGAGATTATTCCAATGGCCGATTGTTCTTATTGTGAAAAGTTTTCCTCTTGTGTCCAATTAGAATCTCCCCAGGAGTAACTTGTACCCGTTACCCCTCATCTTTTCCATGTGACTCCTTGTAAAAAGGGAGTCTCCATCTTCTTTGTAGACAGCTTTTAAATACTGGAGCGTGGTGATAAGGTCTCCCTTAAGCCTTCTTTTCTTGAGGCTGAACAAACCCAATTCTCTCAGCCTTTCTTCATATGGCAGGCTTCCCTGTCCTTTGTTCATCTTTGTGGCCCTTCTCTGGACCCACCCTCTGGACCCTTTGTTTAGCAGGGGCTAAAACTGGACACAGTATTCCAGGTGTGGCCTGAAAAGTGCTGAATAAAGTGGGACAATGACTTCTTTATCTCATGGTGCTGCCCTTGTTGGTGCAACCCAGCATCCTGTTGGCTTTCTTTGCCGCTACAGCACACTGTTCAGTCATATTGAGCTTGTTGTCCACCAGGACCCTCAGGTGCCTTCACAGAGCTGCTCCCCAGCCAGGTAGATCCCAGGCTGTGCTGCACTCCTGGATTATGTTTTCCTACGTGCAAGACCTTACACTTGTCCTTGTTGAACTTCATAAAGTTCTTGTTAGCCCAGTCTTCCAGCCTATCCAGGTCTTCCTGCAGGGTGGCTCTCCCTTCCAAAGTGTTCACTTCCCCACTCAGTTTTGTACCAGCAGCACACTTCATCAGGGTACAGTTGATCCCATCATCCAGATCACTTATGAAGATAATAAACAGCATTGAGCCCAATATCAATCCCTGGGGGACCCCATTTGTGACAGGTTGAGAACTGAAAAGGAGCTATTCACCACTACCCTCTGGGTGTGGCTTGTCAGCCAGTTCCCCACCCACTGCACATACCGCTTGTCTAGACCGTAATGCACCATTTTCTCTAGGAGAAGGTTGTGGGAAACTGTATCGAAACCCTTGAAGAAATCCAGGTAGACACTGTTCTACCTGATAAACCTGTTCACCCAAGGTAAACAATGTCCACTGTTCTCCCCACATAGACTAAGCAGGTTACTTTGTTGTAGAAGGCAATCAGGTTTGTCAAGCATGATTTGCCCTTGGTGAATCTGTGCTGGCTTTTCCCAATCACATGCTTCATTTGAGTTGTAATAGCCCCCAGGAGGATTCATTCCATAACTTTCCCAAGGTCTGCAACCTGCTCTGGTTGAACCTGCTCTGGAAGGGGTGTTGGACTAGATGATCTCCAGAGGTCCCTTACAACCCCTATTATTCTGTGATTCTGTGAAGTAAGACTGATGTGCCTATAATTTTCTGGATCCTTCTTTAAGTCCTTCTTGTAGAGGGGGGTGACATTAGCCTTCTTCCAGTCTTCTGTACCGGTGAAATGGGCCAACAGGAACCTTATGAAGTTCAGCAAAGAGAAATGCAAAGTCCTGCCCTTGGGGAGGAATAACGTCATCCACCAGGACACGCTGTGTGCCTACTGGCTGGAAAGCAGCTTGGCGTAGAAGGATCAGGGAGTCCTGGCTGACTAAGTGGTCCATGAGTCTGCAATATGCCTGTGCCACAAAGATGAGCAACAGCATCCTGGGCTGCATTAGGAATAGCTTCACCAGCAAGTGGAGAAAGGTGAGACTTCCCCTCTCCTTAGCACTGGTGAGGTCACCTTTGCAGTACTGTGTCCAGATCTGGGCTTGCCAGTGAGGGAAAAATACTGACTTACTAGAGCAGATCCAGCACTGGGCCACAAAGATAACTGAGGGACTGGAGCATCTGCCATATGAAGACATGGTGAGAAAGCTGGAATGATTTAGCTGGGAAAAGAGAAGGCTTAGGGAGGGGACACGTTATTAATGTGGTTAAATAAATAACCGATGAGGTGAGAGAAGACAGACCTTGATTTTTCTCAAAGATATGCCATGACAGGACAAGAGCAATGAGCACACAACAAAATACAGAAAATTCTACCTAAACATAAGAGAACACTTACTCTAAGGGTGATCAAACAGTGGAACAGGTTGTCAAAAGAAGCTGTAGGTCTCTATCCTTGGAGACACTAAAATTTGACTTGAAATGGCTCTAAGCAAGCTGCTTCAGTTGGCCCTGCTCTAAGCAGAGATGTTAAACAAGGTCCCTTCCAACCTCAACAACTGATTCTGTGAAAATATATTTTCAACAATGCAGCTTTTCACCAATTTTCTAATTATCCGTGTTAGATTTTAAAACTTTTTCAAAATTATTGAGGAAAGTTTTATCAGGAATTTGTCAGTCTATGGACTGGTCATTGCACTATTTACCATGGTTATTACTTAACAGCCCCCCCCCGCCTATATGCTCCAAAAAACTTTTTTGGTATTTAGAGGTTGCCATCAGTTCCCTAAAATGTGCTTTTTCTTTTCTTTCTTCAAGCAAATAAGAGCATTCTCGCAAAGAAAGAAACAGTATCCATGGCCGTACAACTGCTTTTGGAATGAATGCAAATTTCTGCAAGCATTTGGAATTGTTTTCATTCTGTAATCATTTCAGGAAACAAATCTTTCTGCATTCTGTCTTAGAAAAAATACAGTCATAGCCTTGGAGTATTTCCAGTGAAATTTTGTCTTTATTCAAATAAACAGTTAGACCTCATTTTATTTTTCAATAATCATCCAGCTCTATTACTGAGTTACTAAATGACTGATTTGTTTTCTTTTTGTAATCAAAACTGAATTTGAAAAATTTGGTATTGAAATTTTGCAAATGTTAAAGATTTGAAATTAGATTGATAGAACAGGTGTTTTTATTTAAGACAGGTATCTAACCTAGCTTCAGTAAATAAATCTCACATAGAAAAAGTTCACAAGCAACATGTCAAAAGAAAAGCACTACATGAAATGGGACCTCTTGCAGAGTTGTTCTCGTTAAGTGGCAGCCGAATTAGCAATTACTGACAATTTAGCAGTTATTGAGCCCAGAATTTAAAGGTCAATACCCTTTATTTTAAAACCACTATCTTAAAAATAGTTTTTGTTCCAAATTAGAGACATAAAAAGAAACAGAAACTTATAGCTCACTAAAGGGCAGTCTGTGATGTATCTTTTTATCAAATGGGTGGTCAATTATCATCGGAGAGCTGGTTCTCAGAACAGACTGTTTATACGCAGTGGGACTAAGATTGGATTTGTCACCATGGCTACTAATAGTGCTGTTCTTTCAGGACAGATGAGGTCATCACATTGTGATCCTGGTGTCAGTAGGTGACTATGCTAATAGTCTGTGTAGTTCATGTTCCCAAGTGAACTAGCATTACCATTGTATGTAATCCTACATCCTTCTGTTGTTCCCAGTGGACTTGTTCCTAGAAGAGTTTCTCCGCACCTGCAGAAGAGCTCTGTTTTTCACTAGGCACAGCCCTGCAGGAGGTAGACAGTAGGGTAAGTGTGGATGAATAAACGCTGTTGATGTTCACCTGTGGTGATAAAATGGACCCCCCCAAAAAAAGAACCTTGTTTGTCAATACAACCTGACTGTACTGAAACTAGGTAAGTAGAAAGTGTAAGAATCTGGATAGCAGAATAATAACATTTTCTGTGTATATAGATCCTAAAATATCTTATTAGAAATCAGGTCTGCCTTTCAGTGACCACAGAATGAAGTGAAACAGAGAACTAGAGAAAAGTCTACCTGCTACCTGATGCAGGTGTTTTATTTTCAAAGACAGAAACAGAAAACTTTAATAGCTGAAATTTCTGTCATTAATTGTTACAGATGCAGATCATCCAACTCACATTCTCCTCAGTGTGCAATTTCAGTGTTTCTTCAAAGCCCAAACTTTTTG
Organism: Chroicocephalus ridibundus; assembly: GCF_963924245.1. Classification (NCBI taxonomy): domain Eukaryota; kingdom Metazoa; phylum Chordata; class Aves; order Charadriiformes; family Laridae; genus Chroicocephalus; species Chroicocephalus ridibundus. The sequence goes on from NC_086284.1 coordinate 55,663,380, forward strand.
TGTGTATGGGTCACCAGTGATAATGTGGAACTTCCCTATGAACTGAGTGGGTAAATTAATACATATCAGATGTAAAATAGTTTATGGCTGTATTCTGTCATCTGAGGTAATTTACATTTTAGCTTTTAGTTAATATTTAAGTTAATAATTCTTAAGTGTATAATTTCAGATACTAGTTATTTTCTGTCTTCTGATTTCTTGCTTAAAGTATATGAAAGAGATGCATGTTTGCAACCTGTTTACTGTAGAAATAGATGTCAAGTATTCATTCACTTTATTCAAGGATGCACAATACAAGTGAAGGCTATTTAAAAAAAATGACTGTAAAATTAAATTAAATAACTTACATATTTCCTCATAAGCACGTAATTTATATTATGATGAAATGCTAATTGGATAACGGATTCAATTCACATTATTCTTGAGCATCTGCTATTTTTTGCCTTTGATGATATTCTTTTCTTGTTCTACTTATGTCAGGAACCAATATAGGTTAGGGGTGGACCTGGTGGAAAGCAGTTCTGAAGAAAAGTATCTGGGGCTCTTGGTAGACAGTAAATTATCCATGAGCAAGCAATGTGACCTTGTCACCAAGAAGACCAATGGAATTCTGGGCTGCATAGGGAAGAGTGTGGCCAGCAGGTCAAGGGAGATCATTCTCCCCCTCTACTCTGCACTGGTGAGGCCACAACTGCAATACTGTGTCCAGTTCTGGGCTCCCCAGTTCAAGAGAGACAGGGAACTACTGGAGAGAGTCCAACGTAGGGCAACAAAGATGACTGAGGGACTGGAGCATCTCCCTTATGAGGAAAGGCTGAGAGAGTTGGGACTCTTTAGCCTGGAGAAGAGAAGCTGAGGGGAGACCTTATTAACGTTTACGGGTATCTAAAGGGTGGGTTGAAGGAGGATGGAGCCAGACTCTTTTCAGTGGTTCCCAGTAACAGGACGAGGGGTAACGGGCACAAGCTGGAACATAGGAAGTTCCAATCAAATATGAGAAAAAACTTCTTTATGGTGGGGGTGAGAGAGCACTGGAACAGGCTGCCCAGGGAGATTGTGGAGTCCCCTTCTCTGGAGACTTTCAAGACTCGCCTGGATGCAGTCGTGAGTAATGTGCTCTAGGCAATCCTGCTTTAGCAGTGGAGCTGGACTAGATGATCTCTAGAGGTCCCTTCCAACTGTGAAATTCCGTGATTCCGTCATACTTTGAGATATCTACTATAGCGACTTCTAATGGTATGCTGCAAACAATGAAATTAATCTTATTACATCTAGTAACATTTCATGATATATGCTGGATTGTCAGAATTTCTTCTTTGATCTTTTAGAATAAAATAGATGTTGGCCCAAAAGTTCGAGAATGCTAACTGCTTGCTTAGTCCCTCACAAGAAAAAAGGAGCAGATACAAGCAGCTTGAATCAATACAGAAACACAAATAGCTATTCTGGAAGTAAAGGATAAGGGAGAAAAGAATGAACTGCACTTCTGAGATTTCAGGGATAGGGCAGGCAGATACAATTTTTTTTTAAGTGTTCTCTCCTCACAGATATAACCAAGTCTTAAAGACCTAAGCATCTTTTTTTCTCATAGGTGTTGTTCCTTTTCTGTGCACTTTGTATTGTTTTTCTCATTCAATTATTCATAAATTACTTTAGACTACTAATAACATATTTATTGAGCAATTTTTCTTTTTACTTTCTTTTTTTCCTACCTTTTTTCCCCTTCCTCCTCTCCTTTTTACTTTCCCACCCTGACTCTTTCAGTTATTGTTATGTTGTTATGTTACTTAAAAATGGAAAATACTTTATAGATCTCTATAACTCCAAAACTAGCTAACACATTTTCTTCTATTTTTCTTTTTCTTTGTGTTGTGAATTATCTCTGGTAGGCAGCTAAGGCTCACACAGCCACTCACTTACTCTCCCCCGAGTGGGATGGAAGAAAGAATCAGAAGGGTAAAAGAAAAGTTGTGGGTTGAGATAAAGACAGTTTAATAGGGAAAGAAAAAGCTGCACACTCAAGCAAGCCAAACAAGGAATTCATTCACCACTTCCCATCAGCAGGCAGGTGCTCAGCCATCTCCAGGAAAGCAGGGCTCCATCATGTGTAACGTTTACTTGGGAAGAAAAACTCTACAAGGCCAAACATCCTCCCTTCCTCTTTCTTCCCCCGCCCTAGCTTTTATTGCTGAGCATGATGTCATATGGTATGAGATATCACTTTGTTCAGTTGGGTTCGGCTGTCCCAGCTGTGTCCGCTCCCAACCTTTTGCCCACCCCCAGCCTACTCACTGATGGGGCAATGTGAGGAGCAGAAAAGTCCTTAACTCTGTGTAAGCACTGCTCAGCAATAATGAAAAAATCCCTGTATTATCAACACTGTTTTCATCACAAATACAAATCACAGCACTGTACAACCTACTATGAAGAAAACTAACTTTATTCCAGCCCAAACCAGTACACTATGCAAAGGAATACAACAACAGAGAATAATGGAAAGTAATATGCAAGTTGGGTAGTTGGGAACTCTTCAAGAAATGTCAGAGATCCCATCATAGCTGACTGCATCTGCATTCTTTGCAAGTTCTTCTAGCAATTTGGATTAAAAAAAAAGATGCACTTCAAAGAAGAAACTACAATCTTTCCATTGATTTCCTTCTTGCTCATAGATACTCTTAATTCCTGGAAAAGCTTTTCTTTTTTCTTATTAATGCATGTCTCTGTAGTTCTGCTGTGGTCTACTCTTCAGCTTGCCTGTCTTGATTGCTTCCTGACTACTCCAAATTTGCTTTCAAAGGCATAAATTATTTCTCAGTATGTATATCCAAATTAATTCAATATCACGTAAGTACAGTTCTTAACTTCACTGAGTTAATTCCCAACTGGAACAAAAATAAAGTGTATATCAATGTGACAATTCTCTTTGTAATATATGTGTTAAGTGCTATGATTAATAATAATTTTATGAATTCATAATTTTCCAAATAGTCAAAAAAAAATTTTTTTTTAAAAGTTTAACAGATTTTTGCCCTTATAGTCTGGATTCCGAATGCAAGTTTATTCTTAGCATAAGCAAACAAATGTTTATCACAAAGAGGAGATTTTAGCTGGAGGTAGAAGTGGCAAACAGTTTGGACATGTTTTTTAAATTATGTTTGGATCTGATATTATTTCCACATTTAAATTGTTACATTAGTGTTATTCAGCATAATATGTAGACATTTTATGTAATAATAACTATACCTCACTTTCAGATGCTTCCCAAATACCTTCCCTATTTTCATATGCATTTATCCTATTATTTTACAGCAGCAGAAATCAAACTACAGGCAGCACTGCAAAAGCTTCCTAGAAGCCCTTATCCTTTGAACTTTGTGAAGAAACAGACTTTGAAATTGTCTATAACATTCTTTATTGCAGATTTTGTTGTTTGTTTTTTCCTTTGAGTTTTGGTGTTATGTATTATTAGATATCAGAAGGAGTTGTATGGTTTTAAAGACATTTTCTTTTATCCTAGTACATCTATCCTGGTTTGAAGTAGAAAAAAACTAATTTTCTTTTCAGTAACTTTACTTTTCAGTTAAGTTTATTCTAACACACTGCACTCTCTGAAATTAATGGTATGTTTTCCAGGCAGTGTCTGCTTCCAGCAGTGATAAGATCTGATGTTTATAGTTAACACCAAGGAATGGTATGCAGAAATACTCTTGCTTATGCTTATTCCCATAACAACCAAGGTCAGCTAACTTTGTTATGTGCCATGTTGGAGGGCATGAAATGGAATGCGTAAAGGTGTCACATCTGTGGGGAAAAGCAAACAGGGCAGGTGACCCAAAACTGGCCAACAGGGTATTCCATTCCGTCTGTATCATGTTTAGTACAAAAGCTGAGGGATCAAAGGGGTTACTCCATTTCTTTGAGCAGGACTCTGTCTGTTCGTCTGCCTTTGATCCCAAACCATGATTTCCCGAATCCAGTTTCCATCTGTTGCTGAGTCCGGTCTGGGACTTTCACAGTGCCTGCCAGTGATGTGATCATCATCCTGGGAGTTCAGTACTGGTTTTGTACATATAGTATATATTTCATTATTTTCTTATGAATATTATCTTTTCTTTTTATTGTTAATAATTCCAGTTTCATATTTCATAAAAGTAGTTTTAGTTTCTTTTTCAACCCATAAGTCTCTCTCTCTTTTTCTCTTCTCTTCTCTTTCTGAAAACAGAAAGAAACCTTAATGTGTGTTTAAAATGAGACAAAGAAGTACAAAAGAGTGCAAGATTACTATTGAAATCTATAACATAGGGTAAAAAAGAGACTTTTTAAAATTTTCCTTTTAGTTCAGGAAGTGTTGCTTTAGGTTCCAGCTGATACTGCTTATATTAAGAATTTGAAAGTCATGAGGGAATGGATTTAGTGTGCATGTAAAGACAGAAAGAGATTTTTTTTTAAGTATATAAACAACAAATTTTAAGTTATCTGCTTTAAACTCATATAAATATTTATAAAGTTGTTCCTGAGCACAGAGTTTATAATTGCAGAGCCTGTAGGGCTCACCAGAGACAGGAAGTATGACTTGAGGATCTGCAGAGTGAAAAAAAATGTGTTTGGAAAAAAGTCTAAGATGAGTTTGGGGAAGCATACAGCGGAGATCAAGGACACAACTGTGAGAAGAACCGACAATTACATAGAAGGAAGATGCAATATCAGGTTTCTTGACTTTTGCTATTGAGACAGATAAAGGGAAACAGGACAGTGGGGAAAGTCATAGAATCATAGACTCATAGAATAGTTTGGGTTGGAAGGGACCTTTAAAGGTCATCCAGTTCAACCCCCAGCAATAAGCAGAGAGATCTTCAACTAGAACAGGTTGCACAGAGCCCCATCCAACCGGACCTTGAACGTTTCCAGGGAGAGGGCATCTACCACCTCTCAGGGCAACCAGTTCCAGTGTTTCACCACCCCCATTATAAAAAAAAAAAGTAAATTCTTCCTTATATCTAGTCTAAATCTATCCTCTTTTAGTTTAAAGCCATTACTCCTTGTCTTATCACAACAGGTCCTGCTAAAAAGTCTGGTCCCATGTTTCATATAAGCCCCCTTTAAGTACTGAAAGGTCACGATAAGGTGTCCTGGAGCCTTCTCTTCTCCAGGCTGAACAACCCAAACTCTCTCAGCCTGTCCTTATAGGACAGGTACTCCATCCCTCTGATCTTTTTTGTGGTCCTCCTCTGTACTTGCTCCAACAGGTCCATTTCTTTCCTGTGCTGAGGGCTCCATACTCCAGAAGTGTTGTGTCATATACTGTAAGGAGGACTTAACAGAAGATAGAAAGGAATGTACCTGGAATTCAGGACAAAACAACGTTGGGTACAAATAAGTAAAAAAAAAAAAAGAACTGGGAGTATAGTCCAAGATTGGATGGGACACTGAACTGAAGGTTTTTCAAGAGCAACAGAAATGGTAGCAGAGATGGAAATCAAAATATGGTCCTTAATTAGTCTTGAGAAAATGCAGAATGTCTTACTAAAACATAAATCGGGGAGAAAAAGGCACAAACAAATTAAACATGACTTCAGTTATCATTCCCAATCATTCTGCTTCAAGCTTAAAACAGACACAAACAATACTTTTGACAAATAAATGCACAGCTGTTACAAAGCTGTTAACCATGACAAAAAGTTTGGAGACATGTAAAAGTACGTAAAACAAATCTTCTAATGCGTGAGTGGAGGCTAAATGTAATTTAAGGTTTAATGTAAATATATCATGGTGAAAGCTGAACATTTTTAGATTGTTTGCTTCTATAAAATTGCATTCAACCTTAAGGTTGATTAGTGCTTAGCAAAAAGGAAGAAAAAAACTCCACAAAAAACACAAGCAAGATAGACTAAACTGATACCATCTTAAAAAATTCTGTGAACATTTTTTAATAGAGTAGGATTTATGAAATCTGTTAAAAGATATACTACTAGGCAAGATTCCAAGGACAGACTTTAATAATGACAAGATACTGCAGCGTGATAGCATTCTACTTTCATCAGTCTCTGGTGTCTTGAATAATGCATTTTGATAGTGCCATATTAGTCAGTCTCACTAATACTTTTAGTGACCTGTGTTTAGACTGTCAGAAGATTTCCCTAGAAGTTACAGGTACTAGATGTTGCTCATCCCTGTTCTCTGAGGTTTTTGTACTTATTATCTGTATCCTGGATTCATTGTTATATTTTTAGATCAGTATTTTAAATCATTGTTTTCCATTAAGCTTCTACATGACAAAACTGTGTTTTCAAAGCAAAACATGCCTCCATTTTCAAATAACACACTCAAATGCATTCAGAATTTGAACTGAAAACAATATATATATATAAAAGAAAAAATTCTTATAATAGAAAACTAACTGCAAATTTTATGAAAAAAGTCACAAAAAAAGAAAGATTTGCTGTACTAAGTACTGAAAACCTATGCCAGTTCATTTACTGGAACAACCCTTCAAACCAAAACCTACATATTTTAACATACTTCACTTGTGTCTAAACATGTCTTCTGTTGGTTACTCTTCTTAGACCGGTCCACTGATTGCACTCATTTGTTGTGTAGTACCCTAATTTCTAAAAAACTTGTATATTGTATTTTTCCTCTGTAAAAAACAAGTAACAGAAGAAAATGGGAGGGAACTGGTTCATGACTGATCTATTCCTGACACAAAGCTAGGATGCAACTTGCAGATATACACAGACCAAAGATCTGGTCTCATATAGAAAGAGAATTTTTATTCATCTTAACACAGTGATTGCATACGTATTTTATGACCTTGTCCTGACACTACTTTTGGTACCTTGATGAACAGTAATGGTTGGTATGGTCTCTCAGCTTGATTCCAGTGAAAGAGAATACATGATGTGTAAGTACATATCCTAAGTGTGTGTGTGAATGTGTATGTGTGTGCTTGCACATGCATCTGTCTGTCTAGCTATGCGTCTGTGTGGGTGTGTGCATGTGTGAACATAAATAAATTAATTTATGTAAAAATGCATAGGAGGGTCAGTTACAGGTAATATCCAGAAAATTCTCCCCCTAAAATCAAAATTCTTATATCAATGTCCTGTATCTACAAAGATATTCCAAGTATAGTAAATAAAATCTAGAATAAATTTGTGTCTGTCTGTCATAGTTTCTCCCCTTCTTAAAAAAAAAGGGGGGGATGTCTGTGAATTTAAAGAAATGGTTAACAATACATAATTTCTTCAAGGATAAAAACCTCATCTCACTCCACTGAATAGGACACTAAAAACATGACCTGCGGGCAGAAAAAAACAAAGTTAGGTTTTCATAAATATCCAGTTTAGAGTCCTATCTGCTTTATAGAAGCTCTGGCTTCTGACTCACTATGTTTCCTGGTAAATAAAAAGCTAGTCTATGATAGCTTCCTGAGGAGTAAGATATTCAATTCACTTCTGTTGAAGTTACTTTTTAGTGATATCTGATATCTGATATCTGATCTCCGAATCAGTGACATCTGATTCCCAGTGTCCACATCACTTGATAACAAACCTGTCAAAATTACTGCTGTTGACGTTTTTTAGCATATTCAATAAGCTTAGATAATTTTGCAGAAATAGAGGCTTTTGTGACTATATCTTCCTGTGATAGTCTATAACTTTTTGGAATGAAAAGGACAAAATGTTAGAAGTTTTTAGTTTTGGGACCAATATTTTGTGTCCTCCTTCCTTTTTTTTGTATATATTTTTATGTTGTCTTCCCTCACAAATAACAGGAAGTGATAAGGAATGCTGTCCTCATTTGCTGTACTATCAATGCAATGTTTTGTCACACACGGCCAAAGGCGTTCTTTGATTGCTATCTGAACCAGATTTTATCAACATCTTCTGGGCATTTAGACCATGTCTACACTTATTTATTAATATACACCACAGTGCTCCACAGGGCTCTAATCTGTGATCACACAGCCGAGCAGCTGCTTGGAGCATGCCCTTATCACTATCTCAGCTGTTTCCCTGGATTTCATTTCACCTCATTTTAGATTTATACAATACAAAATTCTATTACTAGAACTAGTTTTCTAGATGTGAAATTCTTCTGCTAAGCCATGACTGGTATGTACAAAAGACAAGTTGATTTTCTAGGGTCACTAATAAATATTGGCTCAAGACACCACTCGGACACCTGGGAAAATAAACTGTCTCAATACTCAATGTATTATAACTCTCAATTTTCAGACAAAGAACCAAAAAAATGTACTTTATTAAGGGAAAGAAGAAATTGACAGTAAAAAAGAAAATAAATAGAATAATACGCTATAACCATAAGTAATTTCCTATATAAAATAACATTCAGATGAAGATTAAATTCCTGATAAGCCATTTGCTAGGATGGCTCCTTAACTTTTAAATTTTTCAGTAAAGCTATTGCAGTTGCCAAATCACAGAGCTCTGTCACCTGTTTTTCTGGATAGCCAGCTCTCATGCAGTCTGCTGCTGCTAAGTAGTATTAAACTGGTTGCTACCCAACCCAAGGAGTTGCACTTGGGTCCTAGTATTCTGGTTTTTAAGTTGAAGCAAGTAAACATAATTGTCATAATTACATACAGTGTTTGCTGCACAAAGCCTTCTAAAACAGACTTCTTCAGTCTTCAAGTCTTCACACTTTTGCACTCTGAAACTGTGGGTTTTCTTCTTGTAAACTAGTTTAAACATATCTTGTCTGCCCTGAATTTTCATATAAAATGTTTCCAAAATAACTACACGGATGCTTATAAAAAATCCATTTGAGCACCTTTTTTTGGTTTGGTTTGGTTTTTTTTCCCCCTCCCTACTGATTTACAAGGCAGTGCTGTTCCCCTCCTGGCTCTACAATATTCTTGAATTATAAATCTCCTTTTTAATATCTCAACTACTAGGCTTAAACATCGGAAAAACAGGAATTCCTAGCCTAGAGTTTTCCTGTTTCAGGTATTTATAATAAAGTAACGTGAATTGCACAACAGAAGTGCTTATTACTCTACAGATTGTAAAAGGAGTCAGTCTGATTACATCACATGCCGATGCCAAAAAATTGGTCATCTAAAATTAGGTAATATGAATTGAAACCAGATGACAATAAGATATCTTTTTTTTTTTTTTCCTTAATAAAACATTTAAGAAAAATATTTCAGGATATCAATACACATGTAGGAAATGTAGCAGGGAAGAAAATGCACAGAATTAGTTAAAGTCCCATTATTCTGAGATCTGACATGAGTGCTATCTTGCTTTTGCAGTTTTTATTGTCTTCGACCCTGTCTTTCCTTTTGATTTAGACATGAGATCTTCTGTGTCTTATTCTGTGTTGTGCAGAATGGAAATTTGTGGATCTCTATCTACTGCAGCAATAAGGCATTACAAAAACCTCAAAATTACACTACCAATGAAATTAGTGAGGGGTTCTTTCATTTTTCTGCCAGCAACTATAAGATATTTGACTTACAACACTGATTTCAAAAAAGTTAATAAAAAGGCAAGTATCAAGACACTACCAAAAATTGAATATAATTTCACTTTTAAAGCAAAGGAATATAGGGTTTGAACTTAGTAGATGTCTCTGCCACACGGCACAGCATTGTGCAAATGCTGAGCTGGAAGCACTGGGGTTTTCTTTTCCATCCTTGCACCCATACAAGTTCCTCACTTCCATAGATCTTGTATTTCTGCACAGTCACATTTGGGTGACTAGGGATTAAAACTGCTAGCTAGAAAAGCAAACAGTAAAAGCAAGAGAGAATATCTCTCATCTTTATTTTCTTATCTTCCCCACCACAAAATGATGACACTTTGCAAATAGCACTAACTGTGCTGTATCTTAGCAGGGCCGAGGCAGAAAAAAATTAAAGAAAATTTGTTTCTGTTTTTCAAACAATTCAAATATGTATGTCTAATCTAGTGGAGGAGTAATAATTAATTTATTTAATAATGAAGGCCTTGTTCAGAACAAAATTAAGTGCTTCACAAAAGCCTGGAATATACCATCCATTCTCCCCAATCTCTTGCAGAAATCAATGACTTTTGAGATGTAAATTGTTAACTCACATAAGACTAGAGTTTTGTCATGATTTCTGCAAATACTACTGAATTTTCTGCAAATACAAATATTTGTATATTTGGATATATACAAATAATTTTAAAAAAAGAGTATGGTATGTGGTTGTCCATTTGACAGTATCTGAGGTGATGGAAAACAATTTTCAACCTTGAATGTTTAACTAGAAATGGCATTGGATTGCATATTTGAGATTTTTTCCTGGCTCATCTATTTGTGGGGTTCTTTTGAAATCAGTGGATTTTTTGAATCAGTGAAAAGAGACCTGGGACTGGGGAATATGATGATCTGAGGCACAGGAATCTTTTGGGAAAGTATTTTTATACAGTTACTTTTAAATTTGTTTATTCTTTAAACACTGAGAGATTACAATGCCCTGCTCTAATGCCTAGAAATTTAGTCTGCTTTTTCGCCTCATATTTACTATTAGTCCTACATAATGTTAATTGTCATGGTCAATCTCTAAACTTTGTCAAAATCAGTAGGACTTTTTTTTTTCCCTTACATTTTGTTGTTTGGTTGGGTTTTTTTGTTTTTGTTTTTTTTTTTTTTTTTTCTCTTATAGCCAAAACCAGTAAAGCAGAAGTACAATAAATCTTTAAGCTATTACCATCAGAACAAAATGCACATCACTTAGAGCATCTGATTGTTTAAAAAATAGATGAATATGCTATTTGATTTTCTGTTCACTAGAATGACTTTCTTTTTCCCTCCTTAACAAAAATTCTCTTCTTTTGATCTTATTCAGAAAGGCAGTAAGATTCTTTTTTAGGAACACTTGAAACCCTCAATAGATACTGATTTTTCCACAACATCTGCCATGTTCCTATTTTTCCATGCTGAACAGACATTTTTTAAAAGTAAATGCAAAGCAAAACAGATTTTGTTAAACCTTAATTAGCATTTTTATAAAATACTTCACCCATAGAATTTAATATGAGAACTCTTTATGGCATGACTGAGTTAGCCCAACAGTAGAAGTTGTATTATCGTCTTTGTCTACTTGATAGAGATTGTGCCTTTATTTAACATTTCATATGCTTTAAAGCTAAATTTTAAACCAAAGCAAAGCTATCATTATTGCTAATCTGCTCCCGAAATACTCATTTAACTTTTTTATAATGCCAACACAGTGAAAACCTTGTGCTGTCATAAACTTGTTACAAGATACTCAATAGTGAATAAACCATGGGGTACATTATGGAGACTTTGCAACTGAAAGGGAAGGTTTACCATGAGATACACTGAAACAGACAACTAATGTTCATATCAAAAAAACTTGTCATAAAAATGTTCCATATAAATTACTTAGAAAATTATATTTACAGTAAAACTTTCTTTTCCTTCAAAAAGTGACACCTTTCTAAGTACAAGCTTCACCTATCATGATATAAGAAAGGCAAATATTAGGTCTTGCTTCTCATCACCACCAAAAAAATCTCATGGTCATATTTCTGGTCAGACAGTGTAATGTAGAAGACTGCTTTCTAACTGGAAATATGAAGCACAAGAAAGCTTGACAGTGTTTAAATGAGCTGCCACTGAAGCATCTCTTAAAATGCAGAGCTGTTTTGTCCATATCATTGTTGGGACGGTGAAGAAATTCTGAGGCACTCATGCTGAGGTAATACTGCCATATTCGTATCTCATGCAGACTATGTCATTTTTACTTGGTTACTTTGAAGATCAGAAGAATACTTCAAGTTTATACAAAATCATAATGTCCTTAATGAATCATCTGTTTAAATATCTTTGTGATATATTTTAATTGTTCTAGAGAATAGTGATGATATGCTAAGTTAAATATAGAAACCTAAGATTATTTTTTGTTAATTTGAGAAAATGCATATTTTACCAGACATTCTGAGAGTGACTGAAACGCAGTGAAAAAAAATCTTATGCTATGAAAGATTCAGTGACTTCCAATATTTCAGCTTTGTTTCCATTTAATTTCTGATTAATTGCTGAAAGAGGGGAACAGTTTTATTTCTGCTATTATGATGATGTTAGACATTTTAACTGGCACAGTCTAAAATAAAACAAAGGTAAGGAAAAGAGAAATCTATATATTCAGTTGATGAATTCTCATCAAATTTCATTGTTCCTGACAGTGAATGAGTACTAAGCACATTCTAGCAGTTCTATTACATTTTTTTATTTATATAGCTTTTTTATATGTTAGAATGCAACTTTTATAATGATAATGAAAAGTTATATTTTGTATTTGTTCAGCTTCCGTAATTTCTTCTTTCATTGATATTTACTTCTATGAAAGTGTGTTAAACACGAGCTTTTTTCAGTATTTTTTTTTTCCTGGCAGTCTTTTCATATTGAAATTATATTCTTAAAAGAAGTGAATGAATCTTTTGGAATATGTAACATTTTTTAAGTTTTGCTCATCTTTGCATCTCTAAAAGATATTCTCTCCAAGCTAATTCTGTTTTGTGTTACAGAATAATTGCATTACTTTTCTTCTATCAGTTCCACTGTAGCCAAAACTTGCCTTTTATCTCTAAATTATTACTGTTCCACCTAGTAAATTTCTTTTTCCTTCTAAAAATTGTCTCAGTACATGCTATATGACTGTTAGCTAGACGATTTGGTATCCAGTTCTTAAGCACTCACAGATCCTTATTTCTTCCTAAATTCCTACAGATCACCTCTGCTTTATTATGCTTATTGACATTTTCAAGACAGCTAATGGATGTGCTTCTGTCAGCATGTCCATAATATCCAATACAGCCAATGTCACTGCTGTGAGTTGCCTGAATAGGATACTTTTCTGCATTTCATTGTTGGTGTTGGTTTTGTTTGGTTGGTTGATTTGGTGGTTGGTTTTGTGTTTTGTTTTGTTGTGTTTTGTTTTGTTTTCCTCACAAATACCTTCAGCTGATCTCACATGTAGGCTGTGGAAAAAGACTGTTCCTCTTTCTGTCTCCCTGGAACCAATGGTGAGTCTCTGGAGCAGAAATTAGAGTTCTGGAGAGTCCCAGAGTTCCCTACATGGGGAAATGCCTTATTCAACTGAAGGTTGTTCTGAAATGTCTCTTTAATTGGCTTGTTTTCTTTGCAGATCAGTTAGCACATTTCACAGGCACTCATCTATGGTGGTAGGAAACTGAAAAGCAGTACTTTTGTAATATGCATTCCCCTCCAAGAGTAATACATGCTTGTTTTTCTACCATACCAATCTATTCTAGAACCTGTTTGACTAGTATTAAACTGATGTAAGTCTCAACTTAGAAAAGAATCGAGCCTGTACTCAAAAAAAAAAGAAAAAAAAGAAGGAAATTAGGAGCTCTATCAGTAAGATATACATTAAACTGTCACGACATACTGGGTCCAACATGTATTTTTTCTAAAATAATAAATTTCTAAGAAATAAGAGGGAGAAGTAATGAAACGTCATATATTTGAAACAAACTTTACTACAAATGAAAAAAACCTAGAAATTGTATGATACAAATATGCTTTAAATCAGAAATATCTTTCTTTTGATATTCCAATGCACGTTGGCATGTATATTTTGTTTCCCAGTTGGACATTCTGACTGAATGAGCTGAATCACTTCACTATCACAAAATAAAACTCAACAAAATGTATTTTAACAACAGCAACTTCAAAGCAACTTATCCGGAAAGAAGAGTGCAAATTGAAAACTTTCATTAGAAAGGAGTGAATCTTAGCAAAATAATCACAAATAAGCCCTGTGTAAAGATATTCTGACTATAAAGAATTAAAATCACACACCTATGAATTTTTGCAAGTTATTGACAAGGCAACCATCAACAAAATGCATCAAAACAATGCTGGGTATCCCCAGCTGGTGGAAAAATGAGAGAGATGAAAGTGCAACTTACTCAGGAAATTGAAAACAAAGCTACCAGTAAAAAAAGTGAAGCTTGACATTGTCACTGTAATATCACAAAAAATTTGTGACATTAGGGTGCTTATTTCTCAGTATGGCTGACAAAGCATACATGGGTTGAAGATGGTTAGGGAAATTCAACTACAAAATAAAATAGAACTTTCTTTTTGTGACTGTCATTAAAAACTGTATCAGCTGATGAGAGAGCTCAAAGAATATTCTGAGTATCTATGTATCACCTTAGTCTTGTAATTCCTTCTGGGACAAAGGGAAAATAGTATTTTTTGAAAAAATAGTATTTTTTGAAATTTTCTGTCTCACATCATAACTAACACAAATATGTGAAGACAATGACAGTCATAAAAGATTTCATTCATTCACTCATTTCCAAATCTACCTGTCCTTTCTTTCAGCAGTATCAAGGGTTTGCCACAGCTACATCTAACACAAGATATGTTGGGCAAACGTTCTAAGATAACATCTTAAATGCTATTTTGAAACTATATGGCTGGTACGCTTTGCTAACATGCTCAGGGTTGAAGTGATCACAAAATGAAGGCCTTTTTCACCTAAGATAGATTGGTAGAGACCTTTCATTTTGTGAGTTTTCTTTTTTTCCTTTCTTTGCAAACATCACCATGTCCATCCTTTGGAAAATAATGAAGCCACAAATTACATAATTACTAACAATAAAACCCTAAATAATTACATGCATTTATGAAGACTCAAATATCAGTGGCAATCTATTCTATTTAATACATGTAAGTTTATCTGCTTTCATAATTTGGCACTTAATATCAAAATCTATCATTTAATAGCATTATTCACTTAGGCTGGGACAAAACATCGCTATAGCTCTGCAGATGCAAACACCTAAAATGTACAGGTCTACCATGGAAGGAGTGGAGTTGCATCCTGAAAGATTAGAACATGTTAATCCAATCACATTATTTAGATATTTAACTGAAGACAGCCATTAATATTTCCCATTAACCTTCTCTTCACCAGGCTAAGAAAGCAAACTTTCCAGTCTCTTCTTCTGTGTTGTGTTCAAATCCATGACCATCCTAGTGTCTTGCTGCATTCACTCTAGTTTGTCCACATGTTTTTTTGCACTGAGGACCCCAAAAGTAGACACAGTACTCCAGATGCCATCTCAAAAATATCAAACAGAGAAGCATAATCACTTTCCTCAACCTGCTAGTTATGGCCTTACAAATGCAGCTGAATACGTGACTGGTCTTTGCCATCACAAGGACTCTCTGCTGTTCATATTGAACATGTAGTTCATATTGAACTCCTGGTTCTTTTCTGCAAAGCTGCTTTCTAGCCAATTAGCAGTTTCCAGATTAAATTTTCACATGGGATAATCCTACACCAGGAGCAAGACTTTCTATCTGACTTTGCTGAACTTCTCAGCAACCCGTTTCTGTAGCCTGTTGAGAACCCCCTAAATGACAGCCCTGCCCTCCAGCATACTGACTACTTGCTGAGTTGAGCAGAGCTAATGTTAGGTCAAACCGCCAAGGGCCTTCTGACAGAAACTAGAATACGTCACACACAGTAAGGAAGGCTGTTTGTTTGTTTTGTTTTATCTTTTAATGAGCTTAATACTTGAAAATACGGCTTGCAGGTCAGATAAGCCTTTGGAGGGCTCATCTCAAATCTTACCTTATTTCACACTTCTTCCAGATTCATTTTGTCTGAATAATTCTACTGTTTTGTTATGTATTTTCTAACCGGGACCAAAACATCTTTCAAAAGATACCCTCTGGGGGAAAATGAGGGAAGCCTGAGAATGAAATGCCTCCCTTGCCTAGCGTCCAGAATTAGAGATTCTTCATAAAAACACTTCCATCTGTTAGAATATATTGTCCAACAAAAGCTCCTTATAAACAGGAGGGGCAGGGGGAAGGACTGAAGAAGGTGAAAAGCTGGGCATTCAAGTACCTCTTACTCATCTTGTAACTGGAATCCAACTTGTTCTGTTTGTGCCTAGAACTGCCTAGAATGTCCAAGCAGAAAACCACAGGCACTTTGAAGCTGCTGATTTATTTTTATTTATTTTTTTAAGGAGGGTGACCTTATCACCCTCTACAACTACCTGAAAGGAGGTTGTAGAGAGATGAGGGCTGACCTCTTCTCCCTGGTGACAAGTGATAGGACGAGGGGAAACGGGTTCAAGTTACGTCAGGGGAGGTTTAGATTAGATATTAGGAAACATTTTTTCACTGAAAGGGTTATTAAACATTGGGATAGGCTGCCCAGGGAGGTGGTGGATTCACCATCCCTGGAGGTGTTTAAAAAAAGGGTAGATGGGGCACTTAGGGACATGGTTTAGAAGTGGCTCTTGTCAGGGTAGGCTAAAGGTTGGACTTGATGATCTTAAAGGTCCCTTCCAACCTCAACAATTCTATGATTCTATGATTCTATGATTTGATTTCCCTTTGATTCAGGTCACACTGTTACAAGAGTCTACAGGCATTTTTCCCCTCTCATTATTCATGTTTCATGTTTTTTAATTGTTTTAGTTGCATTTAATTAAAAAAAGTGGATCATAGATGAAACGAAGTATAAATATTTGTTAGGTATGAACCACATGTTAATATAATTATAACTGATTACTATTAGTTATTCCTTCCCCCCCTTTCACCAGTTTATTTCATATTTTGTTTTCTCAGTGTGTCTTTTGCTCCCAGTTCTATATATCTTATTTTCTTTTTTCTGTATTTTTCTTGTTCCCAAATGTAATTGTTATATTTGTTATATTAATTTCTCTCATACCTAGAACTCATAATCATAGCTTGCTTTTTCTCACTCAGTCTGTTTGATGTTTGAAAGCATACGTACACACCTGATATGGAACATTTTAGAAGTTAGTAGCAATCTTTTATTGTCAAGTTATTGTCAAGTTGACAGAAAAATGTAGTTACTCTTAATTTCCACGAGCTCACTCAAAGACTGGTGATGCTGACAGAATTCTGATCTTACATTATAAATTCCAGACCTCTGTTTCTTAACTGTCCTTTCAGTTCTTATTGCAGTTCTGCATGATATGCAGTGCAAGTTTCTTAAAGTTATTTGTTGCCAGTATAATAGTAATAATACAGGGAGACAGAAGAAGAGATTTTGCAATTTTAGAAATACGTAAAGCCCAATTGCAATTCTGATAGAGGTGGATAACAGGGCTGTGCCTGTGTGCACACCCACTGCTCTTATTCAGTAATTCCTGGAGTGGTTGAAGATCTCACCAGCCAGTTATCTGTAAATATGAGTTAGTGGACTGGCTTGAGACAATGGACTGACTTGGAACTATGTGACTGACTGGACCTTCCTGTTGAGTATGTCATTCATTGTTACAGCAGCCCTCCAGGGGATAATGTTGGGCAGCTCTAGAATGCCGCCCATGCAGCTCCTGCTGTGCCCAGCCCAATTTGTGTGCCTAAATGTCTTGATTAACATCCTAAATGGAGTGTTCAAAATAGTCATGATTTTATATTCTGTTTCTGTCAATAAAGAAAGGCTTCAGCTGTTAAAGGCCTATCAGATTCCCAGCTTGTCCAAAGGTATGAAAAGTTTCTGTAAGTTCTGTTTCATATTCGTCATTCCATGTAACTATTTCAGATATCCAGAAACACCTGAAATAGTGATAATGCTTCATTGTCACTATAAAACAAAGCATGTGGAGCTTAATTGGGCTTTAAACGTTCAAGGTTAAAGAGTTCTGATGTTCCTTCCCTCATTACTTTTATCTTTAGCTTTATAAATAATTTGTTCCATTATATTGGAAAATATAGTGTTGCTGCATTCCTGTGCATTCAAGTCTTTTAACAACATGAAAAACATTAGTCTTCATAGTTAAAAATCCCCTAAATAAAAAACATTAAAAACATTAGTCTTCATAGTTAAAAATCCTCTAAATAAAAAACTGTAAGTGCCTCAATTTGAAATTTATTCCCATCCCAGTTGTTTTCCTTAAGATGTCTGGTCACAAAAGAGCACATACATCATGTGTAAATCATCTATTACAGAAAGCGTTTTGTGATGACAGAGTTCATATGAAAGCTAGAAAATTACAGCTGATTTTAGTTTTGTTATATTAACTTTTAGTATTTATATTATCTTTTAATATTTAATGTTGTATGTATATTTAATATTTAATCTAAATCACCATGAAATAATGGTATACTTGTGATATAGTCTTGCAAGTATTTTGTGTATTTCAAAGAGACCAAAATGTGCTTGAGGCAGGTGTTGTCTGGTACTTATTGCAGCATGAAGAAAGCATCATGTGCTTAATTCAATTTTCTATAAATAGTCTTGTAGAGTCATCTGAAACACCCTGGAGTACTCAAGACATATGCCAGCATCTGACAGAAACGATACAGAAACTATGGAAACCCAAGTCCTTCTGCAACAACACCTAGTGGTGAGGAGGAATTCTTAACGGCATCTCAAATGACATCAGATACCTCTCTGTGGTCAAATAAACTGTATTTAGTTGTACATTTCCTGTGCCCCCTCATATAATTTGATCAGACTTTAAAGGGTGCTAAAGATTACATCACAGTTAACAAAGTTCAGTAACATTAAACCGATTGATATATTGACTCTTTTTCATAGCCCTAGAAGTAGGCAAATATATATTACTTTCATTTCTCCTCAGAAAAGACCATATAAAGATGACCTTTAAGATCAGTTTTAAACAGCCCAACGAGGAAAACATGCATTTGTCATTATCTAAAAAAAACCCTAAAAATAAACCAACCAAAAAAAAAATCAACAAAGAAAATAAAAGCAAGACCAGAACAAGATGGAATAAAATGGAAAATGAATATGACTAATTTACTTTTTTTTTAACCTAGATTTACCTAGATTTTTCTTATCTGTTATACCTAATAAAATAAAAATAAATAAGAACTTTCCTCTTGTGTAGACAATCTGAGCAGACTTTGTCAAAAGAAGCTTTGGGTTCAGAATTTGCAGGGATATGGGCAAAATGTGAAACAAAACAGAAATAATCCTTCAAAGGCTATACATAAGCAACACATTTGCATAAACCAAGGAAAATTCCTTCATAAAATCTGGAAACTACTTTTTTGTAAGTGTTCAGTCAAATTTTGCAGCTATTTGTTGTTGCAGATCTCTCATCTCTCCCCAATATTGTCAGAGATACATTTTAATTGTGTAATTTTTCTAGAAGAGGTGTTTAATAATGTGTGTGATCATAATGTGTATATGATTTTACTGCTCTGTGTGACTGCATTACTCCTACACTTTCGAGGATGCGCTCTTCCCACAAGGTATGAATGAGTTTTCCACCTCCTTTTTCACAGTAGATCTCTCTACTTGAGGGTACCATGAAGTTTTAAGCTATGATTAACATCCCTGATAACAGTCATACTGTTTTCAGTCACAGGAAAATTGTAAAAACATTTAATTGGTACCATGAGGAAAACTTGAGCAAATATCCAAAACCAACTAAGCATTTGTATCCTGGTAGAGGGAATGTTTAGTACAGGGCTGGTTGCTCTTTCCATCTCTTTGTCCAGTTCATCAATAGATGGCAGCAAATAGCTCTTTTACCTCTGATCTCCAGCCCAGAGGGTTACACACAGTTGTTTGTTTACATAGTGTTCTTTTCTATTTCTGCCTTTCTTTCTAAAAAGGTCATGTACATGACTGTATGTGACAATCCAGTTACACTACAGAACATAAATAACTTGAGCAGGTAACTTCTTCACCAAGTCCTTGGTAGGGAGAATTTAGAGCTTTTCACTTGAAACTGTAAACAGTTCCTGCCAAATACAAGTTAGCAACAAAGTGTGTACATATGATGTACATGGAAATTCAATGAAATAGTAGAGTCACAGATAGAAATATCCCATATTTCACTTAACAATTATTAAGTAGCTACAAAAATCAAACCCTATAGTCAAGGTTCCAATATATTCCTTTAGTAATATTTTTCTTTTGTTCCTCAGTTTCAGGTTTTGAAACAGATTTTGCTCCACTTAGATATTTTCAGTATTCCTTGTGCAGCTTGTCCTAGAAAAGCCCCTTGGGCCTAGTCAGTCTGAATAGAAAGGATGCGTAGTTATCTCTACGAAGTGAAAAAATGCTTTCTAAAACTGCAGAAAATCTTGGCATATTCCACTGTATGTACTCAGAAATATTTTTTCACTTCCTATAACTGTGTCTTGAAAAGATTTTGCTTTCAAACTTTGGCATTTTTCCTCTCTTAAAAAAAATGGAAAGAAAAGAAAAGAAAGAAGTGAAAATAGACGTCAAAATCCAAAATACAAATGACTCTCTGCCCCCAGTATTAAAGCGAGAAAGTAGTGAAAGCTATAGTAGGGAAAACTTTGCTCAAGCTCCAGTGAAATCACTTCTGATTTTAGAAAAAGTAAAGATATTTTAAGCAGAAGGCGTACCTATTTAAGAAAGTAAAAACTTGTAGAAAACCATACCTTTAGTTGAGGTTGACTATATTTCAAAACTTTATATTTCAATATTATGTGCAAATAAAAATATATCCATCTTTAAATGAAAGCAGATATCACACTCAACTGGCACAGGAATCCTTAAGAAAAGCCAAGAAAACTAAGATGAATCAATAGAATATATTCAGAAAACTTTGCTGAGAATCTCCTCTGCAATCAGTTAGCTGATACCTGAGCTAATGACACTATATTTACCTCACACTGCAGTAAGAGTACTCTTTGTCAGTGTGTTGCCATGATGATACTCTTGGGACGTAAAAAGAAGATGATAAAAAGAGATTAAAAGACAGCTAAAAATATTTTGATGCAGTGTACATTAGAAAACGAGAAGACAAAGAAAAAAGCATGTTAAAATGTCAGCTTTTGTGTCACCTCTATATAATGAACGAAGTTAATTGCTTTCTACTGAGAACCATGGGCCAGACTTATCCTAATAAAAAAGGACAGCTGGAAGAAGTGTTGAGTGTTCCTGTGAGATCTCATTTGGTTTGCGGACTTCATTTACTAGCTTAATACATCCCAGTAAAGTTAAAATTATATGAATCATATTTGTTCGGGTTTTTTTCCCAGAAAGGGTTTTGGGGTTTGGGTTTTGGTTGGTTTTGGTTTTTGTTTTTTTTTTTTGTTTGTTTGTTTGTTTGTTTGTATGTTTGTTTGTTTGTTTTTGGGTTTTTTTGTGGTGGTGGTGTTTTTTGTTGTTTTGGTTTTTTTAATTTATATTTTTTTCTGTTAGGAATCTGAATTCATCTTGGATGGTTCTGGAAAAACACAAGGTATGATTTAATTCCAGAGAAAGATAGGTATAACATAAGAAAGGAAGACAGAAAAATCCCAGAATATATGACAGTACACCATTTAAAATAGTCTGCAAATGATAGATGTTAAAAATGCATTTAAACAATTACTGTTGTGAAGTGAATTTAATACAGGTTCTGTAATTTATTAAGTCTGGCAGTGCCCAGTTACTTACTTAAGCCAATAAAGTTATTGAAATTTGGAAAGGAAAATGAGAGTTTGTCTTCATTTACTCAAGATGTCCTTCATTTGTTATTAAAGTTTTAATTTATACATACTGCAATTTTTATAAAATTAATTTTCTACACTAGTCACTATTTTCTCTTTGGAGATTTAACATGTCATATGTGAAATGATTTATAAAAGGTCACATTTTACTGCTGCTTCTTGAGCCAATGTTGTGATGGAATTGAAAAACACGGTGTTCAAGGTTCAAGTCACTAGTGTTTCTATCCTTGCTACATTACCTGTGACAGAACAAGGATGTTGCCAGTGTAACAAGCACTCTTGTATGAAATCTGTAAGGTTGAATTGCCAGTGATCAGATATTACTGCCTTGTAAGTTCCATTTTCTGTTTTCTTAAACTGTCATGTTTTAAACATTTTTGGAGAAAATGTTATGTGAAAATCCATCACTTGGATATTATTAGGCAAAAAAAATCTATTTCATTGTTGCGAAGTTCAAGGATAGCCAACACAGATGTTATATAAAGCATGAACAACTTTGTTTTAATATTTCTGTGTAGTGCTATCCAGCATGAAAATAATAGAAATTAATGTCTGGTCACAGGAAGGATAAAGATATTGCTTTATTAATACGTTTTCCCTTAAGAAAAGGGAAGCCTCAAAAAAAATGGGAGCCCCCCCATTGTTTTTGGGGGGGCTCAACTGTATAATTAGCATTGTATTGTAAAATACTTACAATGTGTGGAGAGTCAGAGATGAAGATCTAGTGTAAGGTAGATAACTTAGCTAGAACATTCAATAGAGGTTGTTCATTTCCATTTTTGCTTTGGCATTCAATGAACACTGAATGTATTTTCAGCTGAAGGAGTTGTGTTGCTATATTTTAAAATAAAACCGTCGAAGAAATATAGGCTCTACTATGCTTAAATTCTTTCTGAGATTCAGGAAGGGAAACGCAAAAAGTACTTCATGAGAACTTTATGCTTACCCATGTTTGGGCTTTGTGCGTTACTATGAGATAAAACAATTTGAAACTTAATTTGTGTTGTTTGGTCACATCTTCAGGAACTGACATGGAGGACTACAAAGCAGTAGCAGAGCTCTGTTTCCCTTGGTACACCTGTATCGAAGATACTTCAGCTACTCCTTAGTGATATACTGAGGAGAGGACTCTCTGGTTAACTAAACCAGTTTACTTCTATTTTGAAGCTACAACATCTGCAGATGTTGTCCTGCACAGCACTGTGACCTCTTTGGTGTCACAACTCTGCCTGGCCCAAGGATGGTCTCTCTCATGTGGCAACGGTTGTCTTGGCTGGTTGAAGATGGCTTGAAGTCATTTGGACCCCTTTGGAGCCATTCCCTCCCCACCCCTGCACCCACATGACTCTCACCTGTGACTCTCTTGTCTGCTTCTAGTAAATTATTTCCTGTTCTTGAGGCTTCTGAAAGTACTTGTGATGTGATGGCCTCCATATGATGGTCCTCCTTGTTAAAAGGAAGCTGGGGATGGTGAGTTTCAGGACCCAGGGCCATTAGCCTTGTGGTCTGCTAGAGCAAGGCTGCTATGATCCCTTGACACTAGGTCCAGCCAATGACAAGGCTGAGCAGGTATCCCTAGGGTGTGTGTGCACATGGGTATACACACACACACACACACACACACACACACATACAGAGGCAACCAACCAGCACTAAAATAAACACAAACAGTACAAATGGTCAGATCTTGTTCTTACTTGCCATTTTCAGTATAAAAGTAGGACAGGAGACAAGACAAGTAAAAAGTAACAAGTGAACAAAGCAGGGAACCCAAGGAGATGAGATAGGGTGTGAAAAAGAAAAGAATCATGTATGACGGTGTGCTCCAGTGCCAACCTAACCTTTATCTCCTGTAACTCTAGCCAAATGATAACAATCTGTGGTAGTCATAATGGATGCATCTAGTCATGATGGCTGCATCTGGTTGAACGTGGTTTTGGGGGGACAGATAAAAGCACAATGCCCAAGGGGTAACTTGAACAATGCACCCACCTAACCATAGTACTGATACTGTGGTCAATATGCAAATATAACTACAAGTCAATCATCGTACCCCCCATACCAAGAGACCTTTGAGCTCTCCTGAACAGCAATAGGCTGCATGCCAAGATCTCCCCTTGAGTAGGGATGCCTCTCAACATTACTTCTCGAGATTCAGAGATTCCTTGCCATAACAGATCCTCGGTAAGTGACCAATAGCATGCTAAACTTTGAAATTTTAGCTAAGTGTTATAAAGGATCGATTGCGCATATATAATCCTTTAGACATAAACCGTTGACCATGTCTGAGACTAGGATTGGATCCAGTTGCACCTAGACTCCTCTGTGAGAAAGAGTTTAGAAAGCAAAGGGGTCCTTTCTGAACCTTGACTCAATGGGAGGGTCACCCTGACAGTTCGGTTTGACCTTGTCCTCTATACAGTAAATAACCAAGTGTGCCTTGCCATTGAACCTTGCTGAAACAGCGTCACATTTACTATCAAACTTTGTTAAAGCCCTGTTTTATTTCAATAATATAAAATAAATGTAGTGCTGCTTTTCTCTCTGAATGAAGTGCATCACTCTATGCAGGACACCAAGGAAGGGTCATAGCTGAACAAAGCAGAGGCAGAAGCAGAACTGAAGCAGAATCATCACAACATGAGTTGGTCTGAGAAGACAGGTTTTAGTAAAAACAAAAAATCACCTTAAACAAGCATCCTGTTGCATACTCATCTGGATGAGCTGAATTTAGTTATTGAGACTCTCTCCAAATGGCCATTCAACCGGCTCTTTTATATATTGTGATTGCTTGGTCATGGCAGTAGCAATGACTTTAAATTCTGTGATTTAGTTTTCAGGAATGCGTCCCTTTGTGCATGTATTTATCTTTCCTTCTGAAAGCAATTTCCTACTTCAGGTAATTTGTCTATTCAGAAGAGGCTTCATCCTTACTTTTTGTGTTACCATGTGTCAGGATTATATCTTCATCGCAGGTCACTGCCTGGGAAACTAATAAAAAAAATAGATTGTGCATTATGCTAGTTGAAGGTGGCCTGCTTCCAAGAGCACCATAAGCTTTAGCAGATGTTGGCCAGACTGCGCTAAATATGTGTCTGCAACTTTAGGAATCTCAGAACTCTTTAGTCAATGACCACAGACTGCTGCTTTCAGATTTCTGGTTTTTTGAGGTTTTTTATTTTTTAGGTTTTTTTTGACAAATGAACTTATACTCATGTAGGTGTCAGAGAGAATATGCAAACCCACTGCAATAAGCAGAAACTCAAATTCATTGTGAACAATGGTACAAAGTGTCAGAAAACAGAGAGGGACAGCTGCTCCCTTATGGATGGTAAGTAGAGTGCAATAACATGCCAGGGGGGCCTTGACAGCCAGGATCCTGTCCTACAGTGCATAAGCAGAGGGGGAGAAGAGCAGGCCAGGGGTAGCAGCCAGGTTCACCTGTCCAGATCATCAGGACAGATCTGAGGTCAAGCCACAAGATCAGACAGGATGAAAGGATGAAAAAAGGATGAAAGGGTATAGGAAAATTAGATGCAACAAAATACATAAAGAAAAAGTTGATATTAACCTAATCTTGAAATGTGATAATAAAAAGGAAAATTACATGGAAGAAAGGAATAAATTAATCTGTTTATAACTCACAGTAAGAATGTGTTTTATCATACTACATGTAATTAACATCTTTCATAGTTTTCCTTAAAGATTCTTTTTTCTCAAGCCATGCTCTAAAGTTTTAGAAGCACAGTTTTCTAAAACACTTTAACCAAAATTTCACTTTATTATTCTCTCATTTTATTTAGCGAATTTGTTACATAAAAGTGATTAAACCCCCAGTTTACTTCACAGTACAGAATAATGAATCATATTCAGTGTTAGTGGCAATGTCACAGAATTTGCACTTCTGAGAGAGTGCAACATACGAACTGCATGACCACTAGGTATTTCTATTATTCTGTGTGATCTTAGATTTAGTAATGAATATAAACACATTTTCAAACAGTTTGAAATGGGTTTATAATAAAACTTAAGACTGCTGGCCTCCAGCAAAAAAAAGGATGCTGTGGCTTATTCCTTCCTCTAACCAACCCATTGAGAGAATTAAAGAAAAAACACAACAAAATAGCTGCCAGAAAAAAATCCAAACCTGCAGAAAATGTATCAACCTTCAAAAAATTCCTCAAACCACCCCAACCAAAAAAAACCCCATGTTTAAATACTGTAAAGAATGCTAAAATATATTTTATAATTTTTATGAGGAGGCTTCTATAAGGATGCAACAGCTAAAGTGCTTCTACCTGAATGAAGAGGCAAATTCTCTAACTAGTAATATTAAAAGGCATTAAAAGGTTTGTTTGCTGTATCTACCACTCAAACTAGCAACTCAAAATCAATGACAATAAATAATTTCTCTGTGTTCAGTATCTAACTTATTTCTATCTCCTGATATGAACTCTTTTTTTATTATTACTTATATGATATGCATTACAGCTGTATATTAGAATTTGAAAAGATTTTACAATTATAAGAAAGAATGATTTAGACAAAATTATTTTAGTAGTCAGGAATTATGACTCCTTGGATAAGAGATCAGAGAAGACATGAGAAAGACTCTAGCACTAAATACCAAGAAATAATGGGATATAAATGTATATTTTTAATAATTAAAAAAAAATAAATCTAATTAATTATCTCCTGTGTATAGTTTGTAGCACTGGATTCGAGATCACCTACGCATAATTTAAGAAAAAACAACAAACACCACTCATCAAATGTTTTAATGGCTTATTAAGTGTTGGCTAACCATAGAAGCATGTAATGACTGAAATTATAACTTCACTGCAAATGCGAAAATCTATGCAATTACTTCTTAAATTTCATCTTTTGTTCCAGCGAAGTTAGTTCTCTAGTGTCTTTAATGAAAGTTAATGGTTCATGTGGTTACTTTGTCTTAGGTCTCTAAAAGTGAGCTGCCTGAAGCTTAGGTAGTCATAAGCTTGCCTTCTGTTAGTGGAGAGAAATGGACATCTCCAGCAGAAGATTCTTCTTACTGTAACCCAAAACATATGAATAACACTCTAGCTGCACCCATTTCTCCTCTGATTGCAAAGGGATACTATGTGGATAGCTTAGATTCAGTCACATACTTTTTCAATTTCTGAAGCTAAGGAGACAGACCAAAAAATACCCTCAATCAAATAAGTAATTAAAAAAAAAAAAAAAAAACGCCAAAAAAACCAAACCAAACCAAACCAAAACAAAAACCACTTGTATGTGTGTGTATTTGTATGACTGTGTCAAAAACTCAAAAAGATTTGTTTGCTTTTACTCCTAAACGTGCTGGAACAACCTTCCAATAAATTTATCAGAGAGCTTGTTTATGACCCGTGTCTTTCTAGGAGAGATAGAGACATGTATCATTATTGTTCATAATAACAGGGGGCTGAGAGATTGCTTGAGAGGTTTCACCAGGCCTATTTCTTCTGATTCCAGTCAGCTGCCCTGACACCTTAAGCTGTATTTCCAATGATGTCAAGAATAACTTCAGTCTTTAACTGCTAAGCAGGTAGGCAGCTTAATCCTACATAAAATTTTTCTCATTCACATATTACTTATTCTTTCACTTCTCACCAGTAGTCCTACAGTAGGCTACATTTTTAGAAAAGAATTATTAGATTGGTTTCCTCAGTAAAACTTCTTTAGGGAAAGGTGTTCTTTCATCTCTGTGATTAGTAACCTCTTGCAAATTGCAAGTGACCTGATTAAAATTTTTGCATCTCGATGAAGAGAGTTTCCAAGCTTCTAGCTTGCTATGAAATATATTGATGGACAGAAATTCTCTTAGACAATAATGGGTAGCAGTTGGAAAAAAGTGTACTTAAGCTACTGCAAGGAGTACTACCTCTATAAGATATGCTTGATTAACTTAGTTAATGTATCGTACTTGTAATTAAAGCACAGAACAGGAACAATGAAAGCAGGACATCAATTTTTTTTTTCTGATATGGTCGTGCTTGTGACTATTATGAACAACACCTTCAATAAACTGTGAGCTTTGCTCACAAACAATATAATGTTCTTTTTACAGCAATTTATTTAATTGTGCCTTTTTAAATGTTGATGGAAACCTTGCACAAAGAATCCTTGCTACTAAGGAGTAAAATGCCAAACTCGTTTTTTCTCGCCTTTTTTTTTTTGAATTCCTTGATTTGGAAAACAGAAATTGATTTATTTTACCTGAAATAAAATTGAAGGTCAAATTAAGCAGTTTTCAGGGGGAGTTTTAATTAGATAAAGGTTAAAGCCCCACAGAGCTCCTCCGTCTTCTGTCTTTAATTCCCACTCTGTAGAAACCTTCTGAACTTGCCCTGCTGCTTTATTCAGACGTAATCAGCACCCTTCAATGAAATTCTAATTTAAAGAGAATTCATTATAGTAGGTGACTTACTTAAATAGGTGAAAATGAATGCTCTGAGCATAGAACTGCATGTTCTAAAATGAAGATAAAGTATTATAGGTAAGCTATAACAACATTTCTCACAGTTGAACACAATTTGTATATAGATAGATATATATAAAAATAAATATATATATGTCAATATATATATTTATATATATAAATAAAATTTATGATTAAGTCTCTCAAAGTGTTTTCCAAAGATGTTAGAAGTGTTTCTTGAATATTTAAATGCAAGTGAAAATTTATTTTATTGCCCTTTTTTTTCCAGATGAGTATTAAATATAAGAAGCCCAAGAAAGTCTAAATTGCTTATAGTTACATAGCAACTCAAGAACAGATATGAAAGAAAAGAAACTGGGTTTCTTAATTCATACTCTCTGTAATTAACTGGATACAACAAAGCTGATTTTCAATTACTTTACACTAAATGTGGTCATGCATTCATGCACCGTAGCTGGTAACATTGACATAATTTTGATTTGATGACATTCTAAGGTGTATTTTTACTCATACCAATGACTAAAGATATTGAACACCTTGGATAAAGAGACTAAAGCATATTATCAAAACTTAGTGGTGAAATACATTTGCATTTAAAGCTATGGGACAGTGTAAAATCAGTCCTCCTGCCTCCATTGGAAGTATTGATATTGCAATATATAAAATGAGACAATGTTTGTAGGAAAATATATACTCCTTCATTAGACCAGACATGTATTCAGAAAAACCAAGAAGCTTTCAGGCATGTAAATCTGTTTTTAGGGTTGAAATAGAATAACAAACTTGAAATTACACGCAAGCTGAGAACAGTTTCTTCTGCATTTAACTTACTTAAAAGCATGTTAATCATTGACATATTTTGACAGAGGAGTTCATCTATAGCCATGAAAGGGAAAGAAAGTGTTTCTCAGAAAAGAGGAGGATATCATTATCTCTTATGAGAGAAGAGGCAGATTAATAGTAATAGACAGAGTAATAATAGATGTTGGCACCAGTGGCATGTGATGTATACAGTAAAATATAAACCCAGTGTCACTGAGATTTCATTTGCCCATTTGACTTATGAATACAGTTTCTGGTCTGTCTTTGTGCCTCTTGAACACAGTAACTGAGGTCAGATACTGAGTGACTGCTTTGTGAGAAATAGTCTTAAATTTATAAACTGAAAGAGGGTTCATTTAGATTAGATATTAGGAAGAAATTTTTTACAGTCAGGGTGGTAAGTCACTGGAAGAAATTGCCCAGAGAAGTTGTGGATGCTCCATCCCTGGAAGTGTTCAAGGCCAGGTTGGATGGGGCTTTGAGTAACCTGGTCTAGTGGGAGGTGTCCCTGCCCATGGTAGATGGTCTTTATGGCTCCTTCCAACTCTAACCGTTCTATATTTTTATAATTCTATAACTCCATGCTGGGGATCTTACTGTTTTCTTAGCCTAAATTATGTGTGTGCTTGTGAACCTGGAGAGTTCACGATTGGTTGAACCTGCAAATGGGCAGCTGTGTCCCTCAGCATGGGCAGAGACCTGAGGTCCCTGGGCACTGGGCTGGGCTCTAGCAGCTGGGCAGAATGCAGTCCTCACACAAGCAACTGGAGGAGGCAGCCACTCCTAACATCCCTTAAGAGGAAGTATCCCTTCATATGTGAAAATCTATAAATAATTTAACTAAATTAATTGCTTCAAGGATCTTAAAACAGGTTTAACAAAGAACATTTTGTTTCATGAGACACAGTTTGTTTCAGAATACATTTTCATTCTGAATGACAAAAGAAATTAGAACTCAGAATTATTGTAAAGATACTTCAGTAGAGAAAAATCACATCTGGCTCTACATACAATCTAACCCTGAGTCATCTATGTGGATCAGAGCATAGTTACAGGATGGCATCCATGCTAGACAGATTTATGTGATGCTGATTCGTTTTCAATATAACGGGTCAGGTTACCTAATCAGTCTCATAGAGCGACAACAAAGCTTGCGACATGCATATGTTTTTGATTCTTCTATCCATAAGTGCTTTGGGCCTAGGAATATGTAGCCTATGTCCAGCTGAGGTTATGCATTGCTAGTTACATATATGCAGTAAGTAACATCTGGTTCACCATTCTGTTTACATACTATGGAATACTTTTGTTGGATTTATTTACATTTTTTGAACATTTTAATTAGATTTTATAAAATATAATAATAGATTCCCCACAATATTCAGGGAAGAATGAGGTTTACCTGGAATGCAGATGATCTTTAAGGTTCTTTCCAACCTAAACCATTCTATGATTCTGAAATCTATATACTGATATTTTAAATTAGATAGGACTTCACTGAGGGCAGCAAGTCTTAAAGAATCCAAAATATGTGGCTTGAATTGAAAAAAAGATTCCACTTCCACTGAAACACAGAATGGTAGGGGTTGGAAGGGACCTCTGGAGACCATCTAGTCCAACCCCCTTGCCAGAGCAGGGTCACCTAGAGCAGGTTGCACAGGAATGCGTCCAGGCAGGTTTTGAATGTCTCCAGAGGAGACTTCACCACCTCTCTGGGCAGCCTGTTCCAGTGCTCTGCCACCCTCAAAGGAAAGAAGTTCCTCCTCATGTTTAGGTGGAACTTCCTCTGTTCAAGTTTGTGCCCATTACCTCTTGTCCTGTCCCTGGGCACCACTGAAAAGAGCCTGGCCCCATCCTCCTGACACCCACCTTTTAAGTATTTATAAGCATTGATGAGATCCCCCCTCAGTCGTCTTTTTTTCCAGACTGAAGAGACCCAAATCCCTCAGTCTTTCTTCATAAGAGAGGTGCTCCAGTCCCCTAATCATCTTGGTAGCTCTCTGCTGCACCCTCTCCAGCAGTTCCCTGTCCTTCTTGAACGGGGGAGCCCAGAACTGGACACAGTATTTCTCTATCTGAAACATACAATTATAATTCCTCCACAAGGGAAATAAGTCATTTGTCTTAGAGCTCATTTGTTCAGAATGCATGGTGTATTTTGTGGACTTTGAGTATATTCTATATACTTACAGAGAAGATAGTAAACATCAAGCCAGTGAACTGGAAAATCAGAATAACTACAGTACTTAGAGTATAATATTACTGCACAGTGGGATTTTTATTAGCCACTAGCTGTAACAAAAAGCATTGCAATATGACTTATAGTATATATAATTTTAAGCATTCAGTAGTATTCTGTGACCATCAAGAAAAGGGTCATAATTTTTACATAGCTGCACATTGGTATTCAAAATTTCCTTCTATAAAAACAAATCAACAGACTCAAAATTAGTTTCCATGGATTGAAAATGTCTCATTCAGTCTAAACAAATTGATTCATAAAAGTGAGGGATGGAAATATTTCAATGAGTTTGATCAAATGTTTAATCAATAATAAACAAAGCTGAATGCAAATCCAACATCAGGTGATTCAAATGAACATTGGTACAGAAGGTGC
Organism: Chroicocephalus ridibundus; assembly: GCF_963924245.1. Classification (NCBI taxonomy): domain Eukaryota; kingdom Metazoa; phylum Chordata; class Aves; order Charadriiformes; family Laridae; genus Chroicocephalus; species Chroicocephalus ridibundus. Next base: position 55,694,765 of record NC_086284.1, read on the forward strand.
AAAGGTATAAGTGATCTGCCATTTGAGACACAAACTACAAAAAGTAGTAAAAGAGTAAAAGTACAAAAAGAGTAAAAGGCAGACAAGGACATTTATGCATTGGTTCTCTTGATGGCTGGGTGAATGTTACTCCCTTCACTCACGGCATACTTACTGATATTAAAGCTTAATTCAGGCTAAATTTTTATCTCCCTGAGTACTATTTTCACATAATACTTATAGAAGAATACACGTTGACGGCTCTTAAGGGTGGCAAATAATGCATTTAATGAAAACAGAGCTCCACACTAAAGCATATGCAGCTATATAAATATTCTAGTTTAAATTCCTACATCTCAACCTGCATGCTTGTAAAGCTCCCATTCTGCTGTTCTCTTTGTATTCTGCTGTTAATATAAGCTTCAAAACATTGAAAAATTCTTGGAATTAAGGCTTTTAAATAGCAATTAACTTCTGCCCATGTAGGATTACACACTACACCATCATGTTCCATAACCTCATAGATTCTGAAATACTGAAATAAGCATAGAGTAGAATATCAAGAGAATATTGAGGAATCAGAGGAGATTGGTAGATTGGTAAAAAATTGGAGATCGGTAAAAGGCCTAATTTTGTAAAACAAATAAATTGTTAATCTAGATGCTCCATCCCACCTTCAAAGGCATGTAGGCATATATCTGCCATTGTATATATCACTGCTATCCTTCAAAATAAATCATTAGCTATTTCGTTACCTGAAGTACTTTAAGTTCTGAGACTCCAAAAGCACACATATTTAATTAATCTTCCTCTATGAATTAGTTGGAGCATAAATTCAAGTAGAAGCCTTATTAACAGAACATGGCAAGACAGCGTAGGCAACACTAGCGTGTGAAAAACAGCTAATATTTAGAAAATTGGGGTTTAGTTATATCTTTAATCTTTAGCCTAAAGTCTCGGGCTGGGTGCTCAGGTTGCCTTCTAGTTTAGGTGGTTTTACATATATGTTCTACAGGACAAGCAGAGTGATTCACAGTACTGGGGCTTCCTATATGGTCAATTGAAAGCTGTAAGTGCCTTTGAAGAACAATTTAGAGCACCGGAAAGAAACATCCACCTCTTTATGCATTGAGTTATTGACTATAATAGGCATAAGCACCTCTATAGGCAATTCAATGCTCTCTAACAATAGATCAGAGCTGCAAAGAATCAGCCATTAGAAATACAAGCTATACAGATGTGTTAAAGATCATTCATCTCAGAGCTGAGTGATCTTCACATCTCTTCACCTGGGATTCAGAACGCAACATATTTTCCTGTGACTGGGATCCTTACAAAGTAGAATGAAGAAGTTACATTGCAAGCCTTTTCCATAGTAGTAATTCAATAGAATTCTTTAAACACTTCTTAGTCAGGTATTGATAGAAGAACAATTTCTGGGTCAGCTGTCTCTTTAGCCTACTGATGAGACTATTTCTTTAGGAGACTGCTACCTGTCCTCTGGAGATCTTCTAGTCCAGCCTCTCTCCTCAAAGCAGGGGCACCTAGAGCTGCTTGTCCAGGACTGTATCCAATCAGATTCTGAACATCTCCATAGCTGGAAACTTTGGGCAACCTGTTCCAGGGCTTGACCACACTCATGCTCTCGTGCTATTCTTACGTTTATCTGTTTTCTTTACTCTTCCCCATCAGATACTTATACACACCAATAAGATCTCCCATGAGCCTTCTCTTCTCCAGGTTAAACCATCCCAGTTCTCTTAGTGTCTCCTTGTATGACATATGTTCCAATCCCTTAATCATATCTGTGGCCTTTTGGTGTGCCTGCTCCAGTATGTCCATGACTTTTTTGTACTGGGCAGCCCAGTCCTGGATCCAGAACTCCTGATGTGTCTCACCAGTGCTAAGCAGTGGGGAAGGATCACCTCCCTTGACCTATTGGCAATGCTTTTCCTAACTCAGAAAGAGATGATGCTGGCCGCCTTTGCTGAAAGGACACATTGCCCACCAGGACCTTCTGTGAAGATCTGCTTTCCAGCTGGTCAACACCTGACCTGTAGTGGTACACGGGGTTATTTCCTTGTCAGGGTTAGGACTTTGCAGTTCCCTTTGCTGAACTTTCATAAGACTCCCATCTGCCAATTTCCCAAGCCTGACAAAGTCCTTCTGAATGACAACAAAAACATTTGGTATATCAACCCCTTCTCCCAGTTTTGTATCATTTGCAAACTTGCTAAGCACTCACTCTGCCCCACCATGTACATCCTCAATGAAAATATAAAAGGTATTGTCCCCACTATGGACCTTGAGGTACACCACTAGCAACTGGACTCCTGATGGACTTCATGCTGTTGATCACAACTTTTTGAGCCCAGCAGTTCAACCAGTTTTCAGTCCACCTCACAGCCTGCTTACCCAGCAGGTAGTTTGTCTATGAAGATGTTATGGGTGACAGTTTCAAAAGTCTTTTTTGATTTGAGAGAAACAACACTCACTACTTTCCCTTCATGCACTGAGTAGTCATTTAATGGTAAAAGGCTATCAGGTTGGTCAGGTATGATCTGCCTTTTGTAAATACATGTTGACTAATCCCAATCACCTGCTTGGCCTTTATCTTCTTCAAAATGGTTTTTAGGATTATTTGCTTCATCCTCTCAAGGATCGAGTGCCCTGTATCATTCTTTTTGCCACTCTTGAAGATAAGAGAGATATTTGTTTCATTCCAGTACTCAGGAACACCTCCAAGTTCACCATGACCTTTCAGAGATTATCAGTGGGGCCTTGCAGTGTAGAGGCTAGATCCCTCAGCACCTGTGAATGTGTCTGTAGATGGCTTTGGGTTTGTCCATTTTGTTTAAAGATTCCCTAACTTTCTTTTCTGAGGGTAAGTCTTACTCCAGGCTCTCCAACCAGTCTCAGAGACCTGGGATTTCTGTAGTCAATGGATTTTCTTATAGTAAAGAATTAGGTGAAGAAAACAATGAGTACATTAGCCTATTCTATGTCCTCTTACCAAGTCCACTGCCCACTTAGCATCCAGCCCATAAAAACTGTCTGAAGGAAAATGTACAACCCATAATTATCCCTATGCACCAGTAATTTGGTTCTTTTCTGCAAGCCACAGAGGTAGGAATCTTTCTAATTGTATTGACTATTGACTTGCATTCTTCTCTTCCATAGGAACGATGGAAAAATAAATACCTCCAAATATGTTCTATAATTTGTCTAGGATATCCTTTACCAAGTGAAATAATGAATTTAAATGTCTGTGTATGGAAGACAAACTGTAACAGTTCTGTTTTATATGGAAGTACTTAAACTCTTCAGCAACTACATATAAGTGTCTGACAGTTTCATGCACCGTATTTAATACTTTCATTTATTTAAGGCATGGTTTAAGCATATCTAATGGATTAGTTTTTTCAGGAATGAAAGCAGAATTTTGTCTCTTCTGGCCTATCTTTGAATCAAAGTTGCTCTTAGTCATCCACTGACTAAAAAAGGAATGTTTATGAGCACGTCTAGGAAACTGTGATTAGGTACCCAGAGAATTTTGCCTAGCAAGACTGAAAAATATTATATGCATCAAAGATCAGGAAGCCACGGATAATAGAAAACCTAAAACAACACATTTTGCCTAAATCGGGATGAGATAAAGTGGGGTGAATTCTTCCCATAATGTCTATCTCTTTCTAGTTCAATTCAGAATAAATTATTTCTACAAAACAGAAGAAATGTCTCTCCTCCTAGGACAGCTGGAGCAAAGCAGCCTCTGGATGATCAGAAGGGTGTGGTCTGTGACAGCCTCTTTCAATACAAATTGAGTTTCTATTCCGAATTGAGCAGAGAGGGGCTTTGAAATCATCACACTGAAATCATTAGGTCTAAGTCATTAATTGCCCTTCTTCTTTTCTCTTGTCTTGTCTTTCTGTTTCTCCTCTTTCCTCTCCTGCTTCCTCTCCTCTCTTCTCTCCTCTTTTTTACACAGAGATTTCTGAACAACTTTTGCAGCACATCACAAGTCACAAATGGGCTTTACATAATCAATGGGAGGCATTGTTATTCAAAGCTATCACAAGCTCCAAAACAACCTAGTGAAGAGCTGTCAGGCAAGGAACTGAGAAAAGACTGACCTTGTAACACAGAAATCAGCACCTGAGAAGCAACACAAGACCCAGCATTCCCCACTGGTGACACCTCTAATTGGATAAAGTCTCACATCTTTGTTTATACCCAGTAAATGTTATGTTAGTGTAACCTGTACTTGGTCACAATCAAGTCACACATTGGGTGTCTGGTAACATAATTTGTCACTATTTGGAATTTTAAATGTCATGGTGAGCCAGGTTGGCTGTTCACGAGATCTGTCTATGGCGATTTCCTTGCCCACACCTCTGAGAATCAATTTTTGAGCTGACCAGAAGTATTCCCTCAAGCATCTGGCAGTGAGCCTCACTTGGCATGTAAAAAAGAAAGGAAAATATATTATTTTTTGTGAAAAGTATCCTTTATTTATGTAAAGATTTAACATATGGCTTTCAACATAAATGATTTCTAAATGTGCAAGGAGCGTAATGTCTTACATGCATTTCTAATATTCTCAGTGCTTCTGAAATTAATACATTTTGTTGCCAGCTGTGAAAGTGATATGAAGTTTTGTGTGTTACCTGATAATGGGAGACCAGTGTAGAAAATGAAGCTACGCAGATTCAAAATCAGTCTAAATAAATTATGTTGCTCACAGAGAACAAATTATCTGACAAACTGTCATGTAACAAGAAAGAAAAAAAATCAAACAAACAAATTCAAGAAACATGGAACACTGGTATCACCTTGAAAGAAAGATGATAGAAAAATCCCTTTTTCAGTCTCATGTCAAATTAGTTACTAATTGCGATTCCTTGCAGGGCAGGATCAGCAAGATAATGCTTTAATGATTTAAGCCACTGCGGAAGTGAACAGCAGGATGTAAGTGAATCAGAATCCACAGGAACATGTAGTATGTGTTCCTCTTTTTCTAGAATATTGGGGACGCTTCTCTAAGTAACTGCTGCATCGCATTGACTTTCTTGACCTGTTTGGGTGCAGAAAGAGAGACCTGGGAACTGGTGTTAAACTTTATATTGGTACAGAATAGCCAGCAGTAGAAACTGTACATAAAATTCTAGAGAAATCTGGCTAAAAATATTACTCCTGAAATAATGAAATTTAGCATTTATTTAAATGTAATCATTTCTTGTGATTATAGGAACAGCTCAGTTGCCCAAATATAGACATCTAGCGCCACTTGCAATATCCTGAGATCTCAAAACATTCAGAGAACATTGACACGGGTCTCACAGGAATTTAAGATTACCTCTACCCTTCTGCAATAAGACTCAGTGGCAAGATTTAGAATAGGTCAGTTTTCAGCAACCATCTATTCTTGGTCAGCTAAAATGAATACTAAAGATAAGAACTAACTGTAGATATCTTCCATATGTATAGAAGTATCTGTGTTTGACATGTAGAATTCCTTATAGATAATGAACAAAAGTAATAATTTCTGTGATACAACTCATCTAACCTATTTCCTATGTCTAGAAATGTCTCTAAATTGACACTCTAAAGGTGGGATTCAACTCCAGATTATAGAAGTCAAATTTAGGCACCAAAATATGAGGATCTACCTGTGAGCTATTAAGCCTCATGTTACAGATATCTAATTTTAGGTGTCTACATGTTTGCTAAGTAAATAAGCTTCAGTCATAGATTATAAGAACCTAGTCAGTACACTGAGTGTATCTCATCTTAGTTGTCTATGAAGTTGTCCAGTGCTGTTTGAGATGTCCTGCAGCATCCTTCAGGCATCCAGTTGTTAATTTTGAAGGATGAAGGTACCATTTAGATCCTGTGTCACATCTTCCAGCCTCATGCGAATGCTCTGCATTTCTTACAATGTCTCAAATGGTACTCAGGACTATTTTTAGCCTGCTGAACTAAGCTGTATTGGCTGTATTGACTGTGCCTTCATCGAATATGGTAACTCTTTAGTACGTACCTGCTTAAATGCCTTAGTCTGTCTAGATGTTTAGAATCTGGGGCTCAATCCCAGTCCCAGTAATCAACGCTTATTTCTGCTCATCTAAGCATACTCATAAATAATTTGTGAACATATTATGAGGTGATTTATTAGTACCACACTCACAAAACCCATGCATTCACTTTTTCTGTCAAAAAGGAAACCTCTAACAATGTTCTTTGTTCACTCCTAACATATAAATAATAAACTGTGCAGGCATCTCAGCTTTGTCATAGCTTTCAGCTTGTATTTTATGGTAGTTAAATTATTAGATAACATCTGAAACCAGAAAAGACAGAGCTAAACTTGTATTTCCTTGATATGTAAAATGTGTCAGCTTCCAAGAGTATATCTTTTCTTCATTATATACCACCTTTCACATTAATTTTTATTTTATAAAATCCTCTTTGAAACTATTTGTTACATCAGACCTCATAATCTATACCTCCACCAAGTTTTGTGTAGGTAGACATTTTTAAAGATAGGTTGTCAATGAAAGCTAAGAAAGGAAGAAATTCAAGCATAACCCATTTTTAAAATGTTCTTAATGTGCTATAAATTTAGAGACTTTTCAAAAGAAAAGCTATGTTTTAAAAAAATATTTTAAATGACATAACCAACTTTTTAAAATTTTGTGAAATTTTGCATCAGTAGGTCACTTAACTAACCCCACTGCAAACACAGTTTTGTAACATGGTTGAAATTTTTGAATACCAACAAACAATGAATGAGGATCTTGTCTTATTATGTTTTTTTTTTGTTGTTGTGTTGTTTTGTTTTGTTTTTTAATACATTCTGTAAGATGAAGAACAAAAAAAGTCAGTCCTCACTTTTATTGCTAGGACTATATCATTTTCCTTCTCACCATTTCATGACAGCAGACATGAAAAAATTCCATTTCACAGTTCAGGTAAAAACAGCCTTGCTATGTATATGCCTAAATTCTGTATTTTTTTTGCACATATTTTCCTTTCTTGCATATTTCTCTTACATTCTCTCTTTCTGAGTTGTTTACTGACATAGTAAAACACTTTTACACATAGTCTTGCTAAGATGGACAAGTTCTGTGTCATTCTACTTGTTTTGCAATTGTTTGTATTAATTCTACTAAATACATTTAAACTTTACACTTCAGTGACAACTTAAGAGACCTTTCATAAAAGTGATTGTTGAAAATTTTTGTAAGTGACAGACTTAAGTAAACAGGGGAATGCTTTAAAACACCTGTAATAAGAGAGAGGACAATACTGTAATTTCTGTTCTGTGGAGCTTCACACTCTAAGTAAAATGTCTTTATAAAACCCCTGTGTGAGGTACTTGCCAACGGGTTATATACTAATTTGTTGGGAGGCATAAAATGAAAGTTTTTATGGTAAAAAAGAGTGCCTTCAGCCATAGCTCCAAAGCATTTCTAACTGCATCAAACAGTTCACTATTGATTTGATAGCACTTACAAATGCAGTTCAGATGTCATTGCTTCACAATACAAGATTAAGGAAGACATATCAATTTGAAACCCATAGTAGTATTAACAGTTTAAAACTGGATATACTTTCTTTCAAGAAAATAAAAAGGGGAGAAGAAATTATACCAGAATAATATAGTATATACTCTCAGAAAGATAAATAAAAACAGTTTCTAAACAACAATGATGAATATTATCACTATACTGTGACAGTATATGGCAGAAGGCCCAAAGAAGTAAGATATACCTAAGCAACCTTTCAAGGTGATGCTCTCAGTACCATTTATGCATTTGACTTGGTAACTGGTAAGTGAAAAAAAAGTAAGCAGTCATGTGAAAAAAGCAGAACCCAGAGCTGTTGTCTATTTGAGGACACCAAATTATTATTAGTAATAAACCTCCTGTTCTTTAACTGCAGCCCTAGGAATCTTGCATCCTTCTTGGATATACTAAAACTTCCAAAATGTGGGTAGAGACACTTTCTACTCTATTTCTTACTGGTGTGGGATTGATAGAGTCAGCACAATCACAGTGATGTGGAACAAAGCACAAGCTGGAGCAATTTCTCTGGGACATTAAAAGACATGACTGATCTGAATCAGAAAGGAAGGAGGATACAGCCATGCGTGTGTCAGGCTGCAGGGAGTGCCTGATGTTTCTCTCTGAGGCTGGGTTGGAGAGATCAGTGGTCGCGCAAGAAGGAGGCACCCTGGCTGAAGAACCAGGGGAAGGAGCTGCAGGAGATGGTAAGCAAGTGTCACGGTATCTACTTGAAGAATGAACAGGAAATGGACAGATTCTTCAGAGAAACCCTGCAGAAATAAGATGCATGCTGCCTAGGAACAGCTAGAGGCTGTGAAATAAGAAGACATGATACAGTTTACTATTATGTGTGTGGTTAATTTTACTTTCAAAATAAAAAACTGAAAAATCTAATTTGAACTGAATGCAAATACAATTTATGCTCAGTTTTTTTAAACTTTGTTTTTCATCACTAACAAATTTTATTTCAAAACAAATTTAATAGTTTCCAAGTATAATCAGAACCTCGGGAGGGGGTGTGTGTGTGTGTGTGAAGCAATAAAGAGCTGAAAAACTATGTAAAGAAATTGCAAACTGAAATTTGAAATTTAGCTTCTTTTACTGCTTAAGTGCTGGTATAAAACTGTCTCCAAAGTACTGTTGTACTGTCCCCTAGTTGTTTCTCACACCAGTAGATCAAAGTGGATTTTTTTTTTTCACTTTGATAACAAATAAAAAGGTAAATACAGAAATTAGTAATAGGTTAGTTTTTCAGTTTGCAGACCCACCTAATCTCATTGAGTTGAATGAAATTACTGTATTGCCTGTTGAGAATCTGATCCTACAACCTCCAATTACAAAATGTACAAGAAATATTACAGTATTCAGTCACGTAACTGGTAGATACATTAGTGATTACAGTGTTTCACGGAGTCACAGAATCACAGGATTCTGCTAAAGTTTGTGCCTATTACTTCTTCTCCTGTCACTGGGCACCCTCTCCAGCAGTTCCCTGTCCTTCTTGAACTGAGAAGCCCAGAATTGGACACAATAGTCCAGACGTGGCCTCACCAGGGCAGAGTATAGCAGAATGATAACCTCCTTTGATCTTTATCTTGCGTTGATAAGACATGACTTCAATTCTTGTTCAAATACAATCATCCTTTTTGTATTTTGGTGAATTTCTGCAAATGATTTGTGCCCATCCAGTGGAATTATCCCCATGATAAACAAAGAGAGATTGCATAGTCACAATTTAGCAGTAATTTAAGAAGCTAGTAATCTTCTTCTTTTAGATATTGCTTCACAGATGAGAAACAGTACATCTGTGACACAGTAGAATGGCCTATCATACTCAAACATATAAAATAAGTCCCTATATTTGATATGTTAGCATTCAGTGGCTGAGTTTGATCAACTACATATGTATCCATCTAGACATACCTTTAAGCTTTCTGCACTTCAGTTCCCAAGCTCTGAATTGAAGTAAATAGCAATTTCCTGCTTGATGGGAATTTTCTAAGGATAATTACATTAAAGATGCAGGGTTATTCAAATCATATGGTATTTGAGATCATAAAGATATTTTAACATCATTATAAAAACAATCAGGTCATTTACACCTGACTTAGTAATAGCTTATAGCTATTTTTCACTCAATTTTATTGATTCAAACCCCTCCATATTTAAAAAAAACCTACTTTTAAAAATCTTCTGAAAGCATCTGAACCCAGCTATGAACCTTGTGACACTGGTTCGTTTTGGAAATCATTAATTATTTTTAAATGTATATTTTTGAAAACTGCTTAAATTGTTACAATGATTCTGAAATTAAAAAAAAAAACAACGTTTTTTTTTTCTCACTAAAGTTTGTTATTGCAGGTTCTTCCCATAGCAATCTACTTTTTGTATACTTACTCTTCTTTCCAGTTCATAATTCAAAATTGGATTTAACTTCTAAAAAACTTGATTGTGTGAAGCATTTATTAAAAGTCAAGGGAAGTATTTCTTTTTTCAGGCTCATGAATTTTAAAGAGTGAACTGTATGAAAATGTCAGCTTGAAAAAATACACTCTAAAAATAAGAATTAGTTTACATCTTATTACCTGGCTCTTAGTTTGTAAGTGATGAAGAGTTATGAGTACAGGTTATCTCTGCTTGCATCACTAAAGTTTTACGTATATTTTGCAGCATCTGAAGTAATTTTAACATTGATACTTGGCTCATTTGCTAAATACCAAATCTATGAATCCAGGCAGAGATCTTGTTTTTAACATGAGATACACAATCTAATATTAAGCACGCTATCAGGTATCAAAAAACTTAAAGAAGACTGTGGCAACTGTTCTCCTGTCATCTTATTAATGCATGTTACAGTCTTCAAGAAGAGAGGGAAAGTGTTAAGGTTAACGATACTTTTAACTGAACTTACTACACTTTATTCACTAATGGGTATTTGCACTTTATTCACCATGTTTTCAGTTCCATCCCCCTAAAATAAGCGTATCAGAAGCATATTAAAAATGTTTAATGAAGAACACATTTGAAAGTGGTATGCTTCCATTATTTTGGAGCTGGGACCAAGCCAGAACTGGAAAAAAAAATACAACTACTCCAGTTGAGATTTTTTACAATAGCTGTATCTGTAATTTGCAACTTCCAGTGTGTGAGCCAAGTTAAAGTAGAAGGAATTGAAAGTTAATCTCCTGCTTGCTCATTGTTTCCTTTCCTCCAGCTTTATTTTCAAGCCAGCAACCTTCAATGGGTGGCAAGAAATTCTTCATAGTACCTCTGACATTCCAGAAAAAGCATACTTTTTATAATCACTTCTGAGTCCTTACTGTGTGTTTGTTCTCTTTTTAGTGTTATTTCCATTTTTTATTGCTACCTATGTCTTTTGCATTTTACCTATCCCACCTTACACTTGAAAATCTTCTCCCCTAAGTAATCAGAGCCAGCAAAATCTCCTTGTGCCCCTGAATGGCTCCAAACAATTGAGTGTACTACAGCCAGGACAAGCCACAGAGGCCAATTTCCTCTCTCTTATGCAATCATAGAGTTTCAACATGAAAAATAACTATGCATTCCTGTAAAATCACGTTACCTTCTTCTTCTCTTTGCTTGCTTGGTTGACTTGCTCTTTTCCATCACCTTTCCTTAAGCTCTTGACTTTTGTGGATTTTACTAGTTATTACAAGAACCATTTTTAAGGAATAACTCTTTTGAAGAGTTTTTAAGTGAAAATATTATAATTTTCTCCTGTTTTTCACTGTGGATATACAAAGAAAATCTGTGGAATGCAGAATTTAATCACTGTTTTGTAATTAAGTAGAAGTAGTTTCTGAATTCAGTATGGGACAGTCTATCAGGAAGGAGAAAATGATACAGAAAAAGAAAGAAAAAGAAAAAGAAAAAGAAAAAGAAAAAGAAAAAGAAGAAAAATAAAAATAAAAATAAAAATAAAAATAAAAATAAAAATAAAAAGAAAAAGAAAAAGAAAAAGAAAAAGAAAAAGAAAAAGAAAAAGAAAAAGAGAAAAAAAGAAAATCCCCAACATAACTTGTTATAATTCACATGAAAATATGTATATATAGTTATAAAAAGTTGAGTTAGAAGTACCTTGAGAATGGGAATTAAATTAATATAAAAAATTATTTCAGCTAGGGTTAAAAAATCAAATACACTGAACACAAAATAAATACTATTGTAGCATAGTTTAAATATTACAACTATTGGCATATCAAGGAGCAATAATTCTAAATTAAGCCATCACCTAACAAAGAAAATGGAGAGAGGATTGTTTTTCTTTATTTACTCCAGATTTACTGGAACAATAAATCTATTTTGCGTGAACTGATATTTCTTCTGCTTAAAATTGAAAATAGATTGAAATTTTAAGGCAATCTGCCTCTTACACAATACAGACAACCCTTCAAAGCACACACAACCTAAGTTTGAATGGAGAGCAAATGTAGATGTCTTTCAGTCTTCTTCACATCATCTTAGCCCAATAAACAGCAAAGCATAACAGTTATTCCCCATCTTTCCCCGAATTTCTCAGCCTCAAACCCATTGCACTTTCTGCATATTTCTAATTCCAAAATACATCACTTTGTTAAACCAACACAAAGACTACATTTTTTATTCTATGATAATATATCATAATCAGCTATTAATACATATGAGTATGATTTATTACCCATTCACAATAATAACAGTAATTATTTTAAGCTTTTTTATTTGCTCTAAATTTTGCTACATAATGTTTGGAATTAGAAGATCATTTATCGTGGAAAATACAATTTCCTTACCCCTTCTAGAATATTGTTTGCTATGCCATTGAGCCTTATGATTAAGAATGGCCTCCTGTTAAAGTCACTGCATCAAATCTTGCCGTATATAAATCAGCAAATTCATTTATTTCAGCTTCTTCTGAGAGTCTGTCTGACTTTTACTTCCAGGGAAGAAATCATTTCCATGGATTAATTTTCAAAATAGTGTTTAGATTCTGTAAAATACATGTGTGAAATACATCAGAAATATTTTTTCTGTACTCCATTTCAAATATAGTCAACTGAAAAATTAGTACCACTAATAATTATATATTCTTCCATACTACAGTATTTCTCTGCATGGCTGCATGATTTTGCAATGTAAGCAGAAAACTTTATTGTTTGTACAGTATGCTTATAAAAAGCCAACAGTCATAAGCTTTGCCCTTTTCCATTACAAGAAAATAGCAGCACTGATTAAATAGTGCATTTTAAAAGCAGAAAGTTAATCCAGTGGAAATCTACTTTAATGAAAAAAGGTTCTATTTTCACAAAACAGCTGCAGATGTAATCCTTAAGTATGAAATTTAGATAGAGACTCAAAATGTAGAAATGTGCTGGAATATGCATGAATCACTATTAAATAAATAACATTTATGAACTATATATAATTAAGTTAATCTATTAAAATATTTCTGCTAATTTCTTTGTGAAGCAATCTAATATTAAACTATACTAGACATGGAAAAAAAACCCACAAATGTGCTATATAGGAAATTTTTTGTCAACTAAACTGTATTAGATCTGAAAGTCTAAATTCTATGATTCTTATCTTTGTTCATTAAGCTTCTTAATAAAAATATATTGATTTAAAAGAATGTTTTGTTTGAGGAAGAGGTTTGATTAATGTAAGAATAACTAATATAAAACTAAAAATTATTTTAACCTTTACATTGGCGTTAACTATTGCAGGTGTTAGTTTGAAATAAAGTCAAAATATAATTGAAGGTTTTAAAGTGTGACTAGCCTTCCATTTTCCCCTGTGTTTAAGATAAAGTTCCCATTCAATAAGATGCTTTCCTTGTAGAACATGTATAGTTCCAGTGCTTTCAGTAGGAGGTCAATTAACTGTTTTGCTTATTCTTAGTTATTTCCTTTGTTATACATATTTCATGAGTGTAACTCTTGACACATTCTGGAACCAGTTTATTGATTTAAGTGAGATTTTATTACATTCTGTAGGCAAAAAGCTTTTTGAAGTATCTGCAGGTATTTTTCCTATTAATTCTTATTTCCATTGGTCTTGGACAGCTGGAATAAAGATGCTTCTGTTGGAAACATGGCACAGAACATTCTAACCACAAAAGTAATCATTTAGTTCCTGCTTCTGAAAAATTGTTAGTTTGGCAGTCCATCTAATTGGAAAATTGAATCCTTCTACCTTCCTACCTGAAAGAAAGTTATTATAGACAAATCTTTGGCTAGCATAGGCCATCATACCTCTATTTTCCTTATATTAATTTCTGTTGCTGAAGGATTCAGTTCTTTTTGTTCAAAGTGAAGTAGGCATATATTTTAGGAACAAATTCTTGTTTTAATAACTACTTTTTCTCACAGTTTCTGCACACAGAAATAGCGACTCTGGTTTTGCTACATACTTCACATTTCAAAATATTTTTTCTCTCATATATACTCTATTTCATATACGAATAATGTAAAATATGGAATTCTTTGTCACCAAGGATGGGGCCAGTCTTTTTTCAGTAGTGCCCAGTGACAGGACAAGAGGTAACGGGCACAAACTTGAACATAGGAAGTTCCATCTAAACATGAGGAGGAACTTCTTACTTTGAGGGTCGCAGAGCACTGGAACAGGCTGCCCAGAGAGGTGGTGGAGTCTCCTTCTCTGGAGACATTCAAAACCCACCTGGACGCATTCCTGTGCAACCTGCTCTAGGTGACCCTGCTCGGGCAGGGAGGTTGGACTAGATGATCTCCAGAGGTCCCTTCCAACCCTGTGATTCTGTGATTCTATGATTCTATGATGTGTTCTTGTGCAACTGCTCTAGGTGAAGCTGCTCTGGCAGGGAGGTTGGACTAGATGATCTCCAGAGGTCCCTTCCAACCCCTACCATACTGTGATTCTGTGATATGAAAGAAGAGAACGTATGTAAGCTTCATCCTTAGCCTAATCTTCATTCCTGATTTATTCAGTCAAATCACAAATAACCATTCTGATACCATGACTCATTACTATGAAAAGCAAGTCTAATACCACAAACAAGAAATTTTACTGCTGTATGCATCATTGGTACAGTGTTTGCAAGTCATCACATATTTATTTATTTTTATTTCTCCAGTGAACATTAGCAGTATTACCAATACTCTGAAGTAGAAGAATAAGGACTCACACACACACAAAAAAGGGAAATATGATAGGACTAGTTGAAGTAAAGTGTCTGCATCAAGCACCACTGGTTGAACTAATATCAGAACATGATACTATACCTATAGCATCTATGTCAGCATGGTACTGCACCACAACACCATGTTGAGAGTAAGACTGATTAGCAGTGCTATCACAATGATAACACAGCTATTCTATTTTAAGGACACAGGCTACAATTTTTACATTATGCTGTAGTCTGTGGACAAATCAACTTATCTGGAGCTAGCACAAGACTCTTAGTACAGCGTTGGATGTAGTAGTACAGATGGAAAGAGAAGATACAGATTTTTACATCAATTTACATCCTGAAAATGCACAGGATTTAACGCAATTTTTGAATGGTTTGAGCACATAATACCCCTTAGAGATTATGAAAATGATCACAGATCTATATAGTTATATATGTTACCTATCTACACATCTATGTATCTATCTATCTGAAACGTGGTTCTAAGTAACAAAAATGCTTGACTAGATCTAAGTAGCTCAATTGAGACTAACAGCATTAGCCTTTAATCTTAATTAATTTTAAAAATAATTTGCTAATCTGCAAAATGAGCACTGGCTCTGTAGTTTAGATTTAGGATTAGGATATGTGTGTATTTATTTGCTAATTGTTTCCATTTATTAAAGATGAGGAATCCATGATTAAATTGAGTTCTAAATTCAACTTTGTCTCTGATCATTCCACTTAAGATAAGTGGATTCCAAATTATGGTACAAGTAAGCAGCATAGTTTCAACAGTATTATAGTGAAATACTAAATGTAGAAAAAGTTACATGTAGCAGATGATATATGAAGAAAAAATTATTACCCATATCTAGTAGGTGTTCTCTATACTGGTAGCTATTACACTGTAGTGTGTGGTAAATTTGATAAACATTAAATACATTTGTGGTGGGTTGACCTTGGCTGGATGCGAAGTGCCCACCAAGCTGCTCTGCCACTCACCATGATCTTCACCGCAGTCTGCCAGGAAATCTTTGCTTCCATGCCTGGAGCACCTCATCCCTCTCCTTTTTCACTCAACTTGTTGTCTGCAGAGTGGTTTCTCTCACATGTTTTCACTCTTGTTTTGTCTTAAATATCACAGAGGAGCTACCACAGTTGCTGATGGGCTTGGCCTTTGCAAGCAGTGGGTCCATCTTGGAGTTGGCTGGCACAGGCTCTGTCAGACATGGGTGAAGTTTCCAGCAGCTTCTCACAGATGGCACGCCTGTAGCCCCCTCAATACCAAAACCTTGCAATGCAAGACCAATACAACATTATAAAGCTGCTGTAAATGTGGAGCATCCTTTTACTTACTCCTGTGACCACAGTACAACTTATTTTTTACTTCCTTTACTTGCTTCTTGTCTTTTGCCTTTACTGGCACAAGCATCTCTTCATGTTGCAACCCCTTCCGTTTTCACACAATATTAAAGACGACTTTAGACAGAGAGATACATTTTGCAATAAGTTCAGTTGGCTTCAAAGTAGACATGTTTCCATGTATTGTGATGTGCATAGTAAATTGATAACTGACAATAACAAGTTAGAAATTTAGCAAGTTTTACAACTTGCCTGAAGTTATGTTTCAGTGATAATATATAGCCTTCTATGTAATACACTATTTTATGTGCATAGTGCCCATATTAGCATTTACAATATGCTGATACTGTTAAAATCTTTCACATATAGTGCATATCTCTACTTATTCTATTTCCTTACGTTACTATGCCTTACTGACACTGTTTCTTCACAATTTCTTACTCAAAATGTCCTCCTTCTTGTCTCAGTTCCACAAAATTCTATGAAAAACATATAATTTCTTTGAAATAGTCTGTCTCTTTTCTATGACGTATATATTGCACAGAGAGCAATGCACAACAAATGCTTTTGTAAAATGGGAAATGATCATCAATGTCATTATTATAATATAGATATAATATGGAACTCATGTTGCTGTCTTCAAACATGAGAAAGTATACTCCCTAGAGCTGGAAGAGAAGGCAGGACCAATTTTTCCAGTAGATGTGAAAGCTCACAAAATGTCTATTTTGAAGGTTAATGTTGTTGTGTGATTAGACAGTGAAAAACCTGACGAGCTGTTCTCACAAAACACCAAACTCAGATGACAAAAGTTTTTAAATAATAATATTATTCTACCAAATCACTGTTTTCTTAAATCATAAGGATCATGAAATCAACATTTATGTAAGTTTGGGGGTTTTTTTTGTTTGTTTTCCTATTTGTCTTAAAATCTCACAAGAATGGATGTGCTACAGGATTAACTCTAAAGAAAAACAGATATGATATATTCAGAGAAGTATTCTGCCTGCATGATTTCAAACAACTCAGGATCAAAGACATTTATTGTTTTATTAATGATATATAATTAACCAGCGATCAGTTAATTCTATATTTAGAGTAAATACAACCAATACAATAGATAAACCACCATAGTAGATATTTTAAAAATGTTAGTAAACACCTAAAAACTTCTGAATACCCTTCCAGAACTATTCCCAAGAGGCTCTCATCCTCTGCCACCGGCTGCACATGCGACATGCAGGCACACACAAACATGTGCCACATTCACACAGTGACAAATGCCACCCTCCTGGCCACGGGGGTTTCCATCACCCCCTCCCCATCTATGGAGGTTTCTCTCCTTTGAGAGATGCACCATGCCAACGCACCCACCAGATGAGGAGGTCCCCTGTGGGTGACCCTGCACTCTGAGGTGGGGTCCCTACATGCTGCTCCCATGCTGCCGTCCCACCACCGGGTACAGGCTGCTTCTGATGCTCCATGGGGAGGTTACACTGCCCAGCTTGGACAGAAAACAAAAGTTTCACTGTTAAGGAAAAAGAAAAGTTAGCCAGAGCATCAGATCTTGGCACACAAGGGGTTTTCCTGGGCTAGGGAAACACCAGGGCAGTGAAGAGACTCCTCAGGAGCCGTCAGCCCTCACAGGAGACACTGATGAGGCCTGGGCTTTGGCAGAGCAACCGTGACTGCCCCGACACCTACAAAAAGCAGCCTGGGTAGCACAAGCAATCACAGCGCTGTGACCCAAGTGGGCAAACAGGGGGTGGGGCATCAGCCAGGGGCTGGTGTGGCAGTTTGCACAGCAGTTTGTGTGTACACACAGAGAGGGTGCATCTTCGAAGGAGGGGCATTCCACTGGCTGAGTGCGAAACTTGAAGGAACACATAACCCAGCAACTGACCATCTGCACAGGTCAAGGGCACTCATTCTACCTGAGCCTCAAGGCAGAACGGTGGGCACTTCTCTGAGAGCAAAAGCTGCAGCTCTGGCTGGGGAGGGGCTGCACAATGTACCCCAGCAGTGATTACACCCAGATGGAGCTGCTGAAGGGAGAGTGTCCTGGTTTTCAAGTCTTTTAGCTTTTAATTTCTTTTTTCTAAAAATATAGAAAGTCATTGTTACAAGTCTGGATTTTCATATGACTATCATTTTGGTCTTGATTGTATTTTCCATTCCTTTTCCCTTTTATCCTTCTTCAAGTACTTATTCTTATACCTCCATTTTTAGGAAAATTCTCTTTTATTTAAGTTGTGTAAGAAAATTGCATCCTGCACAATTTTAATTGATTTGTCATTCTGTAAACAGTCATCCACTAAATGTTTTTTTTTTTTCTATTTTTTTTTCTTGGAATAACATTATTTTCCTCTATTGAACAGTGCACTATAAGGTTGTAGTCCTGCTATCAATACTCCTATGAATATTTTTTACTTAGAAAATCTGCTTATTTTAACAGTCTATGTCTATACTGCCAAATAAGAAATTAGAGTTCATTAACTTACCCACAGACTAGCTTTCACAGGCTGGCTTCTCTTCACTCTTCTTAGGCTCTATTGAAGACTAGCCATATCTTTTCTTCTTTACTCTTAGTCCCTGCTGTGCTCTTGCTCCCAGTTATGCACCTCTGTCTTCAAGGTGCTCTTATTTCTGTGTCCAAACCATAACAGGAAAAAAGTTAACAGTTAAAGAGTGTGGATGAGCAAGCATTTCATCCTATGAGTTGTTTCTGGTCTTATATTATTTGGCAGTGTAGATACACCTGGTGGGACTCTTTGACTGACTACTCTGAAGGGTCAGTGCTTATACCTGCCCTCATTGAAGTGGAAAATAAATGGAATGTATAATCTGAAGCCATTTGTGCCCCGATGTTTCAGACACTGTCATCCTTTCTCTCTGTGCCTCTCCATTCCAGCCTATATTCAACCAATCCCACCAAGATGAGAGCTCTGGGAGGGTTTTTTATTAAAGCCAAGGAAAAGTAGGTTACTCTAAGCTTTGTTAGAGCAAGTTATTCAAATTTGCTAAATTTATTTTGTCAGCTATTGGTACTTAAAATATTTATGACTGGAAAGCAGTATTTGAAGTAATTAATTTAGCTACATTTAATTAGATATTTCAGCACATTTAAAGGAAAAATAGACCATCATCTGTATGAAGGCAAAAGCATTTCAGATACAGTTGTTTACTAAAAGAGCAGTCACAGTTTTACAACTTTTTTCAACAAAGGGTTTTGTAGTATATTCTGTGACAAATGAATAGCTACCAAAATAAAATACATCACTCAGCAAATTTCTTACACTCTTTTATGCTAAATAGAGACTGTATGTTTGCAGGGTATTTTCTGTCAACACATTTTGTATCGCAAGTGGAATCTTTTAGTTTTCGTTAAGATGTCATGTTTCATTTTTAAACTACTTGACAACCTTTATGCTAACATGTCCTGGAAATAATATAAAGCCTGTAATGTCTGTCCACTTAAAGGACACTTGACTCAGGCCACAGACAGTGTCAGAAACACCAGAAAATAGGAAAGTTGTATTTTGGGGATTTTTTTTTTTTTTTCTAAAAAGGTTTGCGTGTTGTCTTTTTTTGTGTGTGTTTCAGTATATTAGCTGGAATAGCTGAGTGCTTGGACAGATGCCATATGATTTCATTAAGCAGTTATTGGTACTAGTATTCTTTAATCCATTGTGTCAGCTATACACAGCAGAAAATATTTGGAAAAGTTGTAATGAAATCATAAACTGTAACTGGACTTAAAACACTTTGTTTAAACTTTTCAAGTGGATCTAATAGAAGAATGACTGCAAATTTTGAAGATCATTTGCATTTCAAAGGAAAGAAAAGGTATAACAATACATACAAAAATATATTTCAGAAAAAGCAGTATTTCAGGAATATTATTTTGTTTCTGTTTTTCTATGTCAAAATCTGTTTTTTCAGCCCTTTTTCTTCATGTTTCTTGTTTATGCTAGTCTTCTTCATAATTGGCATAACTTTTGTCCCCTCAGATTACCCTCTCAAAAGTTACTTTCTGAAATTGAACAGCACTCTTTCACTCAACTTGTGAAAGTCCTGCTTGTTTTCATTTTGCTGCCTGCCTGCTCCCATAACAGTACATCTTAGTCATCAGTTCACCACTTTTGTCCTATGACTCCTAGGGAAGCATTCTAGATTATTTGCTTTCAAGCCCAATTGTTGGGTCAAAAAGACTGGCAGCAGGGAGACAGTTCATTTGCAGAGCACGTGTCAGGTGTAGTGAGCTTCCAGCAGCTAGGAGGCAAAGAAAGTTGGATTCACTCCAGGCATAAATTCTGTCCTGCTTTTTTTGCCAGCTCCTGGACACAAGTTGGTGTATTTGACTTACAACTAAGAGAATTTAAAAAAGCTAAATGTAAGCCATTGCCTATGGGGAAGGTGATCTTTCCCCAGAGCAGCCAGAAGTGATCTGAAACTCAAAAGATTCTGTTCTCTTACATACTGTATTTGCTACTTGTGTTGGAAGGTAGAGTGGTAAAATGGAGACATTGGAGAAATAATTATTGTAGTCTGCCTTTCATATTTAGTAGAGTAAGATATGCACTCCATAGGACAGTTTATCTGTACAGCTAAGTAGGTAACTACGATAGATCAGACTAATTTCTCTCTAAGGATGCCTATTTTTCTCCATTGAATATAAAAGAAATAAGGGCAGTCATTTCAAATATTGATGTTTATCTCTTAGACACCAAGACATATATAACAGTTAGGGAATCAGAGTTCACTGTGATGGGAATGTTTAGATGACTGATAATCCAGTCTAGTTTCTAACTTCAAATCAACAGTACTGGACTGACATTGACAACAGGCATCACCCATTACCAATTGTTATCACTATCTATGTGAAGTGGTCATTCTTTGATGCTCATATCCTACATCAGATGAGAGCACACTGTACCATGGAGTGGATGCTGTCTAGTTACTGCTGATGGCTATGGACCTTGCCATGTCCTTAGTCACCAAATGCAAATTGGCCAGACGTGAGAGCTCTTTAACGGGAAAAAAAACAGAACTGAAGAACAGAACTCTCTTCCCCATCATTCTTCTCACCACTGCTTTTTTTTATGTTCCTGACTCCTTCCCCAAAAGAAAGGGAGGGATCTTATCTTCTCCTAACATAGTTCAGCTTAAACTGGT
Organism: Chroicocephalus ridibundus; assembly: GCF_963924245.1. Classification (NCBI taxonomy): domain Eukaryota; kingdom Metazoa; phylum Chordata; class Aves; order Charadriiformes; family Laridae; genus Chroicocephalus; species Chroicocephalus ridibundus. Next base: position 55,715,999 of record NC_086284.1, read on the forward strand.
AACTAAGAATAGTTCAGAATTTGTCAGGCATCTTTCCTACTTCTTCTGAATCCTTTGTTTTTATCTTGCGAATTTCACTGTTTGCATATGTTTTCCAGTTTTCCTTTTGTGCAATTATGCCACAAGTTTTGTTTTGCTTCTTTGCCATTGTGTGTTACTTAAATACTTAGGTTTAATTATGCTACAAAATGTCAACGCACTGCTGCTGGATATGCTATTTTGGTGTGCTTATTTCTAGGTTCAGTGCAAATAAACACTATTTATACTTTACTTAGTTTGCAGTCTGTTCTGATTCCTGAGTGCAACAGACCTCTACTTTGGCTACTAAACTGACACAAATCTACTTCCTTCTCCAGATATGGCAGTGAACCATAAAATCTGAGAACAAATTCTTTCACTGCTATTATTTTACAGCTAAGCATATCTAGATGTGCAAACACATCTACCCCTGTAAAAACAAACAAACAAAAATAAACTGCCCTATGAGTATATATTCTGCTTCTGCTCTTTCTAGATAGCTTAATTTGGAACCCATAATACTCAGATAAGTGAAGAAAGACTTCATACAACATCTACCTTCAAGTTAAAACCATGACCATTTGTTTCTTTTCCCTATGTAGATCAGCTTCTTTAGCAATCAATATCAGTTTTCCCAGCAAAGGTATGGTTTTTTTTACTTTAGATAGTTTAATTGCTGTATCAGCTTGTCATTAATTTGTCTGCTGCCACTGTAGCTGGTCACACTACTTATAGTTTAAGCGTTACCATAGGGTCTGTTAGACAGGGCACTATACCGTATAACCTACCCTGTCATCTGAAGAGCATACTGGGCAGAACTTGTATGGACTGATGGAGCTATATCAAAATCCTATTGTTTTGATATTGTTCTAGCCCCTGTGGTTCAAGAATTTTAGCTGATAGCAGGAAACCAGCTCTTTTCACAGCTCCTGTGGAGTCTTGCTCAATAGTCTGGCAAAAGAGAGTAGCATTTTCAATAGATTTCCCTGAAAGTATTTGTTGGTGACAACTTGCCTTTAGCTGTGAAACTGTAAAACTGCCTCCACCTAAGTGACTGACCAGCCAAATATATTTAGATTTCTATTTATAAAAGGGCAGACTTTAAAATAACAAGTGTAGTTTTTCTCTGTCTAGACATAACCACAGGAAGCATGAGATATGACAAAAATTATGCAACGTACGTCACCACTCTAACTGATGTGCAGGTGCACTTGGCAAGAACCTTATAGTGAAACCCATAATGAAACCACACTCCATTTCATTTTCACCTGCTCTTTTGGTAAAGACCTATGAACTGCTGGCACATATTTGGCAGAAGTGGTGAGGAACTTGGATAATCATCCTTAGGTCAGTGGACAGTGCTGTCATTTGAGGTTTTTAGCAACTTTGAACCAAATAGAATTGACATTCTCTGTGCTTTTAGAATAAGAGACGTTTTGTATTTCAAACAGACTTTACTTGCACTTACATGTATGTCATGGTTTAACCCCAACTGGCATAGGACCACATAGCTGCTTGCTCACTCCTCCCCTCCCCCAGGATGGATGGGGCAGAGAATCAGAAGAGTAAAAGTGAGAAAACTCGCGGGTTCAGTTAAAGACAGCTTAATAACTACAGTGGAAGCTGTGCACACAAGCAAAGCAAAACAAGGAATTTGTTCACTACTCCCCATTGGCAGCCAGGTGTTCAGCCATCTCCAGGAAAGCAGGGCTCCATCATATGTAATGGTTACTTGGGAAAACAAAACACCATAATTCCAAGTGTTTCTCCCTTCCTTCTTCTTCCCCCAGCTTTATATACTGAGCATGATGTCATATGTCATGGAATATTCCTTTGGTCATCTGGGATCAGCTGTCCCTGTTGTGTCTTCTCCCAAATTTTTATGCACTTTCACTCTACTTCTAGCAGGGCAGTATGAGGAGCAGAAAAGGCCTTTGCTTAGCAACAACTAAAAACATAAGTACGTTATCAATATTATTCTCATCCTAAATCCAAAACATAGCACTATACCAGCTGCTAGTAAGAAAGTTAACTCTATCCCAACTGAAACCATGACAATGCTTTAAACTGAATAATAAGAATAAATTGATGTGATGAGTACGGCAAGCCACAGTTTAGGAAGAAGAGTCATAAACATTTCTGCAGATCTTATTGTATCTACATTTTCAAAAAATTGGAAGTCTGCAGGAAGATAGACTTTTGTGATTCAGGTGAGGATGCAAGCCTTCGCCTCCTGCTAACTTCACTTTAAAAGCTCTTTGGCATTAGTCAAATTTATCTCATACATCATTCTCTTCTGTGGGCAAAAGAGGGAAATAACTTTTCAAAACAAAAGTGTTTCAAAGTATTTTGAAAAGAAAAAAAAATCATAGAATCATAGAATTGCCTAAGTTGGAACGGACCTTTCAGATCATCTAGTCCAACCATCAACCTAACTGATAAAAATCATCACTAAACCATATCTCTAAGTGCTATGTCTACGCGTCTTTTAAATACCTCCAGGGATGCTAATTCCACCACTTCCCTGGGCAGCCTGTTCCAATGCTTAATAACCCTTTCAGTGTAAACATTTTTCTAAATATCCAATCTAAACCTTCCCTGGTGCAACTTGAGGCCATTTCCTCTTGTCCTATCACCTGTTATTTGGGAGAAGAAACAGACCCCCACCTCTCTACATCCTCCTTTCAGGTAGTTATAGAGAGCGATAAGGTCTCCCCTCACCCTGCTTTTCTCTAGAGTAAACAACCCCAACTCCCTCAGCCGTTCCTCATAAGATTTGTTTTGCAGACCCCTCACCAGCTTCATTGCCCTTGTCTGGACACAGTCCAGCACATCAATGTCTGTCTTGTAGTGAGGGGCCCAAAACTGGACACAGTACTCGGGGTGGGGCCTCACCAGTGCTGAGTACAGGGGGATGATCACTTCCCTAGTCCTACTCACCACACTGTTCCTGATACAGGCCAGGATGCTGTTGGCCTCCTTGGCCACCTGGGCACACTGCTGGCTCATATTCAGCCAGCTGTCAACCAACGCTCCCAGGTCCTTTTCTGCCAGGCAGCTCTCCAGCCACTCTTACCCAAGCCTGTATCGCTGCATGGGGTTGTTGTGGCCCAAGTGCAGGACCTGGCACTTGGCCTTGTTGAACCTCATACCATTGGCCTCAGCCCATTGATCCAGCCTGTCCAGATCCCTCTGCAAAGCCATCTTCCCTCAAGCAGATCAATGCTCCCACCTAACTTGGTGTCGTCTGCAGACTTACTGAGGGTATACTCGATTACATCGTCCGGATCATTGATAAAGATATTAAAGAGAACTGACCCCAATACCGAGCCCTGGGGAACTCCACTTGTGACTGGCCGCCAACTAGATTTACCTCCATTCACCACCACTCTCTGGACCCGACTCTCCAGCCAGTTTTTTTACCCAGTGTAGAGTACTCCCATCCAAGCCATGGGAAGCCAGTTTCTCCAGGAGAAAATGTCTAAATTCCTCATGGAATGAGAATTAGGCAAAAACACAGTGAAAATTTGTAACAGAATTTCACATAACTAACTGAAGGCCTTCAGAATTTAAGTGACTGATATATGTTACTTGCATGGGGTGTCTCAGGATGGGATTAACTGTCTTTAGAAAGAATTTCCCTTAGGAAGGAAGGAAACCAACATTTCTACCTTAAAGTAGAGCTATCACTTTTAAATCCTTGAAGTTGGATATTATTAATTACACCCTAGAGGTTTATTCTAAGTACTTTTAATGTAATATACACCTTTTCAGAGCAGTTCAAGATGGGAGAATTGTGCCAAACAGGCCAGTCTACATAATTTTATTGTATGCCAGCATTTCCTCAACATCTGTCCTTAAAGAAATCCAGACACAACCACGTGAACAAGATAGCTCAAACTGATATATTCTGCCAGTGTCTAGGTGCAGTCCTAGGAAGAAAGTCACTTTGAGAAAGAAGGATAACACCCAGTAAAGCTGGCTGGTAAAAAAAAAAATTACACAATTTTAAATTCCAGAATTTGAATATTTTTTGCACTAGTTTGGGAACAGAAATAAATACAACATTTTGTCATTTTGGACACGCTTATCTGAGATTAAGTGAATAATGATTTTACACAATGTAATAAAAACACTTCAGATAATGTAAAGGACAGAATTTAAACAGCATATTTGCTATTAGTCAAAGCAAATGTAGTAAAAAAATCCAACAAAATCTTTTTTATTAGATGTCAGAAAAAAAAAAACAACAAACAACCTTGTTTTAAACATCCTGTTTTGATGGTGTTGCTTTCCCAATATAAAATTGATTTGTGATTAAAGTTTTTTCCTAACCAGCTCTAAAAATGATCTCTACTTTAGTTAAAACAGTTTGTTATTTTCTTCTAGGTTGTATTTCAAAGTACATGGGTGTGGATATTTAAAACAACGTTGTTTTTTTTCCAAGAAAATCTAGATGTATAACAGCTAATTTGAACATATTTTTAAATATTTAACATAATAAAAAAAAAATTAAGTCATTAAAATTTACTTTATCTTTTTTTCTATTTTCACTTTTCATTCACTTCCTCAGTTTCTATGAATCTATTACATGTGCTTATTCCTAGTTGCTTATATTGTTAAACACTAATTATATATATGTGTGTATGTATGTATATAATTAATCTAACTTTTAACTTCCAAGATTAGTTCAGAAATACAGTTTCTCTTCTGAATTCTCTTCTGTATTCCCTTCTGAATTTTCCCCCTTTTTTTGTTAGGTATCTGTCATGGATGGAGTGATGCACTTCAGTCACAAGAGAGAAGCAATAATATACTTACTGATATAAACTGGCGATGCAACAGTTTGATAGTAAATGCAACAGTGGTTTAACAAGGTTTGATGGCAAGGTACACTTTGTTATTTACTGCATAGAGGACAGGGTCAGACAAAACTGTTAGGGAGACCCTCCCATTGAGTTACGAGGCTCAGTGAAGACCCCTTTGCTTTCTAAACTCCTTCTCAGAGAAGGAGTCAAGGTGTGACTGGATCCAATTCTAGTCCCAGACTTGATCACTGCTTTACATCTAAAGGATTCTATGTGCACAATAAATGTAAGATATAATCTTAGTGAAGCTTCAAAGTTTAGCATGCTATTAGTCATTTACCAAAGATCTGTTGCAGCAAGGAAGTTCGAGGAGAAATCTTGAGAGGCCTCCCTACCCAAGGGGAGATCCTGGTGTATAGCCTGCTGCCACGCAAGAGAGCTCAAAGGGCTCTTGGGCTGTTCACTAATTATGGGAGTAAGATAATTGATTTATAGTCATATTTGCATATTGACCACAGTATCAGTACTATGGTTAGGTGGGCACATTCCTCAAGTTAGCCATTGGCTATGGTGTTGTTATCTGTCTACCCTGAATCCTCTTTGAGCTGGATGCAGCCATCATGATCAGATGCATCCTTTATGACTACCACTGGTGGTTATTGCTTAGGCAGGGTTATGGGTTATCCACCCAGGCTTATGGGTTATCCAGGGTTATCCACCATTCATATCTCTATTACCTCTCTTGCTTTTCCTTGATTTTGTCTATTTTCTCTTGGTAATTTTATATTTCTTGCATCTTACAATATTCCTATTTTATCTTTAATCTTTTATTTCCATTCCTCTAGTGAGCTCATTTTTCAAAGAAGCAGTAAAGCCTTTGCTATTTTGGATTTAGCTTCCAAACAAGCAAATTTAGTGAATGAAGTCAGAACTGTCCCTTCTCCTTCTTTGTGATAAACATTCCTCTTTTCACTAGCTACAGGGGCTGGAGTGAAAGTGGAGGATTTTTTCTGATCTACTGTTAATAATAAGAAAGGCAACTTTTCATAAAGAAAATAAACAATATAGATAAATTCTCAAAGGACTCTTATTGAATAAGTGTGGTGCTATAGGACTCAATATAGGAAGTAGGAATAGAGGTGAAGTACCCAGTGTTCTAAACAGTGATTTTCACTTTCCAATGTAACTGTCCTGGTTTCAGTTGGGAAAGAGTTAATTTCTCTTTCTAGTGATTGCTGTGAAAGGAGCATCAATGATACATATTGGTTTTAGTTTTTGCTAAGTGATGTTTACATTATTTGAATACTTTTTTTTTCAGCTTCCCGTAGAAGAACAAACAGAATGATGGAATAGCCAATGAAATTTTCCATACCACAGACATCATGCTCAGTATATAAACGGGGGCGGGTTAGATAGGGGACGGGAATCCGTGATCACTGCTCAGGACAGTACCAATTCACTGAGCTGTGGTGTTATTATTAATATTATTAGTTTTATTTTTTCCTTTCTGATTTTTTTCTATTAAACTGTCTTTATCTCAACCAACGACTTTATTTTTCCTTTCCCTTCAGTTTCTCTTTCTTCTCCATTGTGGGGGAAAGGAGGGGTGAGTGAGCAGCTGTGTGGTGAGGGTAAAACCATGACAGTAACATATGCTGTATTTTTAAGGTTAACGGCATAAACGTGAACTTCAAAGTAATTGTTTTTTTCTAGGTTTTTGTTGTTTAGGTGTTGCTGTGTTTTTTTTTTTTTTTTTTTACTAAATAAAAGTTAATCATATAATATGAAGCTATGACCTTTGTTATGGTATGGAAGCAGATGGCTAGAGCTAGCAGAACATGAGAAACTGCTGCAGGCAACATTGGAAATGGCTGCACATTATAGGTAACAGGTCAAGACGCCAAAAAAAATAGTGCTGTGAGGCATGTCCAGGTAACACAGTTCAGGGGGAGACATGCAAGAGATGGATGAACAAGCACTGGGGACCTGTTGAGGAAAAGAATCTCACATATACTTTACAGATGGGTGAGGTTAGCAATTATACTAAATGTTTCTGCTCACATGCATGTTATAACTAATATTTTCATTATCAAGCAGATATGAGAGTTAGGATAAGGAGTCTGTACTGAACTTACTCTTAACGCAAAAGAGGCTAAACTGACTTGCATAAGATCTGAAACATGAGCCCAGAAAAAAACCCTATCTGTAAGCTGGGGGCTGCATTGGTATTTCATCAGACTGGACATACATGCAAAAGTGACCTTAGGATTCCCATTGATGAATGTAGATAAGAAGAGGAATAACAAGCTTGGTCTCCTAGAGGGGAAATAATTCCTCATTGCTTTGTTAGTTGGCACCATCTCAATTGATGAAAAGGCACTTTTGGCAGCCTGTATGGAGATTATGTTTTCATCGTTCTGGCTAAAATGAAAGCAATGATGAGAAAAGAAATCAGAATCAGCAGTGACAGAGATCAAGAAATGTTGAGACAAAAGAAGCAGCAGCAATCACTTATCCACCAGGACAAGATTCAGCCTAAAATCAGGAGCAGACTAAATCTGAAATGACTGAAAAAGGGCATTCATCAAAGAGAAATTAGTAAATGAGAAAAAAAACCAGCCACCCAAACTCTCTTAGCCTGTCCTCATAGGAGAGGTGTTCCAGCCCTCTGATCATTTTTGTGGCTCTCCTCTAAACCTGCTCCAATAGGTCTATGTCTTTCCTATGCTGAGGACTCCAGACACAGTACTCCAGATGGGGTCTCACCACAGTGGAGTAAAGGGGCAGAATCATGTCCCTCAACCTGCTGGCCACGCTTCTTTTGATGCAGCCCACAATACTGCTGGCCTTCTAGGCTGCGGGCACACATTGTGGGCTCATGTCTAGCTTTTCATCCACCAGTACCCCCAAGTCCTTCTTGGCAGGGTTGCTCTCAATCCCTTCATCCCCCAGCCCGTCTTGATACCAGCGGTTGCCCCAACCCATGTGCAGGACTTTGCACTTGGCCTTGTTGAACCTCAGGAGGTTCACACAAGCCCATTTCTGGAGCTTGTCCCGATCTCTCTGGATCGCATCCCTTCCCTCAGGTGTGTCAACCACACCACTCAGCTTGGTGTCATCTGCAACCTTGCTAAGGGTGCACTTGATCCCTCTGCCTATGTCATTGATGAAGATATTAAACAGTACTGGTCCAAATATGGACCCCTGAGGGACACGAACACAGCCCAGTAAGTCAAATAGATTTTATTTTAGCAAAAAACACTGCTAAATAAAGTTTGAGAAGCAAGAAAAATGCAGCGGTCTACCTGTGGATGAAACAATCATTCCAGAATATTGTCTCAATAGTGGCCAATACAACTTTGATATCAAAAGGCGCATGACCATTGACATCTATGACCCCAGGAACACCACAGCAAGCAGCTGTGGCTAGAAAAAGAAACAAAAAGGCTACGGAAAAAACAAAATCTATTAGAAAGAATAAACCAAAGACACCAAGAAGATAGTGCAAGAATAAAATGATTTTGTGTTTTGAAGAAAACTACTTTTCTATTCAGATAACACAGCATGAAGAATTTAGTTCTCAAGTATGAACGCCACAAAAGACATGCATGAATATCTGTGGCACTTTGATGAAATTTCATAAGTTGGATACAGAAGGAAAACAGACCAGAGAATGAACAGCGTTGGCTAAGACTTTCAAGGCATCATAGAATTGAAAAAAATAAGTAATAGACTGTTTCTTCGTTTTAGAAGAGGTTCCCATTTCCTCCAGCATCAGTCTGCCTGCAAGATAGTCACAGGATTCTGTACATTGATGTTAAGCTATTTTTGCTCATAGGCTTTGATAGCATTGTATACATGCTCTGCCTTAGCAGATGGTGTTTAATTCTAATCTTCTGTTCTGTGGAAACAATACCATACAAGTGAAGATTTGCCTTGAGGTTGTCTCTGCAATATTTCATTGGCTGACCTCTCAGCCATTCATCGTATTTTAAAAAGTGACAGAAAATAGCTTCAGGCAATCTCTCTCTTGATACACGTAGCAGACTTCTGGACAAGAACAGACAAGCCTGCAGGATCACTGGTTCGATGCTCAGTATTTGACAACACTCTAAAATATTAGTGTATGGAAGCTTATCCTACCATTTTATACCAGCAAGGGCACGAAGAAAACATAAATTGACTAAGATGGTTGATGTGATGGATGAAGACTGTTCAAATTCTGTAACTGTACAGAAGAATAATGATTATAACTGGGCCATGACAGATTTTACATGAAAGAAAGATTTTAATAAATCTTTAAGTATATGCACACTTATTTTTTACCCCCTGAAACATGACAAATTTGTTGTTAAGATAGCTACCCAATAGGGACCATTTCAGAATACATCCTCTATGAGATAGGACACTTTGAATTGAAGAAATGGCATCATCGTGGCTCTCACAATTTTTCTTTGTCCACAAAACATGACTGGGGAGTTTTAGGTATAGCACCATTCTTTTCTGTGCTATACCTTTTCCACTGTCAACCCCATACAAGCAATTTATTTCCCAAAAAATGCATTTTCAGAGTAATAAAATCTATTCTATATTCAACTATGGTTTTCCTTGGTTTTGTTTGTTCTTCTGTTTAAAAAGTAATATTATGTCTTTCTGAACAGCCTATTGACACAAATGTCTGTGCTGAAATTGGAAGCCCAAAGGTAAAATACTGTTTGGCTTGAGGAGAGAGATGAGACACTCTAAAAGTCAGTCCCGAATACACAGAATAAGTTTTCTCCTTTGAGTGTAGGTAACAATTTCTTAAGACTTCATTGGGCTGACTAAATTCACTCTTTATACACTTTCTGTTCCCTTTATTCTGTACATACACTTAACCTTAATACTTGTAATTGTTTTTTATGTCCAAAATTTCTGAAAAATATAATAACAAGGTCTTACATTCAGTTGAGTCATTCTATGATTTGAGATACTTGATCTAAAGGCAAAAAGCCTCAAAACCATCTGAACACAAAACACCCGTATTTAAGTATAACCCAAAGGGCATAGTGTTCAGTGCTTTATCTTAATGTTATGTTTTTGTAAAAGCATAGGCTTTGTGCTTCCTTATATGTGTGTTTTGTCCTAAGTATTTGATGGGAGGTTTAAATTGAAAGTTACGAAGATGATAACCATGAAAGAAAATAAGATTAGAATATTTATTGTCAGTGAAGTGGAGAAAAATCTCTTTTAAGACCAAGACATTTCTTTCAGTTTCCTCCAATCAAGAAAGAGAATAATAACCTAAATGGCCCACTGACAGCTTTACCAGTTAGGAGGTCCTGAGCACAATGTGTAGGTAAGTGTAATGAATTCAACATTGCACAGAAGGCTGGACTCACAATAAATCTGATAATTAGTCTTCTGCACCTACACAGTAAATCTTCTTTGTAGAGCTTGCTTTGACTGTGCAGATCCGTGCTTTAAATTGAAAATGAGAGGGTTTATTTCCCTTTCAGTTCAGCAGGAAAAAAAAAAATCCCAAATATCTATATTTGTCAAAAACAGTTACATGTTATTGTATTCAAAAGATCTTTAATGTAAATAAACTATTAATGGGGAAAAAAAACATTGATAAGTTCTAGTTACGACCAAGTATCATGTAGTGATTTACATAAACTTCACTTATTTCTTGAATGCTTATGACATTGAGTCTTGGGATTTAGGTTGGCAGTTATTGTATACTTTAATATATATTTTCACATAATAACTTCTGGTTACCTTTAAAGCTTGACTAGTCTAGTGGAAGATGTCCGTGCCCATGGTAGAGGGGTTGGAAGTAGATGATCTTTGAGGTCCCTTCCAACTGTAACCATTCTATGATTCTATGATTCTATGATTCTATAATTCTATGATTAACTAAAGCCCAGAAGAGAATAATAATTGGGAAAAAGCAATATACGAAGTAAGACTGTAGAGTCCTAATGTAGGTGTTTATATTTTCTCATTTACTTCTGAGATCATTGTGTAAGATCTTTTAAAAAAAGACTCACTTCAGCTGTCTAAATATTGATGGTTATTTTTGATGCTTTAGGGTTTCTGCGGCAGCAGCACAAGACTGTCAAACATTATGAAGGACCTGTGGGAGAGTTGCGTTCTTCTGGAGTGGCAGATGGAGGTCAGAAGAATACTTAGGCTCATAAAATGGCACCAGGAATCTTTGTCCAGGCAATTTGTTTTTCAAGTAGTTGAGAGAGTCAAGAGATCTTAGAGAACTGAGTCAGCTGAACAAATATAATTGTCTATAACCACAGTGTTTCTGAAAGGGTATATACTTTCTGGTACTTCATCAGTGGTTGAAGGAAAATGAGATCTTGTCAGCTGTATGAGTAATAAATTCTAATTATTCAATCTGACTTTCTGAAAAGACAGGAGTTTCCTGTTGCATATGTAGTAGCTCCTTATACGGAAGCACATAACTGAGAAAAATAACCAACTTTATTTTAAAATTTCCATGATAGAAAATATTTTAAAATCACTGAAAATTCCTTGATGGCTAGTTACTCTCACTCTTAGAATGTCTGGTTTTCCAGTCGTTATACCTTCCATTATCATTCCTTGCTTTTCTGCTATACTGCATAGCCATCTAATTTCATATTCTTGTTCCTCATGTAGGTCACAGATTTATAGTCTGTGATTTATTCAGCAATTTAATCTTGCTCAGAATAAACTAGATTCATGCAGACCTTGAATTGCTTACAATAAGGCACACTTTCAGATCCTTTAATGATTTTCCTGTCTCTTGTCATTTTTTTTCATATCTCAGTATTCTTTAAATGGTTCCTACATACACAAAAAGGTTCTTTTGAAGTGTTTAAATCTGAACTGGACAGACCATTCAAAAGCAGTCACTCCAACACCGGTTGTTGAAGTAATACAACATTTTTATTTAATATCTCTGTGGTATTATCCTATACCTTATCTGGTTCTAGATGGTCCCTGTAGCAATACTTAGAACGTTGACTTTTCTTCTTCTTTTTTTCTCTAGATATTTCAATTCTACTTTTGGTTTCTGTGGAAATTCCACAGATATAATCAAATCCTGTACTTACAGAAAAATTAACATCGTACCATTCACAACTGGTACCAGAAGATATAAATTAGGAGCTCTGACAGCTTCTTGCTTAAAGGAATGGTTTGCATTCAGATCTGTGAATGAGATTTAGTTTTAGAAAATACGCTCCTCTGTTCCATAGATTTGCTCAATATAATAGCAATTAAATATGTGGCTTAAATCTGTTGAACAAATGTCATCACACCACCAGCTAAAATAAGCTTGAACAATGACATAGAATTATTTCCTTATTAAGGGTAGACACTTTGTTTGTTTTCCACAATACATTGACTGCTTTTCTTACTGATCAGCTCTGACCTACTTGTCATCAAGAAATCATCTTCATAGATGTTTACCATAGTAAAATAACAGAATTTAACATGGAAGATCAGTTTTGAACTTCAGTGTGACATCTTAGGAGAACACAGCAAAAAATATTTAAGCCAGGAGGATGTCCTAGGAAATAATGTGTGCCAAAGGCACAGAGAATTCACTGCTAATAGAAAGATTGATTCTAATGGTGAATTTTTACACCCACGGCAGAAGCCACCAGTTGGAATTTTCCTTATTAGATACTTACTACATATTCCGCACCCCTCGAGGATCCTAATTTCACTATCTCTGACTTTCACATTATGAAAGCTGAGTCAAATAATCAAAACATTTCTTCCAGTAGTTAACCTGGGAGAACCTTGCAGATGTATTCTTGTCTTTGATACTTTCTACTGTGTCTGGATCCCACAAAGAGAGCTATTTCATGGATAACTTCTGGGTATTACAGTGTTCGACAGTTCGACAGTTTCAGACATCTGAATGCTAGTACCTCTTCTAAGTACAGGTATTCAGATGACGATATCCGTTACTGAAAAAGGAAAAGCAGAAATAGCACCTAAAATTTAGGTTTGGGTTTTGTTTGTTTTCCAGGTATATGTCCTGACCAAGTCTACACAGCTATTTGTGTATCACATCCCTAATCATGATGTTTTACATGCATACAGCTTCACAAAGCAGATCCTCAAAAAATTTGAGGCAAATATATAAACAGTACAAGAAAAGCTGAAGGCTTGATTATATATGCCTAAAACCAGGTTAATTAAGAGGTTAGTATTTACTTGGACTACTAATGCCATTTATTTTGGACAACAAAGAAAGGCTAGAATTTGTAAATGTCTTTTGCTTACGTTTAGGTATATTTGTCTGGTGTTCCCCCAGTTTGTGACATTACTTTTTTGTTTGATATGGAACCTATTTTCTTATTTCATTAAAATTCCTTGCACTGATATTAAAAAGATCATCATCTCGCTAAGCATACATTCCACTAAATTGTAGGGAATGTTTGATAACAAACTTTTTAAAATTGTTTCCCAAGTAGCAGCTATGCTCCACAGTTCAATTTTGTGCAAGTGGCTTTGAAAACGATTGAAAACAACGTTGAAGTGAGTCAGACTAAAAAATACCAACACTATTTATTCAGAAAAAAATATTACATAGAGTTTTTAGCAACATCGGGGCAATTCTGAAAATATGATTATGGATAGTTCTTAGATGTTGTGTCTGAAGGATTCTTCTCCTTGAAATACAGCCCTTTCTTTATCTGTTCTTGAATTAATAGTTGCGAAGACTCCTACGTTAATTCTGTATTTCAAACACAGTCCTGGCCCACACAATGCCCATAGATCATGAACAGAAGTCTGTCATTAAGCATAGGCTTTCATCAAGCTTTGGGCTTGAATTTTTATAGTGCTTAACAAAAGATTACTGCAAGGCACTCTGTATTATTCTGTGAATGAATCAATGGAGAAAATTGATACTTCTATACCACAGAAGAAAGTGTAAATAAGTTAGAAGGCTACATTGTTAATTTCCCTATGTGATATTGCTCACTGATTTGTCTTCTACATGTACACATGCACACAAATCTTTCGAACTAAAAATGGAATAAGTTTGAGGCTTATTTCACACAATATGACTAAATACAAGTTCCTAAATAAAAGGACAAGAAGACAGAATTTGCTTAAAAAACAGATTTAAATATTACGGGATTCTACAATAAATGGGTCATAATGTAGAGTGAATAATACGTACTTAGCTAAGTTTGAAATTACATTTTGGAATTTTATTATAATAAAACATTTAATTCTATGTATTATATTTCATAATATAGCAATAAATTATTGGTTTATTATACGAATTAAACTGTTTCTCTTATTATATGTATTGTGAACATTAGCTAATCAATTTTTATATTTTTAAAATCCTGCTAACGCATAAAAGGATAACAGCCTAGCGACAGAGCTCTGCAAAGGTTGTACTTAATTTAAGCTACATTATGACTTATCACAGTAATAACAAGGTCAATAAACATTTAGAGCTGGATCCAGTATGTAAGATAGGAACTTGTAGCTGAAGTACAATGTTTGGGTTTAGGTAGAAGGCTCTCATGGTGCAATAAGAAACTGAGACATTTAAAATCTACACAATATACAGAGCAGACTGGGCATCTTAGGGGGATGGTCCAAAAAGACTGGTATAAGAGCTATATCCCGTCTTCTTCCCCAAGCCCTATTCACATTCTTGGAAAATCTCTTTTCTTGGTTTTCAGATACCGATTCCACTTTATTTGAATGAACCTACATTAGATCATGTTTAGCCATCAGGTTTTTATGAAATAACCTAATTGTTAATCATCAAGAAAAAATCTTGGTTTACCTTTTGTTAAAAGGTGTTCAAATCGTTATTTCTGGCATCCAGGACAGTTTCTTACCACCATGCTATAGACTAAGTAAAATCACACAGGGTTAGATTAGCAACCTATACACAAGGTTAGATCATGACTGTTGAATTCATGATACTGTACAGAAGATAATGAAAAATTTATGTGACTAAAAGAACAAAACTCAGTACAGCACAGATCTGTAGGTTATTGCTTAATGCATTCAGAGAAAGAATTTTTCTCTTTTCTTCAGTTCAAAAATAAGTGTAGAGGTACTGGATTATCTTTGCAGATACAATTTATAATAAGTTTTTGGTAAATAAAAAAATCACCAATAGTAATGCAAATGAGGTATACCTCATTTTGTCTCATACTCTGGTTATGAACAGATTGTGGGTCAGAGTCTTTTCCCTGTGAGCTTCTAGCTTAAAGCCACAAATTAGAAATAAAATCAGAATTATTAATGTAGATACTGACATTTCCACAATTGATTCTTTCTGTCTTGCAAAGTTAGTGTAAGTTTGTTTAATTTCCACTGAAATGTCTGTGAGATCACATTAAATAGCAAGCAAGATCACTTGAAGCAATATTACTTTGCTTCTAGAAGGAAGTTTATCAGGCCTTTTTTATAGACATTTTGATTTCAGCAGCTTTCACTACAACTGTAACATACTATTCATGTATTTGCTTGCGTTCTGCAAAGTACATCAACTGACTTTATTGATGAAAATAGACAGGAAAAACAGAATTTAGAAAACCAAGCATATTTTGTATGGTCACGATGTTTTCATAAAACTACCAAGGAGAAAAAATATAGTCAACAACTTAAGACTGAGAAAAAACAGTACTCTAACTGGTTTTAATGCTTTAAAATATAGTTTAAAAATTTTCTTCAAAAACAAGTAAGCAGTGAAAATATTTTAAGAATAGCCGATAATTATCTTGTCTAGAGCCAATAGGCAAGACTGCGGTTTCCAACTTCATTTTAAGTAAGAAAAAGTAGAATTATGAGCATAAAATGGCTAAGGAAAATTGCTGTTAATAACATAATAAAAGTGATATGGATTTTGTCAACAAATTGACATTCTTTAGAGAAGTAAGATAATTATCTAATCGATTGATGTTAAAAGACTGTGGCAGAACACATCCAGTATATTTGTATGCTTCCAGTTGTTTACTACTAGTTTATTCAACATTGATTATCAAACACACTATTGATGTATCTGATTTTTTAGAATCTCTTGAAATTTGAACAAAATAAATTCCTGTAGATTGTTCTTTTGTGTGATGTCACAAAAACTTAGTTTTATAAAGAGTTCCTCCTTTCCAGTCCAGGGAAGACACCCTGAGAACCTTTAAGAGAGCTAAACCAAAACACTATCTCTTTACAGGTGGTCTTAATACATAAAAGCTACAGAAAATGGCTTTAACTCTAACAATGTGGTCATCTTGGGCAGTCAAAGTTTCATACTTATTAACAGAGCCTTACCTGTGCTTTCTCACTAGTTAACATTTGTCTTCATGCAGATGCATCAGTCAAGATTTACAGTCCTGTTGTTGACAATAAGAAGGAGGAATCTAGGTATGAGCACTGGAGTGAAAACTCAGTCAACAAAAAGTTGCAAATCAGAACAAATTAATAACTGAATAGGAGCTGATAAAGGCAAGAAAAGAGAACATAATGGATAAAATAGTTTGAGGGTTAATAAAGAAAACTGTAATCTTAAAGGACTTTTATCAGTGGAAATAGAAGTTCAGGTAGGGTGAGGGTCAAAAGAAGAAGTGATAGTATGAGAGACTAATTCAAAAGAATATACTTCGTATTACTGTGGTGACAGGGCAATCTCACCCCATTCAAAGCCCTTTTTTTTTTTTTGACAAAATAGAAAAAATAGAAGAGAGACACAACAGATGTACTAAGAATTTGTATTCTAGATAGCCAAAGTTTGGAAAAAGAAACACAGACCTTCACAGAGAAATAATTTCTTTCATATCACCCAAAAGATGAATGGCAGAACTGAGACTGAAATTGACATCTTCTAAGTTGAATCCAGTCCCTTGCTTTGCATTTTTTCTCATGTCAGAAAAAAAAAGAGTTTTAGAAGAGTTTGCAAGGTTATGTGAGATGCTAAAAAGTTCTGAGTAAAATTCCAAGGAATATATTTTCTTTCAGGTTCCAATGTAGAAATATGAGCTCTTTAAATTGTTATAGACGTACATGCATTCTTTTAGGCTTGCATTTCGGGATTTTTCCCCTTTCACTTCTGTTCCTGTGCCTGAAGTGTATCACTAGGTGAGCACTATAACAAAAAAAGGAATAAAAGTAAATTAATCAGCAATTATTATTAAGAAAACCTTCATATTTGTTTTAAAGTTTACAGTTTTTTCCTGAAGGTTTTATCCAATTCCGTGATGAATAGGAAGAGCAATATAGCATAGAAAAAAAAAAATGTTCAGAAGACTTTATTGATGAAAAAAGGTATTCTGCTTTTCAAAGATAAAAATTTAGGGGTTTTGTTTCAGTGTAGACTTAGCTCTTCTTAATGTAAACTTCTTAAGGGTGGTTGTTTTATTGTTTGTTGTTTTTTTTTCCTTCCAAACCTTTGTGTACCCTTTGTGACATATAAAATTTAACTATGAGCAAAAAGACAATGCACCTGATACGTGGACTCAAGATTTTATTGCTAGTCCAATATCACTATGGCAAAACTGTCTCTTGTAAAGTGACTCCCATATACCAGCAACCAAAATTAACACAAAAGGCTGAGAAAATAATAAGGCAGTTCTAACATTAATAATAAAGTTACATAATCTTAAAACTGCTGCTCTTACCTGAAGTACCTTTCTGGTTGGCCATGGGTTCCTGAGGTTTTTGACTCTTCTGCCGTACGTTACTGGGAGATGGTTGTCCTAGCAATGTCGTGGCTGCTGAGCTCCTGCTAAGGTCAGTGTCACTGCTTTTGTCATTTTTCTTTTCTGCTGTTTCTCAGATTTTTGCATCTTTCCCATTGGTCAGCAATTCTATATGATGATAATTATTTTCTTACTCTAGACTGCTGGGCTTTTTCCTAAATTGTATGGCTTGTGTGGCGTGAATAAGCATTAGATCACAAATTTCAGTAGGACAAATCCAAATAAGTTCCAAGTCCAAGGATTAAGCATAGAAAATAGGGCTGATGCTTAATCAATACCCCTGTAACACCTGACTGACATTAAAAATCTGTTTTGGAGCTAAAGCAAGCAGGAATCGCAACAAGTTTTTGGGCTAAGACAAGGTCTAGTGACTAGTGCTCTCTACTAGCAGTGACAACACCGTATTTGATGGGCCACAGTGCTACAATACATTCAGAAATAAAAGACATTTCAAATGTTTTGCATATTCATTTTATAAAAAATAAAAAAAAAGTTCTAGATCTGCTACACTCTAGAATCCAATACAAAACTGAGTATCAGGCCCAGTCAGCATGGGCTCATGAAAGGCAGGTTCTGCTTGACTAACCTGATCTCCTTTTATGACAGGGTAACCAACTTAATGGATGAGGGAAAAGCTGTGGATGGTGTCTACCTTCACTTTAGTAAAGCCTTTCACACTGTTTCCCACAGCATTCTCATGGAGAAACTGGCTGCCCATGGCTTGGATGGGAGGGGTTAGGGTCTCAAAGAGTTGTGGTGAATGGAGTTAAATTCAGTTGGCAGCCAGTTCCCCAGGGCTCAGTATTGGGCCCAGTTCTGTTTAAGACCTTTATTGATGATCTGGACGAGGGGATCAAGTGCACCCCTTGGTGCACCCAATACCAAATTGGGCAAGAGTACTGATATGCTTGAGGGTAGGATGGCTGTAGAGAGGGATTTGGGCAGGTTAGATTGATGGGTCAAGGCCAATGCTATGAGGTTCAACAAGGCCAAGTACCAGGTCCTGCACTTAGGTCACAGCAATCCCATGCAACACTACAGGCTCAAAGAATTGTGACTGAAAAGCTGCCTGGCAGAAAAGGACATGGGGGTGTTGCTCAACAGTTGGCTGAATGTGAGCCAGCAGTGTGCCTAGATGACCAAGAAGGCCAATAGCATCCTGGCTTGTATTGGGAATAGTGTGTCCAGCAGGACTAGGGAAGTGATCATTCCCACATACTCAGCACTGGTGAGGCCACGCCTCAAATACTGTGTGCAGTTTTGGGCCCCTCACTACAAAAAAGACACCGAGGTGCTGGAGCGTGTCCAAAGAATGAATCTGGTGAAAAGTCTAGAGAACAAATCTTATGAGGTGCAGCTGAGGGAACTGGGGTTGTTTAATGGGGAGAAAAGCAGGCTGAGGGGAGACCTTATCACTCTCTACAACTATCTGAAAGGAGGTTGGGTTTGGTCACTTTTCCCAAGTAGCAAGCAATAGGATAGGAGGAAATAGCCTCCAGTTGCCCAGGGGAGGTTTAGATCAGACATTAGGAAAATTTCTTCATGGAAAGGGTTGTCAAATATTGGAACAGATTGCCCAGGGAAGTTGTTGAGACACCACCCCTGGAGGAATTTAAGAGACATGTGGATGTGGCACTTAGGGACATGGTTTAGTGGTGGACTTGGGAGTGCTAGGTTAACAGTTAGACTCGCTGATCTTAAGGGTCTCTTCCAACCTAAATGATTCTATGGTTTTACTTTTCCCCAGTTATCTTCACCAAATAATGCAGTTGCTGCATACAGTTACTACTAATTAATGGGGGTAGAGGATAATCTTTCCAAGAAATTCTGAGACTTTAATAGTTATTGAAATCATTCATGAGTAATACTTGTCCTGTTTGAATTATCCTTTTGAAGTTAAATGCAATTTCCATACAAAACTAAAGAAAGAGGACTCTTTCTGCTTAAATTATAATATATAGATAATAAGTACATAATGGTACTGATCCATCTCTTACACAAGAGCCTCATGACTGAAAAATTCATATGGGATGTACAAGATAAATACATGTGATAATATATATAACTAAACTATAAATAAATATATACATTTTTGTATGTATATGGTACAGTATTTTATTAGTTGTATAAAAAATCTACACTATTTTTGTCATGAGCAGTGAATGCAAATTAGAGACTGTGGTCATATATCAGAAAAACTAAAGTTGAATTGTTATACAAAAGCATATTCATTCAAAATTAAATGTTAAATGTGGATTAAGAATGCATCAGCGACTCACATAAGGCTCTTAAATGTACAACTAACAAAACACAACTGAACTGGAAAGTATTAAAAATCAAATATTTTATTGTTTTAAAGGCGAGCTGAATGAAAAAAGGTCTTAAAAACTTTTGAAAGGAAAAGCTAAGCCTCTTCAGGTGATCACAGATCTACCAATTCTATGTGAATATCACAAATGTCTCAAAGTATTTGAAATGAGCATTTGTTTTCTGCTGTTTCAAAAGTGATCAACACTTGAATAGAAATTTAGATAGAAACGTTGTAACAATGATAGAGACTGTAGTGAAAATTCGCAACCCTCCACCCTCAGGTATCTTCCATCTTATGAAAGGCAGCGCAAAATTGGGCCTCAGGCAGGAACTGTGGGAACAAGGTCCCTCCCACTATAAGAGAAGATTAGGTTCATGACCAGCTGAGGGACCTGAACATACAGAAGTCAATGAGACCTGACGAGATGCATCCCAGAGTCCTGAGGGAAGCAGCTGATGGGGTGGCCAAGCCACTTTCTCTGATATTTGAAAAGTCATGGTAGTCAGGTGAAGATCTCAGTAATTGGAAAGGGGAAACATTGCACACATTTTTAAAAAGGAGGACCCTGGGAACTACTGGCCTGTCAGCATCACCTCTGTGCCTGGGAAGATCATGGAATGGATCCTCCTAGAAGCTATACCTGTTTTGGTAGTTTACTCCTTGTAAAGAACATCATCAGTAGGTTTTTCTTATTTATTTTATCTTTTGTTAAAAAGAATAGGCTTGTTTATAGCATTTAGAATCATAGAATTGCTGAGGTTGGAAGGGACCTTTAAGATCATCAAGTACAACCTTTAGCCTACCCTGACAAGAGCCACTTCCAAACCATGTCCCTAAGTGCCCCATATACCCTTATTTTTAAACACCTCCAGGGATGGTGAATCCACCACCTCCCTGGGCAGCCTATCCCAATGTTTAATAACCCTTTCAGTGAAAAAATGTTTCCTAATATCCAATCTAAACCTCCCCTGACATAACTTGAACCTGTTCCCTCTCATCCTATCACTTGTCACCAGGGAGAAGAGGTCAGCCCCCATCTCTCTACAACCTCCTTTCAGGTAGTTGTAGAGGGTGATAAGGTCTCCCCTCAGCCTCTTCTTCTCCAGGCTAAACAACCACAGCTCCCTTAGTCATTCTTCATAAGGTTTGTCCTCCAGACCCCTCACCAGCTTCGTAGCCCTTCTCTGGACACGCTCCAACACCTCAATGTCCCTCTTGTAGCGAGGGGCCCAAAACTGGACACAGTACTCGAGGTGGGGCCTCACCAGTGCCGAGTACAGGGGGATGATCACTTCCCTAGTCCGGCTCACCACACTATTCCTGATACAGGCTAGGATGCTGTTGGCCTTCTTGGCCACCTGGGCACACTGCTGGCTCATATTCAGCCGGCTGTCAACCAACACCCCCAGGTCCTTTTCTGTCGAGCTGCTTTCGAGCCACTCTGCCCCAATCCTGTAGCGCTGCATGGGGTTGTTGTGACCCAAGTGCAGGACCCGGCACTTGGCCTTGTTGAACCTCATACCATTGGCCTCAGCCCATCAGTCCAGCCTGTCCAGATCCCTCTGCAGAGCCAACCTACCCTCAAGCAGATCAACACGCCCGCCCAGTTTAGTGTCATCTGCGAACTTACTGGGGGTGCATTCGATCCCTTCATCCAGATCACTGGTAGAGATATTATAGAGAACCGGCCCCAGCACCAAGCCCTGGGGGACACCACTTGTGACCGGACACCAACTGGATTTAACTCCATTTACCACCACTCTTCGGGCACAGCCATCCAGCCAGTTTTTTACCCAGCGAAGAGTAAACCTGTCCAGGCCATGAGCTGCCAGTTTCTCCAGAAGAAATCTGTGGGAAACAGTGTCAAAAGCTTTGCAAAAATCCAAGTAGATAACATCCACAGCTTTTCCCTCATCCACTAAGTGGGTCACCTTATCATAGAAGGATATTAGGTTTGATAGGCATGACCTGCCCTTCAGAAACCCATGCTGACTGGGCCTGATCACCCTGTTCTCCCGCATGTGCCATGTAATGGCACTGAGGAGGATCTGTTCCATGACTTTCCCAGGCACTGAGGTCAGAGTGACTGGCCTGTAGTTCCCTGGATCCTCCTTCCATCCCTTCTTGTGCATGGGTGTCACATTTGCTAACCTCCAGTCAGCTGGGACCTCCCCGGTTGTCCAGGACTGCTCGTAAATGATGCAAAGTGGCCTGGCAAGCACTTCCGCCAGCTCTTTCAATACCCTTGGGTGGATCCCATCCGGCCCCATAGATTTGTGCACCTCCAAGTGCTGAAGCAGGTCCCTCACCGTTTCCCTTTGGATTAGAGGGGCTTCATTCTGCTCCCCATCCCTGTCTTCTAGCTCAGGGGTCTGGGTACTCAGGGAACAACTGGTCCTACTGCTGAAGACTGAGGCAAAGATTTCATTAAGTACCTCAGCCTTTTCCTCATCCTTGGTCACTATGTTGCTGGCCCCATCTACTAGAGGACAGAGATAATTTGACTTAGTACAGAAAAGCACATCAGAGAAGAACATCATCAGTAGTTTTTTCTTATTTATTTTATCTTTTGTTAAAAAGAATAGGCTTGTTTATAGCATTTGACTTAGTACAGAAAAGTACTATGGTAAAAAACCACCCATTTAAAGCATAGTAATGCCTGGCTGTTTTCCTGAAGTTGTCTGTGACAATTAAGCATTGAATGAGGACATTTCCATTGGATTTCTGAAGTGCACAGCAATAGGTCTTGCAACGTTTTTATCAGTGGCACAGAAGCAAATATAAAATCATTGCTGCCAAAATATGCAGATAGTACAAGACTGGCAGACTGGAAAACAATGAACCATACAGGGCAGTCATACAGAATGATCTGGGTCACTGCTTAAGCTGAGTTCACCAAAACAAAACACAATTTCAAGCTGCCAAACACAAGTCTATCTAGAAGCCAGGAACACAGGTCATGCTTCCTGTACACGGAACTGTATCCTAGCTGGCTAGGGCTAAGAAAAAAAAATTAGGGTCATCGCATGCAAATAATTGAATGAGATACTAGTACAACAGTGTAGTTTATAGGTGTAAAGGGTTGATTTTGTTGCTTTGGTCCACAAGCCTTAGATAGACACTTCAATACCTTATACTGCTGGTTACCAGATGTTTTGTCTATAAGTGGCACAGAAGATGTCATAAGATGTGACTACAGTAAAGGAAAAAGTCTTCTGAGGAGGACTGGAATCTATAGAACTTTAATTTATCAGTGAGAAAACTAGAAGATGCCATTTATGAATCTCTTGGGAGAAAATGCTAAATTCTCACAGCCTCTTTATTATACCAAAGCATGACAAGAATTGATTTCTGAATTCTGAAGCTGAACAAAGAAATTGGACAGGTGATTATTGTCAGAGATGTTGGCAGAAATGATTTAGCTATAATTAATTATTGGGGTTCACTAAAGGGTAACAGTATGTGTGCAATTGTTTAACATTGCTGTAGTTTGGGACTGGTTGGCCAATGACAAGAAAACAGACGCATTCCCCCACCTAAGGAAAGGAAGAAGAGAGATAAAGAAAATTGAGAGTTGAGAAAAAACTAAACTACTTCAGTGAAATATTAATAATAAAATAAAAAAGGAAATAATGAAAAAGATACAATATATACAAAACTGTATCCAGCTCCCAGCAAGATGTCACTAGCAAGTACTGTGAAAGTTCCAGACTAGACTCAGTGACAAATAGGAACTGGCACACACTGACCAGGATCAAGAGGCAGATAAGTTGATAGCATCCTCCTCTGACATCAGTCCATTGAAGAAGCAGTCCACCAAAGAATGACCCTTGGACAGGAGCCAACCTGATCCCTTTGCTCCCTCAGCTTTTATAGTCAGCATGGCAAATGGGATGGAATACCCTATTGGTCAGTTTGGGTCACCTGACCTGTCCACAGGTGTAATTCTTCCACAGGGTAAACAACCAAGTCAGCTGACCCTGGTTGCCACAGCAACAAGCATAAGTAAGAGTCTCTCTCACTGAACAGAAAGTTGGCTCTGCTTCACCCCAAACCAGGGCAGACATAGATAAGGTCAGAACAAATGTTGCAGTGATCACATCTGATCTAAAGTAATGTATGTGAACCCATAATTTAAATTACTGTTAATCTGACAGAGTATACATATTAATATTTTTGAACTTCTTGAGAAATTCTGTTGAAATCAATGAGAATAAGAAAGACAAACTGACATTTGAAATAGGAAAAAGCTAAAAAGTAGAGATGAAGGGAGAATAAATTTAATGCTATAAAGGATTCTGAGTTTACAGGATTTGTTAGGGATTTTTTCCTTAATTTAAATGAAAACTTTCTAAGTAAATTTCTCAGGGAAAAAAGTTTCAAGTCAAGATACATATTTCGTATTTTAGCAGCTTGTTTTTTATTGTACAAATTACAGATTAGTTTAAGAAGAGCAAGAATTCAGACAAGTTGTTTAAAAGAGTGTTGAAATAGTATATTCTGATATCTTTGGAAAAAAATCTTGTAAAATTAACACATTTTCAAAGAATTTGAATTTCTAATAAAAATATTTTTATTTTCCTTTATCACAGTTTTACTGCTTATAAGAAGTTAATTAAAAAATCCAAGTCCATCAGTTTTAACAGCTATAGATCATTACTGACCTGTCCTAGTTACAACTCACTATGAATAATTATTGCAGACTAAATTTTTAGCTCTTATTCACACATGAACATGTGGTGACACCTAACTTCTGGAAGAGCAGTGGATAATAATTTAAAAGTGAATAGTAACACAACACATGATATGTTGACCATTGGCTGTTGTACTGCAGGAGCATTCCAGCTGAGTACTGTGGAACATGTAAATGTATCTTCATGGAATCTCTAAGGGGGCAAATATAAATTTATTACACATTCTCTTTTCATAGAAAAATTGACTTCTGAACTGGTTAAAACTGGTACATGCAAAGCTGTTCAGGCCTGTATTGCTGGACTGATATACAAGAAAGGATGGGGAAAGACTGAATGCTTATTTTAAAAAGGTGTAAAATCTTAGCAATTTTAAGCCTGCTAGGACTTGCAGATACAAAAGCCAAAGATGATCCTATTTAAAGGATATTCTTATCCATTACCAGTATAAGGTCCAGATTAACTTCAAAACACTGAGATTTAATTGCTTGAAAATTGATTTATTCAGTATTATCTCTCTCTGCACTATAATGAAACACTTGTGATAAAATGGAAAAAATACGTGAATGAAAACAGAATAAGGTTGAAAAGTAAGAAATGTTAAGATTTGTATTTTCATTCTAGTTAATAGCATCATTTATTTTGCACTGTCTTCTCAGAAACTCACTTATTTATGCCATTAGCCATTAGCAGGACCAGTATTTAAATCTTCATGATCAATTTAAAATAAACATCAAAATGTGTCTGCTTACCAGAAGCTATGTGAAATAAACTGAGGCTCATTATTTGCTTTTGAAATCAAACGTTCTGCGAGATAACTGAAAAGCAAAGTATATCACAAGGGCTTGTTAAGTGCACTTGGCTTACCAATCAGTTCAAACATTAGCTTTGATATCAAGATTCTTTTGAACTACCACTTACAATTTCTTCACAGAGGAAAGAAAGTAGTTTTAGGGAAATGAATGTAAATAAATGTGAATTAGTTCTTTCATAAAAGCCTCATTTGGGTAAACGTCATCACTTTTCGTCTTCTTAAGTATCTTTAACATGAGTACATTTTTTGCAAATACGATCTTTGGAAGTGTACAAGTTTTTACAAGATATCACATCATCTTCACGGGTAAATGAGATTCCATAACTCTAATGGTATAAAATGTGGTGATCAGAAAAGGGTGAAGGGAAAGTTAGTCAAATCTTCAGGGTGTTATGACTATTATCAAAATGAAAATTCAGTGCATGCTTTAATTGAAATAACATTGAAATTCTACTGCTCTGCTGTTTTACATTATGTCACACTTTCTATCTCTTTTGCTGTTGAAGCCCTCAGCCTGTGTTTTACACGTGCTTTTGCAAGCATTATGCAAGATGCGATGACAAAATAAAGTTCAGATTAATCTTGAGCCTGGAAATTTCAAGAGACAGGGATAAACTGCTGACTTCGTCAGTGCCCAGTCAGTTCTCTTGTATCATTAGTGCCCAGTCAGTTCTCTTGCATCATTAGGTTCAACTGTGTGTCCTTGATGATAAAAGTGATATTCTTCACTTTGTGACCATGTAGTTCTAAGGAATGAAAAAAAAGGTAGCAAGAAATAAGTAAAATGTTCCTTCCTGTTTATCAGGATCCCAGCGTCATCATTTTTACTCATTCATTGTGCATGGGCCTGGAATGATAAATGTTGTTGTGACCGACACCTTCACCATAATGAGGTCTTTTTTTCATGTATGGTCATCCCATACTTAATGACAAAATATTCATTAACCACCAAACTTGTCCTGAGGCTAGATCTGACACCAAATAGGAAATCTTTTAGTTGCAGTTGTGATGTTGTAATCACTTCTTCCTATGCCTGTACATTGCTACCTAGCAATGTCTAAACTACAATTGTGAAAATTGTCCATTTTGTTGTAATACTTGTCCTGTGAATGTCTCAGTGCTTCCTGGCAATTTTCTGTGGATAACAAGAAGTTTGCTTCTTCTGTCTTCACAGTACAAACAGACCGTGATTCACTGGCAGAAATGAGCAGAGAGGGAGACACAGGGTACCTGGAAGAACTGTTCATTCCATGCCAAACACATGACAAGAATTTTGAGACACAGAACTAGAAAAATACTGATTAATATGTTTCTCCAACTTTGTTTTGCAATTCCCATATTTGACATACAAAATGTTTCTCTTAATGGCTGATTTTAAAAAAGCATTTGGCCATGGCTAAGAGTTGCTTGCATTTAACCTTACAGCTCCTCTGCAAATAATTTTCTGTGTTGTCTTTATTAGAGAATCTCAGAAAGTGTGTTTATAAAACTAGAATGAGTAGGCAGAGAGCTGCATTCACTTGTTGGAGACATGAGTTCAATGTCCAGCTGTGTCAGTGAGCTGGCACAAGAGCTGAGCTCTTGAAAGATCACTTTTCCTTTCTGAGATACAATTATTTTCGTGTATATTTGGAGATCTACCAGTATAAATGATGATGCATGAGCTAGATACTCATTGCATGCATAGCCGGAAGGAGAACTAACAGAGGAGAAACGTTAGCTCTCTCTATATTTGAACAAGCCTCTACTTCAGCAGTGAAGTCAACCCTAATGTTAAGAATCTTCCATTTTCTACTTTTTTTTCCCGTGATTTCATAATTTTGGTAGCTGTTTTGTAACCTTTAAACCTCTCCTGCTGTAGAAAGCTACTTGTATTAAAAAATAGCCTGAATCACAGTGGAATTAGGCCAACTACATTTTTAAAAGAATGTTGCTAGGAATGAGGTTGGCTCTAAAGCATCCCAAAGCTACAGCTAATCCCATTTTAAAATAAACTGTTAATGTCTCAGATGCTCTTTGAAGCTCCATGATGTTTAGCCAAAGTATTAAAATAGCTCATCAGTGTTAAAGAAGTTTCTTCCTTCAAGAAACTATCCTGATTTGTAACTGCACTCCTCTTAGGTTGAGCTATCTGCCTTCCTCATTAGTCTCCCTATGCTAACACAGTAACACATGGTGCAAATACTATGTCTAGAAAGTTCATCATATGAGTACTAACATCTTAAATCTGCATCTCCTCTGTCCTTCTCATTATGTGGTTGGTTGTACACGAAAAAAGATATGCGAGGTTAATATAAGTCACTACAAATATACAATTATCTTGAAGACACAACTGTTAATGTTTCTGTGAGCTGTAAACTATAGTCTGCAGATTCTAGAATCAACCTTATAGTACTAATTTATGTTAAACTTTCTATGGTTGATGGAACTTTTGAAAGACCTTGTTCTACTGTACTTTAGACTCATTTCTGACTGAATAGCAGCAGCAACTTCCATTTATAGGACATAATACCTTATCTTAGCAAGACATCTCAAGGTGCTTTACAAGAGATGTACAATAATTAATAACACAGCTTGCAGTGCCAAGCTAATGATGGAAAGCAAAGGGAAAAACAAGTCAGTTTTCAGTTTTGATTTAAAGCACTCACACCCTTGGCATATCTTGGCAGTGTTAAAACAAGGCTTTTAAATATCTGAAACAGTAGCATCCTAATACAGCACATAGTGAGATACTAGCAGAACAAGTACAGCACCTTGATATGATCTATTAGTGAAATGTATGAGGTCTAGAAGATAATAATGTGTTGTGTTTTGTTTTGTTTTTCCTTTGAGCCTGTGTGATTCTAAGAAGGGCCATTGAGACTAGATTGCTTGGAAATTAATAAGACACACTTTTATCACATATTTTAAGATAGAAGTGGAGTTATATGCTACAGGTCTCCACTCAGAATCTTACAAACATTTTTTCAGTTTCGTACAAGCATAAAGGATGCGTTTATCAGCTAAGTGAGGAAAACGGATTCTAAAATAACTCTAAAGAATCACATCTACATTGAACATTGTATATTCTGGTCTTCTTAATATATGGAATATTTGGGAATACTTCATGGACAATTATCTCTTCTTTTGCACAAACAGAAAATGTTTCTGATGCAAATCATTGAGAAGTATTCATACAATCCAGCTACAGACATTTACCTAAGATATCTCTAACAGAGAGCCTAGATGAGTAACTGCCCAGAGGTATCTGGCACCTTTGACTACATTCACTGTATGTAAATACATCAGATTTATGAGATACATAAATTTATCACAATTGATATGATGGCACAGGTGAAAGATCTGTACACTATATCTAATCTCATGCCCTCTCCCTAACAGTGGTTAATAACAAATATTCAGATAAATAGTATAATAAACAGTCTATATCTGTTGCACTGTCTCAGCTTCTGAAGGTGATTCCTAAATGAAGTGAGCATGTAGGTTATAGCATTTAATAGCAATTTATAGATGTATAAAGAATAATTAAAAAACACCACCATCTTATACATTTTAGACCAATTCCTACTTTTGGCATTCACAACGTCTTTTGGTGATGTGTTAACTAATTTAATTACAACTGGAGTGGAAAAAAACACTATTTTGATTTGCTTTCATTCTGTCAGATTAAGCACAGTGCAATCTTTCTAAGTCATGAGAAGCTGTGAATTACTTACTATTCTTTATTTATTCGTAAATACATCATTCATAATGTTGTCATCTACCTACCTTATGTCCCCACATCCACCACTTCTTCTAGCTGCTTATTTAATACCTTCTCAAGTCGGAGGCATTTGATACATTAATTTATTCTTCTTTGTCCCCTCTGTAACTTTTTTTAGTTCTAGACTATCTTCTTTGAATTGAGTGAGAAGACCAAAATATATTTGATTTTCAAGATGCAAGTCCAACAGTGAACTACAAAGTGGCAAACCTATGTCTTTTTTGCTCTTTATAATAATTTATAATACTAAGGTGGATTGATCCCAGCTGGCAGGTAAGCCCCCACCTAGTCACTCGCTCACTCCCCCTCAGCACTACGCAGGAGAGAATCAAAAGGCCAAAAGTGAGAAAAAACTTGTGGGTCGAGATAAAGAGTTTAACATGTGAAGCAAAGATGCAAGCCAAGCAAAATGAGGAATTTATTCCCTACTTTCCATTGTCAGGCAGATGTCCAGCCAACTCCTGGGAAGCAGGTTCTCAGCACGTGTAATGGTTGCTTAGGAAGACAAGTAATATAAACACAGACTGTCCCCTTCCTCCTCCTTTCCTTGAGCTTTTATTGCTGAACACAACATCACATGGTATGGAATACCCTTTTGGTCAGTCAGCATCTGCTGTCCCAGCTTTGCCTCTTCCCAATTTCTTGCACACCCCCAGCCTATTTGCTGGGGTGGCAGAGTGGGAAAAAGTTTTTATTACAGACTCAAAATCAGAAAAACCCTCACTGCTGTGCAAGCACTGTTCAGCCACAGCCAAAATATCAGTGTATTATCAATTGTTGTAGTCACAAATCCAAAACACAGCAGCATATGGGCTGCTGTGAAGAAAATTAACTCCATTCCAACCAGACACTACAAACATTCTTTTTTTTTATGGCTTCTCTTCTACTGTTTTAAGAAGACTACGTAGGATGACTGTAAGACCCTTTTCCTGAACTGTAACAATTAATTAAGAACATATCACTGTGCATATATGGTTGTGGTTACTTCTCCTCTTCAGTTCTTCTTTGCATATGAAATACTGAATTGCACTTATCACTCAGTCTTTTAAACTTCTGAGGTTCTTTTAAAGATCTGTAGTAACATTTTAGTTTTCACTACTCTAATTGTATCAGGAAATCTTGCTGCCTCAGATTTTACTCCCTTTTCCATATATTTTATAAACATGTTAACAAGCCTGCACTAGCTTTGGAGAACTTCACTGTACCTGATCTCCACTATAAGAAGTGTCCATTTGTTCCTCCTTTAAATATTTTTACCTTTTAAATATTTTTTCTAATATTTATTTAAATATTTATTTATTTTTATATTTTTAATTATAAAAATAAAAATTAAAAATTAAACATTTTATTATAAATATAATTTATTATTCTAGAATAAATATTTATTAAATATTTTAAATATTTATTTAAATATTTTTAAATACCTTTTAACTATTTTTACTCATTGAAAGACTTTCTCATTCTGTGACTGTTAATTTAATTAACTTAGTAGCAAGGCAACTTGTTATATTTTTTTTTCTTAATAGATCTACATATTCTGTGGCTGTACCTGTACTGACATACTGGCTCCAGCATATCAGTGTTCTTCTTCCAGTGGGGTTCTAAGTCATTTTGAACTCCACCACAGCTTTTAGACAGCCTGATCACGGAAAGTTCACCTCTGTAGGCAACAGCAGGGGAGGAGAGCACAAAGAGATTCTTGGTACTGTGATCTTTCTTGAGTACTAAGTGCAGTTAGTGCAGTACTAAGTGCAGTCCTCAAACCAGGACAGACCATGCTGTCTGGACATGGTCCTGAAAACCC
The DNA here is from genome assembly GCF_963924245.1 of Chroicocephalus ridibundus. Taxonomy (NCBI): domain Eukaryota; kingdom Metazoa; phylum Chordata; class Aves; order Charadriiformes; family Laridae; genus Chroicocephalus; species Chroicocephalus ridibundus. The sequence goes on from NC_086284.1 coordinate 55,746,927, forward strand.
TACTGTAGCTGACCCTGATTGAGCAGGGAAGTTGTACAAGTTGACCTCCAGAGGTCCCTTCCAGCCTCAGACATTATGTGATTCTGTGATACTATGCATGATGTCCTAGGAAGTTGGAAGTGTACCTAGATGAAATAATACCGGCACACTGACTGGATCATGTTTTTTCCTTTGCTTGCTAACTTCTTCAAAGGTGTGTGAGATGCAAATTACTTCAAAAAATGTTATTCTTCTCCAAATAGACTATACTTGCAAACAAAACCACTAATTCTATTTCTGCAATGGTTTCAAACATTGTATCTGGTAGTCAATTTAAAGTTTTATTTTACTGCTCTATGTTCTGATGCTTATGTTCTGTATTTTATTTTTATTCTGTTCTCTGCTGTACTTCTTCTGTCCTACAGTTCCTTAGGTTATCCAAGGCCCTTTTAAAAAGTGGCATATTTTTAATTACCTTTGATTCTTCTATGGAAGAATGCTAAGGGTGATACACACCACTTCTAATGATTCAGTAATTTTAAATCTGATTTCTTTTAGAACTGTTGTGTGAACAATCTCTGGTCCAGAAAATATGTTTATTTTATCAGTTTTGGTTTAAAACCACCTCTATTGACATGTGATAAAGGTACTGAGATTCACCTTTCATAAAGCTGATGTTTCAGCTTTAAAGGACATGATTTCTCTATCTTTCTCAGTAGTAAATGTGTATGTTAAAAAATAATGCAATGTTTCTCCTCTAATATACCCCATCTCCTCTGTGCAGCCTGTTTAATCCCTATTTATCTATGAATCCTTTCAGCTCTTTGTATAGATCCTACTTCTAGTGTAGTCAAAGAAAATTTTATACCAAACTACTTTTACTTTATGATTTGCATCATTATATCTTAATATTTAAGTTGAAAATTGTATTCTTTGTCCACTTGTTTTTATTTGGACTCTTTTCCATTTGGAATGTTTGGTTGTTTTTGTTTTTTTTTTTTTTTTTTACTTCTGCAAGATTATGCTCTGCTGTTCAGCAGAGCTAGGGTTTGTTTGTGTGTTTGTTTTTCCATTTGCCTCTTTGCTTATTTGGTTGTTTAGTTATGTACTCTTGCTCAAAGCCTCTAAAATGCTAAACTTAAAATTAGGTATTATTACAGTGTAATTTCATAGGTGAGCCTTGTCTTTTCCACACAGAAGCTGAATTTTAATACTTTATGGCTATTAGCAGGCTGAACCTTGAATTCATCTGTCTACTGTTAAGAATTGAATCAATATGTGCTTTTCCTCTTCTGAGTTCTCTAATGAGAAGCATGGTCCCCAAATGTCCAGGTTCCTTCCTCAATATGTACCTTCCCCTCTATATAGGTTAACAGGTAAGGATAGTCGTCTTTATAATTGTGCTTACTATGGCACAAGGGTAAGAAAGAAAAATATCTATCCCACATACTTAATAGTCATAATTCAAGCACTGTAGTGTTGTAACAAGATTTTGATTATCAAGGTGATATTCATCTCTCATTGCCTCTGCTATGTGAAGTTTATCGTGCATTCTGAGCCAGTTGTCTTCATTCCTTCTAATGGCAACAATGAGAAAAAGATGTAGCTCCCAAGAATATTTCACCTTCCTTGCAGTGGGAAGATGGATTTTGCAAAGCTCTCAGTCTCTTCCTATTGTATCACAGAGAGCATAGCTTAGTAGTTTAGACTTTCTATTCTAAATATTAACCTAAGTTTTAGGTAGCTAAATTTAGGAGACAGACATCCCTTCACTGAGGAATAAGGCATCCTGTTTTCACACTACATCTGCATTGATTACAAGGAGTCATTAATAGCTTGCAACAGATGAGACATCAGTCATTCTGGCCACAGTCCAACAATGCAATTAAGCTCATGCTTAACATTAATCAACGGAACTGACTTCAGAGAAACTACTCACAAACTTACAGTTAAGTAGGCATTTAAATATACAAGCAATCAAGTATTAGAGAAAAGAAAAATCTGGACTTCAGAAATTCGATAGGCAATGCACAGCAAATGTGAGAATGTAGTGCAGCTGACTATAAAAAGGCATATGACCTAGAGATTAAAAAAACAAGCACAGAAAACTAGTGTCAGAATCAATGTCTGAAATCCTGACCTAAAATGTTTGAGGATGAATAATTACTATTGCAGAGCTGGGAGGAATAAACAGGAGATTAACAGGATCTTCACAGAGACTGCGGAGGGAAAAACCTGTGCCCCATGTTGCATGGAAAAAGAGACACTGAGAGGCTATCCTTGAAGGATTGGTAGATGGAGACTCCCAGTATGCAGAGATACCTATAGATAGATAGATAGATAGATAGATAGATAGATAGATAGATAGATAGATAGATATAGGTGTGTACATATATATATATGTATGTATAAAAGAGACATGAAATCCTGCTGGAAAACAAACTGAATGCAAGCCAGCAATGTGTTCTTGCAGGAAATAATGGCAACAGCATCCTAGGATACACTAGGAAAAGTTTTGCCATCAGGTGGAGGAAGACGATTCCTCTCTAGGAAGCACTGTTGAGACCAGACCTGGAGTACTGTGTCCAGATCTGGGCTCCCTAGTACAAGAAAGACATTATCGAACCGGTAATAGTCCAGTGGAGGTGTAACAAGATAGCCAGGGGCAGGGCCAACTGGCATATAAGGGAAGGCTGAGGGAAAGGCATCTGTTTAGCCTGAAGAAGGAACCTGAATACACAGAAGTCTGTGGGACCTAATGAGATGCATCCTAGAGTCCTGAGGGAATTGGCTGATGTAGTTGCCAAGCCACTCTCCATCATATCTGAAAAGTCATGGCAGTCAGGGGAAGCCCTCAGTAACTGGAAAAGGGGAAACATTGCACACATTTTTAAAAAGGGTAGAAAGGAGGACTCTGGCAAATACTGACCTGTCAGCATCACCTCTGTGCCTGGGAAGATCATGGAACAGATCCTCCTAGAAACTATGCTGAGGCACATGGAGGACAGGGAGGTGATTTGAGACAGCCAGCATGGCTTCACCAAGGGCAAGTCCTGCCTGACCAATCTAGTGGCCTTCTATGATGGAGTGACTACATCAGTGGAAAAGGGAGGAGCTGCAGATGTCATCTATCTGGACTTCTGTAAGGCCTTTGACACGTTCCCCTACAACATCCTTCTCTCTAAATTGGAGAGGTATGGATTTGTTGAGTGGACTGTTTGGTGGATGAGGGATTGGTTGGATGGGCACATGCAGAGGGTAGTGGTCAATGGTTCAATGTCCAGATGGAGATCAGTGATGAGTGGTGTCCCTCAGGGGTCCGTACTGGGACCAGAACTGTTTAATATCTTCATCAATGAAATAGATAGTGGGATTGAGTGCATCCCCAGCAAGTTTGCAGATGACACCAAGCTGAGTGGTGGTGTTGAAATGCCAGAGGGAAGGAACACCAGTCACCCAGATGGACCTGGACAAGCTCCAGAAGTGGGCACATGTGTACCTTATGAGGTTCAGCAAGGCCAAGTGCAAAGTCCCGTATAGGCTGGGGATGAAGGGATTGAGAGCAACCCTGCTGAAAAGGACTTGGTGGGTGAAAAGCTGGACATGGGATGACAATGTTCACTTGCAGCCTAGAAGGCCAACCGCATCCTGGGCTGCATCAAAAGAAGAGTGTCCAGCAGGTTGAGGGACTTGATTCTGCGCCTCTACTCTGCTCTCTGGAGTACTGTGTCCAGTTCTGCAGCCCTCAGCACAGGAAAGACATGGACCTATTGGAGGGGGCCCAGAGAAGGCCTACAAAAATGATCAAATGGATGGAGCACCTCTCCTATGAAGACAGACTGAGACAGTTGGGGTTATTCAGCCTGGAGAAAAGAAGGCGCCAGGGAGACCTTATTGCAGCCTTTCAGTACTTAAAGGGGGCTTATATAAAGATGGGGGCAGACTTTTTGGTAGGGTCTGTTGCGATAGACAAAGGGTAATGGTTTTAAACTAAAAGAGAGTAGATTTAGACTAGATAGAAGGATGACATTGTTTACAATGAGGGTGGTAAAACATTACCTGGTTGCCCTGAGAGGTGGTAGATGCCCCCTCCCTGGATACATTCAAGGTCAGGTTGGATGGCTCTCTGAGGAACCTGATGTAGTTGAAGATGTCTCTGCTCATTGCAGTGTGGGGGTTGGACTAGATGACCTTTAAAGGTTCCTTCCAACCCAAACTACACTATGATTCTATGATCCTACAGCTCATGGAGAGACTGTTATTGCTGTCTACAGCTTATTAAAGAGAAGGTGTAGAGAAGATAGATCCAGATTTTCAGAATTAAGCAGTGAAACAATGCAAGACAACAGTAACAATTTGGAGCATGGAAAATCTGTACCAGATTATTATTTTTTTTCCAGTTATGAAACACTAGAAAAATTTCCCCAGAGGGACTGCAGAATCTTCATCTTTGTATTTAGTCAGGACTGAGATGGACAGGACCATAAGGAACCTGCTTCAACTGTTACATGGCTCTGCTATGAGTAAGAAGTTTTTTCTGTATGACCTCCTTCAATCCTCAGTTATTTCATTATTTTATCCTACTTGCATAACTAAAGTTATGATTTTTAAGTATTAGTTCATTACAAATCTTTGTATTAAGTGTCTTGCTGTTTAATATGGTAAATGTCTTGATGATATAGGTATCAATGTGTGTGCAAGAATAGCAAATATTGCCATATTGGTTTCCTTCACTGGCTTCTCTGAAAGGCTCTGAATAGCTGGAAGGATTCATACTAAGGTATATGAGAATTTAAACACCTCCATGGGAGAAATATGAGTAGTCTGTAAATAGAATGACCAATATTAGAACATTATAAAATATTGTTAATTATTGGAGGGGCAAAAAAGAAAGTTACAGAACCCTGTCTTTGACTATCTAGACATTGTAATTTAACAACTGAATAAACTTCAGTAGTAGGTGTACAGTGATTGCCTAAGGCAAGGTATCAAATAAGGACGGACCACTTGGAAAAATGTTAGCTCAAATAGGGGAATAGTTCAGTAATCCTGTACATCAGGATGTGACTGACAATGACAGAAATGGACACTAGACAAAAGAGATTCAGCTGACACATGTCTATACATTTCTCCTTACAATTTAAGCACAAAGCCAAAATACCATGCAACAGACTTGCTTCACTCTGGGCACACAGCTGTGTTAGTTCTAATTCCAAATCTACCATCGAGAACTCTTGGCTACTTCAGGCTAAGCATTTGTACTGCTGTAGATATTTTAAATTATGAACACATTTGCTAAGAGATGTCAGAGGAAAATTAAATAAAACTGTCCTTGGCAGTGACTAATAGACTATTTTTTCTGGTTTGGCATGACTTATTTTGGTTAGTCTTTTTTTCATATTATGCTGTTGTTTCGATAATTAAAAAATAAAGTAGGAATTGGTAGACTTAGGGTTGACTATAAGATATAAAGTTATTTAAAAAGGAGAACCCCTCCATAAACTTGTGTCAACATGTAAGCAAATCCAAATGAAGAATTGGTGAGGAACATATTTTATCAGTAAATTAGGGATGCAGAACTTTGTACTTTCCCCCTTTTAATTAACTGTGAAAGATTAGCAGAAAGAAAGACCACATAGAAAGGCATGTAGGAGTTGCTTTTTTTCCCCAGAAAGTGTGTCCATCTGGGCTTGTCCTGTTTTTTATTCAACTGTGTATGGAAATTTAATATTTAAAAACTATAAAATATGTTCTTCCTGTGGACAGGAAGTCTGGGAAGGTCACAGATATGTGAGTAAACCTCAATCAGTATTATTACTCACTGTGCCTTGTGCTAGACATAAGGATTACAGCTTTTAGGGAAAACTTAAACTTGATCATGGCTGAGACAGAGTATGCATAATTAATACTGAGATTAATTCTGAGTCATGTCGCATTAATTATGTTTTCTTTCTAAGTGCAGAGTCAAGACTCTTTTGTGCGTTCTTGCAGGATTTTGGCTGATATTTGCACAGACATACAAAAAGGGGGCAGAAATTCTGGAGACAACTAGAATATGCCCTGTAGCCTTTACCCGTTAAAAACTTAATGGATTTTCTTATTAATTTTAAAAATCCTTCTCTTTTGTTCAAATTTTTTTTTTCAGGAATTTGAGCCCAACTACACCATATATATTTTTAATGAAATTGCATTATATTTTTAGCAATGACAGATTATCAACTCCCATGGACTGTGACTTAATCCCTCTGCATCAAAATTGTGTAGAACTTTCTAGCTGTATAGCAAACTGTAATCTTCTGTTTCCAGTAGTCTTACTTAATTTTTACCTTTACGTAAAAATTTTCCTAAATTTTTGGTTTTCCCCTTGATTCTGTGCACTTGATTTCAAATTTAACAGGTGAAATAAAGCATTTAAGTTTAAGATTTTTATCAATGAAACCTAACAAAACCTCCTATTTTATGTATAATTTTCATAAAGCAATAGTGAGCAAATTAACCTGATTGTATTAGAATTTACAGGTTTCCAGGATGAGTTAGGATTAAATGTCAGGACAATAGCTTTTCTTTGTTAACGTTTTTAATTGTTTTGAAATGTTTGGTTTCACTAAATTAAAGTGTTCATGCTCTTCTTTCTCTACAAAACAAGTTTAAGAATAAACAAATAATCCCACCATGAAATATCAGAAACTTTTTCTTCTGAAAACTGAAGCAAGTAAATATACACAACTTCCATTTTCCATTTTTCTCTAGATAAAATCTCAACTCAATACATATAATTTTTTCCCATGAAATTTACAGAAAATTATCTAATCTGAAAATACTTATGTGGTTACTAAGTATATGCAGAAAACAAACTTCTATCTGTTGATTAATATTGTGTAGCTTAAATGTTTGTATTTTTTTCAAAATTTTACCATATATACATGAATTGTATTTTTGAAGATTTTATAAGCAAGATTTAAATTGATATTGCTGTACGTGTCAGATCTTTCTGGCACCCATGTAATTCTGTTATTTATTATTGTATTTTAACAAGTGATTAATGTAACTAAAAAGTGTTGGTTAAATTAAATATAGCTTATTGATTATTTATAAAAAAATAGAATTCTTTCATTAATGTCACTTTTATGAAATCGACAATTAAATTATTAATTATAGTGGGGGAAAAAGAAGAGGGACGAGGGAAAAAAAAAGAGGGATGAGGGACACTGTTGTGGGTGTTTATTACAGGCCACCTGATCAGGATGGGGAAGCTGATGAGACTTTCTACAGACAGCTGAAGGTAGCCTCGCAATCGCAGGCCTTGGTTCTCATGGGGGACTTCAATCACCCCATTATCTGCTGGGAAGACCACACAGCCAGGCATGCACAGTCCAGGAGGCTCCTCCAGTGCATTGATGATAACTTCGTGACACAGGTGGTACAGGAGCCAACAAGGAGAGGAGCACTCCCGGACCTGGTACTGACAAACACAGAGGGTCTGGTGGAGGACATTAAGGTTGGGGGCGCCCTAGGTTGTAGTGATCATGAAATGATAGAGTTCAGGATCATGGGTACTACACACAAAACATCAAGAAGTAAAATTACAGCCTTGGATTTCAGGAGGGATAACTCTGACCTCTTAAAGAAACTGCTTGGAGAGATCCCGTGGGCTAGGGCTCTGGAAGGCAAAGGGGCTCAAGAAAGCTGGTTGATATTCAAAGACCACTTCCTCCAAGCTCAGGATCGTTGCATCCCTAAGAGAAAGAAATCGGCCAAGGGACGCAGGAAACCCGCATGGTTGAGCAGGGAGCTTCTGAAAAAGCTCAAGTGGAAGAAGGAAGTCTACAATAAGTGGAAGAAGGGACTGACCCCTTGGAAGGATTACAAGAATGCTGACAGAGCGTGCAGGGATGAAACAAGGAAAGCCAAGGCCACCTTGGAATTAAACCTGGCTAGGGATGTCAAGCTCAACAGGAAGGGCTTCTACAAGTATATTGGAAGCAAAAGGAAGACCAGAGAAGTTGTGGGCCCACTGCTGAATGAAACAGGAGCCACGGTGACGGAGGATGTGGAGAAGGCGGAGTTAGGGAATGCCTTCTTTGCTTCGGTCTTTACTGAACGGCCCAGCCCTCAGGAGTCCCAGGCATTGGGGGAAGTAACGGGGAAAGAAGACTTCCCCTGGGTTGAGGAGGATCAAGTGAGGGATCAATTAGATCAATTAGATCATTTAGATATTCACAAGTCCATGGGCCCTGATGGGATGCACCCAAGAGTGCTGAGGGAGCTGGCAGAAGTCATTGCTGGGCCACTCTCCATCATTTTAAAAGGTCCTGGAGAACAGGCGAGGTGCCTGAGGACTGGTGGAAAGTCGATGTCACTCCAGTCTTCAAAAAGGGCAAGAAGGAGGAGCCGGGGAACTACAGGCCGGTCAGCCTCACCTCCATCCCTGGAGAGATGATGGAAGAATTCGTTCTGGGCGTCATTTCAAGGCATGTGGAGGAAAGGAAAGCTATCAGAAGTACTCAACATGGATTCACCAAGGGGAAATCATGTCTGACTAATCTGATAGCCTTCTATGATAGCATGACTAGATGGGTAGATGAGGGGAGGGCAGTAGATGTGGTCTACCTTGACTTGAGCAAGGCATTCGACACGGTCTCCCACAGCTACCTCATAGGGAAGCTTAGGAAGAATGGGTTAGATGAATGGACAGTAAGGTGGATAGATAACTGGTTGAAAGACAGAGCTCAGAGGGCAGTGATTAGGGCCACAGAGTCTATTTGGAGGTCAGTGACGAGTGGTGTTCCCCAGGGGTCAGTACTGGGTCCAGTCCTCTTCAATATATTCATCAATGACCTGGATGAGGGGAGAGAGTGCAGCCTCAGCAAGTTTGCCGATGACACAAAGCTGGGAGGGGTGGCTGACACACCGGAAGGCTGTGCCAACATACAGAGAGACCTAGACAGGCTGGAGAGTTGGGCAAAGAGGAACCTTATGAAATTCAATAAGGGCAAGTGTAGGGTGCTGCACCTGGGGAGGAATAACCCCATGCACCAGTACAGGTTGGGGGCTGACCTGCTGGAGAGCAGCTCAGCTGAAAGAGACCTGGGAGTCCTGGTGGACAACAGGATGACCATGAGCCAGCAATGTGTCCTCGTGGCCAAGAAGGCCAATGGCATCCTGGGGTGCATCAAGAAGAATGTGGCCAGCAGGTCTAGGGAGGTCATCCTCCCCCTCTACTCTGCCTTGGTGAGGCCGCACCTGGAGTACTGTGTCCAGTTCTGGGCTCCCCGGTTCAAGAAGGACAGGGAACTGCTGGAGAGGGTGCAGCAGAGAGCTACCAAGATGATTAGGGGACTCAAACACCTCTCTTATGAAGAAAGACTGAGGGATTTGGTCCTCTTCAGTCTGGAAAAAAGACGGCTGAGGGGGGACCTTATCAACACTTTTAAATACTTAAAGGGTGGGTGTCAGGAGGATGGGGCCAGGCTCTTTTCAGTGGTGCCCAGGGACAGGACAAGGGGTAATGGGCACAAACTTGAGCATAGGAAGTTCCACCTAAACATGAGGAGGAACTTCTTTCCTTGGAGGGTGGCAGAGCACTGGAACAGGCTGCCCAGAGAGGTGGTGGAGTCTCCGACTCTGGAGACATTCAAAACCCACCTGGACGTGTTCCTGTGTAACCTGCTCTAGGTGACCCTGCTCTGGCAGGGGGGTTGGACTAGATGATCTCCAGAGGTCCCTTCCAACCCTATGATTCTACGATTCTGTGATTGTGAAGGCACCTACCTTGCCTAAATTTGACTCACACTGAGTACAGCAGAGGGTTACTGGGAGTGTAAGATAGTGATGAGTTTTTTGGTTTGCAGCTAACCCTAGAACAACCCACTGTGTCCTCTGGCATAAATATGTGTTCAACAGTAAAGACCCTTCCATCCCATCACTGATTTTCAGAACAGTCTCTATTATGCAGGCATGAACTTGTTCTTGAAGGTATGTCTTTGATTTTAGCTGTATTAAATTGCATTTTCTTTGAATGGATTTACCTCACGTAATGGTCCAGTTATCTCTCTTTGATTGATTTGATCTTGCTATTACGCCTCACTATATCAGCCCTTTTTACATGTGCAAACGTTATCGGTAGTGATTTATGTTTCTTTACTTTTTTTTTTTAGCTAACAACATTGCAGGTAGCCAGAATACAACTAAAAAATCCCCATGAGGTGATGATCCTTTTTAGATAAATAGTTCTTGATCTATCTCTGTTAACTGTTCTAAATTATTTTAACATACACTTTTTTTACGCTGGACGGTGTTATTAATCAATCAAATCAGTTTGTGATAGTAACAAAATTAACAAAGTTAACAAAAATACTATGCATCTACAATGTATCTGCATAATTTCTATAATAAGCAAACCTTTAATCTCATCAGTGAGAAAAATTAGCTATTTTTCTGTGTTTTTTGGCTCTAAAGCTAAATTGACTGGTAGCAGTTACATTCATATTCCTTAACTCTGTCAGATGAATCAATGGGTCTCAGTTGACAAATTGCTTTCACAGTCGTTCCTCCTTAAGCAAAACACAGTAATCTAGGCACATTGGTTACCCTGACTTCTCACTGTACACATGCAATCCTCTGTAAAACTACTAGGAAAATTCCATTTCCTATTCTTTTTACTATTTCAGCTGCATTGTGCTTTTCAGAAAAGCATCTTTTCACTGCAGAGATTTATTATGTAGTATGGGACAGACTGTGTGTTTGTGGATAAGGAACAACAAAGCAGTCAAGGTGCTAGGGTGGCCATGGGCCACCTGAGGTCTGTCAAGGGCAGGACCCTGCAGACAGGAGCAGGGCAGTCAGAGGGCCCTGGGACAGCCTCAGCCCCAGCTCCAGTCATTGGGCACCTCTCTGGGGACAGGAATAGGCCAAGACCCAGGCCAGGATGTGGGCCTGCAGGTGGGGGTCAGGATCAGGCCTGGTGAGGGGAACAAGGGTTCCCTCACCTAGGATGGCCTGACAGGCCCACAGAGGTGGGGACAAGGATGAGCCAAGGCCAGACCAAGATGCCAGCCCATGGGGTTCAGCTTTGGGTCCAAATCAGGGGGAATACAAACAAGCAAAGGGGCTGAGATGAAAGTCCCAATTAAAGAGGAAGAGCTCCTGGAAAGGCTTTTGTTACGTCATAGAAATGTGAGATACCAATCAATATAATTCTATACTCTGGTCGCAAAATCACTTTAGATTAAATGGTTACAAGACATTGGAATTAAAAAAAAACAAAAAACAAAAAACAAAAAAACAAACAAACAAACAAACAAACAAAAAAAAAACCAAAAAAACCCAACCAAACAAACAGAAATAGCCTCTATTTTTTGGAATGTTTTCCAACAGATAAACGACTTTGGAGAACTTTCTGTGTCTATTTTTCATTTAACTCCTTACAGAAAAAAGATGTTTTGGTGATGTGCAGTTATCTAAAAGGTATCTAATCTCATGAGACTCTTGATTAACTTGGACATCCTGAAATATCTTCACTCAGGAAGTTCCTCTCCTCCCTTGTGTGAGATTCACAAATTTATCACTAAAATAATTAAATTCTGTGCCTTGGCAGGTTCTCTGTCAAATGATTAGACATGATAATCTGCAGAGAATTTAAGATGACAATCAAGTCACATTCTTTTGTGTCAGAACTGCAGAACTGCAGTTCTGCCAATATAATCCTACAGACACATGCAAACACAAAATTACATCCATGCAAACTATTATCATCAACTAACTTCTGCTTTTAAATAATGTTGTCCTGGTTTCACCTGGGATACAGTTAATTTTCTTCCAAGTAGCTGCTGTCTTTTGTATTTAGTATAAGAATAATGGTGACAATACATATTGTTTTAGTTGTTGCTAAGTAATGCCTATACTGAATCAAGGACATTTTCAGCTTCCCATAGAAGCTGAGAGGGAGCATAGACAGGAGAAGCTGGGCAAAGGAACATTTCGTACCACAGATGTCATGCTCAGTATGTAAATGGGGGTTGGTTGGGGGCAGGAATCTGTGATAGTTGCTCAGGACAGCCTGGGCAATCAATCATTGGGTGGTGAGTGATTGTATTGCATCACTTATCTTGTATATTCTTTTATCATTATGATTATTTTCCTCTTCCATTACTGTTCTATTAAACTGTCTTTATCTCAGCCCATGAGATTTTTTTTTTTTCCTTTTTCTCCCTCTTCTCCCTACACTATGGGGGAGACCAGGGGAGGATGTGAATTCATAACTGTACAAAACTTTTAGACAGGTTACCATAAACATGATTCATTTCTACATTTAGGGAGATTTCTTGGTCTTCTTTGCCAATACTGTTATTTTATCAAGAGTCCATTTGCTTTAAGGGTAGTTATCACGACACCAGCTTTCAACCAGCTCCTCTTGCTTTAGGCAACAGTAATAATGCTTTATTTATAATTGTTACTAATTTTATTGCTCTTGAAACACTGCTGAAACAAAGAGCACCCTCTAGCATTATTTTCTTAGCAGTGTGTCAAAATGCTGAACGGTACTTGTGAACCAATTTGTATTCTAATTATGTAACTTGAGAATGACCTTGTAATGTTGGGATCTTGCCAGTATCTCAGAGGATTTACGTAAATGCTTTCCATATATGAAGCTAGAGAAAACTAGACAGTTGGTAACAAAAGCAACTTCTATATACGGAAAGGCAAATTAACCTTTGAAGTGTCTCAATCAAACAGAATAGCTTTCAGAGAAGTATTTAATTTATTATATGTCAACAAAAAAAAACCCATAACATGAAACAGAGAACATCACTTTTGTTGCTGCTTTTTAAATCTGGCAAAAAATATTTTGTTCTGTTTCACGAAAGCTTCACTAGAACCTAGTTGACAGACAATGTATGATTTATATGTATGTTCTCTGCGTTATGCTATTCTCCTTTGAGTGAGTGGGTAATGTGTTTTTTCTGGAGGAGAGGAAGTTGCTCCTTCCCTGATAAATAATTGACCCTGCTGAGTAAAAGAAGGCTCCAAAGATTGCAGGATATGGCAGTAGAATGAGGAGTCCCTGCAAGGAGCTGCAAGATGGAAACTCAAAAGAATGCCGACAAGACCAGGAAACAGAAAGTAGTGCCAAAAGCAATGGAAGAAATCCTCCTATGAACAAGAATTGCACAGTTAGTTCCTAGTTAGTCACTGAGTTGACTGAAGCCAAGCCTGAAATTAGAGACGTGCTTGTAAAAACAGGTCTTCCTTGGTTGTTTCAAGTTTTATCATTAAAAATACAACTTTCCTGTGACAGATTTTGTAATTTATTTTAAGTTTATGAGGTTTGAAGAGCTCACTAGGAAGAAAAGACCTAGGATGATGCATCTTAAAGCTCTAAGTCATCTCTGTTTCAAATGCCTCTCCTCATTGTTCATCTCATTCCTTGTCTCCTTCAAAATACTGCTCTGAAGGTGCTGCATCACATCTGTTTTGTCCCGACAGGGAGCTGGTTGTTGTTGATACTGTCAAAATTGTACTAAGTACCTGGATTCACTCTCCATCTTTCTGACCCATATCCCTGTAGTCTCCTAGAAATAGTTCTTATTGATCTTGATCTCATCACACTCTGGCCTAAAACTGAACAGACAATTTAGGACTGGGGCTAGAGCTGCTGCAGAAAAATCTCAAAATTTACAAGGAGATTTCATTAGACTAAGCACATACATTAAAACCCTATATTGCCTTGGAAGAGCCTCATGAAATTCAGGCTTTGCATTCTTCAGAAGGTATTTGTGGCTATGAATTTATTAAATCCCAAAGATTAACTATGGATGTGATTTCAACTAAGAAATTTCAGAAGGGAGGAAAAGGAATAAAAGCAGATAAATTTAGCACTGATGCATTCTTGTTTCTTAGAAATGCAGACGAAAAATGGGCCTCAGAAACTGAAAGGAAGAGTGGGATATAGTTCACCTTCCTATAATCATCTGCAAATTGTCTAAGATAGCTATATTTGCTCCCTCTGTTGTCAAGTGAGAAACAGGCACTCCCTGTGCCACATGCACAGGTGATTAATCTTGTGTGATTTATAAAAAATGCATTTATACTAGTTAAAAATTCAATGAATAAGTATATTTGTACTATTTTTAAAAGAAAGAGGAGAGGTTGCTTCATCTTCAAAATATCATTAACAGTCCAGATTTTCATATTTTACATGCTGAGCCTTCCAGTGAATTAAAATGTTATGCAAATTCTGTGGTATCAGATGTCAAAGTAGAAACCTCTTTTAAAGCGGAGATTAATCCTTTTTAAAAATTAATTATGTTGAAGCAACTAAATGTATATTTGTTTATACAGTTATATAAAATGAGTACAATTCAAATATATAATCGTTCTATTCCATTATAGGATGTTCAAATTACAGTCTACAGAGCAGTTTGCAGGAGGTGGGTGTGCACACCAGGTTCTGGAAATGGAAGGATGAAACCCATCATGTCCAAATTATAATATTGATAAATGCTGGTGGTGAACAGCAGTTTCTTAAACCAGATAAAATGAAAGAGAATGAGGAAATATCTTTGTGGTGCTTTAGGGGAGATAGGGCAGTCTAAGAGAAACATCCACTCTTGCTTCCCTTCTGAGCAGTTACCAGATATGAGAAAATACAGACATGTACAAGTATGTGAGAGATGGACTTGCTTCAGGTCCTGCTGAGGTCCAGGTCAGAATGTATGTACTTGCATCGATTAGGATACCCTGGGATCCAAAACACCTTGGTGGACCTCCTACTTCTGGGAACTTGCGCTGTTCACAAAATACAAAATCATTAACATAAGATATCAAACAGTCAGGCTATTTTAGTCTTAGGTAGATTTTTACCTACCTCTAAAATGCTGTGGAGTCTGTACCTGGTGTTATCATCTTGGCAATGTGTATCAGAATGTCACATCAATAAAGATTCTGATCTACACCAGCTGGTCTTTCTTAGGTATAAGATTCTCTGTCGATTTAGGTAATGATTTGCAGCTGATCTTCGGAAGTGTGCTATTGGCCAGGCTAGATCCGGGAGTCCTGTAGGACAGCGGGTTGACCATGAGTCAGAAATATGCCCTTGTGGCCAAAAAGGCCAATGGTCTCCTGGGGTGCATTAAAAAGAGCATGGCCAGTAGGTCGAGGGAGGTCATTCTCCCCCTCTACTCTGCCCTGGTGAGACCACATCTGGAGTACTGTGTCCAGTTCTGGGTCCCCCTGTTCAAGAAGGACAGGGAACTGCTGGAAAGAGTCCAGCAGAGGGCAACAAAGATGATGAAGGGACTGGAGCACCTCTCTTATGAGGAAAGGCTGAGACCTGGGTCTGTTT
The DNA here is from genome assembly GCF_963924245.1 of Chroicocephalus ridibundus. Taxonomy (NCBI): domain Eukaryota; kingdom Metazoa; phylum Chordata; class Aves; order Charadriiformes; family Laridae; genus Chroicocephalus; species Chroicocephalus ridibundus. The sequence continues at coordinate 55,762,249 of NC_086284.1, forward strand.
AGCCTGGAGAAGAGAAGACTGAGAGGGGATCTCATCAATGCTTATAAATGTCTAAAGGGCGGTTGTCAAAAGGATGGGGACAGACTCTTCTCAGTGGTGCCTGGTGACAGGACAAGGGTCAGTGGACACAAGCAGGAACACGGGAAGTTCCATCTGAACGTGAGGAGGAACTTCTTTATTTTGAGAGTGACAGAGCACTGGAAAAGGCTTCCCAGAGAGGTGGTGGAGTCTTCCTCTTTGGAGATATTCAAAACACACCTGGATGCATTTCTGTCCACCCTGCTCTTGGTGAACCTGCTTTGGCAGTGGGATTGGACTAGATGATCTCCCAAGGTCCCTTCCAACCCCTACAATTCTGTATTCTGTGATTCTGTGAAGTTAAATTTAGGCCAAGCCCTTTAGCTAAATAACAATGATGAATTCAACCTCCGTGACTCATATGCTTTAGGATAAAGTATAGCATGTCTTCAGGTAGTTCTTTTAGAATATAAAAAAATATGCAATTATTCTTCCTTTTTTCCCTTTTTGAATGGGTGTTATGTTTCCCCTTTTCCAGTCCAAGAATTTCACCAGACTGCCACAATACCCATCAAATAAGATGGGTAAGGATTTGGCAACTTTGTCTGCCAGTTCCCTCAGGACCTGCGGATTCATCTCATCAGGTCCCAGGGACTTGTGCACCTTCACATTCCTTAGATGGCCTTAAACCTCATCTTCTCCTACAGTGGGTGGTTCTTCATTTTCCCAGTCCTTGCCTTTGCCTTCTGTGACTTGGGGAGTGTGGCCAGAGCCCTTGATGGTGAAGACCAAGGTGAAAAAGTCATTGAGTACCTTAGCCTTCTCCATGTCCTGGGTAACCAAGTCTCCTGTTTCCTTCCAGAGAGGGCTCACATTTTCCCTAGTCTTCCTTTTATCGCTAATGTACCTGTAGAAGCTATTTTTGTTGCCCTTGACATCCCTGGACGGGTTTAATTCTATCTGGGCTTTAGCTTTCCTAACCTGATTCCTGGCTGCTTGGATAATTTCTCTGTATTCTTCCCAGGCTACCTGTCCTCGCTTCCATCCTCTGTAGGCTTCCCTTTTGTGTTTGAGTTTTTTTCCAGGAGCTCCCTGTTTTTTCACGCAGGCCTCCTGCCATTTTTGCCTGACTTCCTCTTTGTTGGGATGCATTGCTCCTGAGCTAGGAGGAGGTGATCCTTGAATATTAAGGAAGCAACCATTAGTTTTTCTGGTATTCTTAAACCAGCGTGTATAGCAAGTTACATACCTGTATCTTTATGAGAACGTTTGTAATAAAAACTAGCACCTATCTACCATGCCAAGTTTATAACTACCCTTATTTAAACCTAGAATTTCCTTAAAAGTACTTTGCAACCAGGAAGTTCATTTCAGTATCTAATAAAATTATCTTTATTCTGATTATTTTTGTAATTTTTCAGGGCAGTTTGGAGGAAAGTGTTTCTTTCCCTGGTTCAGAATAAAACTGTGTTTCATCTTCACTACCCTCAAAACTTGAGCTTAGTAATTTCCAGTATATTCTAATATTCCAGATGCATACTTTGTATTGTGTTTTTACTCCTAAATTACAACATTGGCAACTTCCAGTTGACTATATTTAGACCTTCCTTTATGGATGAATCCAAGTGAAACTGATTTCTGTCTACTTTATATATTTTTGAGATCATCACCAACATCTTATCCATTGTGTGTTATTATATCATTCGTGATTTTATTACACAAAGTCTCCCACCTAGTTATTTACAGCATCCCAGCCACAGTAGTCAAGGATCTGACTGAATTCATAACTTTTTGTACTGGTTTGGAAGAGTAAGAAGAAAATGGACAAAATTAAGTATTTAAGGAGAAAATAACTAATCTAAGGAAAATGTGTGCTACATAGATAAAACGTCATCATTTCATGTGTATTCAGAGCCAGAAGAAATACAACTACTCATGCTTTGAATCAATGATTCAATTATTTCAATCTCTGTGTATTCTCTCTTGTTTTTAATGATACTATTCTCCTTCCTCTCGATGGTTATTATTCCATTTATGTATATATTACGTATTTCTAGCTTTCTGTTTTTCCCATGCTTGTGTTATGGATATTTAGTCCAACTTTAAACATTAGTTTCAGGTTCAGGATTATTGGAAAATTGAATTAGGAATTTTGTACTTGGTTTGTAAATTTCTAAGAAATTAAGCTGTATGGTCAAACCGTCTCAGTTAATAATATCTGAGATGTGGATAGGGCTTTCCTATGTCAAATTAGTACGAATACAGATATGCTATATGGTGCAAAAATCTTCTCTCCTGTTTAGATGTTAGGTTTCGTGAGATCTAGTTTCCACTTTTTTGTACCTTGCATGTTATTTGCAGATACTCAGACTATGTTTTAAATGGCTGTGCAACAGAATGAAAACTATTCCAAGACTTTTTCAGATCCAAAAAAGACTGCATACTTTTGAAAGCTTTGGGCATTTTGCTCAAAACTGTATGTGTGTATTGTTTTGGGAAGGGAAGAATGTTCTAAAACCAGTAAAATAACAGTGCCAGTAAATATTAAAAAAAAAATAAAACAAAAAAAAAACAACTTGGAAAGATGTAAAGTTAATAATTCAGAAGATAAAATTTAAGAATTACCATTTGTATATCTAATGTTGTTCTTAGTCTAAGGTTGATCTTGATATTTTTATGAAGGGTAAAAATTGCTTTGTAGAAAATCTAGAATTTGAGAAACTTTTAGTGATAGTAACTTACATATTGCTAATAAATATGGTCATGTATGTAACATGGGATATAGAGAAAATCTATCAGTTCCCCTACCCCAAAAATAAAGAAAAGAAAGAAAACCTTCACACCCAGAGGTATATCAGCGCTTCTTACACAGGAAGAAGTTGCAGGTACTTTTTTTTTTTTTTTAATACTTGTGATCAGTGCAGTCAAAAAAATTTTGAGTAACTTTAGATGGAAAGAAGTTCCATTTTTGTCTTTCATGAAGCTGAGTTTTATATGATGTCTGTTTAATATGATGGGTGGGAGAAAGGGGATGGCAAGCTAGACAGCAAGGCTAACAATGTTCTCATCTTGTTTCCCCCCTCTAAGAATCTCAGACTTGTGCAAACCTGATCTGTGAAATATGCAAGATTATGGATTACAGGGATTTAAGGGATTCAGGATGTTAAATAACAGTTATTTGAATCTATATTTCAGAGAAATGTGTTGTAACAACTACAGGCTGTTTTGCCACATCATGCTTGCATCTCAGTGGGAGGGAATAACTTGTTACTGTGAACATGAGGTTTATATCTACCATAAGCCCCAGGTTCAAAACTAAGCAAGATTGGCCCATTTATTGTGTTATTTCCCATCAGCTTGTGTGTTGTTCTCTTTTTGCCTTCATGTACACCATAGAAAAGATGCTAAATAGAGTTATTTGTTGTGTGTGTAGGTACTAGAAATGCAGGAATAATTTAGTAATAGGAAAAGTGTCACTTAAATTTCGTCCTCCATATTGCTCTCAGGCAGCATCCTGTATGTTTGTTGCCTTATGCCCTTCACTACTTAGAAGCTGCTGCAGTTTTGTGATGTTCTCTGTACATAATTTGTGAAGTGCTTTGGGATGAAAAGTGCCATATAAATGTAGGGTATTATTATACTGTACTTTGCTTCACTGGAGAAGCTGCATCAGGAAGATTGTTTTATTGGGTTATCTCCTAGGTAACTGTGATTCACTGTAATGATAGTGACTAGCACTCTTTAAATGGGACAGTAGTGGCACAACTACAATCTAATGGGGATAAAATTAGATAGTGCCAAGTTGGGTAATGGTGATTAACCATGTACTAAATGGATATAAAATTATAAGCTCTGGCTTCTTAATACAAATACGTTTCCAATTCAATATTAAAGGCTATATTTTCCAAGATTCTCAGGAGGTTTTGGTAACAATAAGAAGTTACCACACTATCATATTTAAGCCTCTACATTTCAACTGCATCTTAAATTGCCTAAGTCATTGTAATACTTCTAAGTTAAATGTCACAGGAAAATGCTTTGTTGTATATATTTTATATATATAGTTGTAGCAATTGCATGGCAATTAAAGCCTCAATTCCGCAGAGCAAATAAGGAAAACCTCACTTTTCTCGTTATTTCTGGAGGACAATTCACACATTTGAAGTTCATATTTGCATATTATGCTGAGAAGCCTTGGGATAATCAAATGCCACATTCCTCCTCCCACTGAACTACTACACCAACACAAACTTCTACTTTCTCTGACTTGTGCATAAAACCCCTTCTTCATCATTACTGTAACAACTCATTTTAAAAGGCCTTAGCTATACAGTATCTCTCTCTTTGCTGACTTCCTCATATGATGCTTAAGAAACACTGAAAACAGAAAACGGACTGTACCATGTCTTCTCTAGGATACCAGACCAAGGCCAAACAACTTGTCCCTAATTACTATCACCTGTCCTTATCATCACCAGGCAGCACAAGTCTCTTATTACCTTCCAGAATACAGCAACAAGGACATGATGTGGTAAATGCTTGATTTTCTGCTATTGTTGGAAGAAAAATAAACATATCTAAGAAACAGAAGTAATTCTACATTTGGCACAATGGAAAAAGATTCCTGTGTGATAGTGAAGAAGCTGAAAAATATGTCAGTAAAATACAGGCTGTTGCCACTAATGCAGCCGTACTACAGAATATACTTACAGATGAAAGAAATAATATATCCAGAGAGATTTCTAACAATCATGTGACAGCATTGTGGAAAACTTCGCATCTAGTGCAAGACTTGCACGACACTCCTCTATGTCCCAAGTGATATACAGAACTTGAAAAATGCATTACAGGTGCTCTTCTGGAGTACCTATTAATTCTTGTAGTTACTCATCTGGAAAAAAAAAAAAAAAAGGCCCTAGATTTGGAACAAAGGTTAAATCTTAATTTAGTGCTGGAGGAGTTTAAATAATTAAGGCATCTAGAAACAGTGATTTATCTACCAATATGCAATCTGGATTGCCAGAATTTGATATTCATGACTTATTAAGACATATGAAGAGGAAAGCAAAGTGGCTTGCAAAGAGAAACTTATAGTAGAATTCAGCTTTGCCTATTGCTTTCCCTATTAAACTGTCTTTATCGCAACCCATAAGTCCTCTTGCTTTCCTTCTATTTTCTCCTCATCCCACAGGAGACAAGATTGAGTGAATGGCTGTGTGAGTATTTGCGTGTTGGTTGGGGTCAACCCACCACAACTTAATATCACATTTTCTATGAAACCTAATGAAGGATTTTTTTTTTTCCCCTTGACAAATTTAATGTGAAAATAAAGATGTAACTCATTGGAACAGAATATTAAGTATAATTACTGACAAGTTTCTGGCAGTACAGTTTGACAGGTCTTGACAGCAAGTAATAAAGCTTTGCCATTTTGTAATAGCTGAGAATCTGGACCTTCACATCCCTCTCTTAAGGGTGCTACATTGTGATTACTTTAGTCTTACTTTAGAAGACTCAGACACTGACAATGTATCTTGAGATCATAATGTTTTACCAAATTACTGTTGCTCTGCTGTCACTAACTCCATAAAGAAGCAGACACTGACCTATTGTAAAACTTACGTATTTCCACAGGAAAATTAGAGCTAAGCTCAGGGCTCTGTTTTTGTCTGAGAATAATGTAACAAAAATATTTCTGAAGCTGCATCGTGTTTTCCCAAAGTAAGATTTAAAAAACCAGTGTTTTGAACCTGAGGCAGTTTTTAGGTGTGCTTGATCTGATTTCATTTGTTTTATAGGGATGAACAAGGACAAATTTATCTTTAGTGGGGCCATTTTCACTGAAATTATCACTCACTAGCAGAAATATTATTTTTATTGCACTAATATTTGAACTAATATTTTGTTCAGATATTGATCAGATTTCAGGGGGAGTAAGCTTTATCTTTTTATATTATTTTACTGATGATACCACAAAATAATATTGAAATACATAATTCTGTACCTCTATGCATAAGGTTCACAACTGTGTATTTTTAGAACTGACCGAATAGTTGAAGACAAAATCATACAAAAATGATCAGAGTCCCTTTTGGTACACTACTTTGGTTTTAGTTTTATTTTTTTCATATTTTTTTAATGTAACTTCAAAGGTTCAAAGTATTTGCTAAGTATCCTTTTGCGACTTTACTTGAATAAGGGAACAATACCTCCTGTAGCAACAAGTAACAGCTGTAGTAAAACTACTTCACAGTAATGGTAAACTAACATTAGAGTTGTGTAGATAAAGAGAAAAGAGGTGAACAAATAGCATGATTATGCCATTAGTTTTGTTAGTGGTATACAGAAAGTACACAGCAAAACACCATGTAAGTGGTTTTATACCTGATGATTACCCATTGGTAATTAATACACCCACTGCATCACCTGAAATGAACAATTCACCAGCTAGATGCTGTTCTGTTTGGTGGGAGGTGGAATCTTTGTTGGTGGTTCTTCTTTCTTTTTAAGGGAAGCTACGTCTTTCAGACTGTGAGTACAACAGGCCTAGGAAATGAACTCCACTACTTACTACATAAACAGAGGAAATGCATTATAGGCTTTATCAAAATATGTATATTTAGCAAGACAGTGAAGTCATCCTAGTTTCAGGTCACCTTGTCCTGTTTTTGAATCAAAGCTTTTAATATCAAAGCAGTTTCACTTCAGTAAGCTAATACCGTAAGTACCCCCTAAAAATCCTATGTATATTAGCAGGAAAAGATTATCCATATCTGAAACTGTCAGCAAAATAAGACTTTAATAGGTGATGCTGAATTTGCCTGAGTGATGAAGAACTCTTTATGTCATCTCATGCTGAAGCATAGGCCTATGTTAGCCTAAGCAGTCCCATGGCAAGATTTTGACACAGCTCCAGTCATTTTGACAGGTTTTGTAGATGGGTTATCAGGAGTGAGAAGTCAGGGATGGAAAGGTGTAGATCTTTTTAATAATACATCTGCACAACTAAACTAGGTTGGATAAATAAATCATGTGAACACGACTTTGGCTGAAAAAAAGGAAAAGACACAAAGGAACCAGGTCATAAATGACTCATAATATTGTCCTTAAGCTTTCCTAAAAGCTATTTGGTGCAAGCCTATAAACTAAAATGAAAGCCGACTGTTATTTGCAAGAATGAACGCAAGTTAAATTCGCTTCTAGTGCTTAAATATTTTTCTTAAGGTGAATCGTTTCCAAGAGTATCTTTTGTTTTGATCTGGATTCATAATACAGCTTTGACTTAAACTCAAGTACTATAAATTGTTCACTACTACTGAGAGTCTTCTGCAGAAGCAAAATAAGTAAATTTTTAACACAGAAAATAAAATTGGACTGTCTGCATAGGCTCAAGATGAACAGTTAGAAGCAGAGTGATGTGCTTGTTTCTTAAGTAATTAAAGGTATTCCATTATTCTGTTTTTCACTTAGAAGTGCAGGAGGACTTGAAGGAGTTGTTTAAACTGGTCTATATTCTTAAGGATGGAGAAGAGAACATGGAAAAGTAAAATCAGAATTTGTTAAAATCAGAATTTGTTAAAACTGAGTGGAGTAGGAGAGGTTGCAAAGAGACAAAGAGCTGGGGTATAAAATCCCCTGTCACTCAGAGTTTCTTTTTATTTTTCCATTCTTGCACGTGTGTCAGTTGAGGCTCCAGGGCTTTTTCCTGGAACTAAGGGTGCTCCTTTTCTTTCTCTTTGCTTCTGGGGCAGCATTCTGTAGTTGACTCAACTTGAGCAGAGGAAGTGGAGTAGATATCAGCTTCAGTGATACTGTGATCCTGTGAAATGTGCTACTATTTGGTCTCTGGTGGGCAGTACTACCAGCAAAGGGGAATCACACCAGTTACACATAAAATATATGTTTTAATTTAGGAAAAATTTAAGGAAAATATAGAACTGTAGAGAGTAACCTGATAATGAGTGTTGGCAGTGATGCAAATAGGCAGAGTTGGTTTGTTATATAGACTTTAAGCTTTTTTAATTATTGTACATAGTCTACCTACGGCATCTATGAAGTATATTGAACACAAAAGGTTTGCTTTTGCTTTTGGTTTTTATTTTGGTTTTGTTTTTTTTCACTGAAAGAAATTTTAACAAGAAAATGAAAGTTCATTTTCATGTGCTTTCTTGAACTGGAGCATAGGGTAGGGTGAAAAATGCAGTGTAAGAAATATTGGATGTTGGAGAGGCAAGTTAACATTTCCTCAATTCATGCTCCCCACAATGGTGTGGGAATACTTAAAGAAATTTTTGTGGCTTGTTCTTAGCTTTATTCTTGAGAGATTAAGAATCTTTGTCTATTTAAATCTCTGTTGCAAGATATATTGAATGTTAGTTCCCCAAAGAATAATCTGAAAATTAATATACTAATGCTATTGCCCTGGTTTGAGGTAAAACAGAACCAACTTTCTGTTCAGTAATTTTATTTCTTAGCTAGGCCTCTTCTAACTCTCTGAAATTAAGAGCATATTGTGCCGGAAAAAGTTTGTTCTCAGAGTGATAAAACCGATGTTTACAATTAGTGCCAAGGAATGGTACACAGAGAGGCTCTTGCTTATACTTATTGCTATAACAACCAAGGTCAGCTGACTTTGTTATTTGCCCCATTGGAGGGTCAGAAACAGAAAAGCGTAGAGGGGTCCCACCTGCGGGGAGGAGTGGACAGGACAGGTGACCCAAAACTGACCAACAGGGGTATTCCATCCCATCTGCCCCATGCTCAGTATAAAAGCTGGGGGATCAAAGGGTCAGTCTCTTTTCTTCAATTGCCATCATCCGAGGAGGACCCTGTCTGTTCATGTGCCTTTGATCTTTCTTCTAAACTTGTAAATCTCTTTATCTCTCCTCCTCCTCTCCATGTCCGAGAGGTGGGGGAGATCATCTGTCACCAGCCATTGGCCAATTTGGCCAAAACCACGACAAATATGCTGGAGGTGAAAAAAGAAAAGGGCTGGATAATATGGATAATATTGAACTAAGTGAGTTTACATGGCTAAAATGTGCCCTTTGTTAACCAGAAGTTTTCTAAATGAACAGGTCTAATTCTGATATGAGATCAGACACTACCTAGAATGTGTTCTCAAATTAAAACTGTTTTAACTGAAAACAATAATTAAATTAATCTAACACCAAAATACTTAAAATATATTTTTGTTGTTTATAATTATTGTGAGATCACCTTCATATTGTTCATAGGCTGAAGTAGTTACAGTTAAATCAAGCAGTTAAACTAATACTCTAAATCATTAAATTTCGTCTAGAGAATTCCTCTGGAAAACAGAAAAAAACTTTCCTGTCATTGTGTATACTAAAATAGTAGACTGTTTGCCTTTTTCCATACATGGCTGTTAAATAATCTTGCAGCCGCATGATTTCACTACCTGTGAGAATCTGTCCCTCAGTACTGTTTTGGGAATTTTTACTACATATGCATAGGTAATACAAAACAAAAAATAAAAAAATAAAAAAAAGGAAAAACCTTTCTATATTATGTAGATAATTCCTACTATTTTTACAGTAGTCTTACTGTATGGATGATGTCTAGAGCCACTTTTTTTTTTTTTTTTGTGATTCTATTGAATAACAGGGAGTACGTGTCAGGATTTTTTATCTGTGGTTTTAAAGTCTAACAGTGGATAATATTCTTTATAAACCATTTCAACATTTTACTGTTCTCTTTTCATGTTTCATAATTCCGATTGAAGTGCTATGATACATACTGAGACTAATATCTAAGAATCTTTATTGTTCTAAGACATACAGTACTATGCAATTTACATTGTTTACACACTTGTTGCTTTGCTTCAACTAATATCTAAACACAGAGCTCTTCATTTACCAGTGTAATAGATTCTGTGCAATTCAGATGAAGGAGACAGAACAGAAGTTTCTTTTATTGAACAAAATGTAACTGGGTTACAGATTTAGTAATCCCTTTACATCTGAATTATTCAGCAAAAATGATTAATGACAAACAACATCAATGGAGTTAGATATTTGAAAAGAAAGGTTAACTTCATAACTTGTGTTTATCGGTTATCATAACTTATTCTGTAAATGTGCTACTGAAAATGGAAAATGTTCTGAATAATTTGTAGTAAATTTGCAGTTCATCTTCTTACTATTGGAAATATTATAATGGTGCAGCTGACAATAGTTTAAAAAGCAAAGCACTCAGCACCTGACCTATTTTGTTTTATTTTACATTACAATTCTGAAAGATGTTGCTATAATACAATATGGCAAGGTGCAGGAGGAAAAACTGCCGGGCTTTTTTCACATGTATCAGTAACTGTTTCAGGAGACCAAGTCCATCTAAAATTCTACCAAAATATATATTTTGATCATCTGTCCAGATTTAGCAGGAACATCTTTAGTTTAATATAGTGTCCCAAGGTGACGGCACGATTTAAAAACAGAGCAAAATCAGGATTTTGGTACAGCTAGGTCAGGCTTTGGATCAGTTTCAATGAATTTAAAACATTTTCCTTGCTTCTATGTTATGTGATGTGCAAACCATCAAATGGTATGAATTTTCAAAACTATCTATGAAATGAGTAAAAAGAGGAATCCACAGCACTAACAACTCTTCAAATGTTTAGAGTATCTCTGATCAGGAAAGGAAGGAAGAAAGGAAGGAAGAAAGGAAGGAAGAAAGGAAGGAAGAAAGGAAGGAAGAAAGGAAGGAAGAAAGGAAGGAAGAAAGGAAGGAAGAAAGGAAGGAAGAAAGGAAGGAAGAAAGGAAGGAAGGAAGAAAGGAAGGAAGAAAGGAAGGAAGAAAGGAAGGAAGAAAAGAAGGAAGAAAAGAAGGAAGAAAAGAAGGAAGAAAAGAAGGAAGAAAGAAAAAAGGAAGAAAGGAAGAAAGAAAAAAAGAAAGGAAGGAAGAAAGGAAGGAAGAAAGATCCATGCTTTGCACCTTTAGAATTCAAATCTTGTTTTACAGTCAATTTTGATGTGAAATTGGTCTAGTCCAGCTCATTATGCTACCAGCTGGAAGACCCTATTTTGTCAGTGGAGCATAGAAAATTGAGGCTGATGCAGTGAAGAATTGAGCTTAATATCCAGAAAACGTTCCACTTCTGCTTTGTGCTGTACTGTCTAGTGCAGAATTCATGTTGACTATGCAAGTAGTTGTTAACCTGTCACCTTAGTAGTACATGAGAAGTTATTAACCTGCCCTTCTTGTAGCAAGATGGATAGTATTTTAATTCAGATACTTTGGTGCAAACATAGAAGAAATAATCACAGATTTAGTTAAGTCTGGGTTTCATTAAAAAATGGGAAAAAAAGGTTAAATTACTCAGTACTGAATATACTGTTTATAATATCCCTTATGTACCTTTGTATTTTTATTTGGGGTAACAGGATGGCCATTTCAGATGTCCTGTAAAAAGTGTTATGTACGTAGCTTTAGGAAGTAGCCAAAGGCAAAATTCTCCAACTGTGCCTCACTTGCTTCACAGAGATATCAATTATTGCAGGTCCATAAAAAATACAGGTGATAACTGACCTATTTTGGGAAATATATGTGAAGGGAGAAACCAACACATAGTAGGAAACTTGTAATATTCTTGTTCAGCTAGTGCCATAAACCTGATGCCCATTTTAGACAGCAGTGAAAACGTGTAAAGTGAAAAGGTGATCTTTAGTTATCTGTTCTTTTCCTGTGCTTATTACTTAAACATGCCTACTTAATGCAAGGCAGTTAGCTTGGATATAAAATATACTTTGTTTGTCATGGAGCTTCATGAGGGGGTTGTGATTGGGATAGAGTTACTTTTCTTCATAGTAGCATGTATGGTGCTCCATTTTGGATATGTGATGAAAACAGTGTTGACGATATACCAAGGTTTCAGTTACTGCTGAACAGTGCTTGCACAGCATAAAGGTCTTTTCTGTTTCTCATGCTCCCCCTGTACCATGAAGCTCCTCACAGCAGCAAGAAGTTGGGACTGGCCAAGAAGTTGGAAGGGGACACAGCTGGGATAGCTGACCCAAACTGACAAAAGTCAGTTGACCCGAATTCCATACCATATGACGTTGTGCTCAGCAGTAAAAGCTAGGGGGGAAGAAGGAGGAAGCGGGGGACATTGGGAGTTATGGCATCTGTCTTCCCAAGTAACTGCTACACATGATGAAGCCTTGCTTTGCCTGGAAATAGCTAAACACCTACCTGCCAACGGGAAGAAGTGAATTAATTCCTTATTTTGCTTTGCTGGTGTGCACAACTTTTGCTTTAACCTCTAAAACGGCTTTACCTCAACCCATGTGTTGTCTCACTTTCACCCTTCCTATTCTTTTCCCCATCCCAGAGAGGGGAGAGGACAAGCAGCTGTGTGGTGACCAATTGCCTACTGGGGTTAAACTATGACACCCTCCAAAAAAGAGGTAATTAAGTCCTTAATGTTTCAGTTGCTTAAATGTGTGAGAAGAAAATAGTATACGGAAGTCATCCCTTCACTATTACAAAATGTAAAACAAACTCCACTACAGCACATTGTCAAGGACATAGCTTTCGATTGCTGTAGGTACTCTTCTCTTCATTCAGTTACATTGTTTGAGATTGGAAATACCATCAGTGTACCTCTGGGAAAAAATAATATATAACTGTTAGTGGGAAAAATATGTCTTCAACACTTGAAATTAATTTAAATAATCACTATGAACAGCACAGTGGTGTTTAAATGGTAATACAATTGTGATAAATTGGAATTATTGATGACTGCTATACTGGAGTCACAATATTAATGACTTTTAACACTTCATTGTGTAAGTGTTATAGAGAAAAGTAGCAAACTTTCCACTTCTAAGTAATTCAAATGTATGAAAAAATATTATAATGTTACTGCATTAATGTTTCAAATGGGCCACTGATCGGAATACATGAGAAATACTTTTCAGATTTCAGAACCATGATCATAAAACTCTGTGTTTACCATTTCCAGTTACAAGAACCTTTTCAAATTGTCATAATGTAGTGAAATACCATTTCTGGTACTCCTGGCTGTAATGGCAATCCCAGATTATATGAAGTATGTGTTAGCATAACCATTAATTCAGGATGCTACATTTCATTAGCTGTGAAAGACCAGAAGAGATTATTGGTAATATTTTCTGCTGATCTTAGATAGAAGATTTAATGGATGAGCCATTAAACTATGCTGTAATAATGCCTCAGGGCATACCGAAATGCATACCAAAACCATTGGCCCTTTTTTTCTTGTCATTTGAATTACACTGTGGAGGCAGACTTGTATTCAGAAGTAGGGGTTGTGGTTTCACAAGGTCTTCACATGATCCTACTGCTTCTAAGAGATCCATGACCTCACAAAAATTAAATGTATACTTAATTTTAAGATAAGAATAGCCTAATTGATTTTAGTACTTGCTGTAACAGGCTTGACTGGAAGGTTGGGATGGTATTCTCAGTGTTTTAATAATTGCTTAAACTACAGAGACGAAGAGTCTACATACTCATCTACAATATCAAGCGTTAGTCATTAATATTTTTAAATCCTTTGAAAATACAAAGTTTTAAGGACAGATGAAGAATATTATTCTGACTTGAAACTTTTGTTAACACTTATAATTTATTTGCTTATTTAAATATATATACCACACCTATTGTTTATTATAATTTTACATCTGAATTGATGATATAATCTAGTTTCACTGAACATAGTTATTTTTGAATTATGTGTATTCCCTGTGAGTTAAGAGAGAGCTTCTGTACCTTATTTATTTTACTTTTATCTAAAATAAATACTGGAATAATAACTTCTAAATTAATATTATAATAACATATTCACATATTCTATAATATAAAATTAATCACAGCATTCTTCTTTCAAGTCTGAAATTCATTTAAATCAATGTCAATAACGTAACATTTGGTGTCAGGTTTAATACTAGCAATGTGTATAACATTGATATTTAACATTTTGTTTAATGTTCTGAGGCATCCAGTATAATAAAAAGTTACCTTAGGGAAGGAAGTACATCCATGGCTTGTGATGGCATTGAACTCTAAACCAAATTAAAGTCTGTGCTAACAAATTAGAAAAAAGTAGTTACAGGAAAGTTAGGTTAAATCTCATTTTATACTGTGTATAGTCTGTTGCTACATTTTAGAAAAATGACTGTTGCCTCTTTCAGACTGTTACTCATACTTAGAACATAATCTTTTTCTTTTTTAAGTGAGTTTTTTTCAAAATACCCTTTATACAAGGAATTTCATAAAAGTGCCCATAAAAGGCACTTAGAGAGTTTAGAAGTTTCATCTACAGTCAAATGTATAATATTTAGTTTTATATTAGGAATGTGGATTTAAACAATCTATAATTTCTGGGGAAAAAAAAGGAGACAAAACAGATGGTAAAATTTGACAGAAAATGGACCAGTTTATACATCAGAGAGATTTCCTCTATTAAACTATGAAAGAAATATCGTTAATTCTGTTAATGTCAACATTATTCTGTCAGTAATTCGTATTTAATACATAATGGAATAAAGCTGAAGGGCTTATAAATGTCAAGGCAGGTAGCAAACACTGGGTTGACACAGAAGTGCAGATAGTCAGCATGCAGCATCTGTGATAGCCCCAAAAGATCACTGGGATTTGATCTTATTTAATTTATTTAGTCTACTTAGGCTTCAACTATGATAGGTTCTCACTGCTCTTGCAAGCATCATTTTAAGGTATAGTTAAGTCTAGATATTTCAGTTATGCAGTGATGTAGTATATTCTGTGTGTTACCAGAAACAATGACCAGTGACTAATAGGATGTCTAATGTTAAAAAAAAAAAAAACAAAAAAACACAACAACAAAAAAAAAACCCAACACCCAAAACAAACAAAAAACAAACCACCTGAGAAAGTCTTTTGAAGTGCACAAAATAAACTTGGTGTGTTAAAAGCAAACAACTTAACAAATAAATAATACCCATTTGGAGTATGCAGTGCTTACATACAGCTGTATTTATTTCATCAGTATATTTAGATAAAATAAGTAAAGGAATCTAAAATAGCAGGTAGATGCCTGGAAGTTTATCTTAGAGCATACAAAATGATGCTATCCATGTGTTTCTCCATAAATGAATTGCATCCTTGGCTCACATATAGACATGTTGCCACATAAATTTAGATATAGATCTGAATCTCACCACCAGTAAAAATGCTAGATATTCTATATCTATAATGACATATATTCCTTAAAATTCATTTGGTTGTAACTGGCATTGTCTTGGACCAATTCAGCTCAGCTAAAGTCTTAGTTTTCTTCTGGAAATGTCATTTTCTGTTAGCTAGGTATTTATAGGTGTCTAATGTTTGGTGGGACTGTAAAACCCTGGTGCAAGTGCTCATTATGGATCCCAGTAAGAAAGATACTCAGACTTTATAAGTATTGATTAAAATACCGTTTATAGGAGATAGCACAAAAAAGAAAGAGGGGATAACATAGATAGTTTAACATCCCTTCATATGCTGGGAACCCCAAGTTGTGCAGCAGTGGATGAACCCCAGTCAGGGCATGGCATGAAGTACAGACCCCATCCAGGGAGAGGCTCACAAGCATTTCAGTCTTTAGAACTTTTATAGGATGCTCTTGGAAGTAAACATTGCTATTCAGTATTTCTACAGTCAAGCAAAAAGACAGTATAAGAAGTTTGCTGCTTCACTTCAAGATAAGGTGAGAAATGCAGGTGGCATAATGGCCAGATGCAAAGGGAGAGTCACATACAGGCTTCTCTGTTGAAGCCAGCTAAGTTCATCCACTGGCCAGAAGATAAGAACATATACATTTAACCTGAGTAGGCACAGGCATGTGCTGCATTGTTCTTATCTTCTGGACAGTGGATGAACTTAGCTGGCTTCAACAGTAGGAGTCAGTAACTCCTCAACGTGCAATAGTCTTCTGGTTAGGACCACTACAGGGAAGAATCCAATGATTATGGCTTAAATGATTCTTCTTGTCTACACATCTTTCTTTTTATTTTAAGAATATTTAACATTTATTTTATTGCAAGTACTGCTCTTTTTAATTTTGTAAGGAGCCATGACTGCTCAGCAAACAAAAGTTCTGCAGACTTTAGTTCTTTCTGTTATTTTTCTTTTTTATCTCTGAGTCCTGAAAAAAATGAGAATGGACATTCATGAAAAACTCTAAAACCAGCCACTTCTAAACCTGATTCTGCTACAGACATTTATTTTCCAATGTGTTGATTCCATTTGTTTAATCATGATGCAAACTTTTTCCCTCTCTTTCTACAGTTGCCTGTCTTAAGCTACATGCTGTTCATTCTTTAGAATCCATGACAACTCAGGTGGAGGTGGTGTTGAAAACAGCCTCACTCACTGTATAATTATAATTAAATTCTATAGTGTTATCCATGCCATGCACTGAATTAAATCAGAATTTATTGCAGGGTTCATAGCTTAAAATTCTGTGATGCATATACAAGGAGTAATAAAGATTGAAACAGTAGAAAGTTAGACATACTAGAATAACTAGAACAGTCAAATGAGCACCACAGTTGTTAAGCTATGAATACTCATTAACTTTACTGCTGTCTGTCTCAATATATATCTATTTATATATATTTAATTATCTCCAAGGTGAGATTTTCCTCAGTTGAAGCACATTTCTTACCTCAGCCAACACCTAGATCTGAAGTTCTCTTATCCTAACCGAGTAGTCTGATCTCTAGGCTATCATCGTCTTACAGTGAAAGTGTGTCTTTTCCACATTTTCTGTACAGCAAGAACAAATAAAGGAGTGCTTTTCCCTCTTTATAGTTTCATGAATCACAATTTCAAATAATCACAGGTCATGGTTTTGGAATCCTCAAGACATTTCTTGAAATCTCAATTTCTTTTGCACATTCCTAGTCCACACTACTCTTTACTCTGAGCTAGCATGCAAATAGTCTGTGGATAGGTGCACTCATGGCTGATACATATTAGATTACAAGGGCAGTCATAGCTGGTAAACATTGAAACACAAACACACATTGCATTACTTTCTGTGGTGCTGACACACTGGAAATTATAGAAACAGAGATTACTAGCCATTAACAAAAAATTACTGAAAATAAAACCCTACGTATGATTTTCCTCCAGAAACTAAGAGGTTTCTCTTCACCTCTCTATGATTTTCAGAAATAGTTGGTAGTGGCTCAACAGCCTTTGAGAAGAAGGAACACAGATAACCCAGGCCAAGTGGTAGGTACAATGCTTCATTTAAGACTATTGTACTCCCTCAATGGCTTTGTATCAAACTGTATATTGACAAAGAATTTATTGTTTTGGAATTATGTGTACCTTTCTAATTTATCTTTCCTTGTTAAATACCAATTTAATAAAGCACTTCATTACCTCAGCCATTTCAGAAATACATTGATTTTGTAACCCTACTTATTTCTTATAGGTTTGTTACCTCTTTATAATTTTCCTTTTGATGATAGAAATTAAAAATTCTTTGACTCCTACTAACGTTGTAACCCTCCCACCCTGGACCTTTTTTGAGCAAATTCTTCTAAGACGCTGTGTGAATAGGTTATACACAAATTAAAAATAAAAAGCAAATTGAAAAAATTGAAAAAATTAAAAAGCATATTGGCTACATACACAGCTGGGACTAATGAGCTAGAAGGTTCAACAGTTATGCTCACTAACATGGTGAGATCTATGGTGACTCTCCACTGGCGAGGCAGCTGTCACTTAGGGAAAGAAGGTCCTTGAAATAGACTGATCCTGGATGTTGCTGAGTTGTCATCCTTTGAATCTTTTAGGTTTTCCCTTTTGATGTCACTGTTTTTTTTTTTTGTCTTGAGTCCTAGACTTTCCAGTTATCCTCATCTCAACAATCTTACTTTTCTGTGCAATTTTACTTTTCCTATCTTGCAAGTATGTAGTCTACATACTTTGTCACAGATCCTTTTCACAACTCAACAATTTTTCCAGGAATTTGAGTCAAGATAATGCAGCTATGCGGTGACATTGCTGGGCATTAGATTATGGTCAACTGAAGCACAGGGAGGAGGTATATAATTGCCCTGACTAGTGCCAAATTAATTTGGGGAGTTAGGTTATTTGGGAAGCATAAATAGTTCAATTCAGACTCAATACCGTACATGTTTTCTTTTCTTTTACCTTCTGTACTTACAATGTAATTTGAAGGAACAGAACTGTTTCTTGAAAATGCAGGGCAGATGAACTTTCAGGACTTGTCAGTTTCATCAACGAAGACATGAGAAGAAGTCAGGAAAGGTGATATAGAGAGGAAAGAAAGAAGGGGAAAGTATCTTGAAATTATTCGAACATTTCACATAGATCTGTAATAATAGCCTTCACTTCCATGCATTTCTTTATGTAACACTTTCAAGATGACCTGAAAGATACGTTCAATAATATTCATGTTAATGTTTCAATGTAAATTAATTCTTGGATTGAATTATAATCTCTAGTATTTAGATTATGACCAATAATCACAACATGCTTCAAACAACAAATATTTTAGAGTTGAACTACTTAACTGCTGTATTTGAGCTGAATGAGGAAATGATTCAGTTAGACACACCCCCGCTTCAACCCCAGGGAGACATATCTACCAGATGAGAGAAAGTAGAGCTATTCTGCATCATTGAACTGGTTAATTCAACTTTCAGTGCATGATTCAGACATCAAAGTAGCTCCACCTTTTTTGAAAGTCTTTCCCAATGGTCTGAAGAAAACATTGGCTGGCTCTTGGAAGAACTCTTTCAGGAAGTGAGTTAGAATTTAGAGTGGGTAAAAGTAGGCTTCATCATTATTCCAGGAGAGGTTTTCCTTTTTATACTATGAAACGTTGTACATTAGCTGAAATATTCAAACTAATGCTATCATTGTTGCAATTTATCAACATATTCTTCTACCAAAATATATGACAACTTCCTTGAAACTGCTAAGTTAAAGACCAACTGATACCAGTAACATCTTTCTGTGAAAGTTTTTGAATCTTCTATTCTGAGAAAGCAGCAGTTTTCAGATTATAATGATTTCCTCAGTGCTTCATAAATAATGTTTTCCTTTGAGGTGAATTATTAGAGTCATTGAAGGTTTAATTAGTGTTACTAAAGAGTAATTTACTTCTAAGCAACACTTCTCATCATGTCAAAGGCTCTTTTCATGCTATCAAGTATAAACAAAAGTAATTTCAGTATACAGATGTGCATATCCTTTCCCTACTCACCACGGGAACAATACTAGAATGGCAAGGATGTTATCTTTTTAGTGAAAACCAGTAGATGAATTCTGATAACTTATTCAGTCTTTCTGAAAATACTTAAAACATTAATTTTGAAGAAAAGAAGAGGGTGATAGACAGCTCTTCATTGGAGACATTTGTGTCCTTTGTTGAAGAGACGTGAATAATCAGCATTTGCTTTTTGTAACCATAATAATCTGATAAAATCCTCTAGCAAAGCATCATTATGAGAAATGCCTTTTCCCATTTCTATCCATTATGGAAATGTCACTGTGTTTATCCTAAGGGAAGATGTAGAGAAAATGTTCCTCCAGCTCCTAACAGATTTATTCTTTTTTGCTATGCCTGGAAAAGAATGCTGTTGACTGCTGTGCTCTATCAGTGGGCCCACCAGGAGTACATCATTGTTGTGCCCAATTCATTCATGGTCTTCCAGTTCACTTCACTGGATCCCAACAGGGATGATGGGAATGCCAGAGGCAGTAAGATCTCTGCAGTACAGCCCCAGTGTTCGTGAAATTTCTGGAGGAAGACAGAATTCTGTGGACATGAGAAAAACCTGTTGTGAGGTTTCTCACAATATCATTTTATTTTGGTGTGGAAAGAAAATGGGCCACTTCTGTACATAAAACTATATTCTCTAGCAAGTTCTTATACTCTAGGGATGAAAGAACTAGACAGCATTCTGCTCATGACCTGCTTTTGTAGATTTAATTTAGAAATCTTGGTGATGCACAGAATAAAGGTCCTGGAATGAGACATATGGTTTATCATATTCTCCATTTTCCACTGCAGTCAAAAGTGGAGTAGCGAGGGGGAGAAGTTTGTATAAAAAGAAGGTTTTTGACAGCATCAGCAGTAAAAGTGTTAAAGGTTTCTGAATCCAGTAGCCTGATGAATATGGGGCTGCCGTGGCTTCACATCTCTATGTTCAGGCAGTGGCAAGGGTAAGCCTGAATTCCTGATACGCACACATGCATGAATACACACACACACAATATGCATACTAGCCACACGGATCAACACAGACAGAAAACAAGCATGGATGGGCTGATAGCTTTCTCCTCTCCACTGACCAAGGTTGGAGCCTGCTGAAAGAACACCTATACATATACTTGTATACATATTTATACGCGATATGAATTGTAGATACTCAGCCTACCCACTAGTTGGATCCGGATCCTCAGATCTCTCAAGTTGCTGGCATTTAAATGCACAAGGCCCCAAGATTCATAGCCCCACTCCATTGTTAAGTTCTCAGACTTACTGTATGACGTGCTCAGCAATAAAAGCAGGAAGATGAAGGAGGAAGAGTGAGGCATTTGGAGTTATGGCATGTGTCATCGCAAGTAATCATCATGCGTGATAAAGCCCTGTTTTCCTAGACATGGCTAAATGTTGTCTACCAATGGGAAGCAGTGAATGAATTCCTTAGTTTGGTTTGCTTGTACATGCACCTTTTGCTTTACCTATTAAACTGTCTTTATCTCAACACACAAGTTTTCTCACTTTTATGCTTCCTGTTCTCTTCCCCATCCCACTTGTGGGGGGAGTGAGGGAGAGTCTGTGTGGTGTTTAGCTACTTACTGGCTTAAACCAAGACACACATGCACAAAAAATAGAATGCCCCATCACCCAGGGTAAAAAACTCACCAACTGTGTCAGGAAGTTATCTTCCACACACTCCAGGAACCTCTTGGACTGTTTTCTCTCCAATGCGTTGTATTTCCAGAAGACATTTGATAAGTTGAAGTCCCCCATGAGAACAAGGGCCTGCAGTTGTGAGACTTCTGCTAGCTGCTTTCAGGATATTTTATCTGCCTCTTCATCCTGGTTGGGTGGTCTATAACATACTCCCACCAAGATATATGCCTTGTTGACCTTCCCCATTAAATACTCAACCCTTTCATCACCATTTTCAAGCTCTAGACAGTCAAAACACTCCCCTGTGTACAGGGCTACCCCACCACCTCTGCTTCCTTGCCTACACCTTCTAAAGTGTTTATACCTATCCCTTGCAGCACTCCAGTTGTGTGAGTCATCCCACCATGTTTCTGTGGTGGCGGCTATCTCATAGTTTTATCAGCTGCACAGCAGCTTCCAGCTCCTCCTGTTTTTAACCCGTGCTGCATGCATCAGTGTAGATGCACTTCAGTTGGGCTATTGATCCTACCACTATTTTTGGGGAGAAGCCCTAATTCCTACATGGCTGTTCTCAGGAGCTTCCATGTTTTTTAACACATTGAAAACTCTTACGTCTTTGCTGCCACATGGATCTCCATCCCATGCCTCCACTGAAATGGCACTGGAAGACCTCAATAGCATATTGTCCCGTAAACATAGGAGTGACACCCCCAGGCTTATCTCTAACCCTTCCCCCTTCCCTTTCCCCCTTCAAATCTAGTTTAAAGCTCTTTTAATGACTCCTGATAATTCCTATGCAAAGATCCTTTTCCCTCTTTGAGACAGGTTGTTCTGATTTGGGGTGAAGCAGCACCAACTTTCTCTTCAATGAGAGAGGCTCTTGCTTTCACTTTTTGCTGGGTTACCAGGGTCAGCTGACTTGGTTGTTTACCCTGTGGAAGGGTTACACCTGTGGACAGGTCAGGTGACCCAAACTGACCAATAGGGTATTCCATCCCATTTGCCATGCTGACTATAAAAGCTGAGGGATCAAAGGGATCAAGTTGGCTCCTCTTGAAGGTTTCTTTTTCAAGGGTTCTTCTTCAGCTTTTCTCCAGTGGACTCTTCTGCAATGGTCTGTTTCTTCAATGACTGATGTCTGGGGAGGACCCTGTCAGCTCATCTGCCTTTTAATCCTGGTCAGTGTGTTCCAGTTCCTATTTGTCACTGAGTCCAGTCTGGAACTTTCACAGTACTTGCCAGTGACAGCTCCCTGGGAGCTTGGTACGGTTTTGTGTATATTTGTATATATTGTATCTATTTCTTTATATCCTTTTTTATTTTTCTTATTAATATTTCAGTAAGTAGTTTAGTTTTTTTAAACTCTTAACTCACTTTATCTCTCTTCTTCCTCTCCTTAGAGTGAGCAGTGGAGGAGAGCATCCATTGTCTTCTCATTGCCCAGCCCAAACCATGACACAGATGTACCCCATCTGTTGCAGCAGGCCTGGTGCCATGTAGACTGACCCATGATCAAAAAACCCAAAATTCTGCCAGTGATATGAGGTTCAGAGCCAGTTATTGATCTGCTGGTTCTTCCTGTTTATTCCCTCATGACATCTTTAACCTGGTCTCCAGGGAGGCAGTAGACTTCCTTAAGAAATGCATCTGGTCTGCATACTGGGTCTTCTGTTCCCCTCAGGAGAGAGTCTCCTATGATAATGACTTGTCTTTTTTCTTTATGGAAGCAGTTTTGCTGCAGTGTGTAGGATGACTTAACCTCAGTGACGTCTCCAAGCTAGATGAACCATTGTCCTCATTATTGTTCAGTTCCACTTGCAGAGCCTCATACCTTCCCCACCTGGTAAGGTGGGGTAGTCATGGAGGAGATGAGCCTGCTGCACTGGGCAGGAACTTGTCACCATTGCCCCCTATCCCATAAGTCACCATGTTCAACCAGATTGAGAGAGGACAGGGAATCCTCCATATCATGTGTCCTGTCTGCTTGTGTGGCCTGTCCCAGGGAAGGTAGGGTGTGATTCCAGTAATCTGTCTCTCTCTTGGACTCCTGATACTCCTCAACCTACTCACCTCCTCCCAGAGCTCTGCCACTAAGTGGAGGTGTTCCTCTACCTGGGTGCACCTCCCACAGGTGTGCTCACTACTGCTGTCTGATACTGGCTTGAGAGTAGGGTACCCCTTGCAGCCTGTCACCTGGGTGGCAGCATGATGGAGCTCTGTCTGTGAAGCTGCATCAGCAGTGGTGGGTGCAGGGTTTAGCCTTCTGACGGATGGCTGCCATTGCTCTCTGGACAAGCTGGCAGAGTTACAGTCCCCTTCCTGCACACCCTTCTGTGCACACTGCCACGCAAACTGCCGTGCCATGCCCTTGACGATGCACTGCACCATGCCTTTGCTGGTTATTAAATTTAGGTTATTCCACCAAAATTAACACTGTTTAAAACCATGCTGACATTGAGAAGCAGAATGTAATTCATATATCAAAATATTTCCCTTCTGTTTTATAGAAAAAATCCAACCTTTCACTTTTTTCCATGTTGAATTTAAAATTCTCAAGAAGGTAAATAGCAATATCCTTTGGTTTCCATTTCCTCTAAGGTACTAAAAGGAAAAGATTAACTCAGATTCTTAGTGAAGGATTAATCTCATCAAAGAAACACAAATTGACAGGGTGGATTAATCTCACATAATAGATGTCCACAGTGCAGAATCTGTATCTGAACTAGCCATGCTAAACTCTCGTATAATCAATGGACAGAACTGGCACTTACTGGGTCTGATTCAGCTGACCTATTTTAGATACTTGTATTTGAACAAGTGTCTATTTCTCTCCAGTGACGAAGAAAGGAGCTTAGAGTGACTAACTCCAATGTCAAGCCAAAGCACTTCTAATGAACTGCGGAATCTAATGGACTAGGACCAAATTAGGACTTGACTTATTCCCACTGAAGAATAAAATTGGATTTTCAGACTCCTTTAGAACCAGAGAACGTTAGTGTTAAAAAACATGTTAACTTTTCCCAGATGTCATTTTCACATTTATTCCTAAAAAACTTTGAGCTACATCTAGATTAATCTTGACCTGCCATCATTTAAGCTGGTTTAACATGACTGATGCAAATTTCATGGATAAACTCAGAGCTTAGGAATTTTAGTGTTACAAGAAAATTTTATCCAGGATTCAGCTCCAGAGTCGTACATCTGAAATTAGAGGTTCAACTTCAGACTATATGCAGGTACATTTGCACATATGCACGAGTACAGGATTCAAGCCAGTTGCTTAGTTAGTTCAGAACAGATGCATCTACTGCCATTTGAGATACTGAGCGTATCTGAGACACTCAGCTAGGTCTAGCGGTTGTGTCACCAGGCATAAATGACCCTTCCCTTGTGGAGCAGACCTGAAGTCAGCTGTGACATCCCACAAAGATTAAACACCTATGCTCAGGCAACTAAATAGACCTCCTACACAATGCAGGCACTGGTGGCTGAAGAGCTGTTTTGCTGAGCCAAATGTTGACAAACTGACTAGAGATGTGAGTAGGAGCGTTTTGGTGTTTTTTGTTTTTTCTGAAAGAATGAGTACTGGAAAATTTACTGGTGTTTTATAGTTGCTTTAATTCTTTCTAGCAAAAGTATTCACTAAACCCAACAAAAATATTTTAAAAACCCAAGAAATATTTTGTACTTTGAGGTACTACTTTGGAAACTGGGACAACAGGTTAGCACAAAACAGTTCTGCAAAGGGAAAGACAATTTGAGAAATGATGAAAGCAAGCATTCCAACAGAAATTGTCCTGGTAAACACAACATACAATGCTGAATTTCTTTTCTTTCAAGGGATGTCTGTATCTTAAATTGATGTAAAAATATTACATACCGATTTTTTAATTTATTGCATATTGTTCCTTAAGGGTTTCATCTTATACACAGATGCAGAAAACATACGCTACATTTGCACATATTTTTTGCTTGAAAGAGGAAGGAGAATTAGTTTGAGTTATTGAACAAATGTCATCAAGAGGAAAAATGTAACATTTTGCAATTACATAGACCTTTTCTGGACGCAGATAAGTGTTTGGTTGTGCTTTATGTGTATGGTTTATAGAAAAAAAGCAAGCAATTTCTTCTGTTCTTTGGGTGACATTTAAATTGAAGGTCATTACTCTGGGTTCTTCCACTTCCTGATTATCAAAACTTTGAGATATTTGTACTTTGATCTATTAATTTTGCTCTAGATATCCAATTTGGAAAACTTTGGCAGTAGAATTTCATCCTGCAATAAATCGGTGATGAAGAGAAGAATAAGTCTTCTCTCCCAGTCAAAACTTGAAGTCTGTTAAATAGCACATATGCAGTAGACAGATATGTAGACCTCAGAAGTCAGATGGCACATCATGTATACAAGCTTATACTTCCTCATGGGACTGCTTTTCTTTTTCATGAAGGCTGAATCATTTCCTAAACACTCCACTGCACATAGAAATAATCAGGCTGCATTATCCCCAGGCTATTGCTGAGAACAGAAAATAACCCCAACCCTTTTCTTTCATTGTAATGACTTGGGAAGAGGGGAGCGGAGAATGTATCTCTGTGAGTAGTATTAGCATTGCTTTTTTACATTTAGCACCAACTATCCCTGAACTTTACTTGGGTGAAGGGTGGTTCTTCACAGAAAATCCACACAGAGTATAAGCAGCAAAATAAAAATGTAGGAGAAAACCTGTATCTTAATCAATAATAATAATTAAAAAAGTAAAAAAAAAAAAAGAGAAAAAGGAAAGGTTTTTGCTAGTTTGGCTTCCCAGATATACTTAGGAAGAGCAAATATCTGATTATTCTGTGTTGTTAAGGTATGATTTTTTAATATTATTTTTTTCCAAACAATGAGATATGACACCTAACACAGTTGGGAAATGTGAGGATTTTTCTTACTAAAAAAATACCATTTGACTATCAGAAATATTTGACACATTACATAAATATAGATTATGGTACTTATTGAGATCAATAAGTGATGGATTATTATTATTATATTTTTAATGAATACAGGAAAATATAGTCTCCATCAGAAGTCCATCCAGAACTTCAGGAGTGATGACATCTGTGAGAATTTTACTTTTTCAGAACAAGAATATGTCCCTGATTCTCTCAGGCTGATGCATCTGTAATGGATGTCTCCAGATCTATGCGGAGCCCCATTAAATCACTTTGCTGGATACAGAAGTACATCCATATGAATCAGCCTGTTGATCAGCCCCTATGTTCTGGCAAAGATCATCAGAGTGATGCATAGACAGTCTTGAAGTCCCATTTAAACACTTCAAATAGACTGTAAGTGGGAGTTTAATGCTTTATAGGTTTCTGATGACTTTTCACAGAGGGAATTACACCCCAAGTGAATGAATTTACAGGCTGCCTACATCTTTTGTATGGTGTCAGGAATTCATAAGCTGCCTTTGTTCAGAGAATTTCTGTATCCTTTTTACACTGTAGACTTCTCATAGGAATTGTTTTGTGTCTCTAATACTGGTAGCCTATAAACAATTATAACACATGGATTTGTTTTAAAACAGCAGCTACCAATTTGTCATTGTCAGAGGGTTAGGATTTTTTTGTCATTGCATCAAACCCTTATTAGTCCAATACAAAGAATAAGACAAAGTTTTGTTTTGTTTTTTTTATTCCTCTAGAAACTAAGGAGAGGTGTATGATTTTAATACCACTGTCTCTTATCTCTCTCTGCTTTCACTTACTCTAGTCAGTTCATCAAAACCTACATTATTTAATTCCAATAGAGAGATCACAGAATCATTCAAGGAGGAAGGTACCTCTTGAGATCATCTGCTCCAATCCCCTGCTTGAGTAAGGTCAGCTACAGAATGTTGCCCAGGACCATGTCCAGTTGGGTTTTTAGTATCTCCAAGGATATAGACTCCACAGCCTCCCAGGGTAACTTGTCACGATGTTTGAACACCTTCACAGTAAAGAATTATTTTCTTGTGTTCAGATGGAATTCCATGTATTTCAGTTTTTGTGCATTGACTCTTATCCTTTCAAAGGGCACCACTGAAAAGAGTCTGGCTCCCTTGTTTTCTTTACATCCCATAAGGTGTTCACACACATTGATAACATCTATCCTGAGCTGTTTCTTCTGTTCTCCAGGCTGAAAAGTCCCAGCTTTCTCATCCTTTCCTCATATGACAGGTGCTCCAGTACCTTAATCATCTTTGTGGCCCTGGACTGGACTCACTCCAGTAAAGCCATATTTTTGTTGTACTGGGGTCCCCAGAAATGATCCCAGTAATCAAGATGCAGCCTCACTAATGCTGAATAGATCACGTGATACAGGATTTACATTGTAAAGACAGTAGGAAATCTTGAAAAACTTAGAAATGTATGACGTACTTCAGATCTGTCTGTCAGTGCTTGTTTCTTGTGGGTGTATATTAAATAGTTATAGTGGTTGGCTGTGTTTTTAGTAAACTTTTACTTACCAAAGTATTTTTATTCTTTGAGAAATAATAATTTTGATAACTTTGATAATGAATTCCCTGATCTTTTCATTCTACATACTTAGCATATATGCTATTAGAGGAGACAGATAAGGATGTGAATTCACTTTTATCTGTTTGTTCCCTACTTTAAGTAGTAGCCATATCTGTGGCAGATTTATTACAATTCTCATTAGGAAATTACTCAAATGTTTAAATTCTGACAGAATATTGATCCACAAGCCAATATAGATCCACAAGCCATTATAAAAGAAAACATTGACATTCTTTTTATAGATAGCAAAGTTTCTGAAATGCAGATACAATGTAAGAAGTTGGATTTTGTACCTCCAATTTCTGTTTCTTACAACTTTCACAAATTTTTTTCCTGGTTGAATTTGTTGGGGTTTTTGGCAGTTTGGTTTTTTTTTGGTTGGTTGTTTTTTTTTTTCCAGTCAACAACCATTGTACATCACAGGATTTTGCAAAAAGTCACTTGCTTTTAATTGTTCAGATAAGATTGCCTTGATTAATGAGATATTTTATGCAAGGATGCTGAGACTTATTATTTGTCAAGATAACTTTGACAAAGAAAAGTAAATTAAATCATTGCTTTCTGATGGCTTCAGATCTTCATGATTAGCAACTTATTTCATCAGGAGATGGATTCACTTATGTAAACTACAAATAAATATTTCTATTTCAGCTTTAATCAAGATCATATCAATAAACAAATGTGGGGCTCATGGCTTGGCTTTATGAATCTACACTTATCTCTTAATGTACTTACCAAGTCACCTCCAGTGTGAATTTAAACAGCAACTGTTTTGAAGGGACACACAAACTCAGGTGCCACAAAATTTCCAGTGGTAAAAGAAAGCTTTAGTCCATGCTTGCAAAACCATTATTAAAAATTCACTTTCACTGCAAATGCCACAGTGGTGATAAGCAGAGAACTGGAAAATTTTCTGATAGGAAAGAAGAGAGAAAGAGTTCCTTTCTTAAAATGAATAGAAGTACATAGTTGCTTAACTGTTGGCAATATTAGCTCTCAAAAACCATTAATGGACTGTTTGATGGGGATACTGGAAGGCTCAAATGAACACAAGTATGAAAGGTAACATCTTTCATTTTTAGTTAACAATGTTTCCAGCTATAGATAAATCTTTTATTCACCACTGCTAAAACCATGATGGGAAATATCTATCCTGCCTTGTCTGAAATACTTCTAGCATGAAGTGACTCAAGAGGATGGAGTCCAGAGGAGCAAATCAAAAATGATAAATACAAAATGTGTTTGTCTCCATCGTGTTTGTCTGTCAGTTTTGTGTCTGTATGTTTTGTTTATGGCTTCCCCCTTTTCCATAGTATCCCATTTGACAAGGTCATCTGTCAGTTAATCTTACTGAAATAATCATTCCCCCATTCCACATACAATTCAGTTATTGTGACTAAGCAGGTTTGTTTCTTGTTAGTGCATGTTACTGCCTCTATTATTCTTCGTCAGTTGGGTTTCTGTCCCTTTGTGTTCTTGTTTATGGCTTCCTCCTTTTCTTGTTATCCCCTTTTTTCATTTAAACTGCCCTTGACCACATCCTTAGAGGAACGTAAGCTCTCTCCTTCCACATACCCTTCCAAGTGTCGCAGTAACTGAACTACTATCATTCACTTGATTATGTGTCAGTTACGCTTTGTTTAAATTAACAAAAAATTCTTAACTTCATATATGAGGTGTGTTCCACTTCTTGTCTATAACAAGATTTTGAGTGTAAAAGTGTTCACATGCAAGCAACAATGGTGCATATCAATTGTGCCTTTCTTCCTTTCTCTGTCCCTTACTACTAAAGTTCATCATATTTATTTTACAGTCAAATAGGTGCTAGAAATATTTTGTGTTTTTTCTTGCCTTACAGAAGGTTTTTCCAGACATAATCTCTACTTAGCTTAATGTAACTATCTAACTGTTAATTACATCAAATGTAAATGATACAGAAAAATCGAATCTACCAAGACTCTATGAATTAAAGTTCGTCTGGAAAGGGATTTTTTTCTCTTTTGAGCAACGTTCTGATTCATAATTTTTAAAAGAAATGCCAAGTGAGCCTTGAGTTTAAGGGATGGAAAGAAAAGCAATCAAGTTTAGAGCCTGGCTGTTTTTTGAATGACATTTTTAAAAGCTTTGGTAGAAGTGTTTCAAAATATAACTTCATTTTTAACTAGATGTTCTACACTGACTTTCATTCTAATTGTCCTGTTTCCAGCCTCTATGCTGCTGTTATAAGGAAGAAAAAGAGAAGAATTGTTGTAAAAGATTAAGGTAGGACATTTTCCATAAAGAGTAAAGCTTCTTTTTGTTAAAACTTTGTGCTCTCTTGACAAGACCTAGGTGCTACGATCTTGCTTGATGAAGTGTTGAGTAACCGAATATAGTGAACAGTGGATGACAGGACAATGCAAGCAGGGAGGTAACCCATGATATCATCATGGAGTGATTTGATTGGTGGCCTTTCTGACATCTGGTTATAAACCCACCCAGTCACAAAGACCATATCGTCACACTGCCCTCCAACACACACAGAAGCTGAGGACTCAAGGCGTCAGTGCTGAGCCCTGCCCAGAGCATGATTCTGACACTGGTGGGAATGAGTGTCACATCTCCCCAGAACGGGCTGGGCTGACTTCATTGGTGTGGTGACTGGGGCGGTGTCCTGGTTTGAGGTAAAACAGAACAAATGTCCTGTTGATAACTTCACTTCTTGGCTAAGCCTCTTCTAACTCTCTGTAATTAACAGCATATTATGCAGAAACTGTTCACTCTCAGAGTAGTAAAACCTTATTATGCCAAGAAATGGTACTCAGAGAGGCTCTCGCTTATATTTATTGCTATAACAACCAAGGTCACTAACTTTATTTGCCCTATTGGAGGGTCAGAAACAGAAAAGCGTAGAGGGGTCCCACTTGCAGGGAGGAGCGGAGAGGACAGGTGACCCAAAATTGACCAACAGGGGTATTCCATCCCATCTGCCCCATGCTCAGTATAAAAGCTGAGGGATCAAAGAGTCAATTCTTTCTTCGATGTCTGGTGTCTGAGGAGGACCCTGTCTATTCATCTGCCTTTGATCCCTATCCGTACATTCCTGACTCAAGATTTGGAATCCAGTTTCTACCCATCACTGGGTCCAGTCTGGGACTTCCCCAGTGCCTGCCGGTGACATCATCCTGGGAGCTTAATATGGTTTTGTATATATTGTATCTAGTTTGTATTTTGTTTTATTATTAATATTTCATTAAAGTAGTTTAGTTCTTTCTAAACTCATAAATCTCTTTATCCCTCCTCCTCTCCTTGGAGCGAGAGGTGGGGGAGAGCATTGGTCATTGGCCGATTTGGCCTAAACCATGACAGGCAAGTCTCTGTTACCTGTAACAGTTACCTGCGCATGTGTGCAACCTGTTATATGTGAATGTGCTCTGGCAGGGCGGTTGGACTAGATGATCTCCAGAGGTCCCTTCCAACCCCTATCATTCTGTGATTCTGTGAGTGTCTGTGTGAGTGAAACACTTTTCCTCACCCAGCCTATCCTGTTTGGTCCACTTCATAAATTGAGCTTGGCAGTGCTCTTTTCCACTGAGTGACAGACATATAATAAATTAAAACAATTTGGCTTTTTAGGTCTTGACACCTTTGAAGTGATTAAGTGAATTTTAGCTAATTTTAATTATGATGAGATCTTAATTACAAATAATGAATAAATAGTTGTCCCATTTGAGATTTAAAAACAGAGACCGCAGCACTAAGAAAAGTGTCCAGGTACAGAAAATCTTTCATAAGTAAAAGATAGATGGTCTGTACATCTAATGTTGTGTGGAGAAATTAACATTTTTTGTTACTACAAACAGAAAACCATAGTAGAAATAAGTAAACTGGGATTCAAAAGCTAAATTAATAGCATTGTTTAAATCAACAGCTCTTTCTAAATCAAGGGAACATCTATAGGATACCATGTTTTTTTTCTGGCTGTCTATATACTAGTAAGCTAAACAAATAAACTGTTCTCTGGTACTGACACTAACTGGTATGAAACAGCACACAGTGCTGTGTGCTGTTAAATTCTTTTGCCCTCCCAAATAATGCAACCACTACAAATTGTGTATTGGAAATGGCTGCTGACTTGTGCTTGTTCCTGAAATATGTCCAGGAGTAGTTTGGGAAAAAGCTAGACAGTTTGGGATGAAAGTACACCAACAACTGTTCCAGCAAATAATCAGGGTAGATAATTTAGTCCAAGTGTCGGGGGCCTGGCACTGTTTGTTTCATTAGTAGCTACATCAAGATCAAGGGACCCGCTGGACCATGCCAAGACTCCCTTCTAGACCACATGCTTGGGTGTCCTTTCTATGTGACAGAACGAGCCTGCTCATCTCTGCCTCATCCGCAGCAGAATTAGAATGACCAGGCCTCAATTATAAATACAGTTCATTATCATTTATTAAACATTTACTTATATATGTATTAATAATTTTTATTATTAAAAGTAAAGGCTTTACATAATTTATGTGATTTCAAAAATAAAACTTCCAGTGCTTTCAGAATTTTTAATGTTTATGTCCAGATTTTCCAGACAATGAAAAAATCTGTTCTACTATTGATCTTTTTCATCCTAATGGCTGTCACACACTTGTTCTGAGTGTACATTTTTATAACATCTTGCTGATTGCTGGTAAGAAATGTGATATGTTGTTTAAGGATGGCTGCAGTATTTATTTGTAGTGAGATGTTAATGTTGAACATCTTTATCACTGCTAACATTGTGTGGACTGAAAACTAGTTATAATTCTTGAAAATTCTGGAAAACCTACTGATTTTTTGAATAAATTTAGGTAGAATCTAGAAATGCTTAGTATATTAAATGGTATATCACAGAGATTCTATTATTTTAAATGAAACAAATGTTACATAAAGTTTCAGAACAAGGCATTTTATTCTAGGAATTTTGATTGAAGTTCACACAGTGCATTTAGAATAGCTATACTCCAGCACCTCAAAATGCTATGCTACATGAATTTCAAATGGTCTTATTTTAAGCAGGGTGCTTCTTAAATTTTTTTTTAAGATTTTTTGAGTACTGTCAAGATGATAAAGTGAATTTACTGAACTTTTTTCAGGCAGAACAGTTAAACCTTGGTTCAACTGATGAACCTGATGAAATTCATTTGAATGTCGGTTCAAATGATAATTTTGTTAAATTTTAGTGTATCTATTGGTTTTGCTGGATTTTTTTTTACCAACAATCACTATTCCTTTAAATCTAAAAAAAAAAAAAAAGGAAAAATGTTGATGCTTATCAAACAGACTTTACTGAATAAGTGGTTAAAATGCTTTAGATCTCAAATCAATAAACATACTAATTATATGCCTTAACTTTGAACACATGATTTAACTGTCTAGTGAACCAATTTATGTATTGCAAGTGTAATTTATGTTCAAATGATTCTTTTTTTTTTTTTCTTTCTTGGCTTCAAACAAAGGAAGAAAGAAAGAATAATCCAAATAAAGTTTTTTCCTTGTCATTATTCAGTTGTTAGTTGCAACAAATTTCAGAAGGCAGGGGTTTTTTTGCATCCTCACAATTTTTTCTTGTATAAATGAAATCTATATGATAATTTGAAAGTTTTCTTTAATCTCCAAACGATTCAGATGTCTTTCTTATACTTGCTTTCATTAAAATGGAGAGGGGAAATTAAATAAAATGAAATCTTCAGGTAGTTGCATGAATGAGACAATGAGCATATCGGCTGTTTTTTCAGACTTTCCACCACCCTCATTTCTGCAGCTTTTGGCACATTGCAACACAACTGACATGTAGAGCATGTCCTTTAATTTAGAATGTCCCCATAACATGTCAGAGTATATTATAGAAATAGTGCTGTAAAAGAATACAGAAGAAAATTTTTCTTTACAGTTGGGGAAATTTCTTAAGAGCGCTACAATTAGATGAATGGAATTTGTCTGCTTGTGACTTAGGCAATATGCAGTTCACTTACTTTCTATTGTCTGGTCTGAAGCATCCCAAAAATGATCTTACTTTTCTGTATCAACAAATTATTAATTTTAAAGTTATATTATTCTGTTGTTTAGAAGTTCATGGCAAAGATTTTTAAATTAGAGCACATCCAAAAATGAAAAACTGATTTTACAATTTTTATGACATTTTAGACTAGCTTTTACTGTTGAAGACAAATGAGAAAAAGAAAAAAAAGAATAAATCCATGCAAACAAACTGAAGACCTTGTGGTCTGTACGGTGGATAATAGCTTTTCCACCCTCTCCATCATTCTTAAGTGAATAGATTATCCAAATTACAATGAAGTTGTATGGAAAGTGCTTCTTATTAATATAATCAGACACCTTTGTGTGGTGAGTGATGACGGTGTAGTATACAATCAGATTTTGCAAAATGTAGCTGTCAATGCTATATCTAAGCTTCTTTTCAAAGTAACTGGTGTTTAAAATTTTAATCTGAACTTCTGCTTGGAGGAGTAGAAGTGCAGTGAACCTGTATTGTAAAACATTATCAGAGAAATGCTGATTAGGAAAGCAGATAGTCTGTAGAACTGCACAATATAGATCTGGAAAACCAAATCCAAGCCCATAAAATCTTTACTTCTGCAAGATCAAAGCTCTGAAATATTCAGTTTGCACGTTTCCTTCATTCTTAATCTAAATCTTTGCTGTACATTCTGTTCAGCCTTGATTTAAGAAAAAAAAATCTTCTCTTATTGTTTAGTCTCTCATCGACGAGAATGTTTGATTCTGAGGTCCGATATTTTTTTATTTAAATTGATTTCGAGGTAAGTACCATTTCCACTGCAATATCTGTAAGGTTATTATTTGTTCTGAATTCCTGTGAGGGAAAAGAGGTGACTATGAGCTGTTTCATCATCTGTCCTTAACTTTCTTATTTTTCAGACCTATTCTTTGTTGAACTTTTGTTTACCCATACTGTTAGGAAAAGAGATAGTGGCTTATTGTCCTTCTAAACTACTGTAAGTGCTATTGTGTAAAGCCTCTAAATAACTGAAGGTCAATTTCTATGCAATACGTTGAAAAAATAAACTGGTATAAAATAACAATTTTTTCTCATTTGTTTTAACTTTGGACTTCTTAAATTATTATTGTTTCTCTGATATGAGAACAACTGAAATTCTGAAATATTTTTTTTAATTGAATGAAAATATTCCTCAGTTACTAAAGTGGGTAAGACAATTTGTAACAAGTACTTCCAGATTAACAAATACTTACCGTTTTTTGTTTTTTTTTAGGAAGGGAAAGTTCCTTGCTCATTAATGAAATACCTACATGTAATATAGTTTGGCTAATTATTGTCAGAGAAAAATCACAAATTATTCTTAGCTCAGGAATTTAAAATAGCATTGTACTTTGCCAGTAAAAAAGCCTGATAAGCTCCAAGATGCTCTTGACCACTAGAACTGCTTTTGTAATTCCATACCTCACTAAGGTCTCATGAAAGGTGCACAGAGAAGAGAAAAAACACTGTATGCTATTGCCTGTGTAGTTGCTTTTAACAGGCTGTGAACAAATACTGGAATCCTTGTGGATAATTATCTGAAAGCATCTGTTAAATGGTCATTATTACTCTACTTGGCAAATAATGTGAGAATGTCATAGAAAAGGAAGAGAATGAAATAGAAAACATAATGCTGTTACCATAGAGATCTATGAGGCATACAGTCCTTGGAAATTGCTTGAAGTTCTTACCACAGCAAAACAAATATATAATAGATACAAAGAAAACCAGGGGTGATCAGAGGCACAGAATGACTTTCATAAGAAGAAAAGTAAATAGACTAGGATCCATCAGCTTGGAAAACAGTAGCTAGCAGAGCATATACTAGTGGTCTCAACTTATGGATGGGTAGAAAAGGCAAATAGGGAATAATTATTCACTATTTCTCATGATGGTAACAAAAAAAAAAACACAAAAACATTCCTACTAAGTAACGAAGTCGCAGGTTTTAAAAAAAACCCTTTTTTTTATATATATAATGAGATTAATTTATGAAATGCAATGGCAAGTATTTAAAAGTATGAGTGGGTTCAAAAATGAAGTATGCAAATTCAGAATGGATACCTTTAGGCTATTAAACACAATAGTCCAGCAAGCTTTTAATGACTAGAAGCTTGGAGGATATCCCAAAGGGAAAGTTATTTTTTTCTTACATTTTTGTAATAAGAATCTGTAGATCACACTTAAGAACAGCATGAAGCATTTGTTTTGCGCTAGTATGATTGTTCTTGTGTTTTCAACTCCTGTGTAACCCTATACTTAAACCTATTATGTACAAGGCTTACACCATTCTACTAAAACTGGATTTACTGTATGAAGAATAGTACCAATAAAATCTCCTTTTATTCATCTCTCTGTAATCATCTTCCCAGAAGATGCAATATATATCAAACCTCAGTATACATTTGTGGTAATGTTTAACTAATGTGCATAGTTGACTTCAAGCTGCAGTACTTATCAAATATCTGGGGCCTTGCTGGGGCACCTTAGTTGGGAGAGGAAAACAGTTATATGAGTCAACTATTTGATTGTTCAATAATGTTAACTGTGATATTCGCAACAATAATATTTTCCTGATTACAGTGTAAGCAAACACAATTAATTTCCTTGTGAATTATTTCCTGGCTTACCTTTTCCAGTGAGTGTTTAAAAAAAAAAATAGTTCTCATCTTCCTCCTGCCCAGTGTGTGTTACAAGTGCTTCCCTATTGGCTGCCTGAGTTTTTTTTTTTTATTTCCAGGATTTATAGCTGCAATCAAAAGAATACTTCAACACATTTGGATTTAATGACATGTTCTTTCCAAACTGTAGCATCTGCTCTACCAAAATCTTCCTGAGTTAGCACTTGCTTCGGTGTTTTGCATATTTAGCGTTTTGGAAAGTGGCTTCTGTGATTACATTTACACAGAGAAATTGATCTGCTCCAGACCACTTACTAGCCTCAAACTAAATGATGTACTATAACTTGTGTTCACACTGATTTTGGTTAGCCTCCTCAAAAGCTGCTATACTACATGTCACTTGCTGCTTGGTTTCCTTTGAGTCTTATATGATGCCTTTGGAATCATAGGACATGGATTATTTTGTCAGTGTAGTTAGTTTCTTTTTAGTTAAGAGTATATGACATTATGGGAACTGTTGGAACTGAATCTATCTCTACTTTTGTTACAGAATCAAAGTTTGTGGGGATGGCAGTGTTTACAAGATTAAAAAATTGAATTAATTTTAAATTTTGAAGTGAAACCTTACTGCATTCATTCATTAGCAATGTAGGTTGTGCTAAGGATCAATAATCATGTTGAAAATGTGATAACCATCTGTGCTGCACTATGTACACAACTCTTTATCAGCCTTTTCTTAGGTTAGCTGTGAGTACACAGTGCCATGGAGCTCATGTTATATCATTAGTGCTGATGGCTGCAGTCCTTGGTGGTTCCTCCTCAAGGTGGTGATTGGGTCTGAGAGCTCATCAATTAAACAAGTTGAGACTGAAGTAGGCTGGTGGCCAGTCATCTTTCTTTTCTTACAGTTACAATGTAACTGTAAGAGTTACAGTGTATGGACCTGAGCTTCTAGTGCCAGAGAGCAGTGGTGGGCCCTTTTATTTTAGCAATATAGGTGCACTCTAAGGTAGCCAAGATGTTTTATTTGATCCTAATGGCTTTAAAAGATGTTAATTTCTGTAAATGCTCTGCATTTTGAACTATTGCCTTTACATTAATTAGCAATTTACAGTAGCAACACCATCTAAACCAAAATAAAATAAAAAAAAAAAACACAAAAAAAAGACATTGGATCAATCTGAAGCTTGCATAAGAAGTTACAGTTGTTATCTTCAGTGTTCAAAGGACAAACTAAGGGTAAATAGAAAATATGTGTAAAGAGACAGAAACAAGTAGTACTTGAGTAGCCCTATCTAAAATAGACTTTAAATACAACAAAACTAATATTTAAGGAAAAAAAAAAAAGAAAAAGGAAGGTTATAGATAGTTAAGACTGAACTCAGGTGAGAAATAAACACTTAATTTGAAAACCATGTATAACAATCGCAGTCTTTTCTCTTTTCAGTTGTTGCTTGGCCTTTGAACTGTTACCAAGTTGTTGCACGAAAGTTACAGAATAGAATGATTGGATTCCCACCAGTTTGTTATGCTCAATCCCATCACAGGCAAAAAGAGTATACTGTATATACTGAGCTAAGATTTTTTATTATTTTAGCTTAAGTAAAGCCTAAATAGTCTAACAAAGAATTGTTACTAATCTAATTACAATAATGCAAACAAATATTTCAAAATATATACAATTGAAATGATACATGTGGAAACTTTCAGGTATCTTCCATTTCCTCCAATATCATCCCAGGCCTGTACTCACCTATACTGCATTTCACTCCAGCGTCATAGACAGTTCCTTCTACACAGAAAAATTGCTTGTTATTACTAATAGTTACAAAATATGTACATAATAGGCACTATACCAAAAAATTGTAGAAAGTTAAGCAAAATCTGAAACAAAGTAGGTAATTGTTTGAGAAAAAAAATACTGTTCATCTCAGGTTCAAATTGGTTTATTGATTTATTAAGGATGCAATCAGTTGGTAATCAGTGAACCATATATTCAGGATCAATATCAGCAATAAACAGATAAGCCACAATCTTAGACATTTACGGACTATTAATAAATACCTGTACAATTCTAAACACTCTTCTGTAACTAATGCCAAGGAGTTCTAACTATACATACACACAATCATACCATTACACGCTCACACCTTTCACGCTGTTTGTGCACAACCCCAGCCACGGAAGTTACCATCACCCTTTCACCAACTGCAGGGATTCCCCTGATTGCACACCCCTCCTGCAGGAGATGCAGCTGCCCCAGCTTTGTCTGCCCCCCTGCTGCTCCCAAAATTCTACTGATGCAACCACCACCATGGAGACACCCCGGGAGATGTCCCTACACCCCAAAGTGGGGTCCCTGCGTGCTGCCCCTGCTCTGCCAGCCCACTGCTGTGTGCTGGCTCCTCCTGGCTCCTCTTGGTGCCCCATGGGGAGGCTTTACTGCCCAGCACTGGGCAGGGGCTGGGGTGTCCCAGGGACACTGTCAACAGGGACAGACCCCCACTGGTAGCTGCTGCTGCGTTTCCACTCCCTCTCCCTAAGTAACACATGTCCATTCTCCGTCTGTGTTTCTTTTCAGGATGCCTCCTTCTTTGTAATTCCCTTGTTATTGTTTAATCCTACTGATGACTATCTTCCTCTTTAACATTACCAGTTTTGGGCAAATACCCCACCAGAGACCTTTGTGTATTTCACATACACACACAAATGAAAAAATTACACTAACTTTCCTACATGAAAAAATGTTTTTAACTAGGTCATGTGCCAAAGGAAAGCTGAGTGTACTAGCAGCAGATCAACAGTACAGTGTTCCTGCTTTGAAGTAACTGTTCAGAGATTGGTGTAAAGAAGTGTCTTTTACTGCAGTCTTAGTAACACTTGCTGTATCAGTACCTTTCTCTGATCTCACGTATTTCCCATAGTCCTTTGCAGCATTTATCTCAAGCTGCACCCTCTGAGTTCAGTGCTTCAGAAAAAGGAAGAAAAAAGAAAGAAGAAAAAAGCACTGTGTGTGTGTGTGTGTTTAAATATTAGCTTTCAAGAAAAGTGTTCAAAGACATGCAAACAGTCCAAGAGGTTACGGACACCACTGAGCCAGAAATAACACAGATATATTGTGCAATTTTATTCCTACTGTTGAGTACTTCGTAACTTAAATAAACCAATTAACTTCAATAAGACTACTTGCTCAGCTGAGAACTCAGTAAGGAGATTAAACTGCTTCACAGTCTGGTATATACCACCTTCATAACTGCAACATTCAAGACTTGTAGATGGTAAAATTATTTGTCTTAGTAGAGAACTATGGTCTTTTGTTTTTTGTTTTTTGTTTTTTTTTTTTTTTTGTTTTTTTTTTGTTTTTAATAAAATTATCCAGGCTAATTATAGTCTGGATATCAGTGCAAATAACATTTTCTGAATATGTATAAGGCATATTCCAGGTGTACTTTTGTATTAAAAAGGAAAAGAAAACTAATCCTCTACTGCATATGAGTCCTGCTTACAAAAACACGTTCCATAAGATGACTTCAAAAAATCTGTGTGTTTTCTTCTATTTTCAGACTACTGCAGCAGCAGCATTTTAGCATTCATTAGGTTAGTAGAAATATACTCTGATGAAACTTTAGGGATTTCTTTAATTCTTGCAGTGCTGGCTAAAATGTTACTAGTAGGTGCCAAACTATATTTGTGTCCAATTACTTTTTTCAATTATTACTGGCACTTCAGACTGTAATTGTATAACATTTTATATTCCCAAAACATGTTGTGATGCCCAAATTTATGAGGGCCGTTCCAACATATTTTTCTTTTTTTTTTTCTTTCTTTCTTTTTTTTTTCCTTTTAAATCAAGTTCTGTACATATGAATTGGGATCCAGTATATTCTATGGCTGAACTTAATTTACATTTTACAGAGCTTTACAAAGTGTGCTTCCTCATCCCTGGAGTTTTACAGAAATGTCTGTGTTGGTACTTCTTGTCTTCTTTATTACAATGCTATTTTGCAGCTGTGCTCCTTCTAAGAACTGCTTGTGTGAATCAAAGAAGATAGATAGCAAACCAGATTTTCTTCTGTGAAGACTTTCTTGCTTAAGAAGGGTAAATCCATCTGGCTCTTTTAAACAGCTGATGGTGTCTGATTATAAATGAGTTACCCCTGCAATGTGTTTTCTGTCTCCGTTTTGCAGAGTTGGCAGTTCTTAATTTGTCAAACTAGAGCAAGCAGCTAGTATAAATGGTATGTTTTGCAATCATTTGAAAGAAGTAAAAACCTCTTTGATACTGTATTATATGACACTGATGGCTTGCTGATGAAAACTATACTGTCTGATATGAGTTCGGATTGAAACCCTCTAAAGCTTGGGGTCCAGAAGGGGTGGGGAGAAGACAACCCCACAACCATTAAACATGGTTTTTAGATTAATTATCCTACAAATTTAGTCAGAATTGGCATGGTCTTCGTAGGAGAGAAGTGCATTTCTTTTGGCCCAAAGCATGTGCCTCTATGTTGAATATTGCTAATGAAGTGAAGAGAGTGAGCAGGGGACCTGGTCTCTTTCCCCTGCCTGAGTCTGTGCTTGCCTTTAGCTGAACAGAATAACAAACAGCACTTCTCATAAAGAGTTGGATGAACTGCAAAATTATAGTGCCATGGGCAGGAGATGTATGAAGTCTACTTTAAGCAGAGCTTTTAACATAGCTTTTATAACTTAACTGAATTTATTTAAAATACAGCATATTTCTATAGAGAGAGGAGGACAGGGAGGGAGGCTGAATTGTTTGTATTTAAATGTAGGTCTCTTTCTTCAAAGTGAGCCAGGAACCAGACTCCATTTTTGTTCATATCTACATTAACTTGAGTGATTTCATTAACAGTATGATGTTTAGTAAGATTAAAATGTTTGCTGAGCACAATGGGTGAAGTCTGAACGTCAGAGTACCATCAGAAGGAACTAGGCACAGCATAAAAGACTGTTCTACGAGAAGATTATACTTTCGGCTTTTATTAAGAGCACTTTAGTTAACAGAATTACATAAATATTTTCCATAATTATTAAGACATCTTCAGGCATCATGAATTAAGTGTGATTTTTTTGTCAGACCTCCAGCCAAAGCATATTCATGTAAGGTGCACCTGTTTGCATGTAGGGGAAAACAAACAAACAAACAAAAAACATCCTAGAGAGTTTTTATAATAATCAGTAATAAAGTATCACTTAAAACAGTATTACCTTCCTTAAGTTTGTTCAAATAGTAGCTTATTAGGATTGTGATGCATGTCACCTACAGAAGGAACTCAAAGAGCTGATACTATTTCAAGCATTCCAAACATAGATACACTACATTCATTTTATCAATTTGTTGAGGTTCATATTAAATAGTACGTGGCATGCAGGCTGAGTAGCGTTAACAAAACTTTACTGCACTGTTCAACTGAATTAGATACACTACTGATGCAGTGAGATAAGAAGACATTGTCACTGATGTCGTAATACTACATCATTTTAGAGTACTTGCAATGTAAACAATGATCTATAAACAGCTTTTAATTTTCTATCACATACGCCAAAGAGGGCATATAACCACTACTTGAAAGGAAACACAATGATGTTATTAAAACATAAAACCGTCTTGCTTTTGTTGTATACATTTTATGTACATTTCTTAGTAAAAGGAAATAGAGATGGGAGCCTTCAAAGGAGACAAGATCAGGTTTTCTGTTTTCTGTCTATAAGTAGACTTAGCTGTTAATCTCTGGGGGAGAGTATACTCAGTTATGAAATATTCCAACAGAACATACAGGCCTTTGGCAGAATTGTCCTACTTCATTTTATCTGTTGACAAAACAGAAATCTCAAAGCTGCTTTCTCACAGGTTATAAATGTTTTTTGAAAATTTTCCTGGTTCATACACCACCTTGCTTCCATCAAAACACACAAAGTATTCACTTGGTTTTTTTTCTCCTTCCTCCCTTCCTTCCTCCCTTCCTTCCTCCCTTCCTTCCTCCCTTCCTTCCTCCCTTCCTTCCTCCCTTCCTTCCTCCCTTCCTTCCTCCCTCCCTTCCTCCCTTCCTCCCTTCCTTCCTTCCTTCCTTCCTTCCTTCCTTCCTTCCTTCCTTCCTTCCTTCCTTCCTTCCTTCCTTCCTTCCTTCCTTCCTTCCTTCCTTCCTTCCTTCCTTCCTTCCTTCCTTCCTCCCTCCCTCCCTCCCTCCCTCCCTCCCTTTTGTTTGCTTTCATTGCTTTTCATTTTCTCTTCCTTCTCCCCTTTGCTCTTTTTTTAATTTATTTTTATGATGTGTCTCCCTGGCACTTAGTCAATTGCTTTAGATTCAAGAAAACACACTGCCTTGACAAAGTAGAATTGGTATAATAATTTATATATCCTATGCATTTATTCACATGTAAATACTTGAATTAAAATGGACTTTGAACAGTGTCAATACTAATGTACAATACATTTTCACAGTTTAGACGTTTATCTTTTTACTAGTGGTGAAACGTCATCAGTATCCCAATAAGAGCAATTTCGAAAATGTTTAACTGAACCTTTTCTCTAGAGTTTGGACATGCGTGAATACAAATCACAAAATGAATTTCAAAAATTACAAATCTAACTCAGTCAGAAGTACATTATTTCAGCATGACAGTTTCCTGGACAACAGAGTTGACTGTTTCTGAAAGACTCAGTATAATTTTCTAAAAAGTGCTATTCTAATTTCAAAGCATATAGAATGTGACAAATGTGCTTAGGCTTCAATTTTAACTCACAAAATTTCCAAATGTCTCAAATAAATGATATATTATGTTTTTAGATCAAATTTTCATTTGCCCTTATCCCTACCTCCCCCCAATGTCCTCCACTTCCTCCCCCTGAAGCACAGGAAAAGTAAAAACAAATGCCACTGCTGGGATGTGCTTTTGTTTGAGTATGTATCTGCATTTTTGCATACAGAAATCACAAGATATTGAAGACCAGTTCCTCAGGCTGCATAATCCAGCATGTTTTCAACAACCATTTGCATTTACATCAGCTGGAGGTGGATTCAATGCCTTTCCTGGGCAACACAATTATCTGCTGCTATTTTACTGTTCTGTGAAACAAACAGACATAACATATGCAGTGATTAAAGCATCAAGCCCTGACAAGTGCTGTTTTGAACTTCTGCTCACTTTCAATGTTGGCTGCTAGAAAATATGCTGAAAAAAATTTTATCTGTTGAAAAAAGAATGTATATAACTGAAAATAGTGACTGCTCTGCAACAGTATTTTTCTTTGTGTACTGCCAGGGTGCAGTGTAGCTGTTTTCTTTGTATTTTTCAGATACACAAGGATCTTGTCCATTCCTAATTTGTATTTATAGGCAGTTTACACTGCACCTATACTCATTTGTTGAAAACCATAGGGTGTGGTTTTACTGCTGCTCCTCCCTGCAGATGTGACCCCTCTATGCATGTATGCTTCTGACCAGCCAATGGGGCAAATAATGAAATTGGCTGACCTTGGTTGTTATAGCAATAAGTATAAGCAAGAACCGCTCTGCATACCATTCCTTGACATAAATTGGAAATAATCAGGTCTTAAAAGTCTCTGGAAGTGGACAGTGTCTGAAAATATGCTATTAATTTCAAGAGAGTTCAGTTAGTTAGAAGGCACTTAGCTGCAAAGTAAAATTACTGAACAGAAAATAGATTCTGTTTTACCTCAAACCAGGACATAAGCAAGTTAAAACTACACTCTACTCAACTTCACTCTACTATATGACTGTCTTATAGAGAGATTTACAGTATTGCAAGTGACGATGAAAGTACCCCTAATTTAATCATATTATCTACTATCAGAAAATCAGAAGGGAGTGTTCTACAGTAATGAAGACAATGTGTTGTGTGTGGTGTTGTTTTTCTATTTGTTTTTATGAATAACTTAACTGATCTTAAAGTAAAGGTTTAGAGAAGATGGACAAAAAGGTGTGAATTGACATAGCTCCAACAACTTCCATGGAGCTGGACTGCACCTATTTTCATTAGTCCATGATCTGGTGGGTGGTTTTCTGAATTCTCTAATTCTTCTTTTGTTATTTCACTTGGTGTGTTGCCCACCTTTGCAAGGAATTTTCTTATACATAAGAATAAATTAGGCTAGGTTTCTAAGAGGGCACCATTATCATTCCTAACTTTTAATCACAGAATCATAGAATCGTAAAATGGTTTGG
The DNA here is from genome assembly GCF_963924245.1 of Chroicocephalus ridibundus. Taxonomy (NCBI): domain Eukaryota; kingdom Metazoa; phylum Chordata; class Aves; order Charadriiformes; family Laridae; genus Chroicocephalus; species Chroicocephalus ridibundus. The sequence continues at coordinate 55,806,607 of NC_086284.1, forward strand.
GTCGGAAGGGACCTTAAAGATCATCTAGTTCCAATCACCCTGCCATGGGCAGGTACACCTTCCACTAGACCAGGTTGCTCAAAGTTAATGAAGTATAATTTTTAAACCTCCAAAGAACCAAGAATAAATCCGAGTTTTTTAGACAGAAATATTAAAAAAAAATCAAAAAACACCCACTTTGAAATTCAGAGGTAAAGACGCTGACCAGAGAAAAGTAATGCCTGGAATGCAATCCCCATCCCAAGACATTTCTGTGCTTTTTACAATAAGGAGTTATGGGACAAAGTATACAAACAGTATTCAGGATTTCAACAATAACATTTTACTGTTTCCATAGTACCAGCCTAGAGTTAGCTCGCTCTTTCTAGCTTTCTGGAGTTAAGTATTTTGTGTACTTTCTTCCATAATAGAAAGCCTTCAATTGTATTTTCTTTTCCCTCCAATCTCTTCCCCTGTATCCCCACTTCATATTTTGACTGTTACTCTCATAAAAGTGCCAAGTAAATGTTTGAAACTCCTTTGGCGGAGAGGGATAAGAAACTGTCCCTTCCCATTGTGGCCATTGCTCATTAAGTACTAGAGAATTTTGTACAAGATAACAGCAAGCATTTTTATAAGTTTATTGTAAGTACAATGTTTTTGCTGAACTGAGTAACAGCAATATCTTTTGTGTGCTCTGAGAATATTTAGCAGATCAAGAGCCTCTAAGCCTTGGGTGAGAGAGTATTTGTCCCGCAAATCCCAAGTAACCGTAGGTAATGTACAGATTTAGCATGTTTGGGCATGGAGAGCAACAGATCTCTAGGAATTCAAAGGCTAGTAGGAAAACAGATGGTATCTCAATTTGTGAATATATAAAGTATGATTCTTGTTGCATTTAATGTCTATCCTTCCCATCAACTAGGGGAAAGAATAGAAGCTGAATTCCTTGTATATCCCATGCAATCCAAGATATATTCTATTAATTTTGCATACCCACTAAAAATTCTCAGCTATTATTCAAGTCCAAGATAAAGTATAGTACTCATCCAACCCATCCACAAGAAATATTTAAGGAACATAATTCTAGATTTCATTTTCTATGGATATATGCATACGTGTGTGCATACTTTCATGTATTATATGTATGTATAAAATAACAATTATATGAAGTAGAGTTTACTTACATAACTATGCCTAGAGAGACTATATATATGTGTACATATATATCTGTATACAGATACAGATGAAAAAAAATAATCTATTGGAATGAAGTCAGCCATTTGACGAAATACGTACTTCTCAGAAGATGAGAACAGTGTTTCTCCTAACATCTTCATTCAAATGACCTGATACAGTAGTGACATAAATCAGAAACATTAATTCTGAAGATTCCTGTGCAGTATAAGTATCACATTGTTGCTTAAAAGTTATGAGTGACCCTCTTTGCTCTGCAGTCAGGCAGGATTCACAAAGGACATTGCCTGTTCCATTTCATTTCTTCTTTTTCTGCTGATGCGAGGGTTTGTTAGAAGGGAAGTCTCGAGAGAACTGGAAAATATTTAATAAGATCTGTTCCATTCAAACATGATATAAATTACACTCCAGTAATTTAGCAGTACAGTTAGGTCGATGTAGCATCCATATTCAGAGAAAGAGGAGCCAGATCACAAAAAAGGATTTGTTTCCATTCTTTTTGATGCAAGTTAGGTACATATATAAAAATATATATACCCATATATACAAACACACACAGTTCCATTAATGTATGAAGAAAAACTTTTATTTTGACAGTGCAGATTATGACTTCTCTCATCAGTTGCAGTAACTCCTATTCCACATCTTTTTCTTCCCATATCAAGTTTGGAATGGTTCAGATATAATGAGGACAGGGTCCTGTTTTCCTGAGCTGAGTCTGAAAGCACTGACTGTTTCTGTCATAAAGAAGTTCTGTAGTTGCAGTACTATCATAGACAAAACAGTGCTGAAGAACCTTTATAAATCTTCCGGTAGATAACTAATGGAAAGCTGTTTTGAGGGTTTAGGGTTTTTTCCACTGTAATAAATACAGTTGGAGAACTGGGAGGATATGTTTCCAAAAATGCCTACAGTAGCTTACTTCCTTCTCTCCAAAAATCTACTTTTCATAAAATGACTTTTATAATCTCTTTCACAATGGCAATTTTCTCTCATTTCTGAGTCAGTGTCATCAGTTTTAATATCGTTTCAATTGCTAAGAGGAGAAAAAGAGCCATAGCTGAGAAAATCCCCTAAGCTTCTGTGTTATTGTCTTTTTGTCAATAATAACAATCGGATCAAAGAATCAAAGAGTGCTCATCCAACCTGGAAAAAACAGCAGAGACTGGCTATGTGACACAAAGGGGTGTTTTTGGAAAGAGAGGATGCCTCTCCGCCAACTGCTGTACATCCAAATGGCAGGCACACTTCAAGGGTGGTTGACTAGGTCAAACAGTAGCAGTAGATTACTTGACAAACCACAGGCAACAAAAGTAGATTTCCATTTAATGAGAATAAATTGATACTTACATATTGAGGATGCCAGAGTGATCAGTTTCAACTCTTCATATCCAGTTCTCAAGCAAGGCACCTTCATAAGTGTTCGTTTCTACTGCACTATTATAGATATAGCCTAAAGGCGACTCTGCTTATGCTATCCATTACAGGTAGCTTCTGCAGATTGTTGCACCATTCTTTACATGACTGAATTATGTATTCCTTATAAAATAACTGGAAAATATTACAACAAAAGGTTCCTAATTTTCAAGATATACAGCTTCCTACAACAGGAGGTTTCTGTTTTTCTTCGGGATATAACTATCTGATAGTATAATTAATGGCACCATTAACACAATTAAGACATTCATACATCTTTGTTATATAGTCATTACTTTTGTTATGCCCTAAAACTAGTTCCTTTCAAGGGCCGTACTCCATTAGTGATCAATAATTGGCCATCTGTGTTTATAGCCCTAGGACCTCTACTATCATTCTGCGCTTGTATTTTCAGGGCCTCCCATTGAAACATTCACTCCACATAAATTCTTATTCTAAGGTCATTGTTAATTCACTCTATTCAGCAACAGTTGCTTAGAATGCTATATATGAATATGTATATAACACTTTCTCAATTATTACAACGATTGTCATTATTATACTTGGTTCCTTAAATTCCTTTGATTCTCTTCAGGGTAAAACTTTGTATTAGAGAAAATTAGACAGAGAAAATAGTTCTTCCTTGGTAGTGGGAAAGGTAAACTTGTAAACTTGGTAAATGCCACCCTCCTCAAGATGCATTAGTCATCACACTGACCAAAGAAAGAAGCTACCTTAAAACAAAGTTATGCTAATAAGTAAATCTTAACTACTTTACATCTCAACCACCAAAATTATAAGATTAGAAATACCAGATAAATAGAAGTCCCCATAATTGCTTTGTTGGACACATATGTCTTGAGACATTTGCTACTTCTCCAGGAAATGCAGAAAAGGAATACACCCTTCAGGGGTAATCTTCTCTGTTCTTGCATTAAAAACAAGATAAGAAAGATCACTTCTATATTATACACTTATGTTTCAGGTTTGCATGCAAGGTTTTGGTAATGGGGGGGCTAGCGGGTGGCTTCTGTTAGAAGATGCCCCCATGTTTGATAGAGCCAGTGCCAGCCGGCTCCAAAGTGGATCCATCACTGGCTGAGCGTGAGACAATCAGTGACGATGATAGCACCTCTGGGTTAACGTATTTAACAAGGGGGGGAAAAATGCAGTCGGGAGAGAGAGGAGTGAGAATATGTGAGAGAAAGAACTCTGCAGACACCAAGATCAGTGAAGAAGGAAGGGCAGAAGTTGCTCTAGGTTCCACAGCAGAGATTCCTCTGCAGCCTGTGGTGAAGACAAAGTGCTCTTTGAAGACAAAGTGTAAGGCACTTTGTCCCCCTGCAGCCCATGGCAGATCACAGTGGAGCAGATATCCACCTGCAGCCTGTGGAGGCCATAGAGTAGGTAGATGTCCGAAGGAGGCTGTGACAGGTGGAAAGCCCACACTAGAGCAGGCTCCTGGCGGGACCTGTAACCCCGTGAAGAGAGTTGCCCATGCTGGAGCAGGTTTGCTGGCAGGACTTGTGACCCCATGGGGGACCCACACTGGAGCAGTCTGTTTCTGAAGAACTGCACCCCATGGAAGGGACCCACGCTGGAGCAGTTCACAAAGAACTGCAGCCTGTGGGAATGACCCACATCATTAAAAAAAAAGTTCATGGAGGACTGTCTCCTGTGGGTGGGACACTATGCTGGAGCAGGGGAAGAGTGTGAGGTAGAAGAAGCAGCAGAGACAATGTGTGATGAAATGACTGCAACCCCCGTTCCCTATCCCCTTGCAGCACTCGGGTGGAAAATCATGAGTAAAGTTGAGCCCGGAAAGAATGGAGGGGTGAGAGGAAGGTGGTTTAAGATTTGGTTTTATTTCTCATTATCCTCCTCTGATTTGTTTGGTAAACTAAATTAAATGTCTGTTTCTGCCATGATGGTAACTGGTGAGTGATGTCCCTGCCCTTACCTCGACCCATGAGTCTTTTGTCATATTTTTCACCCCCTGTACAGTTGAGGAGGGGGAGCGATAAAACATCTTAGTGGGCACCTGGCATTCAGCCAAGGTCAGCCCACCACAATTTGTATGAATTCTGGAACAATTTTTCTCCTCCCAACAAAATTTAGACTTTTCAGGTATGTGAAACTTCATTATTCTGTATGTTTTTTTTCATTTCTCTTCTGTCTTATTTTTATTTTTTTTTTTTTTAAATCAACTGAGGTTGTAGCTCCCTGCCCTTACGTTCATGGTCCCACATAAGTAGGCATTTTCTTGGTATTTGATAACATTCCTAGAACACTTAAAAAGCTAAGTTTAAACAGTGTAGTTAATTGTTATACACTATTAGCCTCGCTTAAATTGGCAGACTTTACAGTTATTAGCCAGATGGCTATATACAGAAAACCACAATAAAATTAATAAAACAGATATTTTTTTTTTTTGTCATAGAAAATCAGACGGAGTCTTTCCGTTACAATAATAGAAGGTCTTTCCACCCTTTCTTTTTGTGTATTCTTTTCTAGATTTTGTCAGTGAAAACAATTTGGTTGAGCATGTGTGTGGTACAGTTGTTTTTTGTAAATCATTTGTAACTAGAAAAAAGGGTGGTCTTTTTTCTGGTAGGATGGGTGTTTTGTTTTAAAATAACAATGGCACTTGAGATTGGAGCTCAAATCCAAACAAACCTAAAAAGTGACTAATAAGTGATCACCAGGAAAATATATCCAATAGGAATGCAGCATTTTATCTACCAATGCCCAGAATACTTCAAAAGTATTTCAAAGAACTGTTAAGCAAGTCAAATATAAGTAAGAAAGTAACAGAGCTGAAAAAGAAATTCGAGACTACTTTTTCAAGATTGCCTGAACTGAGAGTAAAAAGCTCTGAAGAAAGTTGATGAAAAACAGAGTCAGCTGAGGAATTGCTGAGACCACTTGATGACACTTAGGAATGGTGAGAATCCTATGAGCTGCTATAAACATTAGCATGATCATCACTAGAATATGTATTACAAAAGGCTAAGTACTACTTTTTTCTGATACAGATTTATCAAAATTTATCAAAATTTATAAAAATACAGATTATCAAAAGTTTACAAAAGAATAAGCATTTAATTGTGTACTAAGGCAGGCTCTTGCATTTGGATGTGTGCCTGTAGAGAGGCTAACAAGACCTTCTTTGTCACTCTACAGCATTACATAAGGATATCAATAGTCTTGTTAAGGTACTTTTATTTTATCTCTTGAGGTGAATTAAACACGTATTTTGCTTAAGTATAAAAAAATTAATGAACAATGCATTGCACCATAAGCAGCTCTACAAGGAGCATGCAAAGATACAGCAGAAGCAAATTCCTTATGTATACTTGAACCAGCACCAATCACATGAGGGTCAACATCAGGTGCCCCAGCCTGGCATTGGGTTCATCCCCTAGTGCCAGCAGTGTTTAGCAAAAGTGCCCCCAGAGCACCCATATTCCAGAATTTCTACAAGACAATGCCATGGTATATCTTCTTTTGTCATTTCATTAGGCGTTCCTTCCCTTTATGCCAAATCATTCCTTGGTCATGAATTACCAACTGCTACCAAGGAGCAGTTACAGTTTGAATTTCCCCTTCGGTCTGTAAGTATTCATAACATGGAAGTTACATTTCAGCTTGATCTATCCAGGTTTAAAGCCCTCCAGTAATTGCATTCAATAAGAATAAGTTTCAAGCATTTGAAAGGTTTATCTACCTTGGTAGCATCCTCTTCAGCAAGAACTGATGGCAAAAGTATTTACGAAGTAGTGTTTAGAGGAAATGAAAAATCAACCAAGGTAGCTAAGTGTCAGTACAATGTAATTTCTCTTCTCCTTAGTTTTGTGTCTCTGAATCTTTCATCTATCCCATGTGGCTGCTCCAAAAATTTCACAGTGCAATCTATTCTGGATTATGACATAGACATGTGACAAGCACAGTGGTTACTTCTTATAGTACTACTAGAACTGTCCTGGTAATATTTTACTTGTGCTGGTTCAGTCATGTAGTTGATATGGAAGACCTCAGGGTGCTCAGACATGTCTTTTATATGTGTCTTGCTTTTGGCAAAAGAATACCTGCAGGCTAACATGGACCTTTAAAGATACCTTAAAAATAACTGAAACTGTCCTTTATATTTTCTTAGATCAATAAATCTATGGAAAAACTTTCATGTCAAGACATCTCAAAGCAAATCAAATATGATGTTGCTGAAGCCTTTGAGGTAAAGTTGAGTAAGGTGGAGGCCAGAAAAAAAAGAAAAAGTTCAAAGAGAATTAACTACTGTTTCCCAGTTATAAGAAATTGACATTCCAAGGATGAAACTGTACGTGTTCCTTGCAGGTCTTCTGTTCTCATTCGATTGATCTCAGAATTAGTGAAGTAGATAGTAGTGTCACCCTATAAAAATAATCATGGCCATTTATGATGAACAGGCATGCATATGAGAAGTGAGGCCAAAAAAAAGAGGGAGTGAAAGAAAGATGTAATTGCAGGTTAGAAGATAAAAAAGTAAATAGGAAATATAAGTATTTTAAATGAGTTTTAAACAGATTGCTTTATTCAAACTTTCTGTCCCTTTCACTTTGACAGTATATCTTGAAATTAATCAATAGGTAAAAATATTCACAAGTTACTGATGCAATTTTCCATTTTGAACACAGAGCAGGGATTGTCTGGTTGGTTGGGTTTTTTTATAAGAACTATTTTTAACTGAGCCATTACTGTTCTGCAGGCAGTTAAGAAAGAAGTAGTTAGCTAGTGGAACAAAAGGGTTAATACTTGCACTCTTGCTTTATTGCAGAAAATTTGGTTCTAGTGAGGAGGTATCTCTCATCTATTGGGATAAGATATTTCTGTCTTCACAAGAATAAAGACTAAATTCCTCTTGGTATTAGGCATCATCTCTGACTCATCCTCTGTAACAGTTCAAATCAATAAGAGCAAAAGTGTTGAGTGTCTTCTTATTCACTTTCAAATATGAAAGAGTAAGTAGACTTCCTTGCCCCAGATAAATTTTAATCTAGAAAGATTAAATTGTTCTTTATTCCCCAAGGGAAATATTCTATCAAACAGGTTAATTAAGAGTGCCAGTAACCAAGTTGTCATTTCTAATCAGGAAATAGCTAGTTGATATGAGTCATTAAATATTGTGCATTGCATACTAAAGAAGATTGATTCTCTCCTGGGTTACTCCAAATTTTCAAGTATACCTCCACTAGTTAATACAGTCAATGAAATACAGGCAATCCAGTGCTCTTCAGATTTTTTTATTATAAACTGTTGGCAATCTCTGTAATGGCAGGTTTGTAAAACTCCTGGAGTGCAGTGAAAGCCGGCTCTCATTTTCCTTAGATGAGAAGATATATCTGCGAAAAGACAAAACATTTATGAACTTAAGAACTGTATAATGATTTGCTGTCTGATAAGTGGATATTGCCAATATAATCTCTGATTTCTATGATATTCTATCTTTTTAATTGACTTTAGGCAGGCTGGAGGGCCACATAGGAAAGGCAATCAGCTGAGACCTTGAAAATTTTACAATTGCAGAGGAGGAGTATGAATTCAATAAAAGCAACCAGATGATGAATACTTCATTTAGGAAGGAAAATGTAGTTCTGAATGCCCTAATTAATACCTTCAAACTTGGTATGCTGCATTTGCATGCCTTACTGAGCGATAAGGCAATGCAAGGACATATGAGCATGTAGAAATAAATGTTTTATTCAACACATGCATTTTCATCTTCTACTTCCAAATTAATTCATGATTTTTTCTCAAATGTATTCATTTAAACATTTTTAAATTATTAAAATAAGATATTACATCTTGCTCTGTGTATGATATGTGAGCAATTAATTAAAATAATTTTAAATATAACTGGGTAGATAGTAGCCTAGTGCTTAATGATTTAAGTGTTTAAATACAGCAAAATGTGCCCTTTTGTTGAAATTTTTGCCATTAACTTAAAAGAAGTTAAGATTTTGTAATGAGAAATGGATTTCCTATAAAGACATAAAGAATTTCAGAACATTGTTTTAAATTCTTTTTTAAAATTCTTTAAATTAAAACATTCTTTTAAATTAAGAGATGCCAGCTTGGAAAACATAATTTATCTTCGGCATCACAAATTAAACTTATCATTAGAAAAATGTTTACCAATTTTCCATATGAGGTGGGATTCATTTACTCAGTATTATTGGGTTTTGATGATTTTATTTTGATTTGTTTTGTTTTTGTTAATCCAGGGTAAACGTAGAGTCATCAAATCATTAAATCGTCGAATCATAGAATGATTTGTTTTGGAAACGACCTTTAAGATCATCCAGTTCCAAACCCCCTGCCACGGGCAGGGACATCTTATACCTGATGAGCTAGCTCAAAGCCCCATCCAACCTGGCCTTGAACACTTCCAGGGATGGGGCATCCACAGCTTCCCTGGGCAACCTGTGCCAGTATCGCACCAGCCTCATAAAAAATTTCTTCCTTACGTCCAATCTAAACCTACCTTTTTTCAGTTTAAAACTATTGCCCCTTGTTCTGTCTCTGCAGGCTTTGGTGAGAAGTCTTTCTCCACCTTTTTTATAAACCATCTTTAAGAATTCAAAGGCCACAATAAGGTCTCCCCAGAGCCTTTTCTTCTCCAGGCTGAACAACGCCAACTCTCTCAGTCTTTCACCACAGGAGAGGTGTTCCAACACTCTGATAATTTTCATGGCCTTTCTCTGGACACGATCTTTCTTGTACTGTGGACCTCAGAGCTGGATGCAGTACTGCAGGTGGGAGACTCATGAGAGATTAGCAAGACAGATCACAAGAGAAGACGACAAAGACCAGCAGGTCTGGACTAAGGTAAAACCAAGAATTTAGGTCAGCAAGGTGACATCAAGATCAGTGGGGAATACAGCCAGGTTCAGTGGTACCTGCAACATAGACAGTCAAAAGGATACTTTCCCTTCCAGAGTGCTTTAATTCTCATCTCTTAAAGTTAGTTCACAGTTCTCTTTAACTGCCTCAACAATGTTTCTGGTGATGTCTCAGATTCCTGAGTGTGTCCCATCCCAACCTCCACCTACCACCTTAGAGGCACATTGTTCTTTTGCCTGTTAAGTGACATATCTCCCAACTCCATGGGGATGCCTTTGGTAACTTACAGCATCTCAAATGGCACAAGATGCCTACATTTAAGCAGGTGAACAGTATTTTTTCTCTGTACATAACAATATATCATTCATCTTAAACTTTTGTTGTGAAACTGGTGATCTGATTCTTCTCGAATGTCTTAGTATGCATGTAGGAATGTCAGACTGCCACATGTTGCTGTGTGGGAAGAAGTAAAAAGGCACTGTCACAACATAAAAATCAATAAAAGGAGGCAAATGTATAGAAAATAAAAAAAAAAATATTTTCCCTCAACTTTTCCATCTGACTTGTATTTTCACATTCCTAGACTTATTTTTAGAAGTTTTCCAAAAGTTTTTTCTCAAATTGACTTGGAAGTACATTGCAATTTTCTCTCATCAAAAAGCTAACAGTGCCCTAGCAATTCAAGGAACAAGTTTTAAAAGAACTTCTTCCAAGGGTTATAACTTCATAAGTGAGACTTGATAACTCACCAGGAGAACACTGAAGAACAGTTATTAATGTGTGCTACAAAAGCATACAACAGGGCATAATTTCTTCAATGGCTACAAGGAGCCAGTACATTTATGATGGATTTACTGTGCCAGCACAAGAATAAGGAATAAATACAAGTAGAAAGAAGTGTCAGGAAAAGATTAAAAATTAAACAGGAGTACTACATTTTTAAGGATTCAAATAATGCATCAGATTCTAAAAGATAAAAAAGAAAATTATACACTGAAAATAAAGGATACTGTAAAAATCACAGAGATAAATTAAATGAGCTGAAAGAGTGAAAAAGATTCATCTTCTGCTCCATGGTGGACGTAACACTAACAGGTTGGGTTTAGTATATAACTGTGCATGTCAACTACATCAAAAAAGTAGGTTAAAAGTAGAAAACTCACCTTCCATGTGGATAAACTTCATGTGTGATAATCAGTGTGGTGTGGATGCAAATTTAGCATACTTGAAAAGCAATAACACGTACAGGAATTTTGTGATGTCTCTACAACCAATACCAGTTATAACAAATAGAAATTGGTGTTCCCTTACTGGTATTTTCTTAAACAGTGCAATCCTAATATGTTTTGTATCCAAAGCATCCAAGTACTGCCAGAAAGTTATTACATTTTAAGAATTTACATAACCGTTTAATGTAGTGAAACTGCTTTGACTGAGAGTGGATAAAGGCTCATGCGAAGTTTTAAATCAGATTGCAAACTTAACGTAAATTCCCTTCGCAGAACAAAAAACCTCACAAGTGCTGTGAGCTCAAATTATGATCCCACTCATTTGATATATTTTGCACTAAAAAGTGTTAAGGAAAAAAAGAAACATGATGAAAATCAAAAAGTAGTGTGTGTATTTTTAGCAACAAAGAGAAATTAGAAATGGTTAATTTTTAAAATGTCAGGCTTACTTTAGTTCAAGCTTTTTAATAACTGGATTACAGAATCACAGAATGGTAGGAGTTGGAAGGGCCCTTCAGAGATCATCTAGTCCAACACCCCTGCCAAAGCAGTTCACCTAGTGCAGGCTGGACAGGAATGCATCCAGGCAGGTTTTGAGTATCTCCAGAGAAGGACACTCCACAACCTTTCTGGGAAGCCTGTTCCAATGGTCTGTCACCCTCAAAGTAAAGAGGTTTTTCATCATGTTGAGGTGGAATTTTCTGTGTTCCAGCTTGTGCCCATTGCCCCTTGTCCTGTCACTGGGCATCACTGAAAAGAGTCTGGCCCCATCCTCTTGACATCCGCTTTTTAGATATTTATAAGCATTGATGAGATCCCCTCTCAGTCTTCTCCAGGCTAAACAGACCCAGGTCTCTCAGCCTTTCTGCCTAGGAGAGATGCTTCACATTAATAGTAGGTTGTCCCTTCCCTTTCCCTTTCCCTTTCCCTTTCCCTTTCCCTTTCCCTTTCCCTTTCCCTTTCCCTTTCCCTTTCCCTTTCCCTTTCCCTTTCCCTTTCCCTTTCCCTTTCCCTTTCCCTTTCCCTTTCCCTTTCCCTTTCCCTTTCCCTTTCCCTTTCCCTTTCCCCTTCCTTTCCCTTCCCTTCCCTTCTTTCTTCCCCCCCCCCGTGTGTGTGTGTTTTACTGAAATCATTAAAGTGAGATTTGTTCAGTGTTTCAGATGGATGCACATCAGCAAACTCTTCTGCTGAGGAAAAGGGGGGAGGGGTGTTGGGGTTTTGTACCTCATATATGAGCTGAATGTTAAATTAATTCAGATGTAGAAAAGATCAATTTAATATTACGAGTAGGGGGAGCTTCATTTTCTTTCTTCTTACATGTAAAGTTTTATTCTAGTCTCAGGTGAATGACTTACTCCTGAGCATTTGTTAGATACCGAATTTTGTGTGTGTGTTTTGAGTTCTCCGAAAAAACAATGGGGACATCCTTTCTTCAGAAGCTGGAAGTGAGTTAGACTCCAAAATGATTTTGCACGTGGTTTTGGGCAATATTAGTTAATACTCTGAAGGTGTGCAAGAAACATATCAAATGAGTTACACAAGACCTTAATTGACCCAAGGACTGGGGAAACGGTTTGATCATTTCCTTCAGCTCCTTCTGCAAAACTTCCCTCAACAAGAGTTGAAGTAAAACCACACTTAGCAGGTATAGCGCAAGTTTAAGCACTATGAAACCAGAAGAAGAGCCCACTGACAAATGAGAAATAATCTAGAACACATTGCATCGTTTCCAGCATCATCTAAAAGTCATATATTTACTTTCTCACTGTTAGGTGCCCTTCAAAATTTGTTTTATATTTATTTAATATAGTAACATGATGCAATACAAATAATACATTAATTTGTTTTGGAAAGCTATTCACATCCAAAGAACATTTACACTTATTCATTTTTATTTCCCTGTTATTTTGCACCCATGATATAATAAGCTGTGTTTAACTCCATCTTATTAAGATTTAAAGGTACAATTCTTTGAGTCAGCTTTAAATTATAATATAGCCTGATTGAACTGGTGAACCTAGCCCCATGATACATCTCTGAATCACACTATAGCTGTGCATCTTTCTGGTTGTGATTTCTGTTACTTTTTTTATATATCCACATTGTAGCCTGTGTTTCTTTCAGCAGACTAAGGGATATGATGTAGTTCATAGTTTAATACTATAAATGGTTTTCAGTTTTCCTATGTGAAAAGAATGTGACCACAGAAAAACATCAGAACATCCATGAAATTTATTGGAAATGCAACTCAAAATATCCCAGCATCTTAAAGATCCCATAAAAATTTCTGTACATTAGAAGAATTGTTCAAAATTGTATAAAATTTATTTGAAAGGGGAAAAAAGTCTGAATGTTCTTACTTATGGATGAACTGCTGTTCATCCTTCCTTTGCTAGGAAATAAAAGAAAAATTAATTATTAGTTTTGCTTTCAGTTTTTCTTTAATAAGGCAGAGATGAATCTTCACAGACCCTTGGAAAAACTTTAAGATTGAACTGCACTTTTTTATTTTAGAATTAGAAGATAAAAGTGTTTCAAATCCCTGTACTACTGTTGAAATATGTTTAAAGAAGTTTTATTGACTTATAAATCTTTAAGTCTATAACTAAAAGAGGATAGCTGAAGTAATGTCTGTCTGTGTGGCTGGCTGTGAACTCTCATAAACATAATTGACAAAAGTGTAATGGTCTGATAATATTGAATAGTTCTGGAAGGTTTAGAAGATCCTTAGGAAAAGTGTGCAGTAAACAAAAAAGTGTCCTGCATGCATAATATCTTTGTAGGTAGTCCTCTTCTTTGTAGGCAGCTGCTCATTTACCAGTAATAGAAACTGGAAGAGTAAGTATAGAATCTGGAGACGGTGCAATAAAAAATTTAATCTATAAACTCCATTGACTCTAGAATATATTTAATCCATCCAAATTTAAATATAAAAAAAAAAATAAGAAAGGGAATAAAAAACCCAATTTAATGTAATAGGTATTTCAGGATTTGTTTTCCTATTCATATGATTATTTTAGGGCTTATAATAGCATATTATTGTTTAGCTTAATAAAATATTATTAGTGGTAAGCTTTTTAATTTCACATAATCACTACTTATTTTATGCTCCCAGTGATCACTTATACCTTGCTTACCCTGCTTCTGATATCTTTAATTCCTTTTGTTATGCTATCTGCTATACTGATGGGATATTTATGAAATACCGATCTTCATTAAAATAGCGCATGACAGAAACTTTTTTCATGATGATAAGACCCTTCCCCTGAGGAGAACAGAGAAATGAACAAAAAAATAATTTTATAGCATCTTAAAGAATTACCATCTGTTATCTAAACCACCATAGATGACCATTTGCACAATCTGAGTTTATACCAATCACAGGAAATGTTAGCTTTGCAGTATTTGGGAAGGATTTATAGGATGTATGGTATTCTTCATGCATGTGAATTAAGATATCTTTTTAAAAAAAAAAAAAAAAAAGGAAAGCTAGGGATGTATGTGCCTGTGTCTAAAAGGTGAAAAAAAGTTTTGGTGGTTTGTTTTTATTGATTTGCTTGTTTGTTTTGAAAAAAAAAAAATTGGGTTTTGGTGGTTTGTTTCTATAGAGTTTTTTGTTTGTTTGTTTGTTTTGCTTACAAATTATTTTAATTGCAGTAATTTATTTTAATGCACAGTCTGTAGAGAACTTCATATTTCAATGTGGCATGATATTTATAAATTATTCAATTTTTTAGCATCTTTGTTTCTTAGAAGGTCCTTCCTATCTTTTTAGTTGCCAAAAATGAATTAACAAGACTAATTTATCTGATATAGTATGGAAAAGAACAAGAATCTGTTTTGCAATTGCTACATGGTTGGAATTTGCAAGTTGATTTTTTCCAGTAATACGTTTTGTATTACTGAAGGATTTTTTTGTTCTTAGTGTTTTGAATGTAATAGAACGCCAAATGCTGAGAGCTGTAATTCTATACCCAGCTTTTTGAACTCTGGAAAACTTCTGTTAACATGTTTAATACTCATAAACCAATTTCATCATTAATTAAGAATCCAAGGCTGTTCTCAAGGGGAAAAAAAAAAAAAAAAAAAAAAGCAAGAAAGAAAAGGAAAGGAAGAAACATTTCATTTATGCTTCACTTACTGAAGTGCTTTTGTAAAAGAAGCTTAATTATTCACTGAGGCCAAAGCTCCAGCAAACTTTTATTGTCTTAATTATTTTATTTCACTTTCAAATAGTTTATTTTCTTTCCATCACAAAAATGACCCACACAATCAGAAATTAATTTGGGGATTACACTCTAAAAAGTAAGGGTTTGGGTTTGGTTTTTGGTGTTTTTTTGTTTGGTTTTATTTTTCTTTACTCTTTTTTAATCTTTTATTTAAGAAAAAGTATATCCAAAGTTCAGCTTGAGCTAGCTGATGAAGACCTGAAATTAATCAAAGCTGATGTGTGTTCAGATTTAAGGCTTAAATCCAAGTCTGCTTTGAATTCTGAACAAATCTTACTTAACTAAAGCAGGAAGAAAAGCAGTCACCTTATGAAAGATTAATGCCAGAGAGAAGTAATGGGAGAATCAATCCAGTTTGTCTGATTTGAGCCTTTTCTGTTCATCAGATGAACCAGTCCTTCCAAAAAACGTGCCTATGTCTTTCATGCAGACAGTGGTGTCCAAATTCAGAGCAGACAGTGGTGTCCAAATTCAGAACACCTAAACTAGATGTCCAAGTTCCCTGGAGACTTAATGGTGACCTAACCAAAATTACAAGACAGGCTTATTTCATTTGCCTGAGTGTCAATATCTGCTGCCATGTGAGATATCTCAGACTAGATTAATTATTCACACAGTGCTGGAAGATTTGATGTAAGATTGATGGAGAACTCATACTTCTAGGATGGCAACCAGGGGCCAGGACACCCTGCAATACCTCAGATGGCCAAGATATCTATGTTTGTCTAACTAATTCACACCCAGAAGTGTCTAGTTAGCTGTTTGGCTAGCTAAACGTAGCCAAAACCATTTATTTTAGGGTGATCTGAATGACTGGCTGATAAGAAAATGGGAGTTGATTCTGCTTTTTTGTGGAAAGATAGTCAGAAAGAACTATTCATAGCTACTTTAAAACTTCTGTCCAGAGTTCATGGTTTTCATGTTTAACAAGGCACTAACAGATCCATGCCATTAGTCCTTGTCACCATCAAAGTATAAATAGAAATAAGAATTCAGGTTAATGCCATCTCTTCAGTCTTAAAACTTGTGCAGAATATGTGAAAAATGAAACAAAAGCCTTCAGAAATTCCTTTTAATCTTTGAAAGAAGAAGGAAGCAGAGGAAATAGCAGCAATGCTAAATCAAAGATTTTCTATAGAAAAACTTATGATGGTCTCTCAGTATTATTAATTAATAACTGGGATGTTTATTCTACAGATCATTCTCAAGACTGCACTGTACTTGTCTTGTACCCAATCCACTTTGACTTTATGCTTCGCTCTGTTGTCGAGGGGGCTCCTTTTACTTGGGTGATTATGTCTGGCATGCATTTTAACAAGACATTCATTTGACAGCTATCAAAAGAAAATTCTAGGAATCCTCTAAACAGCTTTTTGATAGGATTCACTTAGCCAAAAAACACTGGTTAAATTCAGGGAGGTAGTAATTTATAGATTAAATACATACAAATGAAGAAAATACAATTACCATTAACCTAGCTTTAAGGTACCTATAAAGTAACCTAGAAATAATGTCATATTAAACAAAAAATACTTTTGATCCATCTGGTTTAATTTTAAGTGTTTAACTTACGTTACGGTTAAGAACTTAATCACTCTTGACCTTAGCAAAGGCAATAAAGATAACCATCCTTTGTTCAGAGATTTAATCAGGAATCCTAAATTCAGGATTAACCTATAGAAGTGAATATTATGTATTAATAATTATTCAGGTCTCTTGAACAGCTGCACGTGTCTGTATCTTCTACTAAGAGCCCATCTTAGGGTTCTCAAGGAGATGGAGGTATCTAACATTTCATAGAATCATAGAATTGAATCATAGAATAGTTTGTGTTGGAAGGAACCTTTAAAGGTCATCTAGACCAATCCCCTTGCAATGAGCAGGGACATCTTCAATTAGATCACGTTGCTCAGAACCCCATTCAACCTGGCCTTGGATGCTTCCAGGGTTGGGGCATCTACCACCTCTCTGGGCAACCTGTTCCAGTATTTCACCATTATAAAAAAAGTCTTCCTTCTATCCAGCCTAACTCTACCCTCTTTTAGTTTAAAACCATTGCCCCTTGTCCTATCACAACAAGCCCTACTAAAAAGTTTCCTTTCTACTTTACCAAATTTTCAGTGAGGCAAGTGTCCTTCGTGTTCTGAAAATATCTCACAGAGCCAGTGAAGGGAGGGGATCTGTACATTGCACAGACTTATAGGTCTTCAAAGGAATCAACTTCTTTTTGTTGTCTTTTCAGTAAACTTGATAAAGTTGTATTGTTGGTTTTGGTAGATATAATAATTGGTAAGGAAGTTCTTAAAGTGGGTCCTAAATAGAGGCTGGATTAATTCTACAGAACATACAAGTATTTACAGATTACTAATGCTTTACCAGTAAATATTTCCATTTGACCTTTTCAGCATGTTTGAAGCACATCTATGAATCAGGTCTATCGCAACCAAAGCTCATTTCAGCATTCCAATTACCCTTATTATCCAGCTATTATTTTAATACATGACATAGTCTTAGAACTTTCTGAAAAATCATAATTTCAGACATAATTTCAAGAATGAATACACACAACTGCCATTTGAAAAAAATTTGAAATATAATTATCAATGATGAAAAATAACTTTTGAACAAAGTCTGCTGTATTTAATACTTGAAATCTTCAAATATTAAAGATTGGGTTTTTTTACTTTTTTTTTTTTTTTTTCTGTTTATGCTAAAGGTCATATTGGAAGATAAATACACCTGATATTCTAAAATTCTGTAAAGGTATTAATAAGACTGCTTTAGACCAAATCTTGAAACTATTATACTCTAGGAAGCCAATGTAGGCTGGCACTAATACAGACAAACCAAAAGACATTTTTTCGCAGGTAATTATTTTGTGACTTATATGCTTTTAAGTAATAGTGTTGTAAGATAATTAGAAATAACAGTGTGCCTTTTCAGAAACACTGTTTTGATGACACACTTCATGCTATTAAATAAAAGACTGTGAAGATGTACGTTAGTTAGAGGCAGTTGTGGTGACTCAGTGCATTGTAGACTTTCCTGTAAAAAATGATAACGAATTCAGGGGAATTAGGCTAAAAATGTGTGTTTGATTTTTGTTAAATTATTATTATTATTTTCTGATCGTGGTTTCCCTATAGTAATTAATAACCTTTAGAATTTTATTTGACATCTTTTAAAGTTTTGCAGTTTTTCAATTCTGTGAATGAGATGACCCTGTAGGCCAAAAACCCAATGTAACCGTTTGAGGTTTGGATTTTTTTTTACTTTTTTTTCTGCTAGTGTTTAAATTATAATTTTCCCAGGCTGCCTCAGTGTTTTCTGTCAGTCAGTATCACATTGTTATTTTATCTGACAGTGGGCTCCTGGCCTGTCATGGCAGAGAAAATGAGAGGGAGAATCTCTTCACCACTGAGTCACTGTGAAGACACAGTTGGAAACAAACTGTAATTTTAAATCATCATTGGCTGCCTTTTCTATTTACAGGAATGAAAAATGTAGGAGAATATTGTGGAGTACTAGGAAAATTACATTATTTATTGTTAGACCCATTGTTTTTTGAAATTATTAGCTTCTGTTGAAAATCTGCAAAACAACATTTGATTCAGATTCATATCTGTAAATGACTGAATCAGTCATGGAAAAATAGAAGCAGCAGTTTTATATTTGTAAGTGAATAGAAAAAAATCCTATGTACAGAGCATTCTAGATGGGTAACGTCAATTTTTTTTCTTTTTTTTTTCTTTCTTTTTTCTTTTTTTTTTTAAACTTATATATAAACAATTTGTTTAAATCAAAGTAAAATGAATTTTACTTGTTTGCCCTAAATGAACAGAAGAGTATGAAACTTTGAGCTTTGGATTTTGTTTTATTATTTCTATATTTTTCACTTTTCACTGTTGATCTTTCATTCTAACCTTTAATTTCTTGATCAGTCTAAAACTGTTAAGAATGCTTCACACGTTCTTAAACAAAGAAGTTCTGAGAAATTTCCTGCCATTGCCAGAAATTCAAAAATAAAACTTTTATTTATAACATACATTAAAGAAAGAAGATGTTACAGTTCTTAACAAACTAGAATTCTGAAAATGTGTCCATCCCACAGGTAATGCAATGGTAATGACTGTCTTTCGTATCATTTCACTCCCATTATTAGTCCTATTTAATAGTAACCTAATTTAGTCCTAATTTAACACTCTGCATATTCCATGTGTAAATGATGATTTTAAAGCTAAGGGTAGATTCATCCTGCTTTATGTTAGCTGACATGAAGGTGAGGGTGGTGCTGCTTTCCAGAGCAACGTGTCTACATTTAGGAGTCTACAATAAAGTATTATCTTAACCCCATTGTAATCCATGCAGGTCTTGGATCTTTTTGCTTCAACACAGCTAACTAGCAGATATAAAAGCAGATATTAACAGATATTAAAATCAGATATATAGCAGATATTAAAGCAGATATAAACCAGACCTGTGGGAGGGAGCTTCATGCCATTCTAGACTGGAAGATGAAAGCTAGACAAGATCCCCTAAAGTGTCTCAAATGGCACTGAAAACTTTTGTTTCAGCAATTGAGTCAAGCCCTAATCAACCCAGTGACTGTTTACCAGAAAGCTATTCATCTCATCTTAAAGTAAATATCAGGTCTGATTAACTGAAAAGCTCTTTGGTTCCTACCTGCTGTACTGATGAGATCTAATCTCTATAGATGTAACTGGAGCATAAATTCATATCTACATATAGACACCTTACATAGACATCTTACACATGTGCTTAAGTCGGAGAATCATAGAATGGCTTGGGTTGGAAAGGACCTTTAAAGGTCATCTAGTCCAAACACCCTTGCAATGAGCAGAGAAATCTTCAACTACATCAGGTTGTTTAGAGCACTATCCAACTTGACCTTGAATGTTTCTAGGAATGGGGCATTTACCAGCTCTCTGGGTAATCTGTTCCACTGTTTCACCACCCTCATCGTAAAAAATGTCTTTCTTATATCTAGTCTAAATCAACTCTCTTTTATTTTAAAACCATTATTTCTTGTCCTATTGCAACAGGCCCCGCTAAAAAGTCAGTCTCCATCTTTCTTATAAGCCCCTTTATGTATTGAAAGGCCACATTAAGGTTTTCCCGGAGCTTTCTCTTCTCCAGGCTAAACAACCCCAACTCTCTCAGGCGGTCCTCATGGGAGAGGTGTTCCAACCCTCTGGTCATTTTTGTGGCCCTCCTCTGGACTCACTTCAGCAGGTCCATGTCTTTCCTGTGCTGAGGGCTCCAGAGCTGGATGCAGTACTCCAGGTGAGATCTCACCAGAGCAAAGTAGAGGGGCAGAATCTTCTCCCTTGACTAGCTAGCCGTGCTTTTGATGTAGCTCAGGCTACAGTTGGCTTTCTGCGCTGCAAGAGCACATTTCATCCACCAGTACTCCCAAGTCCTTCTTGGTGGGGCTGCTCTCAATCCCTTAATCCCCCAACCTGTATTGATACTGGGGGTTGCCCTGACCCAGTTGCAGGGCTTGCACTTGGCCTGGTTGAACTTCATGAGTTTTGCATAGCCCACCTCTCAAACCTGTCCAGGTCCCTGTGGATGGTATCCCTTCCCTCCAGCATGTCGTCCACACATCACACAGCTTGATATCACTGGCAAACTTGTTGAGGATGCACTCAATTCCACTGTCCACGTAGCTAACAAAGATGTTAAACAGTACCAGTCTCAATACTGACCCCTTAGGAACACCACTAGTCACTGTTCTCCACTTGGACATCAAGCCGTCAACCACAACTCTTTGAGTGCAGCCATCGAACCAATTCCTTATCCATCGAGTGGTCCACCCGTCAAAGCCATGTCTTTCCAATTCAGAGACAAGGATGCAGTGCGGGAAAGTGTCAAATGCTTTGTACATATCCAGGTAGATGATGTCAGTTGCTCTTTCCTTATCCACCAACACTGTAACGCTGTCGTAGAGGGCCACTAAATTTGTCAGGCACAATTTTCCCTTAGTGAAGCCATGTTGGCTTTCACCAATCACCTCTTTATTTTCCATGTGCCTCAGCATTGTTTGTAGGAGGATCTGCTCCATGATCTTGCCAGGCATAAGGTGAGACTGACCTGCCTGTCAGAACCCTGAAATTCCCAGGGCCCTCCTTTTTCCCTTTTGAAAATGGGGGTTATTTTTCCCCTTTTCCAGTCACCAGGGACTTCACCAGATTGCCAGGACTTCTGAAATATGATGCAAAGTGGCTTAGCGACTGCATCAGCCAATACCCTCATGACTCTGAGATGAATCTCATCAGGTCCCATAAAATTCTGTATGTTCAAGTCCCTCAGGTGGTCACAAACCTGCTATTCTCTTACAGTGAGAGGGACTTTGCTCCCCCAGTCCCCATCTTGTGGTCCATCCATTTGAGAGGTGTGGGGAGAAAGGTTGGCAGTGAAGACTGAGGCAAAAAGATTGTTGAGAACCTCAGCCTTCTCCTCATCCGTTGTTAACAGTTTGCCAGTCTTGCACATCAGGGTGGGGAACACTTTCTTTGACCTTCTTTTTCTGGCTGACATACCAATAGAAGCCCTTATTATTCTTTGCATCCCTCACCAAGCTCAGCTCCAGCTGTGCTTTGGCCTCCCTGACCCCATCCCTACACAACCGGTCAGCATCCCTATACTCTTCCCAGGATACCTGTCCCTGCTTCCACTGCCTGTGCAACTCCTTCTTGCCCTTTAGTTTGCCCAGCAGGTCTCAACTCAGCCATGCCAGTCTTGTCTTCCTTTCCTGATTTATTACACCTGGGGATTGATAGCTCTTGCACTCTAAGGGAAGTGTCCTTAAAGATCTGCCAGGTGTGTTCTGCTCCCTTGTCCCTGCGGGCAATTTCCCAAGGGTTTTATTGACTAACTCCTTGAAGAGCCATAATTTTGCTTTCCTAAAATTCAGGGTCCTGACTCTACTCTTTGCCTGACCCATATCCCTCAAGACCATGAACTCCACTGATCACTGCAGTCCAGGCTGCCTCCAATCTTGGTGTCTTTGATTAGCTCACTTGTGTTGGTGGCCTACAGGTTCAGTATCAAATCCCCCCTGGTAGGGCTGTCTATTACCTGGACTAAGAAGTTATCCTCAATGCACTTCAGAAGTCTCCTAGATTGCCTACAACTCTCCGTGCTACATCCAGCAGGTGTCAAGGTGGTTCAAGTCCCCCAGAAGGACAAGAACCTGTGAGTGAGATGCCTCCTGTAGCTGGAGTAAGAAGGCTTCATCAAGAAGCTCCTCTTGATCAGGCACCCTGTAGTAGACACCAACCAAAAGGTTCCCTTTGTTGCCTTGGTCTCTAATTCCTACCTGTATGCTTTCAGTCTGTTCATGGCTGTTCTTCAGAGACAGCTCTTCACAATTTATCCATATCTTGACGTAAAGGGCAACCCCTCCACCCCTCC
Source organism: Chroicocephalus ridibundus (assembly GCF_963924245.1). NCBI lineage: Eukaryota > Metazoa > Chordata > Aves > Charadriiformes > Laridae > Chroicocephalus > Chroicocephalus ridibundus. The sequence continues at coordinate 55,828,973 of NC_086284.1, forward strand.
TTCCTTTCGTGTCCTTTCTGAACAGCCTGTAACTATTGATAGCTGCACTCCCATCATTGAATTCATCTCGCCGAGTTTCAGTAACATCAACTAGGTTGTAAGCCCATCCAACTAAGTCCATCCAAGAGATTCAGTGACGTATACACAGCTTATATTGTGTCATTTTAGTTATGGTGGGGTATATCATCTGGCCTCCAGCTGCCCCTTGCGTTCCTTTGGCCATCGATGCATAAGGCTTCTGTTGTCTAACTATCGTATCTAATGATTTTATGCAGAAATCTGTAACACTTTCATGTATGTCAAGTGACACTAGACATTGAAGTTCAGACAATTCAACCCCATGCTACAGGATACCTGTATAACAAGTGCAGAAGGGACATGTTTGCGGCAAGTGATTTATCCCATCTGTATTAGGTATCTATGGTTGTGTATCTCCATTGGCTGTTGGTATTTAGCTTAGAATGCATACTGTATTTATATATGACTGAAATTAATGTAGATTAATCCCAATCCCAGGTTGATACGGAGAGCGATGCTTGGCTTTTTTCTGTTGCTTTTGTGGTTTTGGGTTTTTTTTCACAGTAAACTTTATATTCATATCTCTAGCTGTTGGACTTTAGAGCAACGTGAAAATGATACCTAATAAGTACAAAATTTTTGCTGTATTTGAGCAGGAATATATTCTATTATTTGTTTGCTTTTACTTTGGAATTGGAGTTTTATACCTACAGAATATGTGAAAATGCATTCCTCAAAACTGAAAACAGAAAAACAGGAAAAAAAGTGCTTATTTTAAATCTGTATTTCTATCTGCCAATAAAAGACACTATAATTCAATGTATTGTGAGAAACTTATTAAACTCATGGTAATATCAACACTAGATAGGAAGAAATTGCTGTTTTGGGCATGCTGCAAGACAATATTAGAACAAATTCACAGATAATGGCAACGTGTTCAGTAGAGCAAATCCCACACTCAGATTGGACCTCTTTGAAAAGGGCAACAGCCACAACAGGGTTTAAAACACTTTTCTAAGAACTCAACAACCTAACATGTGGCTATTATATTATTTCTGAAGAGTAAGGGAATTTGACTCTTTTTAGCCTTTTTCTAAGGAAAAAATACTAATTCAACAAAAGGTAAAGAAGAAAAAAAAAGTGGAATAGAAAGCTGTTTTTCTTCAGTTTACAGCCAACTCAGAATTTTAATAAAACAGCTTTAATATTGGTAAACATCTAACAGTCGTGTAAGTTACATACATGAAATATCTCCCATTAGCAAGTGGAAAGAAAAAATACAAGTTTACTAATATTATTTGTTATGTCATGCAGCAATCCATAATCAGGAGTGACAGGATTTAGGAAACTGTTTGGTACTTTGTTTAAATGGGCAACTGTTTTTATAAAGAACATGTGAGGTAAAACTGACAGTAGAGACTTCTCCATGGGATTCATTTTATATATGTTTATACAGAGCATTTCTATATTAGATACATGTACATAATTTTATGTTCATATGTGCATATATTTGTAATATATTTATATCATCTATTTCTATAATACAAATACCATATATTTATGTATTTAAAATACATATATTTGTAACAGAAACATATGCATTGAAACTGCTAAAATTCTTGCTAAATTTCCAGGTTATTCACAAAACTAAGGAATATTATGCTTTACTGAACTCTGAAAAGGCATGGCTTAAAACCCAGTCCTGAGCACAAGTAACTGTCTTTGTCTTTGATGGCATTCAGATCTACTCCTAAAGGCACACACAGCTCTGCAATTATGCCAAGTGTGTTCTAATAAAAGACAGAATGGGATCAGATTTTCTTTTTATTAATAGAATTTCTGTCTTATTTTGAGACAGGGTCTTCACCTGCAAAATTATGAACAGACATTTGACAGACTGCAAAGCGATCAACAAAAGACAGGAAATCCATGCCACTAAAAGTTCTATGGGTCAGCCTATCCCTTCATTACTTTGTTGAATCAAACCAACATTTCCATTTTTAACATCAAAAATAGACATTATTCTTAATTGCTTTATTCTTCCTTTCTAATTAACAGACCAATGTTTATAAAGGAGAGGTTATACTGTTTGCTATTTTTTTTTTCTGTAATCATTACTACAGTTTTTCTGTGGCATTTTCAGCATAATATGGATGCTTCAAGTAAGCTTCATTTTGAGGTTGTTATCTCTACTTTCATTTTGGATTATAGTTTTTATTATTTATTTTCCTACTTAATGCTGTATTTTAAATGAGATACAAAATTAATTTTCAAAATTCATAGCGTAAAATGATTTTTTTTTCTGACCAGTGCTATATATTCAGGTAATGTAACATGTTTGATCAAATTAGACACTGTAACATCTGCAGGTGTATGTTAAAGGAAATTAATAACAGGTAGTCAGATAGAAGTTCATTAGTCAAGCACCAATAAACTTAAACTTGTAGCTAATCTGCATTAGAAGAAGAAGCAACTAGGACAAACACTGAGGGAAACAAAAGGGAGGTAATTTAATAATAAGTTACTGTAGATGAGAAATCTTCAGAGACAGTTATCTTCTTTTCTGTGTAGTTTTAAAGTAGCTTAGTGCCTAGTAAAGTTTATCCTGTGTTTTTGAGTAAGCCTTGCTTTGCCCCCCACTACTATATCCCTTTCTAGCTCGTCGGCTTCTCCAGAGTCCCCCTATCTGTACTTCAAAGTCCACTTTCTACATTCCTCATGCACCACCGGTTTCTCAGACCTACACCTCTGATGTTCTGTTGCTGCAAGAGTCACATAGGTAGATGGATGAATGCAATAAGACTTTTACAACAGCATCACTTTTTCCTTAAGACACAACAGTGGCAAGAATCTGGAATAAAGAAGAAGCTAAAAGCAAGCAACCCAAAAGTTGAGCAGAAAGTGTTATGAAGCTTGGCCTTGGGGCTACTGCCACACCAATAGAGCCAGACACTTGGGTGAACAATTTTATCTGCTCCATGATAGTTTCTTCAGGGAGGCAAACGAGGAAACTCTCTCAGTGGTGGTGAACATCTGTTCTCTTCAGAGTGTACAGTGATAACAATCACAACTTGGAAGGCTCATAACAAAAACTACAGCGCCTGACAACCACAGAAAATGAAATTGAGGTTAAGTGGGATTAAACAACTCACATACTTCGTCAAATGGGAGGCAACATTCTTCTGTTTTTTCCCTTGACATTGTAAAATCAGACCCTTCTTTTTTTTGTCTTGCGCTATATATATCATTACTACCATAAATTACTGTTCCTGTGTCCCTAAGTGTTGAGAGAAAACAATTGCTTCCGCTCCATAAGATTCTTCGTCATGCTAACCTTGTGCTCATGGTCAAAATTAATTTTACATTTCCTCCTCATTGTTGTATTTTCCAACTGCCTTGATCTGGTTTATAATGTCATCTACTCAGGCTTAAGTGGCTTTTCCAGAACTTTATTGTTATTTTAGAAAGACTCCAAAGTTGTTAAAATGTTTTCACCTCAAAGAAAGAGCTTCAGCTAGAAGTCTCAATTCTTTGGTTCACCTAAACAAAGAGTCTGGTGAATGCTTTCAGAGAGTGATCCAGGAGTCCAAGTTAAAAGCATGCATCTTTCCACTGAGTTTTGAATTCAGAGAAGAGTCAACTTATGGGGAGGGGGGAGCTTAGTGCTCCTCCCTAGACCTCCTGCCACCCCTCCCATGGCCCAGGACCGCATGTCAGCCCCCTGGGACTGTCAGTCACTTCTGCAGTGATGCTGCAGCAGGACCGGTCTCCAGATCTCAACACTGGCTGTGGAGAGCCCTGGTCAGTCACAGGCCCCTCTGAATAAGACTGACCTATGGGCTGATGGTCCTGGCCAATTAATATGGCTTAGCCCAGCCCATCATAGGGCTGCATCTGACCCCAATTTCCCTCACAGAACATGATCCTGACTCCCACCTCCAGGCTAATATCCCAGACTGGTCTTGGCACATCTCTATCCCCATTGAAGTTCATGATGCTTGGGTCTGAGGCTGCCCCCTGTCCCGCCACCTCTAGCCTGCCCTGATCCCTGTCTGGGGCAGTGGGATGGATCAGAGGTGACTAAGTCCTTAGGGTCTTCTCTCCTCCCTGCTGTTGCTGGTGTCCAAACCCCAGGGAGCTGCTGACTAATGGAGCACCCTGACACAAATTCTTAGATCGTTTCAGTTTCAAATTATTTCTAATATTTTGTCAGAACTAGTACTTACTGGCTTTAGCATTTATTCTTAAGAGGAGAGCAATTTATATTCTATTTCCTGTTCTATATGCAAAACAAATTTTCATTTTTTTAGACACAGGCTAAATAAGACACAGGTAATATCACTTGCCTAGTAAAAGTTGTTCCATTATACAGTCATGCATACAAGAGTCAAGGACCTGACCTTTGAACCCTGATGGGTTCTCACTAAGGATGTAGAAATTTTGCGCCATACGTATATTGTTAAATAAATGATAGACAGGGACAATTATTTTTGGAACCGTGGTCCCAAAGACAGAAGGCACAAAGTTTAGGCAGAGCACAAATTTTAGCAAGGTCTGCAATAGCATGTTTTTCTTGAAGAGGACAACTGGAAACAGTTCAAAATAGAATGTGTCTGAAAATGGAGAGATGGGTTTAGGAAAGCCAAAGCCCATCTGCAGCCAAATCTAGCAAAGGACATGAAGAGCAACATGAACAGCTCCCACCAGTGCACCAGCAGCAAAAGGAGGACTGGGGAATGTGGACCAGGCAGCCTAGTGACAAAGCACACGGAAAAGGCTGAGATACTCAAATGAGTTTTACGAATAAATTTGCCTTCAGGACTCCCAGGCTCCTGCTACGAAAAGGGAAAGCCTGGAGCAATGTAGACTTACTTTCAGTGGAGGACTAGGTTTGGGAATATTTAAACAAAGTGGATATGCACAAGCCTATGGGACCTAAAGGACCTAAACGGACCCATGAATACAGACAGAGTTGGCCCATGTCATTGCAAGACTGCTCTCAATTATCTTGGAAAGGTCATGGTGAATGGGGGATGTTCCATAAGAATAAATTATTAGATTCTTTTAGGTTAGACTTCAGGTAGCTTAAAGCTGAACACTGAAAAATTCTATGTATGTAGGTTATAAAATGTGATGAGGTTAACTGCATAGAACCAAGCAGTAACTAGAACGATAATGTTACTATCATAAACTTATAAGTAAATGGTGATTAATAGCTTAAATTAATTGTAAATGAATTAATTAAAATCTGCCATTGTGAATTTCATCTAATGAGTGTCAAGTGATCATTCCCAGTATGTTCAAGTCAATTTACTCTTAGTTAATACTTCTTTTTTTTTTTCTTTTTATGGATTAGAAAAGTCAGTAAAATTTATTATTCAAAACAAATACTTTTAAAAGATGTCTTCCTTGCTATTGAATTGTTAGTATAAAGAAGGGAACAAACTGCTGTATGGAAATTAAATAAGAAAAAACCCAAATATTTAAAGGAAATTCTGAACGTTCCAAAGCTGATATAAAAAATATTGCTTATTTTTGATATTAAGATTGTATTGACTAAAAAGACTCATAAAAAGCTGGTTTGGATACTGTGACACACTGCAATTCACTTTTAATTACTCTACGTCATGTAATGAAAGAAAGCAGCCTATTGTATTTAGAGATCAAGATAAGTCTTCCGGCAAATATGTTTTCTCTCTGCTTTGTGCTCTTTTACTGAGATTCCCAAAATACTTCAAGATTAGCTGATAGTGCCGGAGGTTAATTTAGGTTATATTTACTTCATTAGATTTCACTATGAAAATAATACACTTGAAGGTGTCTGTTGCAGGAACACGAAATCTCATCTTCATTCTTAATGCCTAACTTGAAGAAGTTAGGTCAGTGGGGTATTTTTAGGGCTATTCATTCATTTTACTTTTTTTTTTTATTTTTCTAAAATTAGGAAGTTTTATAATAAATGTATTCTAATAATAATTCAAGTAATTTTAGTAATTTTCAAATTACTTATTTTCCCCCCCCAACACAAGCACATTTCCCAAATTATTGTTTTGTTTTGTTTTGTTTTGTTTTTTAAATGTGAAACCCCAAGTCTTAATTCTAGACTATGGATTAGGAGTGAATTTTCAATAATATGTTCACTTCAGTTTCCTCTTCAAATCTGTGATTAGACCTATGAACTCCATAATTATTTATTCCAGACGAGGACTCAGTACAGTGATAACAGGCAAAATGTGTTGTGTTCAACTGTTACCTGAAAGAAAGATTCAAAGTAAAGTATGGGGTCTGTTTTTATCTGTAAGAGACAATATTTCTTCAGACATTCTATTAAGGATATACATTTCTTAGGAACAGTTAGTGTATACAACATAAAGTGAAAAAAAAAGTGTCTAGAGAAAATTGAATGTATTATATTACAATTCTTACAGGTCTGCAAAGCTATTAAACCACATCTTAGTAGCAGTAACTATGAAAAAATATCCCTGCAGACTGATATTTTATAACTGGTTTCTTCAGGAAGTGGTGTAGGTTTATTTAAGACAGTCCATTCTCTTGGGAATAGGATATATTTTCAGGTAAAGAAAATTAAAATAATCCATATAAATAAATTGAGAAATTACTGTACTGAATCATGACTTAGAACATATACACAGTTTCAGAAACATGAAGAAAGATAGAAAGTGAAAGGCAAGTCAGCCATTTTATACCTCCCAGTTACACGCATAGCTCACAGTTGCAAGTCACAACTGAGAAGAAGCTGAATGATCCATCACTTTATATAACTCACTGTAGATCAGAGAGAAAATATTGAACTATATGCCAAATAAACCCTGGGGGGAAAAATGCAGTAAATGTTTCGTAATTGGTCTTAGAAATTTAGGGATGTGAAAAGAATGATGCTCCTGGCATTTATAAATGAAATTAAAGAAAATATTTAAAAATTTTTGAAACATAACTTTTCCAAAATCCGCCCATTGTTCTCTTATAAATGTTTTAGTTTACTACAAACATTGCATTTGGAATGTTAGAGAGGTTTATTAAATAAGATACAAATGGAAATGAAACTAAGAATCATTGTCGTGGTTTGGTCTGGGCTGGCTACTAAATGAACGACAGATACTCTCTTTAACCTCTCTCTCTAGGGAGAGCGAATAAGAATGAGAGAGAGAGAGATACTTAAGAGATGAAAAGAAACTAAACTACTTTAATGAAATATTAATAAGAAAAATAAAAGATAATAATATTAATTAGAAAATAATGAAATATATACAAGATATACAAAGCCAATATCAAGCTCCCAGGATGACAATCACGTCACCAGCATGCAGTGGGAAAGTCCCAGAGTGGACTCAGCAACAGATGGGAACAGGATTCTGGATCTGGATTCAGGAATGCATGGATTGGGATCAAAGGCTGACAGAGTCCTCCTCTAACACTGGCCATTGAAGAAAAATGTTGATCCATTTGATCCCTCAGCTTTTACACTAAGCATGATGTAGATGGGATGGAATACCTTGTTGGTCAGTTTTGGGTAACCTGTACTGCTGCTCCTCCCTGGAGCTGTGACCCCTTTACACTCTTCCACTTACCAACATCCAACCTGGTATATAACAAAGTTAGCTGGCCTTGGTTGTTATAGCAATAAGGATATGCAAGAGCCTCTCTGCATACCATTACTTGGTAGTAACTAAACATCAGATATTATATGCTAGAAGCAGACACTGTCTAAAAAATATGCCGCTAATTTCAGAGAGTTAGTTAGAAGATGCTTAGTTGAAAAGTAAAATTACTGAACAGAAAATTTGTTCTGTTCTACCTCAAACCGGGGTAATCATATAGCACCTTTTGCAGAAAACCAAATGACAGTCCAAAAATAGCGAAACATTCTGTGTGTTTGAAGGCATAATATTTCATGTTAATTTATGGTTACCTACTTATATTTCAAATTCATCAAAATCATATCTATCAACTTCTTTATTTTAATTGCAAGATCTGCTAATGGATTTGGATACTTTTCAGACACTGTTAAGCAAAAAGATGTTTTACATTTATGTTAATGTTTGGCAGTACCAAATATAGCATCAAAAGAACCAATGCATTTGTGAAATTTTTCCTCTGTAAGTTACTTGCTGATGAAAACCTCTAAAATAACTACCAGATGTGAATGCTCCTCCTGAACTGTCCCAAGCAACAAAGCGAAGTAATATTTTTATTTAACCTGATTGGACAAAAGGGGAGAGGAGCAGCGATCTCTATACATAACTTTCTAAATTGCTGTCACATTAATGTATGTTTCTGTGTGGCTTATCCATGTTGGGGGAGCACAACTCCATGATTTTGCTGTTACAAATGGTATTTTTTGGATGGAGGTCAACAGTAAATGTTACTGGTATCTGATAGTTTCCTACTAACTATGTTTAAAACAAAAAAATACAGTCCTTATCCAACACACAGGACAATATTAATTTTGCAGTGTATTTTGTTTAATATGACAGTCAAGAAAAAGGTAATTAAAACATAATTAAAAAAACAAAGGTCAGGATTTTGTGCTCTGGTACAATGTACCATCTGAATACTTTTAACACCAGCAGTAGGTTTTTCTATTTTCTCACATATGTGGTTTATTAACATATGACAGGTGAACCTTGATAGAGATGAGACTAGGATGATAACATTGTTAGAAGTCTATTTTTTGTTGGTGTAATGAGAAGTGACATGGAACAATAAAGTAGATACTGAAAGTTATGTTTTGATATAAATTTTTGCCTTTTGGATGTAGTCTAACTCACCATCAGCTTCTGAATCTGAACTGGAAAATCAAATTCACTAGCACTGTGAAACTAGTATTTTTACAGTGTGTCACACTTCGTCATTCTTGGAATTGAGAAGGAAATACAGTAAAAATAAAATAGTTCTCCCAAGTCCATCATAGTATGCACAAAAATGAAAACAAGGAGCTGCTTTAGAACACGTGAGAAGATGATACTCCTGGTGAAGGAGATATTTGTAACCTTATGCATCAATTTAAACTTTTATAAGTTTTAAAGGTATATCCTACTTACTATCTCATAAACTTATCAAAGCCAACTTGTTAAGGGTATACAAATAATAGGACTTGATAAAATGCCTAGATTTCTTAACAAAATAAGAAGGAAACCATGAGCATTGCCTTCTAGATATTGTGGGATTTTTTTTTTTTTTCCCACATCATTTCAGTAATCTTCTTAACATTATGGCTCGCTGAACAACTGAATTATCAGAACTCTGGGGAATAACAAATGGGGACAACAAATATAAACCAAGTACACCACCAGGGAAACCACAGCATTGAAATAAAAATACCCTGAAACAAAGATGGGCATTCTGTAGTTTGATGAGGGACATTAAGCCATTCAAGGGAAAATTGTGAGAAATCTCTGTGTGATAATTATAATCTCTGATATAACAAAACAGTATGTGTTACGTATATACTTTCAGAAAAAACAGATTTAGGTTTCTTAAAGATAAACAAAAGAATCTTTTCATTGTTGGCTAAAAGAAAGGGAGCAACAGAGAGACCAAGGGGCTAGAACAGACATAAAACATCAAAAAGTTATAAACTTAACAGGCTTTGATGCTATTTTTTTTGTTCTATTTGAGTATTCTTTCCTCACTTAATAATCTAAATTAAATCCTTTCCATTCTTTCCTTTTCCCTTCTTTCCCTTCTTTCCCTTTTGCTTTCCCTTTCTATTTCCTCTCATTATTTAAACTTTATTTTCCACAGACAAAATAAATTTATTGTCTGCCAGGTTATCACATGCTTCTATCCTTTCCTTTGTTCTCTTTGATTTTCTATCATTTAATTTTCCGTTTCTTATTTTTACTCTTCAAGGTGATTCTGAGTTTATTTAGTTTATTTTTTGCTTGCCGTTTTCTCAACTTAATGAAATGATACAATAGAGAGAATCTAACTTTTTCAGTATAAAACACAGATTAGACTATGAAAGACATAGTATGACTAATGTATGATGGTGCGCAACTGGACAGTAATACTCAGACTGGATACTAGGGAGTCTGCAGACATTCTTTGTGACACAATAATGAAAGAGGATTTTAGTCTATCACGTGTACAACACAGCTGCCCCAGTATATTTAAGTCACTACATAGTTTGATCAAGATTACATCTCTAGACAGTTGCTTACATTTCCATGATTGGAAAGTAATGTTTCCTTCTTCAGAATCTGTAGTTAAGTGGAAGGAGAGAGTCACTGCAGATTTTCTTAATCTTCATTAAAGATTAGGCAATCAATTGCTTTATTCATTGGAATTTCAAATAGCTTCCCTGGCTGGGAAAGAAGATACAACCTGTTACTGACACTTGTGAAATTTTATTACAGGAACAGAAGCCAGGTGATTGTGACTTGGAAAAGAATGCAGGGTTATAGCTAACCTCAAGAAGATTAGTCAAAAATGCCATCCTCTTAAAAAAAAAAAAGAAGAAAAAGAAGAAGAAAAAAAACCAAAATCCTATTACAAGCTGAAGTTATGACAGTGAATTGTTTCATTCTATTCAGCCCCAGCTAGGACCTGTGTTTGAGGAAAGATGGTGTCTAATCTGAAATGGCTCAGAGAAGAATAAGGAGCATGATCAGGAAGGCTGAAAAACATGAGGCAACTTGAGGCCTACAAGGCAAAGTCGAAGAGATTTGTGTTGATAACTTCAGACCGGTGCTTTTAAACATATGATATGCAGATCAAGGACAGAGGCTTTTGCTCAGCATTTGAAAAGAACATAGAAGACATAAAGAAGGAAGGCTAGTGTTCATAGACTTATATTAGCTGTATAAAAACCCTTAATTTTCATTGGAAAATGTTGTTGATCCACCAATTGAAAATATTTGAAAGTTTTTGGCTTGGGGCAGCAAAAAATTTTACATAAATTTGCTTACCCCCATAATATGTGTGGTAGGGGTCTACTTTTTCAATTGCCATGGTGATACTAGGAGTAGGAAATCTGAATTTTGGAAGCCTGTGCCTTTAAACAATTTTTGTGTCCCACTTCTGAAACTGAAGTTTCTTGTATTTCAGAAAACAACTGCAATGTGGGCTCTTTCATTAATGTTCCTCTGTTAGTCAACTATGTCCTGGTTTGGGGTAAAGCAGAACCAATTTTCTGTTCAGTAATTTTACTTTTCAGCTAAGTCTCTTCTAACTCTCTGAAATTAACGGCATAATTTTCAGACAGTATCCACTTCTAGCAGATAAGGTCTGATATTTCTAGTGAATACCAAGGATTGGAACGCAGAGAGGCTTCTGCTTATGCCTATTGCTATAACAACCAAAGTCAGCTAACTTTGTTATGTACCAGGTTGGACAGTGGTAAGTGGAAGAATGTAAAGGGGTCACACCTGTGGGGAGGAGTGGACAGGGCAGGTGACCCAAAACTAAACAGGATATTCCATCCCATCTACATCATGCTGAATATAAAAGCTGAGGGATCAAAGGGGTCAACTTTTCTTCAATGGCCGGTGTTAGAGGAGGACTCTGTTTGTCTGCCTTTGATCCCAATCCATGCATTCCTGAATCCAGATCCAGAATCCTGTTCCCATCTGTCGCTGAGTCCAGTCTGGGACTTTCCCACCGCGTGCTGGTGACATGATCATCATCCTGGGATCTTGATATTGGCTTTGTATATCTTGTATATATTTCATTATTTTCTAATTAATATTATTATCTTTTATTATTAATATTTCATTAAAGTAGTTTAGTTTCTTTTCAGCTCTTAAGTATCTCTCTCTCTGTCTCTCATTCTTCTCTCACTTGGGAAAGAAGTTAGAGAGCATCTGTCATTTTAGTGGCAAGTCAAGCGCAAACCACAGCCACTACAAGAGGAATCAGCAGGTTGTCAAAAATATCTCTTCATTGCAGTTGTAGGACTCCCAAATGAGTTGTTTGAACCTTTAAAACAGCACATACGAGGTTGAAAGATTGCTTCACATTCCTCATTCATCAAAGCTTCGAAAGCCATAAGTTTGTATGAGGCTAACTTTGATTTGAGCTGTGTAACAGATAACCAAGCATACTATTTCTTGGTTTCCATTAGACCTAGTACACTTAGGGAAGCTCAGTACACCCAGGGAAGCACAGATACAGGGGGTTTAACAGTTTTTCAATGTTTATTTGAGTTTCATCAGTTTGAATTTTGTTTATGTTTGAAACTGGTTTTGATTATATAAAGCTGAAGTGATGAGCCCCAGTATTTTGAAAATAAGGTCCTAAAATTTTTCTATATGTCCCTCAGAGCAAGTATGGAGGGTAGAATTGTTTTGTTCCTTCATTCCTCCTGGCTTTTCTGAGGATCTGACATGAATTAATTTACATTCTTCCTTTTTGAAAAATTTGATCTTTACTTAAGTAGCGTCAAGGCATACAGTTCATCAAAAGAGCTCTTGTACCCTTAGGTTTGGATTCTAGCACTGCTCTCAAGTCTATCCACTCCCATGCTCAAGCTGAAATGTAAAGAGGGATATGGAGGAAGAGTCTGACAACAAAAATTAAATTACATTTACTTAAAAATTTGAGACAATATATATATAACTTCACAAGTGCTGCCCAACAATATTTATTTGTTGCACTTATTTTAATGCATGCATAAAATACCACCACTCTTTACACAATGTGTTATTTAAACAGTACTTTCTTCAGGGCAGCAATTTGTCATCTTCAATATTGTAAAATGCAGCATTTAATAATTTTGTGTCACAGGCGTAATAAATGGGGAGCTAATAGGAGGAGCGGTATTACTGCTTAAGCGAGACAATACTAAAAGTAGTTATTCATTTATTGTGTGAATTGAGATCATTATACAGCAGAACTGCCGCAGCAAGATATCCATAGGCTAGAGAAATCAGATAGATAACACAAGTACTCTAATGCTACATTTGATCACTGTGCATGTAAATACCTGTACCATCATCTAATAAAGTATGAGTTAAGATAAATCTGTATCATTTGAATTTAATTTCTGCCCATTTTCAGTTTAATGCAAAACTTTCAGATTTATGTGAAACAATTTAGTATCTACTGGGGAATTTATTTCTGTCAAATAATTTACAAAAATGTTGATGTTCACAACAAACTGCACTCTAGAGGGGAATAGAAAGCAGTAAAGACTTCAAAAATACTTTCTGTTTGGTATCATAAAATTCATTATAATTATAAATGTACACACTGTGCTAAAAAGAAATTTAATTTCTTACAAACTTCCCATAATATAGATTTGTTTCACAGTGGGGTATATGCTATTTTAAATTCGTGAGCTTTCATGTACTTCACAGACCCTAAGGATTTGATCACGCTACTTAGCATGAGAAGAGCTGTACTATTTTGAATGAAAAAAGAACCAGTACTTGAATATCTAGAATTCTTTGGGACTATTCACACAGTTAACATTCTTCAGCATCAATATTTACTCTAATTTATAATATGGGTTGGCTATAACCATTAAGTTTCCCCATTGGTACTACCTTCTGACAGGAATCAGTGGAATATGTTATTTACTAGAATTTACCTGGGAGAAATGAGCTTATACATAAATGTGGAAATACTTGAAAAGTCATCTACTTTTGACAACTTAAAGCCAGATCAAAGCATTTATAACATCATGAAACATTTTGTTCTGTTGGGAGGGAGATTTTAGGGCATTTTTATTCTTTGTTTTTCCTTTTTTCTCCACTTGCCTCTCCCAACATAAATGGATGCACTGAAATACTACAGAAAGGACAGGTTTGCTTTGTTCAATTATAGGCTAGTATAAAAGAAAGGAAAGTCCTTAATTTATTTTTCCCCCCACGAGATTTAGCATATTTTTTGTCAAGCTATAGCACTTACATAGTTTGGCTATTTACTGGATGTGAATCAAAATGTCATTCTTTTTGATTTTAATCTTTGCTATAGCGTGAAGCCCAAACGAGGAGGTGGGACAGTTATTGTTATGGCATATAAAAGCTTTTTTTCTCTCTTTTATCTATATTATCTCTGTAGTTTCTAGCCAAGATCTACAAGATCCAAAGTGACCTCTCCACTTACATCCTCCTTCCATCTTTTGGCCCTTGCTCCTGCCTGTGACTCCATTTCTTCCCACTTCAACACCATGACTTCTCGAGCCCTGCTGTCCTTTCTCCTGTTTCTTTTCCTAACAATATGAGCATACTGTAATATCCAGCAGCTTCTGAAAGTCAAACCTTCATTCCCCCTTTCTTTTTTGTATCACTTCTTCCCTTCATCGGTGAACTCCTTGAACTCATGGATTATAGCAATTGCCTCAAGTTCCTTTCCTCTCAATCCAACATAAATCCTCTCCAATTTGACTTTTATTGCGCACCAAGGATATGTTAACATCAAGGCCCACAATGACCTCTCCATGTCAAGTCTCAGGGCCTTTGCTCCATACTTGAACTCTGCTGTTTTTATCATGACTGATCATACATTCCTTTTTAAAATCACGCCTTGCCTTTGCAACTGTGTCCTCTCCTCACCATTTAGTTATTCTGACTTGAACATGAAACAGATGGGCCACAAGCGGGAAAGAAAGGGAACTGTACTAGACTTCTAAAGCTCTGTTAACTAAAAATGCAGATCTTTTCTGAAAAATACCCTGTCATATTGCAATGTGAATTTCTTAATGTAAGCAACAAAGGACCGTTTCTCCATGGCTTCTGTAGTTCTGTTATCTTCAGCAGATTTATATTCCACTTCTCTTTTCATATTATTTTTTGAGTTGTGGAGGAGTGATAAAGGCAGCCAGCAGCACACTGTCACCCTGTTCAGGAGTTTGTGGGTTTTGGTGGGTTTTTTTTAGATGTATAAATAGCTCTCAAATATCATCTCATGAGACATTATAGCAGGGTTGCACTATCCTAACCGTTCTATCAAGCTTCTGAAGAGAACAGAATTGAAGGTGCAGGGGGAAAAAAAACATCACTTGCTTGTAGCTAAGTGAATATATGTTAAACTTTAGTCCACTAAACCATAATGGATGATCAGTGAGGTCTTTTAACTTCAGTATTTTAATTTATTAACTATAGCTGATTCCCAGTTTTGAACTCAGTGCATATTGCCATAAGCTTCTGTATTTTAGAATGCTGTCAAGACAGTTGAAGTTCTTCCCAATTTAAAGAGTTCTTAAGAGAATGTTAATATGAAATACATGAAGCATAAAAACTCTGTGAAGTCAGAAATAGCGTGGACTTAAGTTTCAAATATTTTTCACAACATTACTTCAGTATTTCTTTGGTATATTGAACATTATCAGTTAGAAAGACAATATGACACTTCAAAAAGAAAATAAGTTTATTCCAATTCATTATTTTACCTGTAATCCAGGAAACACATTTAGGGCTCCAGCTGAAGAAATAAAATATCTTTTGTACCCTGGAAGAGAAGACTTACCCTTTTGAACAAATTGGATTAATTTTAATTATTATGTAGACATATTTAATCACTTTGATAAAAGTTTTGAAGAGAAACAAAACTCAGCTGCCAGAAAATGGGATGGATAACATGGAGTAGTGTTCTAAAGATTTGCAGTATTTTTCATCATATTCAACTTTTTACTTACAAAATCACGAAGTGGCTTATATTCTAATAAGCAAGATATGTAGTGTAAATACTGTTTAAACTCTGATTTGGAGCATTATGAGTATATAATATACCGAAAAACAAAGTATGAGGAGAAGTAAGGGAGAATGGCACAGGAACTAAGATGGCAAATAAACCACAATATCTAAAAAGATTATTTTGCACAGTAGAAATAAGTCTGGTTTTTAGTCTAAAATATTGAGTGTCATGTGCTGTGGGTAATACTGTTAAAAATTAATGCATACCTAGATCTTTCTTAGGCACTAATCATCATATTATGTAGGCGCAAGAGTAAAAAATCTTGGAGTAGCATAAAGCCAAATCCTTACTGAGTCCTATTTGTATCTGCCTCGTCCCTAGTTTTGCAAATATAAACAACTACTCTTCCTCTTGGAGACTGTGTCAGCCTATTTTCCACTCTTCTTCTATGTTTCTGTCCATAGGAATAAAAAACTGTGTAACAAAGCACCTGTTGGGAAAAGAAATGCCAGTTGCAAAACAAAAAAAAAAAAAAAAAAAAAAGAGCAGCTGCTTTTTTGTCCTTAGAAATGCTGTCTAATGATAGGTGACTACAAACTGTGGAGGCATATCATCACTGCAAAGCTGTAACAACAGTCAGAAAGAGCTATCAGAAATCAGTACTAGTTTTATTTGCTAGTTCAAAGAGGGGTCAACACAGCACTGCAAAATATAAAGTAGTAGTAAAAACTGATTCCCCTAAATGAATATGACTTGCACAACAAGGTTAAAAACGGAGACATCATAACCATCAAGTTGTCACCTGAACAATGTTTTAACTCCACATTGCTGAAATTTAATAACATGGAGGAAACAGAAAACATAAATTAAAATAAGGGCTCTATTTCAGCTTTTCAAAGGGTTATGTAGCACATCTTGGGTATTTTGTTTCTTTCATTACTCTTTGTTTGTTTGTATGAGTAGATTTTATTGACGCTGTCCTCAGACAATTGCTATGTGAAATTCTGATTTATTTTTATACCAATAAGCTAAACAGTGCTAGGGACATTCCTCTGACTCAGATACCAAATGATAAGGCTTAGCCGTAACTGTAGAGATAAATGTGTTATCCTTTGGGATAGAATAGCTGCATTCAGGCTGCTTGCTTCTGATCTATGCTAACTGCTCAACTGTACTTGGGAATTACTGAGGACAGTAAATTGGCCATGACTAAAATCATTCCAGGAACCATACTCACAATATAACTCTATAGACAGTTGTATTCTACTGCTTAATAGTGCTTAACTTACCAGTATAGCTAAAATCACATGATCATCATCTTGACTGCATTAACCAGACAAACAGAGAAATGCATTTCAGTGTTGATCACTGAGCCTGTTGGATACTTTGATGCAATGGACGACTGAAGCTTAGCAGCTGTACTGACTGTACTTCCCCGGCTGCCAGATTCTGAAATGTAATTTTTCTGGTCAGCTCTCGATCACTGTCCTTTTGTTTGTTTGCCTCTCATGGTGGCTGCAACCATCCCTGAATCTGAAAGCGCCTTATGACATATCTAGCTTGACTTCGTTCTTTATTTGCATATACATTTATTTCCATTTCATCTATGTTACAGTCAAATATACAATACATTTAGGGACATTAACTTCTGATTCTCTTGTCAGATAGTAGTAGAAATAAGACCAGCAAAAATCCCCATAGTTAAGCATCAATAAAGAAACTGTTTGGATTATTTCTCACAGTCTTATTTTTGTTAAGTTGCTGTGAGTAACCAGTTTTGTCTTTTAAAGGGGAAAGTATAATACACAAAAAAGTCTCAGAAACATTTTGTTGTTTTCAAGGAAAAAGCAATTCTGAACCTTCAGTTCTTATATGGAATGGACTGTTAGTGAAACAGATACAGAAAACACAACAGAGATAAATAAAAAATTCTGTGATGTGAAAGACTGCTTAAAAAAATTACAATTATAATTTGAATAAACATCTGATCAATTTCTCTGAACCATTGAAATTTTTGGTGAAGAATACAATTTCTATAAATATTCTAGTTCAGTTTATCCAGAAAAGGTGCAATAATTGCCTGGTCTTTCATGTAGAATAGAATAGAATCATTTAGGTTGGAAAAGACCCTTGGGATCATCGAGTCCAACCATCCTCTCCACTCTACGAAGTTCTCCCTTACACCATATCCCTTAACACCACATCTAAACGAGTCTTAAACACATTCAGGGATGGTGACTCCACCACCTCCCTGGGCAGCCTATTCCAGTGTCTGACCACTCTTTCTGGGAAGAATTTTTTCCGAATGTCCAGCCTAAACCTACCCTGCTGCAGCTTGAACCCATTCCCTCTTGTTCTATCGCTAATTACCTGTGAGAAGAGACCAGCACCAACCTCTCTACAATGTCCTTTCAAGTAATTGTAGAGAGTGATGAGGTCTCCCTTCAGCTTCCTCTTCCTCAAACTAAACAGTCCCAGCTCCTTCAATCGCTCCTCAAAAGATTTATTCTGCAGGCCCTTCACCAGGTTCATTGCCCTCCTCTGCACTCGCTCCAGCACCTCGATATCTCTCTCATATTGAGGTGCCCAGAACTGGACACAATACTCAAGGTGTGGCCTCACCAGTGCTGAGTACAGGGGGACAATTACCTCCCTCCTTCTGCTGGTCACACTATTTCTGATACAAGCCAGGATGCCATTGGCTTTCTTGGCCACCTGGGCACACTGCTGGCTCATGTTCAGCCGCTTGTCAATTAGAACCCCCAGGTCCTTTTCTGCCAGGCAGCTCTCCAGCCACACTGCCCCAAGCCTGTAGCGCTGCATGGGGTTGTTGTGGCCCAAGTGCAGGACCCGGCACTTGGCCTTGTTGAAGCTCATACCGTTAGCATTGGCCCATCGGTCCGATCTATCCAAGTCTCTCTGTAGAGCCTCCCTATCCTCATGTAGATCAACACTCCTGCTTAGCTTCGTGTCATCTGCAAACTTGCTGATGATACACTCTATGTCCTTATCAAGGTCATCAATAAAGATGTTAAATGGAAATGGTCCCAACACCAAGCCCTGAGGGACACCACTTGTGACCAGCTGCCAGCTGGATTTAACTCCATTGACCACCACTCTTTGGGACCGCCCACCCAGCCAGTGCTTGATCCAGCAGATCGTATGCTCATCCAGGCCATGAGCTGCCAGTTTTTCCATGAGAATTCTATGGGGGACAGTGTCAAATGCTTTTCGAAAGTCTAGGTAGACAATGTCCGCAGCCTTTCCCTCATCCAAGAATTGGGCCACCTTAACATAGAAGGAGATCAGGTTCGTCAGGCAGGACCTGCCTTTCCTAAACCCATGCTGACTAGGCCTGATCCCCTGCTTGTCCATTATATTACTTGTAATGGCACTCAAGATGATCTGCTCCATGACCTTCCCTGCTACCGAGGTCAGACTGACAGGCCTATAGTTTCCCGGATCCTCCTTTCTGCTTTTCTTGTAGATGGGTGCTACATTTGCTACCCTCCAGTCCATTGGGACCTCCCCAGTTAGCCATGACTTCAGGTAGATCATGGAAAGTGGCTTGGCGAGCACGTCTGCCAACTCTTTCAGCACTCTTGGAAGTAACCCATCCGGTCCCATAGACTTGTGTGCATCCAAGTGGTGTAGCAGGTCACTGATTACTTCCTCTTTAATTGTGATGACCTTGTCCAGCTTCCCTTCCCTGTCTCCCAGCTCATGAGGCTGGGTGCCCAGGGAACAGCTCGTTCCACTGCTAAAGACTGAGGCAAAGTAGCATTGAGCACCTCAGCCTTTTCCTCATCCTGTGTGACTATGTTTCCCTCTGCATCCAGTAAGGGAGGGAGATTTTTCCTAATCCTCCTTTTGTTGTTAATGAATTTACAGAAACATTTGTTGTTATCCTTAACAGCTGTAGCCAGGTTGAGCTCTAGCTGCGCTTTGGCTCTCCTAATTTTCTCCCTGCATAGCTTTGTTTTATCCTTACAGTCTTCATGAGAGACCTGCCCCGTCTTCCAGAGGTCATAGACTCTCCTTTTGTTCTTGAGGTCCAGCCAAAGGTCCCTATTTAGCCAGGCCGGTCTCCTTCCCTGACAACTTGTTTTTCGGCACACAGGGACAGCCTCCTCCTGTGCCTTTAAGACTTCTCTCTTGAAGTATGTCCAGCCTTCCTGGGCTCCTATATCCTTCAGGGCAGCCTCCCAAGGGATTTTGCCCAGCAGTCTTCTGAACAGGGCAAAGTTTGCCCTCCGGAAGTCTAAGGTGGCAGTTTTACTAACCCCTCTCCTTGTTTCTCCAAGAATCAGAAATTCGATCATCTCACGATCGCTGTGCCCTAGATGGCCACCAACCTTTACTTCCCCCACAAGTTCTTCCCTGTTCACAAGAAGCAGGTCCAGGAGGGCACCTTCCCTCGTTGACTCACTTACCAGCTGTGTGAGGAAGTTATCTTCCACACATTCCAGGAACCTCCTGGATTGTTCCCTCTCTGCTGTGTTGTACTCCCAGCAGATATCCGGGAGGCTAAAGTCCCCTACAATAAAAACGGCAAGTGACCATGAGATTTCTCCCTGCTGCTTATAAAAAGCTTCATCCGCCTCACTGCTTTGCTTGGGAGGTCTATAGCAGACTCCCACAGTGATATCAGCTTTATCGGCCCTTAACCTAATCCAAACACTCTCCACCCCATCGTCTGTACAGTTGATTTCCAAGATCTCATAGCATTCTCTAACATACAGGGCCACTCCTCCGCCTCTCCTTTCCTGTCTGTCCCTCTTGAAGAGCTTGTAGCCATTGATTGTGGCACTCCAGTCGTGTGAGGCATCCCACCACGTTTCTGTGATAGCCACCATGTTGTAGTTTTCCTGGTGCATCATGGCTTCAAGCTCCCCCTGTTTGTTGCGCATACTGCATGCATTGGTATAGATGCACTTCAGATGTGCTAATGATTCCAGCACCTTTTTGTGAGTGTGGGCCCCATTTCCTACCAGACCCCTCTCAGGTGCTTCCATGATTTCTAAATGTAGCTGTATGGTGTCTTTCCCCTAACAGATAAATTAATATTAGGATAGGATAGGATAATTTCAGTTGGAAGGGAACTACAATGATCATCTAGTCCAACAGCCTGAGCATTTCGGGGCTGACCAAAAGTTAGTACGTTATTAAGGGTATTGTCTAAATGTCTCAAACACTGACAGGCTTGGAGCATCAACCACCTCTCTAGGAAACCTGTTCCAGTGTTTGACCACCCTCTCGTTAAATAAGTGCTTTCTAGTGTCCAGTCTAAACCTCCCCTGGTGCAGCTTTGAACTATTCCCTCATGTCCTATCACTGGATCTCAGGGAGAAGAGAACAGCACTTCCTTCTCTGCTTCCTCTCCTCAGGAAACTGTAGAAAGCAATGAGGTTGCCCCTCAGCCTCCTTTTCTCCAAACTAGACAAGTACAAAGTCCTTAGCCGCTCCCCATAGGACATTCCTTCCAGCCCTTTCACCAGCTTTGTTGCCCTCCTCTGGATGCATTTGAGGACCTTCACATCCTTCTTTAATTGTGGGTCCCAGAACTGCACACAGTACTCGAGGTGAGGCCACACCAATACCAAATAATCACCTCTTTTGACAGGCTGGTGATACTGTGTTTGTTGCACCCCAGGATGTGTTTTGTGCTCTTGGCTGCCAGGACGCACTGTGACTCATACTGAGCCTGTTGTCAACCAGGACCCCCAGATCCCTTTCTGTTGGGCTGCTCTCCTGCTACTCCTCTCCCACTTTATACTTGTGTCTGGTATTACTTCATTCTAGGTGCAGAATTGGCATTTGGACTTGTTAAATTTCATCCCATTAATCATTAACCAATGCTCCAATCTACCTAGGTCCCTCTGCAAGGCATCTTGTCCCTCAAAAGTGTCAACAGCACCTCCCTGTTTGGTATCATCAGCAAACTTGCTAATTGTCCATTCAACTCTTGCATCCAGATTGCTGCATCCAGATCGTTGATAAATATATTGAAAAGAACTGGCTGTAGAAGTAAACCCTGAGGAACACCACTGGTGACTGGTCACCAACCAGATGTAGCCCCATTCACTATAACCCTTCAAGCTCTTCAGCCGGTTCTTCACCCAGTGCACTGTGAACGCACTCATCCCACATTTGGACAGCTTGTTCAGAACCATGCTGTGAAGGACAGTATCAAAAGCCTTGCTAAAATCCAGAAAAAAATACATCCACCGCCTTCCCTTCATCCACTAGGTGGGTGACCTTTTCATCCCCCTGACCTTCACCCAGAGGCCCTCAAACACATCATCACTAACTATAAGGGCCATACAATTAAACCTTTCCCTTACATATAGTGTGACACCTCCACCTCGCCTGCTATGCCTTTCCCTCCTGTAGTCCTCCATCACAGTGCTCCAGTCGTGGGACACATTCCACCAAGTCTCACTAATACCGGTGATATTGTAGCTCTGGGAGCTGATCAATGCTTCCACTTTATCCTGTTTGTTTCTTATACTTCATGCTTTGGTGTACAGGCATTTCAGGTACGCTTCTGAGCCCTTTGTGCTCCCAGGAGCCTAGTAAATGTTCCTACTAGTATTGCCACCCTTAGGCTACGTCATGCCAACTCTTGGCTTACCAGCTGCAATCCTGTTGGTATCCCCTTTCTAATTGATTCTAATTTAAAGCTTTCTTGATCAGTCCTGACAACTTACGCCCAAACATGCATTTTCCCCATCGAGACAAGTGGATCTGGTCAGGCCCCAGCATACCTTGTGCCTCGAAGGCTCTTGCATGGTTTAAAAACCCAAGGTTTTGGTAGAGGCACCATATCTCTCTTGATATCCTGGGCTTGCCTATTTCTTCCAAAGTATTCCCTCATTACTGGAAGGACTGAGGAAAACTCTACTTGTCCTCCTAATTTGTTTAGCATTCTTCGCAGGGCTCTGAAATCTCTTTTGATCAATCGCAAGCTTTTCGTTGAGACATCATTAGTACCCATGTGAAAGAGAAGGAATGGATAGTAGTCTGAAAGTTGTACTAGGCTCTTCAGTCTTGTGGTGACATCCCTAATTTGGGCCTTGGGGAGGCAGTAAACTTCCCTGAAAAAAGAGTCCAGTCTGCAAATGGATGTTTCCATTCCTCACAGGAAAGAATCATCAATGACTATAACTTGCCATTGTTTCTTCTTGGTGTTTGTCTTTATGCAGGTTTTGTTATGAGGGGTTGGTCTCTCTGACCTTGGCAAGACTCCCTGTGCAGGTTCTTCCTCTATCTCATTATGCGCTTCATCTACCTCACCTATTCTGTAGGAGTACCTTAAAGGGTAAGGAGGGATTACTCTTACTGTTCTGTGATGTAACCTTCTTCCAATCCTCCTTATCCCTTGTCATGCTGCCTTCCTGGCACAAAACAGATCCTGGATTTCCCTCCATAGTGGTCACACTGAGTTGGCTTGCGTGCACTGGAGATGGCAGAATACAGCTCCATTTATCAACATCCCTCTCAGACTGTCAAATACTCCTCAGTTTGTCCATCTCCTCCTGCAGCTTGGCCATCAAGCAGAGCAGTTCATCAATCTGGTCACACCTCCCACAGGCTTGCTTGCAATCACTTTCCACCTCCAGGAATATCCACGCACACATCCCACAGCTGGAAATATGGGTGGTCTCATGCTTGAGCAGGAGCTGCGTCTGAGCAGCTGCATTGGTTCTACCAGGTGCTAGAAGCTCAGGAGGAGCAGAGTACACTGCTTTTTGCCAAGTGATCACCGTGCAGCCGTGACCTCTGGGAAATATACATGCTCTTCCATTGCAATTAGCCGAGCTGATTGTTTCAGCCTGTTTAAATCTCCCACGCTGGCACATGCAAGCTTCTCCCCTTGCTGTCTCATTCAATCCATGGGTGAAGGGTCGGTTTCTTGGGGAAAGCCCTCTGTTCAGAGAAGCCTCTCCTTGTCCATGTGTATCCTTCATGTCCCCTGCTGCTGCTTGCTGCCACCGCTGCAGGTGCTCCTCTCACTGCTCCAGCATCCACTGCAATCACCAATAATAGTCTCATTGAAAAGCCTCTACACAGAACAATATAATTCACAGTATTTTTATACATTAGGTTATAGATTATTATGAGATTAAAGCATATAATAAGCAACTCTGTATACAAAAGCCTCTTGAAATGCCTTTTTTTTTCTCTTTTTTCCTCCTTTTATTTTTCCTCTTTTTTTTCCTTTTCTTATTTAGAGCAGGATTCATTATGAAACTTCCACAGAGTTCACTAAAAAAGTGATCTTATTTAGAGCAATAATTTAATGTAAATCTAGACAGTATCCAATTAAAAACACAGTTCTGCCAAAATACATACCCATGCATCACTTTGTTAGTGCTTATGGGTAAAGGTACCCCAGACTTTTTCTATTACTTCTTTATCCAGTTTGCACCAGCTGTTCATTATGGTTGAGATTTAAGCCTTCTACTTTGTATAGCATTCTTATAGCATGAGAGACAACACATTGCTCGGGTTATTTTCTGCTGGAAGACATGTATTTCCTGACTTTTCTAATTTGTGTGCTACTGAGTATAGAGCATCAGTCAAATACAGCAAACAAAAAGACTTTGAATCAACCTGACTTGACTCTTACTTTTAAAGGATGAAAGAAAGCATGTTTTACATTAGTAAAGTAAGCACTTTTTAATCAAGCTGATTTTTTTATTTTTATTTTTTGCTGCAGTCAAAGACAAAATATATTGGACATTAGAGCTGGTAAAAGGGGATATTTAGTAAGAAGCAGCTGTGAAGTGCAAAAAAAGGCATTATGCTAATTCAATTAATTAAAACCAGAATGCAAGTACACATCATTAACCATGACCAAATTATGTTGGCAGAAGATTCATTCAGTTTTTTGAACCATATATATCCAGCAAAATCACCTACTACAAAGAAAATAATTTCTATGACATAAATATACAGAAAAACAGGTGCAATCACAGAGATCATTTCAGAATTTGTGAAAAAAAAGAGAAATATATGAAGGTTTTAACAATGAAGTTATTTGCGCATTAAGTTTTTCTTCAGTAAGTTGTGATACAAACCACAGAAAATCAATTATGCTTTGGGGAGTCAGAGAAATTAGTGGAATCAGATGCCAGTAAAGTCTTTTGACTAACACCTGAACAGGGGAAAAAAATCAAGTTAGAAATATTAGAAAAAACAAGAGACACTAACATAAATGATCAAACTGTTTAAGGAATAAATGCAAGGACATCATCATGCTAAATAATGTTATAGAAAACCTTTATAGATTGTATGCTGTGTAGTGAAAATTGAAAAAGAGTTTCAGAAAACTCTTCTCTTCTATAATATCAGTAATATTAGAAATTTAGAAATGGATATTACTTAATCTTTTAGTATATGAACAGGTATGGTTACTCTTCTATCTTAATCAAATTGGATCTGTGAGTGGATTTCTTTATGAATACATCTGTAGAATAAATATGCAAATGCAAAAAGTTATTTCAGCTAATTTCAGCTAACAAAAGCAAACTAAACAAATTTAAATTTAGGCTGGAAACAAACAAACAAAAAAACTCACAAAAACCAATCAAAAAAACCCTCAACCACCAGAACACAGAGGCTATGAAGCAGTTTCCTGAATGGCATAGTGGAAATAATTTTTTTTTTTTTTATTAATTTCCATTCTAAATGGGTTTGGATTTTATCTGTGGGTTTTGTTTTCATTGAAAAAAAAATATTTTGATAATAACATAGAAGTTATGAAGCTCCTTTCAAAACATTACAAAAGAGTAAGTTCATACCGTAAAATTTCCAATAGAAGGGAAAAAAAGTGCAAAGCACCACTGATAGTTACATGCACCAATATTTAGGCATGTAAGGCACCAAAACATCAAACATCTTTTTACTGAACTTTCATTTAAAGAAAGACATTCAATGGAGATTACAGAGACTCTTCTGTTCATATTATATATAATGTAAGATTCATTTATTATTAATTTATTTCCTTTTATATTCCAGCTTTAATATGAACAAATCAATAATAATAGTTCATGTAGAAGTATTAGTATTAAAATGTTCTGTGTTTAGAAACTCAGTTATTACCCTTTTTTAAAAAAAACCTTTTGTGCTCTATCTGAGCACAATCTCAGCTCTGAGATTTGCCACACTACTCATTCAAGATAAGATTGTATGTTGAAAAATCTTATGCATTAAATCTTAGCTGTATCATAAACCTCAAAACCGAAGTCTTTATTTATAAAAGTGCCCATTTGGGCTTAGAAAGCATATTATCCTACTTTTGGAGTTCTCTTCAGTAACACAAAGCCTCTTCCAAAATTGTTTCAAGTTTTGTTTTGGTTGTTTGTTTGTTTTTTTCTCCCTAATTCCAATTAAATCTTGAAATTATTATTTTTTTAAAAGGTTTTTATAAATTAAACTATTTCTTGGTCAAACATAACTTTCATATTCTCTTCAGATAATGTTAGTTTTCCTCTCAAGAGAGCTTTAAGAAGCACAGGGAAGAATTTAGATACATTACTCAGTAGTTGATTGTGTAAATACATTATCCTGATTTTTCCAAGTATAGCCTTCCATAACAGTTCTCAAAGAATGTATTGAGACTATATACCTGATATATATTCCTTATACATTAAAACTGCATGAGTTAGTGATTTAGAACAAGCAAAAAATGTTTATTTTAAAAACATTTTAGTGTTTTATATTTTTACATGTTCTCTGTGAGGTTGAAATTTTGCTGATCAGAATAATTACAAATTGGCTATAATATGTTTTTATCATCTATGTAGCCTAGAGGAACCACTGGCGGGGGGGTGTGGTGTGGGAAGACAGAAACTATTTTCAATGATATATTTATGTTTAGCATGATATTTTATGGTAAGAAAATGATTTGAATTTTTAGGATAGTGCTAAAAACTTTTGGATCCAGTCTGAATTCCTCACCAATTCACCTATGAAGACAAGTTCTCATATCTAAAAGATATCCTAAATTTATTTTAGATGATTGCTTTATTCTGTTTATCCACACCTCAGATGGACATTTTAAGATTATATAGATTTGATTAACTTGATATCTATGCTATGAGGACAGGCTGAGAGAGTTGGGGTTGTTCAGCCTGGAGAAGAGAAGGCTCCGGGGAGACCTTATAGCAGCCTTCCAGTACTTAAAGGGGGCCTGCAGGAGAGATGGGGAGCGACTCTATCAGGGAGTGGAGCAACAGGCCAAGGGGTAATGGTTTTAAACTGAAAGAGGGGAGATTTAGATTAGATATTAAGAAGAAAATCTTTAAAATCTTTACCGTGAGGGTGGTGAGGCACTGGAACAAATTGCTCAGAGAAGTTGTGGATGCCAAGGGAAGTTGTGGATGCCTTCTCCATGGAGATGTTCAAGGCCAGGCTGGATGCAGCTTTGAGCAGCGTGTTCTAGTGGGAGGTGTCCCTGCCCATGGCAGGGGGGTTGGAACAAGATGATCTTCAAAGTCCCTTCTAACCCAAACCATTCTATGATTCTATGATCCTATGATTCTATGATATTTCATATCTGTAAATAGAAGGAAAATATATTTGCAAAGAGTATGAATGAAAGTATGCAGAAATAGTTTGTATATCTATGAGATAAATACCACTGTTTACTATTTGATTTAGGTCCATCCGAATAAAAGTCACAGGAATACTTCCAAAAATGCAAGTTTAATTTGTAACCTTGAAAGTCAGTAGGTTCCTGTGCCTCTAATATCCAGTTCTTCCTTCTTTTTACTCATATTGTGTTAAATGACTAAATGAACCAAAATGAGCACACACATTATATTAAGTATTTAAATTAAAACCCCTCCTCTACTGTTTATACAAATAACAAATACCATCTTTAATTTGCTTTTGCTGCACTTTGCAAACAGAGCTGTAATATGCTTCCGCGATGAAAGAAGAAAGAGAAACTAATTTACATGCAGAGTAAATCACCACTGGTACTTTATAATTAATAAAGACAATGATTTTAAAACAAAGAAACAAAAAAAACCCCAAAGAAACCTAAACAAAGCAACAACAACACCACCACAAAAAAACCAAATCCAAATGTTTAGTCTTAAAATAACATTAAATATGTGTCTGATTTTTAGAAGTCAATATATGGCCTTGATGGCAGTGTTCTCCTAAATTAAGTAAGTGAAACTGAGAATAAAATAAAATATATAGTTTATATATATATATTTAAATGTAATACATAGGTTATATATATAAATGTGTCATTCTGCATAAACATTTGTTCTAGTGCTATTTGAAATATTTTGCCAGAATTAATAAATTCTATATCACAGTGATTATAGTGAGTTTAAATGTAAACAGTTCTATTAGTGATGTACCTGGGAGACTTGTTAGCTGATGAGGATGGTTTAATGGATTACTTCTGGGATCACACTTTGACCCAATGCACTTTCACAGTACTTTATTTCACTATCCAATTTCACTTTCAAGTACTTTATTTCCTGAAGTTTTGAGTGAAAGTCATCTAGAACAGGATCACACTCAAAGCCTTTTATTTAAAGTGGACATGATGCAGAAAAACGAATAAAAAATTATGATGCCAGAACAAAAGTAGAAATAAGGAACCCTGAATGTACTGAAGGTCACTTGAAGAAGCGGGGGAATCACTGATTCTGGCCCTTGTTCCTGATAATGCATATGATTTTTTTATTTTTTTTTTTCTAGTGACTACCTAGTGTCCTAGATATTTTGTGGCTAATCTTACATATTGGTTGGAGAATATGCTTTAGCATTGACATATTAGCTGCAGAAGGGCATTAAAAATAGGAAGAAAATGATGGAAAACGTAGAGTAACATCTTTGTGTTGTCTTTAAGACTGTATCTGTTACACAGACACTGAAGACTGGAGGTCTTATGTGTTCTTTGTTATCCACAATCCATCCCAATAAACTTCCCCTAAAAAAATAATTTTTCTTTCCTCTCTTCTCTTTCTTTACTATGTTGTCCTCTGGATACTCTCCTGGTTTGGGGTGGAGGTGAGCCAACTTTCTGCTCAGTGAGAGAGGCTCTTGCTTCTACTTGTTGCTGTGACAACCAGATTCAGCTGGCTTAATTGTTCACCCTGTGGAGTGGTTGCACCTGTGGGGAGGAGTAGACAGGTGACCTAAAACTGACCAATAGGGTATTCCATCCCATCTGCCACGCTTTGTATAAAACCTGAGGGATCAAAAGGGTCAGGTGTTTTTTTTCTTCAATGGCTTGGCTTCTTCAATGGCTCTCTCTCTTCAGTGACTGGCATCTGAGGGGAATCCTGTCAGTTCATCTACCTTTGATCCAGATCCATGGCTTCCTGAATCAAAATCTGGAATCTAGTTCCCATTTGTCACTGAGTCAAATCTGGAACTTTCTTAGTGCCTGCCTGTGACATCTTCCTGAGAGCTTGATATGGTTTTGTATATATTGTATCTTTTTCATTATTTCCTTTTTATTTGATTGTTAATATTTCATTAAAGTAGTTTAGTTTTTTCTAAACTCATAAATCTCTTTATCTCTTTTCCTCTCCTTGGAGTTAGAGGTGGGGGAGGCCATCTGTCATCTTGCAATTGACAACTTGGCCAAAACCATGACAGATACCTTCCTTTTTTCCCCTTTGATCTTTTCTGATTATGTCAGTTTAGTGATCTTGTTTGGCTCTTGAAAATATATACAAGTTATTTCAGCTGTTTAATTTCTACATTTGTCTTCCTACCCTTTTATTTGTTGTTGTTGCTTTATTTTCCTTTTCTATCTCTTTGAGTTGCCCTACACATGGAAACCACCCTGTATTAAAGTTCCTCTTTTGACTGGATCCCTTCCAAATAATGTCTGTGCATCTTAGCTTCACTCCTTCTCTTTTAACCTAATAAGGTTAAGTTCTCTTTCACTCAGATATATGCTTTTCATAACTTCACTTGAACCCATAGGTAATTGGATACTTAGTTACTGGAATCTTCTGTCAAAACTGAATGTCTATCAAAATAAGTATATTGATTATACTGCATTTTATAGCCTTTATGTAGAAAAATCAGTGGATAAAATAGCAGATCTACTTACCAATATGTTCCTATTAATCAAAAGCTGTCTTCAGAGAAACCTGATTTCTAAACCTTATTATTAATTTTGGGATTCCCCTTCAAAAGGGTTTCCAAAATGCCAGGATTCCATATTAATGTTAACATCATCCTGACATTTTGCTTAATCATGCTAGTCAATTTTAATGTGAATTTTATTGTATGGAAAATTGTTTGTCTTCATTCTTAGTTGCCAATATAATAAAAATGTCAAGTATACCAGGAAGACATAGCTCAGACCAGAGGGAATTTGTTCCTAAAATAAAACCAAAGGTCTTTATGTATCACTGCAAATGCTTAAGTAAACTTACTAGCAGGAACACACAAAAAAAAAAAGTGAGTCAAGATTTTAACTTCCTTAAAAAAAGCTTCATTAGCTATGGGGTTTTAACCTAGAAAATGTAGATGAGTAAATAAAATGAGATTCTTCCTTCCTCAGATTACATATTGATTTACTATGTCACATTTTCAAAAAGAACTAAGAAGAAAACCATTACAGAATTTATTGGAAGACAATAGAGGAAAAAAATATATACACCATTACTGAGAGGGACACAGCAAATTTCTAAAGAATGGTACTGGCAGATTCCAAATATTCCTTCTGTTCTCTGTTGATAAGACAAAACTCTTAAGTCACAAAGCTGTAGTAGTGCTTTTTCACCTTTTAATAAAGTGGAACAAAGAAGCTTTCAGAATGGAGGAACAAAGCAACAAAGAGCTGCAGAGGCATTAAAAACACAGCATTCTAAAATGAGATTTCATGCCCAGTACACCCCTTCATTTTGGATTGTTTTCCTGACAATTTTTTTTGGTCATATAAAGGAAGTATGTCAGAATGAAAAAAAAAATATAGAAGTGTGTTTGTTTGTTTTTTCTCCCTCAAGTTCTAAATAAATTACTATCACAAGTAATATTAGAGAATACAGACTCTGTTTGAAATGAGGCTGAATAGACATAAATAGAATAATCTCCACTAATGTGTTTGTAGCAATTGCTTGAGATGGAAGGTATGTCAGAGAAAAGGACACAATCCCTGAAAATCCTCATATGCTAAGTGAGACTTAATCTTTAGAATGCCATTAATGGACCAAACTGCTGTTTTCGGAACAGCATCCCTGCCTCTTCCCTGCTTTGTAATCCCATACCATAGGCATGCAGGGTGAGCAGGTCTGTGAGCTTTTAAATATCTCACATGACACACAGCTTAGGGAGCAGGAGAGAGTTATCAGGGTTCCTTTGTGTTAACCCTATAAACAATTGTGCTACAGACATGTGATACAAGCACATATACATCATGGGACTGGATTCCTATCACCTGTCCTCATGCATAGATCAAAATTTCAGTTTTTTGAAGAGGTCCAAAGTACATACGTACGTGTGTAAGTACAAGTGTTTGAATATGCACATAAGTAATTGAACACAAATGTAAAGCTAATGTTCTTAGGAACTTCTCAGTATGCAATCTTTTTGTCTCAATTCCTAATGAAATTTTCCCTTTACATACCCTGAATTATTCAGTTATTCCTCTCTTGGAATGGAGCTGGGAGAAACTGAAATATATCCTCAAAACAGGAAAGCTTTCTTTTTTTTCTAAGGTTGGCTTTCATTTGTTGTGATTCTATACTTTGCCTATGTACCTAAAGATTGTTGGCAGACATACTTGTATAAAACACTGCATCCATGTTGCTGAATTGTCTTTCCGCATTCATTAAAATATGAGGCAATTTTAAGGAGTACTGTTTCTCCATGTGTTGAACGTAAAAAGACCTGGCACAAGAAAATTCTCTGAAACAAAGATTTGGCCTTATGAGCAGTTTTCCCTAAATAAACCTACATAAGAACTGAAAAATAAGGATTTTGTCTTTAAACACACTGGAACATTGTTGCTGTCATGACTCTCTGATTTATCTAGATGTTGTGCTGAACATTTTCACATTTTGAAGTGTATAGTGAATTTTTCATTTCATTCAGACACCATACTGTTCTATAATCTTCTGATTAATCTTCTCTGCAGTAGTTAACTTAAGCAACAGATTTTAGGGATTCATGGGAAGTTTTCATCATTCTCCATCTTTTTCACAGAAACTCAATGAAATGAAAAAAAGCAGCTAACCGTGTTAAGAGGACTGTCTTACACCAGTAAACAGTGTTACATAACATTAGCCTGGAGCTGTGAACTTCAAGATATAAATGTATGCATTTAGCTTTCTAAGTCATTTGCAAATAAATTTTGTTGTTTTTTTTCTTTTTCTCCTGGTAGAAATCAAAAGTTTGATATAAGTTCTAAATTTAGTATATTGGCATAATACCATCTAATAAAACCTTACCTTTAATTTTCTATGTATTGCTGTGGTCTACAAGATGAAAATAGAGCGCAAGCATTTGTAAAAGTAGTTATTGGAAAATAATATACAGATTAATTTAGAAAGGGGAGGAGAAGGAAAAGGAAAGAGTAAGTATTTTTAACAGAACTTTTAAAAAATATAAAGGAGGAACATGGGGAATTCTCAGTGTTTGTGATCAACAATGACACAAGGGAAGAAAATAGTAGGTGAGGTTGGTTACTGCTTTTTTCTCATAAATATCATTCAGTCTTAGAAGAAAAGAATTTTTTATCATTCCTTTTACTTGTCTTATGACAAACTAAATAAATTATCCATTAATTTGAAAATATACTTATCAGTGTCACAGGTGATGTATACAAAGGCAATATATTGCTTCTCTATTTCTTCCCTCACACTGGTAATTTCAGAAATGCATTTCTTAACTCCATCTTGAAGGCATTTAATTAGATCATTAAGACTGGAAGCTACAAAATAAAAACAGGGTGTTGTAGTGAGACAGAAGAAAGACGTACTGTTGTATTTCTCAGGTAAAGAATAATATTAAATGAACTGCTAAGCCTAATTTCTATAGTTCTTTTAAAATACTTTAAGTTATTTAGATCAACCTCATACGTATATAATGAAACTAAATTTGATTGCAATGAGTACTCCGTAAACTATAACAATAAACTTGTAGTAAAATTATATGGTAAAAAGGTATCCAATCAGTTGCACAAGCGTCATCAAAGGAAACAAGTTTTGGACATGATAATAATAGAATAATTTTATAATTCTTCATAATTTCAAGTTCATCAAGAAAATGTAGCACACAGCTATAGCTTGATTCAAAGTTTTTACTTAAGAATTCCTCATAAGATTTGAGTTTTACTGTCTATTCATTTATCAGCAGCTTTTCTTACCAATCTTTATGAAGCACATATTCATGCCAGGTTACTATACTTCTTTCTACGGCTTCAGGTTTCTATTACATCTAACAACTGTGCTTTGATCTGTTAGCAACCGGCTTTCTTAACTTAATTTTCTTGCTGTTCTGTTGGGTTTTTTTTGTTTTTACTTTCAGGCCCGGGCTTTCAAGGAAGTTCCCTTTTACTTTTATTACAAGCAAGGGTTAAATGCTTTACTTTTAACTTAGCCTACCTTTGATGACTCTCAGGATGTTGAATTTATTTTTATTTATATATTTGTATTTCCTTC
Source organism: Chroicocephalus ridibundus (assembly GCF_963924245.1). Classification (NCBI taxonomy): domain Eukaryota; kingdom Metazoa; phylum Chordata; class Aves; order Charadriiformes; family Laridae; genus Chroicocephalus; species Chroicocephalus ridibundus. The sequence goes on from NC_086284.1 coordinate 55,862,245, forward strand.
ATGATTTTACTGCAAATTAATTCAGGGTATTGACATATTATTGACTAATAATACTGGCTGGTACTGTACAGAATGTCAAAATCTCCTCAAGAGACCAGAAGCCAGGGCTGAACTTTTACTATTATTCATATCCTAAATAAAGATGTTTCATACAACTTCTAGACGTACTGATGTCTCCTTTCACCTTCATTACAGAGGCTCATAAGCTGCATCATGGTGTAAAGATTGAAATGTATAATGAAATATTTTATTGAAAACAAACTTTATTGGTCTGGAACATTAAGTAGGTAGGTAAGAACAAAATCACCATTCATTGAAAAACTTATGGTTTATTTATCTCTTTGCTTTTTGTAACTTTTAAAAGCAAACATTCTAAAAATTATTTTTCAGAATAACTGTAAAAATTTTCCATATCTATTAGCAAAAAATAAATGTAAACCTTCAGTTTAGCAGACATCATGAGTTTTGGCTTCAATGACCACAAAAGAAAATAATTCCTAAAGAAAAAATATGACATAAAAAAGTCCAAGCACAGAAATAATTCCCAAAATAGATGCACTGATGATCACTCATGATATTTCTCAATATCAGTCTACTTATGCATCTCTCCATGACAAAAACATAAAGAATTTCCTTTTCTGGGTTTTTTTTTGTTTGTTTTTTTTTTCTGACTAACAATACAGAAAGCTAAAACAGAAGGAAGAAGATGGCAAATACTTTAAATTATTAATCCTTTTTTCCAGTGATTTTGACCTCGTCTTGGAAGTGATTCTCTATAGATTTGTAAATTTTTCAGAAACAACTCTCTAAAAAATTATGAGTGTATGAGGGACAAGGTGAGATGTTTTGATTCTCAGATAAAAACTGAGAATTTTGTTTACTAAGAGTAAACAAGAGTAATTAAGGCAAAAGAAGGGGTTGTCTAGTAAAAGCACTTGTAAAAGAAGAAAATAGCTTAGACAATTACAGAATGGTGGAGTTTGCCATTCCATTAACGAATTTAGTCGCGGTTATTGAAAAAAACATTCCTTTCTTCTGGAAAGTGTAGCACAGGACAGGTTTCCTTTCTTTATATGTAATCTTCTAATGAGATTACTTATAGGCTATGGTGATCACAAAAGTGATTAATATTTTTACAAAGTGTTCTTTAGCTAAGCTCAACTCTAATGATTCAATCATGTCACTGCTCATCTACAATCCCCAGAAGATAAGCAGGTGTAGGAATTTTGTATCACAATTCACCCACATTACTGCTTGCAATAAAAATTTAATCTCTGTTATGAAATTTATAAAAAATACAGCTTTTGTTTATTAATATAGCCCACAAATACCATAGCTGCAATTACAGTATTGTCTTTATCAGCATCTTCATATCATCTTTTTATTGTATCTTGCATGTTTTTTCTTCCTTACTTTTATCTAGAGATACAATTATGTTGGTTAGAGTGACACAGAAATCAAAAGAAAAAAGTGCCATAAGATATAGTTCACACATATTCCTGAAAAGCAGTCATTGACTTGCAACACTATGCGTGTGTGGACTTAATTAAAAGAGTTTGCTTGGAGCTGGAATTTCTTTAATTGCTTTCTCAGCAGAATTATAAGATTGAATTCATCACAATAATGTAATTTATGCAGAGGTTGCAACCACAATAGGGCAACTGTTATTCTTTCCTTTCTTAACTTTATTGCTTGTTTTTTTCTTCAAATATTGAGAGGACTATCACCAAATACCCACTGAAAGAAAGAATGAAAATAAGAGAAGCTGAAATGTCCTCAGGAAAAAAATATTTAATGTATTATATCTCTCTCTAAAAAATATAACATGGATATGGACTATGCATACATTCAAAAGTAAACCACTTCTATTTAATTTTGGTCTAATAAAAGAGACCATTTGTTTACCCTTCTGATCTTAAAGATCATCTAGTCAACCCCTCTGCCATGGGTAGGGACATCTTTCACAAGATCAGGGTGCTCAAAGCCCTGTCCAACCTGACTTTGAATACTTCCAGGGATGGGGCATCCACAGCTTCTCTGGGCAACCTGTTCCTGTGTCTCACACCCTTATCACCAAAAATTTCTTCCTTATCTACAATATAAATCTGCCCTCTTTCAGTTTAAAACCGTTGCCCCTTGTCTTGTCAGTACAAGCCCTGGTAAAAAGTCTCACTCGATCTTTCTAAAAAGACCCCTTTACATATGGAAAGAGCACAGTAAGGTCACATTCTGTTAATTGAGATGCATAAGAAAATTGACAGTATTTATATCATAGAGAGCACAGTAGCACTCAGTTCTAAGCCAGATGAGGCATCATGGGATTCACCTTCTCTCTTTGAATGTGCTTGCTACCACCACTCAGATCCTGAACGGCACAGGCTAACCCCCCTGTATGCTTAGATCTTTTCACCAAGCGTTGAAAGGGAAGCATTGGAGACATGTTACCTTAAAATATACTATCAGGAGTGAAGAATAAAAGCTAAAGGATACTCTAACCAACTAACAGAAAAAGAATTCTAGGAAGAGAAAATGTAGCTAGTCACCTGGAAAAATATCAGGTAGCCAGGAAAAAAAGTCTCTGCTACACATCCAAGTACACACACACTAAGAAATTCTTAAGCATTTGTAATGTGGTCAAATGACCAAAACTCCATACTATTACTGCAGTATAAATTACCTCCTGAGGTCAGAAACTGTATATTTTCCTTTTTTTTCAATGACTAAATAAGACAATGTAACAATGATTTTTTTTTCTCTGACTTTAGAAAAAAAAAGGCAGATGTTTCATGCCAAGTTTTAGTTCCTTAGGAGCTAAGTAATTTGTTCAGCATGTGCCTTTTAATTAATTACTGAAGAGTAGAATACTAATGTATTCTTACTAATGGAAGAAGACCTACAGCTTCTGAAGTGGTTTTGTTAAATGTAATTCATAAATCCACACACTTTGCTTCTTGTAGTTAGTGTAATTCTGATAAATCCTTGCATAAACTGAAATTATTTAGCTACCTTTAACTTTATGATTTTTACACAAAATTTACCGTTCGGTAGCATTTTTCGTGGGCAAAACTTCCTGCACAGCAGTTTCAATATCTTCTATGGTATAATAAATCAAATGCTCACGTATCCATGATGTTGAAAGCTTAATGTTTAGACTATTTAGTGAATTCTGTGTCATTTACATCTCTAATCTACTATTTAATTGCCAGTTTAACATGACTTTTAGAAAAAGAAAGGATCACGTCATGCAGCTCCACAAACTCATTACAGTTTGGCTATTTTTCCTACTATTTGGAAAAGTAGTTAGTCTTAATAGTATATGTGTGTATACATCATGTATTTATCTGCATATATTTATGTACATATGCCATAGGCAAAGCTGTTTGTGGTATTTCTTTGTGGCTTATATTTATATATACAAGCCAAAACCCTACTTTTTATGTATTACACTACACACCTGTACATTTTTTAATATGTGAATTTCTTTCTGTACATATATTTTTGATGAAAGAACAGCCCACATAGCTGTGTTTTCATTTAAACTTATAAAATATAATATTTATAGGTAGTTTTATATGTGATGTAAATATTAGTATTGCCATTCTTTCCTGACAAATATGATTAAGGTTTCTTACTCTTAGGAATGTGTCTGTGTATTATTTTTATCACTACATTTAGCTTTTCTTTGTTAAGTAATATTTTTAAGATCATAATGATAACTACCCTTTAGTACGGATTGTATATTTTGAATTTACAGCTAGATTGAAAGCTTTGACCTCAGAATGAGATTTCATCATATATATGCACAAGATCTAAGGTTCTGATTATTTCCAAATAGACACTTTTGACTTCACAGAACCACAAAATCACAGGATGGGTGAGGTTGGAAGGAAACTCTGGCAGTCAATCTTCTCTCCAAGGATGGAGACTACACAACCATTCTGGGAAACCAGTTCCATTGCTCAGTCTCCCCCACACTAAAGAAGTGTTTCCTAATGATCAGACAGAACCTGCTAGGCTTCAGTTTCTGCTCACTGCTTCTTGTCCTGTCACTGGGCTCCACTGAAAAGAGCCTGGCTCCACCTGTACATTCTCCTTTCAGATATTTGTACACACTGATGACATCTCCTGATCCTTCTCTTCTCTAGGCTAAGCAGTCCCAGCTCTCTTAGCACTTCCTCACAGGAGAGATGCTCCAGTCCCTCACCACCTTTGTGGTCATTTGTTGGACTCTCTCCAGTAGCTCCATGTCTCTGGTATGCTGGGAAGTCCAGAACTGGACACAGGACTCCATATGTGGCCTCATCTGTGCTGAGTAGAGGGGGAAGATCCCAATAAATGCTGGCAACACACCTCCTAATGCAACCCAGGATACCTGTAGTCACCTTTGCACAAAGGCATGTTGCTGGGCTTCCAGGTCCTTTTCTGAAAAGTTGCATTCCCCAGGTGTAGAACTTTGCACTTCTCCCTGTTAAATTTCATGAGGTTCCTGTTGGCCAGTTTCTCCAGCCTGTTGAGGTCCTTCTGGATGGCAGCATAACCGTCTAGTGTATCAGCTGTTCCTCTCATTTTTGTGTTATCTGCAGACTTGCTGAGGGTGGACTCTGACCCATCACCAAGATCATGAATGAAAATGTTGAACAGAATTGGAGCCAGTATTGACCCTTGGGGTACACTGGTGGTTATCGGCCTCTAACTAGACTTTGTGCCACTGATCACCACCTTCTGGGTCTGGCTGTTTAACCAGTTTTCAGGTTTTTTTTAACCTCACCGTCTGTTCCTCCAGTCCATGCTTCCTCAGCTTCAAGAGGATCTTATGGGTGACAATGTCAAAAGTCTTACTGGAATCAGTGTCGACAATATCCAGGGTCTACCAAGCCGATCGTTTCATCGGAGATGGTTATAAGCTATCAAGTGGGACTTCCCCTTGGTGAATCCATGCTGACTACTCCTGAAAACTTTCTTGTCCTTCATGTGCCTAGAGTAGTTTCTAGGCTTAGTTACTCCATCACCTTTACTAGGGATCAAGATAACGCCAACTGGACTGTAGTTCCTTGGTCCTCATTCTTGTCATGTTTGAAGGTAGGAGTGACCTTTGCTTTCCTCCAGTCCTCAGGCAACTCTCCCAACTATCATGATTGTTCAAAGATTATGGTGGGTGGACTTGAAATGACATCAGCCAGCTGCCTCAGAATTCAACTGAGTTACTGGATTTAGATTTCAACCTTATGTGTAGATAACTCTGAGTGAAATAGCATAGCATCATTAGTCATAGGCTATCCAAGTTGATGAAGAGGGCTCCCCCGTTCAAGAAGGACAGGAAACTGCTGGAGAGGGTGCAGCAAAGGGCTACAAAGGTGATTAGGGGATTGGAACACCTCTCTTATGAAGAAACACTGAGGGATTTGGGTCTCTTCAGTCTGGAAAAAAGACGACTGAGGGGGGATGTTATCAACACTTATAAATACTTAAAAGGTGGGTGTCAGGAGGATGGGGCCAGGCTCTTTTCAGCGGTGCCCAGTGACAGGACAAGGGGTAATGGGCACAAACCTGAACATAGGAAGTTCCATCTAAACATGAGGAGGAACTTCTTTCCTTTGAGGGTGGCAGAGGACTGGAACAGGCTGCCCAGAGAGGTGGTGGAGTCTCAATCTCTGGAGACATTCAAAACCCGCCTGGGCGCATTCCTGTGCAACCTGGTCTAGGTGACCCTGCTCTGGCAGGGGGGTTGGACTAGATGATCTCCAGAGGTCCCTTCCAACCCCTATCATTCTGTGATCTGTGAAACTAAAGTTGTCCTGGGAGGCGAACCTCAATTCATCCCACTCCTACCAGTTTGATGCCAGTGCCAGCAATAGATGCCCAGAACCTAGAGAAGGATCACAGGTAAGTAGGAGAGTACCTGCAGCATTCCAATCAGTAAGTCAGATTCATTGGGGGACCAACTCAAATGCCTTCATGCAAACCCATGAGGCGACACTCAAAGAGTTGGAGTTAATGGCTTGATGTCCAAATGGAAACCAGTGATGAGTAGTGTTCCTCAGGGGTCAGTACTGGGACTGGTGCTGTTTAACGTCTTTGTCTGTGACATGGACAGTAGGATTGAGTGCACCCTCAGCAAGTTTGCTGCCGACACCAAGCTGTGTGGTGTGGTCAACATGCTGGAGGGAAGGGATGCTATCCAGATGGACCTTGACAGGCTTGGGAAGTGGACCCGTGCGAACCTCATAAAGTTCAACCAGGCCAAGTGCAAGGTCTTGCACCTGGGCCAAGGCAATCCCAAGAACAAATTCAGGTTGGGTGGAGAATGGCTTGAGAGCAGCCCTGAGGAGAAGGACTTGGGTGTATTGGTTGATGAGAAGCTCAACATGACCCAGCAATGTGCTCTTGCAGCCCTAACCGTATCTGATCATCTTCTATTGCTTTTAATTCAGTCCTCTGGTGCCAGTGTTGGATTCTGACTGATGAGGGATACAAATACTAGGTGAGGTTCGTCTTACTAAAAGGCCTACCATATACCTATGAGCTCCTTTAAGCTCCTTTTAAGATCAGAGAAGAGAAAAAAGTATGTTAGGAGTGATTCGTCTCCTAAAATAGGATTCTAACAAAGGCACATGAACTGTATTTGGAATCTTCACAATAAAAGGAGCCTAAGGTCAATTCTTTTTACAGAGATACTTAGTTACCTAAATATTGGTGTTTAATGACATTTTAGGTGCTCTGGAAGGCACTGCTTATACTCCAGCTGCCTTCCCAAAGACATTAATTTGTCATAATCTTCAAGGCCCAATTGGATGTTTTAGATCTCTAGGACATCTCAAATTGTCCAAGATGATTAGGTGTGGGCAACTGAAACACCTGCCTACTTATATACAAGAACTATAGATAGAAATTTTGTTAGTAGAAACAATCAGCGTTTCATCTTGCTTATGTAATTTGATTACTAGTGCAGAAAAAATGCCATTTCCAAAAACAAAATTTTTGTGAAAGAACTCAATTTTCCTGACACAGGCTGGATGAGGATTGCCACTATGAATGGGAAGAAAATTAAGAATAAACACCTAATCCTTTTATCCAATAATCTTAGGGGGGTGGGGGTTAGGGGGGAGAATTCCTTTAATCTATTTTTACGCTCCTTGTTGTTCTACTTCAGTTTGAATGAGTCATGTAGGAAGGGTTAACACTGCTTAATAAAGAGGATTCATCGTCCTGAAGCAGTGTGATACTAAATGGTTCACATTCATTCTGATTATTTTGAAGAAAACTAATTCAAAGGAGTCAAAAACAGAGCCAGGGAGCATTACCTCTTCAGTAGTGTGGATGATAGGCATCCAGTGTTCAAGATCATTCCCTGACCTATAGATGGTGTAAATAACTACATACACAATTCATAGACTTCTTTTTAATATTCAGTAAGTAAGAAAAAAGTAATTTCAAAAAGTCATATGTCTCAAAATGAATTCCTAAAGCATTTGTAACTGAAAGTTTTCTGAAGATGTTTGTCTCTACTGACTGAATAATCACCTCAAACTAGACCCTAACTTGTAGATAGCTAAATGTAACTTTAAATTAATTCTCTCCTGAAATAACAAAAGGGAAGTTTATTTTCAACTTAATTTTGACAAGTAGAAATGCTAAAATGCTTTTATTTTTTCTTTTCTTTCACAGGGTAGAGTGATGTAAAATGCAATGCTGATTTTTTTTGTTTATTTGATTTTAGGAAATTAGAGGTTTTGCTAAAAAAAATACGGACAAAAAAATCAGTACATGACATTATGGCTTGTGATCAAAATGTACAGATAAAAAAAAAAAGATGGAATATTGAGACAAACAGGAGGAACGTTTTGGTTTACTTTTTCATCCAGAAGGGCTGCAAGTAAAATGGCGTAGGATAGAGGAAAAGGTTAGCCCTAGGTAGATATTACTGTAGATGAATGCAGTGCCTTCCTTTGATGGATAACTATTTGTTCTATAAAGGGAAATATGACATATTTTATCTATGTCTAGTTCAGTAAGTAATTTGCTATGGTAATATATAGCTAATAAAATAACTAAAGGGGACAGCATTTTGCTGAAGACAGGAGATTTTGGTTACCCTGGGGCAGAGGTAGAAGAACGTAGGAGGTTAGAAGAGGGTTACCAGTGAAATGCTGACAAATTAATTACTTTTATATAATAGGGTGTGTGGGGGGGTTGTTTGTTTGTTTGTTTTTTTCTGAGATAATTTCTAATAAAATTTGGTAATGGCAAAAACTTGTGAGGTATTGTTACTGCATACAAGGACTTTTCTCTTCCCCCCTCCCCCCCAAAAAAACCCAAAACAAATTGGATGACATTGAGGTCCATAATAATAACTGTGAGATTAATTTCAATAATACAGAATGCAAACCCATGTGCTTAGTTTAAATTTTATTTTCCTTACTGTTGCATGGAAAAACTGCTCACCTTTCATGGTTTATAATAAATCAGGATCATAGTGGTTTATTGATTAGTGACATAATTAACAGCAATCCATGAACTATACATTTAAGATCAATATAACCAATAAAACAGATAAACCACATACTAGACACTTACAAAATGTTAGTAAATATTTACAAATTCCACTTACTGTCAGGGAGCAGCAAAAGTGGAGCTGCTCTGTATGGGAAGGAAGTCTGGGAGCCGAGTGTAACTCCCCAGGTGGGACAGCAGACCCTCTCCCAGAACCTGCCCTGGGCAAGCTGAGGGGCCCAGCAGGGGCAGGACGTGGGCAGACTCTGGGGGGAGATCTTAGGGGAGGCTGGGCAGGGTGAATAAGACCTCTTGGTGCCCCTCAGGGCCCTGACACTGTTCCTCCATAACTAATCCCCAAAAGTTCTAATGCCGCCTACACGCATGCACACACTAACAGCTACAAGCTCACCCTCCTCCACAGCTGTGGGGATCCCCTGGGTGTACACCCCTCCTGCAGGAGACGTGTTGCTCAGCTTTGTGTGCCCCGCCTCGATCCTGACATGCTGCCAATGATCCCACCAGTGAGGAAGTACCCAGGAGGTGTACCCACATCCCAAGCTGGGGTCCCTGCATACTTCCTCCACGCTGCCAGCGTACTGGTGGGTATCTGCTGTGCTGCTTAGCCTGGGCAGGGTTCAAGGTGCCCCAGGAGCACTTCCAGTGAGGACAAAATCCCTCAGATGGCTGATCAATCTAAATTTCTTCACAATATGATGACATCCTTGTTTAAAAAGTCTCCGGATAATCCCCTCATTGCTGTTTAATTCTGCTGATAGCTGTTTTAAACTGTTATGATCTTCTTCATATCTTCATAGCGTTACCATGTTTTGGTCAACAAGCCTTTCAGAAACAGGCATTTTTGGGTATTCCATTCACACACACTGTCTACACTTAGTTTCTATCATATCGGTTGTTGCAGTCTCCCCCACAGTTTATATGTAGATATCTGAAGCTGTTGAAAGTTGTATAAATAAAGTGCTTAGATTTCCTCTATATTGATTGTAGAGACAAGTTTATCACAACTACACTAAGCAATTATTGTTGAGTTAGTCTTATCACACTTCTTTATTGACTACGGAAGGAACAAAGATAAATACACCACCTAACTTTTAGATAGCTAAAGTGAGACAAAATGTAGACCAGGGACTATCAAAACTTCTTGTATGTGTTGGGAGTTCATCAGGAGGAAGTAGAAGAGGTAAAGAATGACCTGATTGTACCATGTGATGAGAAGGAATTGAGTTCTTGCTTATGACCTTTTTATTGCTTCCTTCAACTTAAACACAAGCAAAGTGCCTGCATTCATGCCAGACATGACAGCATGCTCCCTGAGTAGAGCCCGCAATGAACATGAGTCCGTTTGTAGTAAGACAGTGAATCAGCCAAACATGTTTTTAGTGTCAATCAGATTCAAGATCTGCTGTAGGGACTGGAAAGTATCATTGTGATTGTAGAAAGCATTGTTGAGAACATGTTCTCCATTAACCTGTACTCAAAACAGCTCATTCAAACAGCAGTGAGTAAACACAAATGTTATTAGAATAGTCACAAGAATGGATACTCTGAGTCACTGGAATAGTTTTAAAGTTTAAAGAGGGGCTGATGAGAGAAAAACGTGAATATATTTGTGCTGAAAATTAGATTTCCAGTCATCTTCTGAACAAGAAGTACAGGATCAAAAAGCATAGTTAGTTTAAAAGTACAACTTTGTCAGTTAACAGAATCATGCAAAATGAGGCTGGAACTGACAATGAAAATTCACCCAGACCATGCCCAGACACCATGATAAGAACAGCAACACTCACAACAGATTTTAACTTATCTTTTAAAAAGTAACTCAAATGATTAAAACTGTATCAGCTTCCCGTTATGGCACTGTTTACTAGACTTAATTTTATTTTTTTTCCTAATGTCTAGCCAAAAAAAAATCTTGGTGGCATTAATTATTATCTTATTCTTCTTGATAAGGAAAAGACAGTTATTGCGTTTTTTATGGCAGCCTTCCATAGAACTCTCGTCATGTCCTTTGACAAGCTTGGTCTTTTCCAAACTAGCAGAAACCTAATTCTTTCGGTCTTCCTTAGAGTTAGTTGAGTTTTTTCTAAACTTATGTTAGGTACCGTGTAATATAGCCTCCTGCTGTAGTTCGGGTCTTGAGTTGATGACACCAGAGTTATAATCCAGTATGAAATCCTTAAGATCAGATATGCTACTTGCACTTTTATCACTAGTACCTTATTTGGCCTATTTTTATTTATTTTTATTTATTTGCATTTGAACAGAGTGATTTATAAAGAAAAGATCATTTATTCTCACATTTATCTCCTAGGCTTCTGTTCAGTAATAGAAGTAACAGATCAATATTACCTCATCTGGTAATCAGGATCATTCTCTCAGATGTCTTAATCAGTAAAGAGCATGAATGCTGATAACCACATATTTTGTTTTACCCATAGGTAAGTAACACCTATAGTCTTTAAAATCCATTTTCCTCAAGACCCTGTGAAAAGAAAGTGGATATTAGATCATTTTCCAAAGGTCACTGTCTAAAGATACTTCAGGTCATGGAAATTCCACATTTGACAATTAGCTTCAGAATTTCTTTAACACTACTTTTTCCTTTTAAATTGAGGAAGCCATAGCTCCAATTTCCAGTAAAAGCCAAATTCACTATGAAGCTATTATTAAGCTTGTAAGCCTTTTAGTCAAAAGCTACATCACTGTGATGATAATTAAGGACAGAGGTTTTCATTTAGAATATAGCTGTTCAGATAATCCTATGCTTTTATGTTTCTATGTCATATTCTAAGGCTCTCTCAGAGCTACAAAATACTCTAAAATAAGTTTTCTAGTTTCAAGGACATAAAACAGAATGGATTCCTTAACAAAACACTTGTTGTCAAATAATTGACTACTTACTGGGGATTTTCCCCACATTTCTTATCTTACTTGAGTAGGCATTTGCAACATTCTGAATGAAATTAAAAACAAACAGCAAAATATATATAAAAAAAGAAGAAATCAATCTAAAGGTGAATATTTTTCTGTGCTTTTTAACTGAAATGCAATATGCTTGTTTTCATTTTATTTTCCACATTTTTACTGCTATTTAATGCTGAGTTGCATCTCGTTCCACTTGTTATCTCACTAGAGTAGCAACTTGTCATAAGCTGAAATGATAGGCTATGTGGGGGGTGTCTTATGTTTATTTGTTCCAGTCACACAAGAACTACTGGTTAATGTATACCCATGAGTCTGTGGACTACAAAGCAGTGAAGTATGGACAGATTATTGGGGCTTAGTTTGCTGCTGGTCTAAATGAAGAACTATTCTTCTGAAACAAGGAGAAACAGGAAAGAAACTGGCTGTGAAAATGCAAAAAACTTCCTCTTGATTATATGAATGTCTTATGAATGTCTTGATTATATGAATGTCTTGATTATATGTGGTGTCGTGTAGGGCTGCAATTTAGACCACTGTTTTCACTTGAATGATTCCTGAGTGTCAGCCAGAGCAAATCTGACCCAATCTAGTTTAAAATTTGAATTTCAACAAACACATTGGCAATAAATTCTCAAACTATCTATTACAAGAAAGCTCGAAGTACTTCAAAGATACAACACTGTATTATTATTAGCAAGTGCTTCAGTGTTCTATAAATATTAAACTATTATATTAAGCCTATGCAAAGAAATCAAGTAAATAAGCAATAAGCTTGTGCTAAAGCAAGCTTAAAGATCCCCATAAGGTTAGATTTCAGGTTATTATAGGAAAAATAACCATCTGTCTACTGTGAATACAGTAGAAAACAAAAGGCATTTCCAACAAGATGTCTAAAAGCCCTTTGGTGTAGCTATCTTCATTTCTGCTTGTTTATAATGTTATTTGTTTTTTTTCCCCAAAAGAGAGAACTGACAAGCACTATATTTGAGAGAAAGGCAATTAAGATCATATGATCACAAGAAAATTCAGGTTGGAAGTGACCTCAAGAGGTCTCCAGTCCAACCTCCTGCTCAGAGCACGGTCAGCTCTGAGGTCAGACCAGGATTTTTAGGGATCAGTCCAGTTTGGTCCTTTAAAACTCCGAGGATGGAGCCTATACAACCTCTATGGGCTCCTTGATTGCCTTCATGAGTCTCATTTCCAGTTAGGACTTCTCTTCCAACTTACACCCTCATCCTGTCATCAAGGATGCTTTTGAAGCCCCTGGCTCCCTCCTCTCAGTGGCCTGCAATGTAGTCACCGGGACACTGCTGTTAAGCTCAGTTCAGTCCCTGGAAAATCTTTGTGTGATTTCCCTTGGGGCACATTTCTGGGTACATGAAGAAGACTTTGGGAATAGTCCAAAGGTAAAGGGAAAACTAGACCTAGACAATCTGATTGTCTTCAGTGGTAAAATAACTAGATCTGTGGAGAAGGGGAGAGAACACAGAGAGTGTCAGTGACTGACTTCAGCAGTTTCCCATTCCTGCATCCTAGTTAGGATTCAGTTTTTTATGAGTGTACTCATATTTGGAAAGAACATGTAATACATTTAATATATTACATGAAAGAAACTCTGGCGAATGATGAAACGCACTATGGGCCTGATGCAGCCCCAGTAGGGGCAGGGCAGGTCTCTCTTAGGGGCAACGGCAGTATTGGCCAGTTAGAGACAGCTGGGGCTGGTTAAAACCACTGGCTTGGGGAATACCTCTAGCTGGCCGAGGGCAATGGCCTGACAGACCCAGCCAGGGTGGCAGAACAATAGCCCCTTGTGTCATGGGGCAGGGGGCACCTGCCACCTCCCCTGCAGGGCCCCAGAGGGACCAAGAACAGGACAGGGAGGGAGAAATGCTGCCCCGAAGGCTTGAGTGGGATTCTGTGACAAGGGCGCCACACCCATGATTTCAGTGATTGTCTTCTGCTTCACCTTAGATCTGTTGTCACGGCAGGACGTTAGAAGGAAGATCACAAGGCCAAAGAAAAAGAATAAATAATAAATACTCTTGGTTTTGGCTTTCTTTTTTCTTCCTTTCATAGAATGGTAGGAGTTGGAAGGGACCTTAAAAAATCATCTATTTCCAGCCCCCTTGCCATTGGCAGGGCCACCACCCACTAGACCACGTTGCTCAATGCCCCATCCAACCTGGCCTTGAACACTTCCAGGGATTGGGCCTTCACAACTTCTGTGGGCAGTCTGTTCCAGTGTCTCACCAACCTCACAGTAAAGAATTTCTTTTTTTCTAAGCTAAATCTACCTTCTTTCAGTTTAAAACTGCTACCGCTTTTCCTCTCACTATACTCCCTGATAAAGAATCCCTCTCCACATTTTCTGTAGGACCCCTTTAAGTAGTGGAATGTTGCTATAAGGTCTCCACAGAGCCTTCTCTTCTCCAGGCTAAACAACTCCAACTCCGTCAGCCTGTCTTCATAGGAGAGGTGTTCCACCCCTCTGATCATCTTCGTGGAGCCTCCTCTGTCTCTCTCCAACAGGTCCGTGTCCTTCTTATGTTGGGGGCCCTACAGCTGGATGCAGCACCCCAGGTGGGGTCTCACCATAGCGGAGTAGAGGGGCAAAATCACCTCCTTTGACCTGCTGGCCACGCTTCTTTTGATGCAGCCCAGGATGCAGTTGGCTTTCTGGGCTGCAAGCACACATTGCCTGCTCACATTGAGCTTCTCATCAACCAACACCCCCAAGTCCTTCTTGTAAGGGCTGCTTTTAATACATTCTCCACCCAGCCTGTATTTGTGCTTGGAATTACCCTGACCCACGTGCAGGATTTTATTTTAGCTTCCTTTGTAATGAAGCTTCTCTGTACAAATAGGTAATTTGGACTATTGGACTGTTAAAGTATTATTTGGTCTAACAATAAATCTTAACCCCACATATATGTTTTATATTTATTTAATTTGACCATGACAGAATTTAATAGGAAGATTTGAACTTTCATTTCTGAATGTTTTTTGAGACATCAGTAACTTTTGCATTAGAGCTATCAATTGGTATTTCTTCAGTCTTTATTTTTCTGCCGTGACATCATTCCCTTTAAAAAACTATTAGAAGCTTGATGTTAAAAAGCTGCACTCCATTCCTAAATCAGAAAACCCTAAAATCCCTGGCAGATTAAAAAAATCCAGTCTTGAAATCAGAGAAAGTGAAAGAACTTCCTAGATGAATGTTGTCTAAAGTAAAGGTTCTTCAGCTTTTTCTTTCATTCCTGAATGGACTCATGTCTTTACGAATCCCTAGTAGCTCTGTCCAGTATAAGGAATGGGAACACAGTTACCTGGATTCTCAGGTAGCCTCATCTACCTTGTCTAGTACCTAGAGAAGTTTCCTCAGCTGTGGGAGGCACAGATTCAATCCTTTTTGGCTAAGAAAGGTAAGGATTTACATATTCAAACTCCTCTTTGGCTGCTCTAACCATCAGATTTGTGCAACATGAATGTACTAAGAATATCCTCTCATTGTAGCCTTACACTAAGGATCATTTATCTGGTTTTTTTTTCAATTCAAGAGGCTGATTTATCTGTCAATGCAATAAAAATAATTTCAGTTGATGGGATGGTCCTCTGGCTCCAGGAACACATCTTTTGTAAATTAGACACTAAATAAGATACCTAAATCAGATGTACCAGATGACACACAGTTTTTTCTGCCTTAATTTTATTTTCTCTTTTATATTACTCAACTTTATGAAATCTGTTCTTCATGTAATGGCTGGGGACAACTGCTAACATCATATATTCCATATTTATTCAAAATGAGACAGAATAGACGTAAAGCATTGCATTCTTGAGAATTTTCAGTTTAAAATTCAAGATATTTAATGAGTAGTTCCCTTAATCATCCTTGCATTTAGTTCTTATAAGGTTAAAGGGGTTTGAACCACATTAACAGCCATTCCATTTGAAACAATATTCTTGTAAGGACAATCTTACGTGCAAAGGTCTTACAGAAGTAGAATATGAGAAAAGATAAAACTTTTATTGAGCAACCTGCTTTTACTGACCAACATATTTCTCCCTGTATGGCAGGTATCAACTAATATTACATTTTGGTAATTCCCAATAAATATTATTTTGTCTCTACTGCTAGGGGGTATTTTTGCTAAGAAGTGCAAAAAATGTTATTTTATTCTGTAAAAAAACCTTTCTAGTAGGTAAGCATCACTTAGAATTAACTTACGCAAACTAGCTTTCTATTTCAACTCACCCAAGTCATTGCCTGAAGAAGTTAGTCCAAGATCATTAATTAGGCTAGTCCTATTGATTTCACAAAATTAGGCTTTTATTCTCATTTTAGGCTTAATTCATATTCTGATTCATGTCAGACTATTTTGCTATAATTCAAAGAACAGGCTGAATTGATGACATTTGCTAATATCATTATCATGAACACGTAGCAGCCATGGCCATTTTCTTCTGTATAAACTCTGTGTAATGATCTCATTCCACTATGGAACTCAGTATAAGCTTTATCTGCTGTAAACACTCAGAGGGAGCATTTTTTAGTTACATTATAATCACATACCACAATAATTTTTGAAAATCCTAATAGTTCTAAAAATAACAGACCATTAGACAATTCTTTAAAATATTTATTATGAAGACAAAAATGAATAGTTCCAACTGATTATTTATATGAAGAACATATGCTATTTCAAAACTATGAGGCAAAAGCCAATCCACTATGGATGCAAAAGAAAATACTGAAGCATGTAAACAATAGTAAAAACTGGTATTTTAGGTAAGGTCCTGAAACGAGAAATTAGCTGTATAAGGATCTGTTACAGCCCTCTGAACTTAAGAAAAAACAGATACTGCTGCAATACATTTTTGCAGGGAATTAATCTACTGGAAAAGGAACAGAAAGATGCATACACTGTGTTCCCATCACCACTTCTCAGTGTTCCTTTTGTGGCAAAATGGATATATATAACACTCTTATTGCAAAACATGTCTTGCTTACTGCAGACATGCACATAATAAAGCACACACATACCATATCCTTTAACAATGTCTTTTGAACTAAAAAATATGATTATTTTTCTATTTTTCCACTCCTACCAACATATAAAAAAAGTTGTTAGCTTAAATTTGCTAAAACTTATGAAAAGAATAATCTAGTAAGTCATACCTTCATAAGAAATCAACACAATGTCTGTCTCTGGAGAACTAAAACTAGACGAATAACCGATATTTAATTTCTACTTGTCTTCTTCCCCTAACATTTTTACTATTGGAAGCTTATATGTAAAATTAAACCAGCTAGTGCTGGCTTTCTATTATAGGTAAATCATTGAAAATATGTTACTATTATCAATCACTGTTTTTTGTTACTGGTGAATTCTACTCACTAAAAGCTTGTTGAACTGTTCCTTTTTTTTATTTATTTTTCTTTCTTTCTAATAAACACTACAATATGTATTTAAAATTAGATTAAACCAATGCAAGCCATTTTAACAAACTGCAAAAGAATTAAGGCCAATTGCATTCCTTTAAGAATAAGGTTGTATTCAGTGAGACTAAGGATGACAGATTTAGGATGTAAACTACCTTAAATTTTAATCTGACAATATAAATACTTTTATTTAATATTCTCATTTTCTAAGATTGAGAAAAATTCATGTGTGTTTTTGAGAGACTCCAATACCAGATTAAATACTTTAAAGTTTTAGAAGTTTTCAACTGTAAAACCCCTTCTTCTGTTTGGAGGAAATCAAACTCTAACACTGAAATTACGTCACTTAAAATATTACAGTACATCTGCACACACAGGATTTATAGCATGTTTGCAGGATATCTCATACATCATTTAAATACTACTGTACATAAAATAGTTTTCATAGACAACAGAAAAAGTCCTGCTTTAAAACAAAAGGTAAAGCAAAAAAAGTGCATCCATTTATTTAATATTTAATAACATCTGATGAATCAAAATTTACTTAGCAAGTTTCTATGTTTTGTGAAGGTTACATTCTAAAAGCTGAGAGACCCATTAGCCAGTAAATAAGATGGAGAAGTTACATTATTCTAATAGAAACCATGGACTGACAGGGAACAGATCCTGAGTGACCTCCCATGTATACAAGTGCACTCTGAGTTGAATAAAAGCCTTTCCATTACTTGTGCAGTGCCACAAGGCCTGATGGAATAAGGTCATATTCTCAGTACTAGAGGACATTGATTTGTTGTTATTTGTATCAGTGTTTCAGAAGCCTGCTTAACAGTGTGAAATTAATTGCAAATGTTGAGGAGTTTTTTGCTGTTGTTTTCTTTTCTGGTTTTTTTTGTGTTTGGGTTTTTTTTTATGGCTAGCTCTTTCATTGTATATATAAGTACATGTACAACACCAACCTACCTTTTCTGAAACATAGATAAAAAAATTCGCTGAGGGTTTTCTGATATATCTGTCATTGTTTCAACATAAGACTCAGTCACAGACCTATAAATTATTACATGTTATTTTTGCATTAAAAAATTAAAATATATGAAAATCTAATCAAAACAATTCTTTTACCCTATTCAGCCTTTCCCCTCAGAAGTACAAGTAATATCACAGAATCACAGAATGGTTCAGGTTGGAAGGGACCTTAAAGATCATCTAGTTCCAACCCCCCTGCCATGGGCAGGGCCACCTCCCACTAGACCTGGTTGCTCAAAGCCTCATCCAGCCTGGCCTTGAACACCTCCAGGTACGGGGCATTGACAGCTTCCCTGGGCAACCTGTTCCAGTGCCTCACCAGCCTTACAGTAGACAACTTCTTCCTGATATCCAATCTAAATCTACCCTCTTTCAGCTTGAAACCCTTACCCCGTGTCCTATCATTACACTCCCTGATCCTTCCTGTAGGCCCCCTTTAGGTACTGGAAGGCTGCTCTAAGGTCTCCCTGGAGCCTTCTCTTCTCCAAGCTGAACAACCCCAACTCTCTCAGCCTGTCTTCATAGCAGACGTGCTCCAGCCCTTTGATCATCTTCATGGCCCTCCTCTGGACCCGTTCGAACAAGTCCATGTCCTTCTTGTGCTGAGGACTCTAGAGCTGGACGCAGTACTCCAGGTTGTGTCTCACCAGAGCAGAGTAGAGGGGCAGAATATATAAATATTATCAACCTTTTTGTTCAGAGTTAATTTCTTTCCCTTGTACAAGTCAAATCCTGAAGTATTTTTGTATTTTATCTTTGGCCCTGATAAATTTATATTGCACAAGGAAGGCTGTCCCAGCATCATAATCCTGGAACAAATTTAGATCATATATACAAAATTAGATTTACTCCTGCATTCATGCAAAAGTATCTTATCTTTGAAAAACTTAGAGGGATTTGTAAGTTTTTACAAAATTTAATCAGACAGTTGTTACTGATCTTTTATTTTTGAATGTGTATTCTTGAAATAGAGATATTCCATTAAAAGGTTGTGGTTTCCTTTTGATTTGCAATATTCATAGCATGATAGTTGCAAACTTTGTGCTAAATTGTAGCTCTATATGCATATTTATATATATATGTATACAGATGTATAGAATTAACAATATTTTATTTACAGAATCACAGAAACACAGAATCACAAATAGTTGAGACTGGAAGGAACATCTGGAGATCATCTAGTCTAAGCCCCCGTCACAGCAGTGACAGATTTTGCGTATCTCCAGGAATAAAAACTCCACAACCTCTGTGGCCAATCTGTTCCTGGTTCCAGTTACCCTTAGGGTTTCATGTTTTTTGGTTTTGGTTTTTTTTTTTTTCTCCTTGTGTTTAAGTGGAATTTCCTGTATTTCAACTTGTAGCCATCCCATCTTACCCTTTCCCTGGGCACCATTGAGAACAGTGTGACTTTGTCTTCTTTACTCATCCCAGTCAACTATTACACACGTTGATATGCTTCCTCTGAGCCTTCTCTTCCCCAGACTAAACAATCCCAGCTCCCTCAGCCTCTCGTATGTCAGATGCTCCAGCATCTGCATTTGTCTTTCTCTAGACTCACTCAAGTATACCCATGTCTCTCAGGGCTCTTCCTGGTGAGCTGTGAGCTCAAGTATTCATGACAAAAGTACTCAAGATGTGGTCTCACCAGTGCTGAGTAGAGGGGAAGAATCAACTGGTTGGTCCCCCAGCATGTACTGGTACATGACCGGTGTACTGGTATTATTCTTTACCATGTGCAGGACTTTGTATTTACCGAAATTTATGAGGTTCGTCTTTGCCCATTCTCCAGGCTGTCAAGTTCCCTTTGAATGGTGTCATAACTATACAGTGTATGAACAACTCCTTCTAGTTTTGTATCATCTGCAAACTTTCTGAGGGCTTGGCCCATCGATGCTATCCTATTGGCCAGGTCATTAATGAAGATATAAAACAGCATCCAATGTCAATCCCTGGTGTACATTGATAGTGACTGGCTTCCAAGTGAACTCAGTACCACTAATCGCAACCTTCTGAACCTAGCAGTTCAGCCATTTGCCACTCGATCTCTCTGTCCATTTATCTAGACTGTATTTCCTCTGTTTGTCTCTGAGGATTTTACGGAAGGGAGTGTCGAAAACCTTATTAAAGTTAAGATAATGATAAAGTTGAGAGCAGCATCCAGTGCTCTCCCCTCATATAGTACTAGCTAGAGTACATGGCTATACATAAATTCATGCTGACTATTTCTGATCTTCAGCATCCTTTATGTTTGGAAACATTGCTTTACATTTTTTATTCACTCATCTCAAGGGCCTGACATTCCCAAAAGCAAATCTTACCAATAAAGACTGAGGCAAAGAAGGCATTGAGTACCTCAGGCTTCTCTGAGACCTTTGTCATCAAATGCCCTTTCCCATTCACTAATGGACTGTTGTGCTTTAACCTCAGACAACAACCAAGTACCACATAACTACTTGCTCAGTCCTCCCTGGTGGGATGGGCGAGAGAACTGGAAGGATAAAAAGTGAGAACACTCGTGGGTTGAGATAAAGACAGTTTAATAAGTAAAGGAAAAGCTGCACACACAAGCAAAGCAAAATAAGGAATTCATTCACTGTTTCCCATCAGCAGACAGGTTTTCAGACATCAGACACCCAGGAGAGCAGGGCTCCATCATGCCTAATGTTACTTGAGAAGACAAACGCCATAAACTATGAATGTCACCTGTTCCTCCTTCCCCCAGCTTTTATTGCTGAGCGTGACATCATATGGTATTGAATATCCCTTTGGTCAATTGGGGTCAGCTGCCCTGGCTGTATCCCCCAGCCTATTTGCTGGTGGGGTGGTGTGAGAAGCAGAAAAGTCTCTGTGGAAGCACTGCTCAGCAATAACTAAAACATGTGCATCTTATCAACACCGTTTTGGTCACAAATCCAAAACTTAGCCCCATACCAGCTACTATGAAGAAAATTAACTCTATCCCAACCGAATCCAGCTTACCGACCCCCATTTTCCTTAGGATTTCTTTAGCTGCTGCTATGCTCGTAAAAGCCCATCATGTTGCCCTGGACAGATTTAATTCCAGATTGGCTTTGGCTTTCCTAAGCCATTTTCTTAAATGCTTGGAAAGTGTCCCTGTAATCCTCCTGGATCACCTGATCCTTCTTCCATCTCTTGTACACTTCCTTTTAGTTTTGGGGGCTTATCAGGAGCACGGTACACTTATCAGGAGTGTGTTTTTCATTCATGCAGGCCTCCTGACAATGTTGCCTGACTTCCAGCTCATTGTCGTGGACCATTTGTGAACTTGTAAAAGCTGATCCTTAAAAATCAGCAAGCTTTCTTGGGGCCCCTTTTCTAAAGGACCATCTTCTATGACATTATTCTAAGCAAGTCCTTGAACGGGCTGAAGTCTGCTCTCTTAAATACAGGGTTATAATCTTGATGATCCTGAACTCCACCATCTTCCTCATGGGCATGGCTGCCCCCAGCCTTCACATTCCTAACCAGTTCTTCCTCACCTGTGCATTTGAACATCTGTCTTTGCTGGCTTCTTGATCACCTGCATCAGGAGCTTGCTGTTAATGTGCTCCAGAAATCTCCCTGTTTGTTTGTGCCCTGCTGCATGTCCTTCACTCTCAAAGATAGGTCTCTGTTGTCACTTGCAACATGCTCAGGGTCCCCCCCAGCAGTATCATTGGTGCCTGTCTGGATGAGAAATAAGGGGTAATAATCTAAAGCTGTAGAAATTGTGGCAGTCTCTCCACAATACCTCAGATCAGAGTGTCCAGCAAGAAACAAAATTCCCAAGACACCAAGTCAGGTCAGCAAATGGGTAAGACTGTCCCCTGCAAGTATGAGTCATCATCTGCCTCTCCCTCTTAGTGTGTCAAACTTGACTGAGGCTGGAGTCGATGTGATGATGCCTCTGACAAGTCTTGCCTAACCTGCTGCCAGGACACTATATCCCTTTGGTACTGCAGTTATGGAGACAAAGAAGGAAGCTTTCCTCTCTTTCCAGAAGCCACAAGTTTCCAGCATAACCCACCTTGGGAGTCTCCGTGTACTTTTCTTCTGAGTGTAGCCTCTCACTCTCTTCCTTCCTTGTACTGTATGATTCAGGCTCTTGCCTGCCTCTGCAGCATCCCATCAGTCACCTGTTTCCCCTCCCTGGGGCTATGCTGCTTGTCCATCTCCTCCCACTGCTCCTACTCCTGGTGACTGTCTGCCCAGTTGGACCACAGCTCACCTCCTACAGGTGAGGCCACCCTTGCTCCAGCAACCAGGCACAGTCACTCACCCTCCCTCCAGTCCAAGACCTGGACAACGTCATCATCTCTCTAGATCTCTGATAGGGCCCTTGGCTTTGGATGTCAAAGAACATCACCAGCCAGTAATGGGGGAACAAGTATTTTTTATTCAAAATCTTGTCACAGGCAAAAGGGAATGCACAGTATTTATGGAAGCAGGATTTATTGTTAGTCCAATTAATGTTTTCATAGTCTAATCAAAAATACAATCAACAGCTATTACTAATCCAGTTACAAGGACAGTAACAGTCATATACAAATCAATACGGAAAAGCCTCATTAATAACACATCTAAAATTGTTCTGCAATGCCCTCTTCCCATCACCCTTCTCTTTTACTCTGGTGTTGTGGTTGCCCTTCCAATGTCCTTCAGGGGCACAGCTTGACAGTTTCAGAGTTTCCCCAGGTGAATGTGCCTGTTGGAATGGGAGGATACAACAACATGGTGCTCCGTGGTCACCACTGGGAGGAGAAGGGTGTCCATGCAGGTGCGGCCACCTCTTCCTGGGGCTCCCCTTGGGGCTTTGGAGATGCATTTCTCCCCCCTTGACACAAAGGACTTTCCTCCCCCAACCGTAGGGTCGGTCATGCCATTGTCCCTGGCCAGCTGATTGTGCTCCCTGAGTGAGCGGCAGTCATGTGAGGATGGCAGTTCCAACCAGCTGCTTCCAACTGGCCAAGGCTGCCCCATCCCCCTGAGAGATACCTGCCTCTGCCCCTGTTGGGGTGGGGAGGGGATAGCAAAACCATACATTACTTCCAAGAAAAAGATGACATCAATGAAAAAAAACTCTTGTAAGACAGAATGACTCTTAATTTTTGTTCCTGAAAAATACCTAAATGTATATTATGAAATTGCAGGTGCCTTACTTTAGTTTATCTGAAGCCTAAGCTGGTAACAAAGATGAAAAGCTCTGAGAAATGTCAAAAAAGTACTCTGATTTCTTATTATTCTTTTAGTCAAGTAAACATACACTTTTTTGTCATGACCAATACTTTGTCCCTTATTTCAAAACACTCTTGTCCTTTAGAGAAGAATTGGCTATTGAGCTGTAGTTGCACCTAGAGTCCTAAGATGATTCATTGAATTTTGTGACTCAGACATAATTGCACTTTTCCATATACTTTTTTCCATATACAGCTCTTTTGGGGAAAAGGTTGGCCTCTTGTAAATTGCCATCAATCAAGAAGGTGATAGCAAAAGTTATGTTAAAATATAAATGTCACCATCTTAAAAAAAAAAAAAAATCTCTCAAGGATTTTGTGATTCACTCAGTGATCCATTTTTTCTTCCTGACTCTTAATGCCCCTTCCATAATGCTCTGCTTTTTAAATATGTCTCTGCATTGACTGTAGGTGGCATAAAAAAATAAATAAAAAATAAAAGTCCTAGAATATTACAACAATCAGGCTTTTCTGAAAAGAGGGGTCCATTATATGAGGATATTTCTCTACAGAAACAGCTTTCATAGAAATAACAATTTGATTTTGCAGCTGCTTCTCACTGCGAATAACACTGTGCTTACCAGTCTCTTACACCAGAGCTAAGGAGTAGAACTGTATGAAACATTCACTTCATGCCTTGAACTTGTTGAAACAGAGCATGATTTTGAGGTACATTATGTTGTGCAAAATCCTACAATGAAAGTAAAAAATCATATAGGCAGTAATTTTATCATCCCAGATGAATATTCTGGTCTCTCTCTGGTATCAAGGCACATGCTTTACCACCAAACCCAGTAGTAGTTCCTGGATTTGGGCACAGATAGCAATTGTCTCATGATTCCAGACTGTGATTAAAAAAAAAAAAAAACAAAACACCACTATCTGATCTTTTGATTTCTAAAGGAAGGAAACTAGGTCAGGTAATGGCAGTAGTGTAGTTTAAAAACATGAGTTATTGGAAGAACCTGGAGTTTAATGCAATTTGCCTCATTAGGTAATCATGCAGTATGATATTGGACCTCATAAAATCAAAAATATAATAGGACAAGTGTATTAACTTAAAATTAATATGTAGACTAAGTAATCTGAGGCAAATACAGAAAATTAAATGATTGCTCAAGATACTTGGCAACTGTAGTCCTAGTTCCAGAAAACAGTCTGAATCTTTAGCTTCAATGTATCAAGGGTTTGATCCTTAGCAAGTAAGAATATGTGACAAAATTAATGAAGCCCAGATCTTTTTTGCATATGAAACTATGCTACTAATTATTTGCTCAGAGTTACCCTTTCATGATGATACAACAAAGTCTACATTTATTAATGGTAGGATTGATTTTACCTAACCATGGCCACCTAAGGGCTAAGTGGGTATTCTAAACTGATCAGCTAGGCTCCCTATCTTAACAGAGAAATTGATACAGATGCTTGAAGTGGTGATTCAATTGATTAAACTAAGTGAGCAAGCTGACTTTCAGATCTCACTATTTCTGTTCTACTGCTGGAAAAGCAGAATGAGTAATTAGTTCTGGTTAGCTGATTGGCTTTTAGGTGGCTAACAGTGGTGAAATTGGTCCTGTCTTCTTTTACTGTAGTGGAATGCAGAATGTGTTTCAGTACCTAAAAATTCTTTGCATATGAGGTATCAGCCTAACTGACAGGATTTAAGGTTTTCACATCTACTGTGCCTCCGATAATAGTTGTTGTTCAGTTGAATAGGCATGAGGTCAAGACTTAAAAAATTATGAGCAATCTGTTAACCTCAGTGAGCTTAAGAAATAAGCATGGAGAAAAAGATGAAGAAAGAAAATTGCATTTGCCTTTATTATCTCATCACATTATAGAAGAGAAAAATTACGAGTCACGCAATGAGGTACTAGAGTTCTGATGTGCAAACTGAAAACAGATATGACACATTTTTCACATGCTCGTAACATCCAATCCTCTGAAATAATATTTATTCATGATGAATTACATAGAGTTAATCTCTGTGTTGCAGGATGATTTACTGAAAAATTTAACTCAGTAATACTTTTCATCGGTGCCTCCCTTAAGAGTTCTGTGTATCTGTTGATGCCCATAGGCATTAACATTTCAAAATAAACACCCCCAAAAAGAAGTCTGAGATGGGCAATGAGAATTAATATTTTTACTTATAAAACATTCCAAGTCATTGTTCTTGCAACAAACTTTTTTTTTTATTATTTTCAAGAATAAGAAATGTTAAATGTTAGCTAAAAAGAGGCAAGAGGGATTAATATTATGTTCCCCTTTCCACTTAAATAAAAAATAATTAATACATTGGTTTTGGTTGGGTTTATATTACTTCTTGGAATTGCTTTCACTGTTAAAATTAGGAAACAAATTCAAGAACTACTATGTTATGTCTCTACATTCTCTCTTGTCTCTCACCATTAGCCATATTATTAGTAATCAATTTGTGGACATGAATTACAGTCCTGTGAATGTGTTGCAAAAAAGAAACCAAAGTAGAAAAAAGTGATGTCTTAAGTGTTGTTGATCTAAGTATTTAGAGATCTAATCTATTTGTTTTTTCACTGTTGGAGGCATTGATTAAAAATTGATCTGGATATGAACTGAACTATCACAAGTTTTTAAAAAAAGTAAAAAGGAGGACTATAGGAACTAATGTCTAGTCATCCTCACCTCTGTGCTCTGTAAGATCATGGAACGGATCCTGCTCGAAGAAATGTCAAGGCATATGGAAGACAGGAAGGTGATTAGAGACTGCTAACATGGCTTCACCAAGGGCAACTCATGCTTGACTAATCTAGTGGCCTTGTACAATGAAGTGAATGCATAAGTGGACAAGGGAAGAGCTACAGATGTCATCTACCTAGACTTCTGTAAGGTTTTTGATACAATCCTCCATAACATTCTTACCTCTAAATTGGAGAGATATGGCTTTGGTGGATGGACTGGTAGATGGATAAGGAATTGGCTGTATGGCTGTGTCCAAAGAGTTACAGTCAACAGCTCAATGCCCGTGTAGAAACCAGGAATGAGTGGTGTACTTCAAGGGTCCGTACTGGGACCAATACATAGACAGGGGGACTGAGTGCACACTCAGCAAGTCTGTAGATGACACCAAGCTGAGTGGGGCAGCTGATTCGCTAGTGAGAAGGGATGCCATCCAGGGGGACGTGGACAAGCTCTTGAAGTGGGACTATATGAACGTCGTGAAGTTCAACAAGGTCAAGTGCAAGGACCTGCACTTGGGTCTGGGCAATCCCCAATATCAAAATAGACTGGGGAATGAATGGATTAAGAACAGCTCTGCAGAGAAGGACTTGGGAGTACGGGTGGATGAAAAATTGAACAAGAGCCAGCAATGTGCACTTTTATTCCAGAAACCAAATCATATCCTGGGCTGCATAAAAAACAGCATGACCAGCAGGTCAAGGGATGTATTCTCCCCCTCTACTCTGCTCTTGTGAGACCCCACCTGGAGTACTACATCAGCCCTGGGGCCCCCAGTACAAGAAAGACATGGACCTGTTGGAGTGGGTCCAGAGGAGGGCCACAAAAAGATCAGTGCTGGAATATCTCTCCTGTGAAGAAAGGCTGAGACAGTCGTTGTTCAGCCTGGAGAAAACAAGGCTCCGAGAAGACCTTATTGTGGCCTTTCAATACTTCAAGGGGATTTATAAGAAAAATGGAAAGAGACTTTACCAATGTGCATAGTGACAAGGGGCAATGGTTTTAAACTGAGAGAGGGTAGGTTTACATTGGACATAAGGAAGAAATTTTTTAATGGTGAGGGTGGCAAGACATTGAAATATTTTTCCCAGAGAAGCAGTTCAAAATCAATCTGGACAGCGCTTTGAGCAGTCTGATCTAGTGAAAGATGTCGCTGACCATGGCAGGAGGGGTTGGACTAGATGAACTTTAAAGATTACATCCAAACCCAAAACATGAAATATAGTGTAATAAAGATTTTTAAACTGATTCCTTACTTTTGTACGGACTTTTATCTGCTTGGAGATTCTACATCAGTGAAGAAACAAATTCCATTGTATGCAAGGAAACTCTCAATTGAGTTTATATAATGCATAATTTACACAGTAAGTACAGATATTTATGAAGGCTGACAGGATAAATATATGAACAAATGAGAATAAGAGATTATGTGTAAAAACACATCCACTGATTCATATGGAATCCAAGCAAATTAATAAATTTTAAAAAGGCTACAGAGATTTGAATTCTCATGTTTGTTCATCTTAATTGATCTAAATGTTCAGACTGACAACCAAATTGCTTCATGTCCTCTAAGCTGTGATAACTGTCATGTGTCCATTCCTAGAAAATGCAAAGTTATACAGTACTGTTTAACTCTTATTCATTGTAAGTCATCGATCAGGACAAATTCTAAACTATTTAAAAATAAATAAAAAATACCAAAACTAAAGTATTCACATAAGTATATGCACTTTAAAAAATATATTTATAGAATCTTCATGGTTGGAAAGGACCTTTGAGATCATCGAGTCCAACCATATACAGACCAAAAAAAACCCAAACAAACAACAAACAAACAACCCAAAACCTACAATCTCTGCCACTAGAGCATGCCCTGAAGTGCCACATCTAGACGTTTCTTAAGTACCTCTAGGGATGGTGACTCAACCACCTCCCTGGGCAGGCTCTTCCAGTGCCTGAACACTCTTTCACTAAAGTAATTCTTCCTAATATCTAATCTAAACCTCCCCTGCCACAACTTCAGACCATTTCTTCTGGTCCTGTCATTATTCACCTGGGAGAAGAGGCCAACACCCACCTCTCTACAACATCCTTTCAGGTAGAAGAAGGCAATGAGGTCTCCCCTCAGCTTCCTCTTCTCCAAGCTAAACATGCCCAGCTCCCTCAGCCTCTCCTCATATGACCTGGTCTCCAGACCCCTCACCAGCCTGGTAGCTCTCCTCTGGACACGCTCCAGCATTTATACTTTGACACATATCAATGAAGTTATCTAAATGAGAAGAACATGCAGTAGAGTGGTATTACTAGGCTAGACTAAAAGTGTTGCTGACAAAGACACAGTTTTCCTGTGTTAGAAATATTTAATTTTGGTTTGGGCTGTCACTTTGTTGTTTATTTTTTGAAATGTAAAAATAATCCCAATTGTCATTTAATATTTTTTTTAAATACACTATTCATATAATAGATAGAATGATAGAAATGAATGATAAAAAAACAATTTATATTAATCGTTATTTCAATATTTAATCAAAAAAAGCTATTTTTTACTTTTTAGCCATGTTTTAAAATTATTGTTCTACATTACATATAACAACTAAAAAGATTCAGACACAAGTAAGAACAATTCAATAATGCTAAATTTTTTCACAATACATTTTCATAGTTTCTTGTCTCAAACTTTTCTCGTCTCTCTTATTGAACGATAGTCCTTCACAAAAAACAAAACTAAGAAAATCTTTTTTTAGGCTAAAAAAACCCTTTCAGCTTTGGCTAGAACAAGTTTTGGCATCTGTAACCCTTGACTATATTGGGCAGATGGTAACACAACAGGAGAGTGTAGGAAGCCAAGGCTATAGTGAAATGACCAGCTTTTGCTTCATGTTACGTGATCACATCACCCTGAGACACTGTGGAGATTCCTCCATGTAAAATGGTCTCTGTGTCTGTGGTTCCTTGAATCACAAGTTGGAATTCACAGCAGACAAGAAACAAGTTTTATTAAGGGTAGCTGAATCTGGAGGACTTCAGGACTCAGAGGATTTCTCCTTCACAGCCCAGCACAGTAGAAAATACAGTCAAATTGGATGGACTTTAAGGCACAGCAGGTTACTCCATCGTAGCACAACGGATGCATATGTTTCTGTACTCCTAGGTGAAGTCAGTGGTGAGGCTGAAGATGTACTCCTGATAAACACACATATACATGCATGCACGCACAACAGTCATGGCAAATCCCACAAATAACATGGAGAATACCACCTTCACCAGCACCCATGTAAACACAGATAGCACTCACATAAACATGAATAACGGGGGCCAATGTTGGGCTTACTTTTAGGCTGTCCAGTGTTGATCACCCTCGTTTTCTTGATTCACAAACACACACACATTCATAGATCCCTCAGATGCTTTAAGTCTGTCCAATATCTATGCCCAGACCATAGTCCCCTTATGCAGTCATTATCTCTTACCATGTTAAGTTTGACAGTGGTGACACATACAAGATTGTGTCTATCCTGTAGCTAGTTTCCAAACTGTGGTCTCCTCCAGTTTCCCCAGCCCTCTGTTTCCTCCAGAGCAGCTGGACCCTTTGTAGGGGGTCACTCTCTCCAGATGCTGGTAATTGCGGCTCATATCCTACTCCCTGAATCGTCCAACTTGAAGTTTGCTAGCTGTTATGGACACACATTCAGAACAAGGAGCTCAGCCATACAGAAAAATGTTAGAAATATGATTCAGTGAGAAGACAGGACAGATTGTGTCAATCAAACATAGGGCTCTGTCAATCAGGTGTACTGATCAGAAACTGCTTACCATCAGCCTATTCCTTTTAACACTTTGCTCTCTGTTTTCCCATGGTTGTTCATCCCTGTTACACCTTAATGGATCCTTTTCCCTGCCTTTTGTCCTTACATGAGACATTCCATTTTAAGTTTTGTACAGTACCAAAATTGATTTCCTCACTGTGTTTCATGATAAATCCTATAGCCCTTTAGACAGTAATCCCCTTTAGTTTGCATGGCATTTCAAAAACACTTTCTTTCCTTGACCATTTGGTTAGCTTCACACCAGGGATAATGGTCTAATCATTGCCCTTTGATGGTTTTAGGAGTAGCTGATTCAGTTCCTAGGGTTGGTGGCCTGTCATTGTTCGTCTGATCCTAGCTGGGTCTCTGTGTTTAACTGGATTAACTTTTAGTCACAAATCCTAACATGCCGTATAGGGAGCCAAGTTACAATAAAGTGACACAAGAATTTACTTCATGTTACAGCAATACCTTACCCTGAGACACTGTGGACATGCCTTTATGTAAAATTATGTGTGGTTGCCATGTCTTCAATCACAAGTTGAAATTCACATCAGACAAGAAAAAATTGCTCTTCATAAAATGCATTTCATACTGAAAGTTAGCACAGTGAACCAAGATTGCACATTCTGTGATGATAAATCTTACCAAGGAAGACTTGTTGCAGGAATCACGTACAAGGAATCCAAATGAATCACAAGAAAAAGTCTGTGTGATTCTGTGAAAGAAGGAAGATATTGGAAGCTACTGTACTGCTATACAAGGAAATTCCTACTCAGAGTGTAGGACTATCCATTAGGTGTATTAAAATCCAGAACTGTGGGATTGGGTGTTGTGGTTTAGGCTAGATTGGCCACTGACATGAACAACAGATGCTCTCCCCGACCTCTCTCTCCAATGAGAGGACGGAGAGAGACGAAGAGATTAATGACTTTAGAAAGAACTAAGCTACTTTAATTAAAATATTAATAAAATAATAAAAAGGAAATAATGAAATAGATACAATATATACAAAACAGTATCAAGCTCCTAGGATGACGATCACATCACCAGCAGGCACTGGAGAAGTCCCAGACTGGACTCAGTGATGGACAGGAACTGGATTCCAGATCCGGATTCAGGAATGCCCAGATCAGGGTCAAAGGCAAACAGACTGAGTCTTCCTCGGACACCAGCCATTGAAGGAAGAGGCCTGACCCTTTGATCCCTCAGCTTTTATATTGAACATGAGGCAGATGGGATGGAATACCCTGTTAGTCAGTTTTTGGTCACCTGTCCTGTTCACTCCTCCCTGCAGGTGCGGCCCTTCTACACATTTCCACTTCCAACCCTCCAACAGGACAAATAAAGTTACTGACCTTGGCTGTTTTAGCAATAAGCATAACCAAGGGCGTCTCTGCATTCCATTTCTTGGTCTTTACTATAAACATAGGTCTTATGACTCTGAAAGCGAGCAGTTTCTGCACAACATGCTGTTAATTTCAGAGAATTAGAAGAGGCTTAGCTAAAACATAAAATTACCAAACAGAAAATTGGTTCTGTTTTATGTCAAACCAGGACATTGGGTAAAGTTCATTATGATTTGCAACCTTCTGCAAAGAAAGCAAGGAGCAATATATTTAACTATCTCCAGCAATATCACTATCAATATCAAACTATATCAGCAATCCACTGATCTGAGCACATAAGGCATGGCTTTTGTGAAAGGCAGAGTTGAAAGTTTACCAGTAAGTATTTTTAAAAGCTGATAAGAAAAATGTCTGTGATTCTGACAGAATTTTGTGTAGCAGGCTCTGTACTGTGGCAACTAACAATAAACTTTGAGAATTTAAAGTCAAAGATTTCTTGTGTCTACACTCCTTTTTCCTAGGAGTTTGTTAAATTATCTGACTAAGGCTGATCAAAATAAACACAAAGACTAGGGCGGATCAAAAGAACAGTGACAGCCAAGAAACCCTAGCAACCCAATCAGTGCACCTTGAATTAGAATCATAGAATCATTTAGGTTGGAAAAGACCCTTGGGATCATCGAGTCCAACCATCAACTCCACTCTACAAAGTTCTCCCTTACACCATATCCCTTAACACCACATCTAAACGAGTCTTAAACACATTCAGGGATGGTGACTCCACCACCTCCCTGGGCAGCCTATTCTAGTGCCTAACCACCATTTCTGTGAAGAATTTTTTCCTAATGTCCAGCCTAAACCTACCCTGTTGCAGCTTGAACCCATTCCCTCTTGTTCTATCGCTAATTACCTGTGAGAAGAGACCAGCACCAACCTCTCTACAATGTCCTTTCAAGTAGTTGTAGAGAGTGATGAGGTCTCCTCTCAGCCTCCTCTTCCTCAAACTAAACAGTCCCAGCTCCTTCAATCGCTCCTCGTAAGATTTATTCTGCAGGCCCTTTACCAGCTTCGTTGCCCTCCTCTGCACTCGCTCCAGCACCTCGATATCTCTCTCGTATTGAGGTGCCCAGAACTGGACACAATACTCAAGGTGTGGCCTCACCAGTGCTGAGTACAGGGGGACAATCACCTCCCTCCTTCTGCTGGTCACACTGTTTCTGATACAAGCCAGGATGCCATTGGCTTTCTTGGCCACCTGGGCACACTGCTGGCTCATGTTCAGCCGCTTGTCAATTAGAACCCCCAGGTCCTTTTCTGCCAGGCAGCTCTCCAGCCACACTGCCCCAAGCCTGTAGCGCTGCATGGGGTTGTTGTGGCCCAAGTGCAGGACCCGGCACTTGGCCTTGTTGAAGCTCATACCGTTAGCATTGGCCCATCGGTCCGATCTATCCAAGTCTCTCTGTAGAGCCTCCCTATCCTCATGTAGATCAACACTCCTGCTTAGCTTCGTGTCATCTGCAAACTTGCTGATGATACACTCTATGTCCTTATCAAGGTCATCAATAAAGATGTTAAATGGAAATGGTCCCAACACCGAGCCCTGAAGGACACCACTTGTGACCGGCCGCCAGCTGGATTTAACTCCATTGACCACCACTCTTTGGGACCGCCCATCCAGCCAGTGCTTGAGCCAGGAGATCGTATGCTCATCCAGGCCATGAGCTGCCAGTTTTTCCATGAGAATTCTGTGGGGGACAGTGTCAAATGCTTTTCGAAAGTCTAGGTAGACAATGTTCACAGCCTTTCCCTCATCCAAGAATTGGGCCACCTTAACATAGAAGGAGATCAGGTTCGTCAGGCGGGACCTGCCTTTCCTAAACCCATGTTGACTAGGCCTGATCCCCTGCTTGTCCATCATATGACTTGTAATGGCACTGAAGATGATCTGCTCCATGACCTTCCCTCCTACCGAGGTCAGACTGACAGGCCTATAGTTTCCCGGATCCTCCTTTCTGCCTTTTCTGTAGATGGGCGCTACATTCGCTACCCTCCAGTCCATTGGGACCTCCCCAGTTAGCCATGACTTCAGGTAGATCATGGAAAGCAGCTTCGCAAGCATGTCTGCCAACTCTTTCAGCACTCTTGGATGTAACCCATCCGGTCCCATAGACTTGTGCGCATCCAAGCGGTGTAGCAGGTCACTCATCACTTCCTCTTTAATTGTGACGACCTCGTCCAGCTTTCCCTCCCTGTCTCCCAGCTCATGAGGCTGGGTGCCCAGGGAACAGGTAGTTCCACTGCTGAAGACTGAGGCAAAGTAGGCATTGAGCACCTCAGCCTTTTCCTCATCCTTTGTGACTATGTTTCCCCCTGCATCCAGTAAGGGAGGGAGATTTTCCCTAATCCTCCTTTTGTTGTTAATGAATTTACAGAAACATTTGTTGTTATCCTTAACAGCTGTAGCCAGGTTGAGCTCTAGCTGCGCTTTGGCTCTCCTAATTTTCTCCCTGCATAGCTTTGTTTTATCCTTACAGTCTTCATGAGAGACCTGCCCCGTCTTCCAGAGGTCATAGACTCTCCTTTTGTTCTTGAGGTCCAGCCAAAGGTCCCTATTTAGCCAGGCCGGTCTCCTTCCCCGACTACTTGTTTTTCGGCACACAGGGACAACCTCCTCCTGTGCCTTTAAGACTTCTCTCTTGAAGTATGTCCAGTCTTCCTGGGCTCCTATATCCTTCAGGGCAGCCTCCCAAGGGATTTTGTCCAGCAGTATTCTGAACAGGTCAAAGTTTGCCCTCCGGAATTCTAAGGTGGCAGTTTTACTAACCCCTCTCCTTGTTTCTCCAAGAATCAGAAATTCGATCATCTCACGATCGCTGTGCCCTAGACGGCCACCAACCTCTATTTCCCCCACAAGTTCTTCCCTGTTCACAAGAAGCAGGTCCAGGAGGGCACCTTCCCTCGTCGACTCACTTACCAGCTGTGTGAGGAAGTTATCTTCCACACATTCCAGGAACCTCCTGGATTGTTCCCTCTCTGCTGTGTTGTACTCCCAGCAGATATCCAGGAGGTTAAAGTCCCCCACAAGAACAAAGGCAAGTTGTTCAGCATCCTCCACCGTATCATCAGTATACTTGACTTCCGAGCTCTCATAGCATTCTCTAACGTACAGGGCCACTCCACCGCCTCTCCTTTCCTGTCTGTCCCTCCTGAAGAGCTTGTAACCATCGATTGTGGCACTCCAGTCGTGTGAGGCATCCCACCACGTTTCTGTGATAGCCACCATGTTGTAGTTTTCCTGGTGCGTCACGGCTTCAAGCTCCCCCTGTTTGTTGCTCATACTGCATGCATTGGCATAGACGCACTTCAGATGTGCTAAAGACTCCAGTGACTTGTGAGTGTGGGCCCCATTTCCCACCAGACCCCTCTCAGGTGCTTCCATGATTTCTAAACATCTGTTCCTTCTCTCAAATGAAATGGCAGAGTGAGATTCCTTGCTATTCAACCATCCTTCAAGCCCTGGCATGCCTCCCTTGGGTTTATTCCTGACAGGCCCAGTTATCTCCCCTTCCCCCCTCATATCTAGTTTAAAGCTCTGTCAATGAGCCTTGCTAACTCCTACCCCAAAATTCTTTTCCCCTTCTGGGACAGGTGCATCCCACCTGCCACCAGCAGGTCAGGTGACTCATATAGCAGCCTGTGATCAAAAAACCCAAAGCCCTGCTGATAACACCAGTCCCGGAGCCATGAGTTGACCTAATGCCTTTTCCTGTTAATTTCCTCATTCATGATTGCCACTGAAGGAATAGAGGAGAACATAACTTGTGTTCCTGATCCCTTAAGCCGCTGCCCCAAGGCTCTAAAATCTCTTTTAATCGATTTTGGGCTCCTTCTACCCACTTCATCACTACCCACCTGAAATACTAAGAGGGGGTAATAGTCAGAAGAGTTTACTAGGTCCGGAAGTTTGTCCAACACATCCCTGACCCGTGCCCCAGGGAGGCAGCAGACTTCCCTGTGAAGTGGGTCTGGACGGCATATTGGCCCCTCCACCCCCCTCAGTAGAGAGTCACCCACAACAATGACCCTTCTGCTTTTCCTTTTGGAGCCAGTTGTGATGCTGGGTCCATGGCGACTTTGTTTTTCTAACATTTCTGGCCTGGGCGTATCGTCCTCCTCTCCAACAGCCAGTTCCTCCTGCAGGGCTTCATATCTGTTCTGCAAGGGTAACTGGGAAGGTGGGAGGGGCCGGGAGGGGATTCGCCTGCTTCCCCGAGCAGGGACCTGTTTCGATTCCCCCTCTTCTCTGCGATCCCCTCCTATTGCCTGGTGACGAAAGGGGAGGGGGTCCTCTGACTTGTGTGGGGCCTCACCCTGTTCCCTCTCTCTCAGGGAGCGGATCCACCAGTCACTCTCCCTCTCACATTCTCTGATACTCCTCAACCTCTCCACTTCTTCGTTCAGCTCAGCCACCAGAATGAGCAGATCATTTACCTGTTCACATCTGACACAGGTGTTGTCTCCGCTGCCCTCCATCACAAGTGCCAGGCTCCATCACTCTTTGCAGCCAGAGGCCTGGACGCCCATATGTTTGCATGGGGCCTCTGTCTGAGTGCCCACAGTTTTTTTAACAGCAGCCTTCGACCGGGTAGCAACCATGGCTGGATCTCTACACACAAGCGAGACCTTGTGACTCAACTGTCAGTTGGGGAGAGCACTGGCTGCTCTGTGGCCAGGGACTAGTCCCTGCCCTCCTGGAAGCTTCTTATAACCTGGTGGCTTGATCAACTGGGGAAGGTGCTGTCTCCACCCCCAGGCTCACTCAGCAGCCCTCCCACCAGCTGACAGCCTCAGCACAGGCCGAGGGCTTTTGCTGGCTTCTAAAAGCCCCAAAAAGAGCTTTTCGTCGGCCCTTTTCACTGCAGATCCCTTCCCCAGAGCAGTCTTACCTGCCCTGAAGCTGGTCTCCACGGCAAGCTACGCCCTCAGATGAAGAATTAGACCTTGATATGAAACCTGTCAACTTGACTCAACAAATTTTCTTGGAGGCTACACAAACTAAATGTCATTATTGCCTCAAGGGGTATAAGACCATTGTTGTTTAAGATTAAATTGACAGTGTGGAGACTAAATGCGCCTTGACACCAAAACATTTTAATCACAGACATATGCAATTTTTAAGAAGCTCACAGTTCCCCTGTCCTACTTGGGAAATGTCAGGGTTTAGAAGAAAAATTGAGGGAATCAGTGAGGTGATTCCAACTGTGTGATGCACAGTCCTTGAGTAGGGCTGGGTGTCTTTGGGGTGTCTCTTAATGCTTCTGGAATCTCTTAAATCTTTCTCTCCTGACAGCTCTCCTGGAGTCACACTAGGGACCATCAGGGCAAGGATGTGTCAGAGATCGGTTCCTGATGGGCCTCTACTGCATCACCGAGAACCTAACAACTGGCTGTCACTGTCACTGGTACTCACAATCTGCCCATCTGAGGGGTTCTTGGGAGTCTGCAAATTCCGTGATTGACAGGTTGTTTAAAGTCAATGTACTCCTCTATTCTTATAACTAGGTTACTCCCTTATCTGGTAGGGTTAGGTAAAGTTAGTATGCTAACACTACTGTCACTGAGGCCTGGCTGACATGCCATATGGCTTTACTATGAGATGCAGGGGTGGCACATAAGTGTGAGATTGCTAAAACTTATCATGGAATTTTCTAGGGATGTTTATATAATTTAATTTATATAATAAATATTTCTCTGTATCATATATTATATAGTTTAACTATATAATGCATATATTTACAGGCACAACCTATAGTATATAAATATCTATAGAATCATAGAATCATAGAATGGTTTAGGTTGGAAGAGACCTTAAAGATCATCTAGTTTCAAACGCCCTGCCATGACGGGGACACCTCCACCTAGACCAGGTTGCTCAAAGCCCCATCCAGCCTGGTCTTCATCTCTTCCAGGATGTAAATGGTTGTTTTAAGATACTTACATAATAGCTATAATACATTATGACTAGGCACTACAGTTGTGACATTCATCTCTTCATATGCAGTTTGTTGCATGTAGGCAGCTGCATGCGTATGAGGTAATGCCTATGTAATTTGTGGATCCCAATACATTCTGTAGTTATACAGGTTTCTTAGGAGTGAGCTTGAAGTGGATTTCTTATGAAAATATTACTATTAACAAAGTAGATCACTAAAAATTGTGGGGTTTGTAGCATGAGATTAGTAGATCTGATGTCACAGTGGCAGATAGTTTGCTGGCAGTGTTGTTTTATTTGTATAGTGAGAACTGACAGAACCATTTTTCTTACACTCATCTGCTCATGACAACTGCTCATGAAAACTGTTATTTCCATTATTATCCGGAGGTGACAGTGCTAGCAGTATATCCTTCTGTCCTAACTTTATCTAAGGGAATATTTTGAACATGTTTTCCTATTTTAATCAGCTGTATGTTTTTCTCTTCTGTGTGATAGGTTAACAATGGGAAATGCCCAATTTGACTCTTTTTGGTCAAATCTTATAAAAAGATATTTCGTGTTCATAACATTTCTGCTAGCAGAATTTTCTGCAGGAAAACACTGAATAGAATAGAAATACATAAAATATGTAAAATAAGTAGAACTGATGCATTCTTTAAACCTATGTAGTTTAACACAAAATTTATTTTTCCATACAAAGAATTATTATATAAGGAAAATGTATATTTTTTCTATCATTTTTAAGAAAACTCACACCAAATTTACGGTTTTTGAACCAGCTACAAAATCTTACACACTAAGATTGCTTCATCTAAATAGAGTGTAAAAGAATAATTTTATCTATATGCTAGTAATGAACGTGCTTGATATTTACAATAACATCATAGTACTAGAGCTGGGGAAGAATTCAAATAGCTTTGTGGAAAACAGGTTTTCCCATTTTAGAGCTTTTAATTTATTTTTTTCCATAATTTGGTTCTTAAAATGCTAAAAATGCTCATGCCAGCTGTGTTTTACAATTTTACTCTGAATACTTCAAACTTGAAATTTAAGTCTTCAGGTCCTCAGGACTACATCTCTAGACATGAAGATATTATGACATTAATAAAAGAAAGGTGTGGATTAAGTAGAAATTAAGCTTTGTGAAGCTATCAGAGTGAGATACAAGTAAAATGAAGTTCCTTAATGATCCTTATCTGAGTGCTCTCTGAATTATTCCTTCTAAAGACAATACCTAGATTTCTACATATTCAGAGAAGGAGATGTATACAGACATATATATATATATATAAATTATTTAATGGATTTAGTAGGAGATTACATATCCATACATTGGTACCTAAATTTAGCAGAAGGGCCCCCCTCCAAATTAATAGCATTTATCTCTATTCCATCAACTATACAAAACAGCTAATTGAGCAGGAATACTTCAATAGATATCTAAAGCATTGGCACAAATTATTTAAATTACAGACCCCATTCTGTGGAATAGAATTTGTAGCCTCCTTACATTAAACATGTGATTTGAGATTGCTGACATTCTGGAATTCGCGATGGCCAAATTATTACATAAACTGAGATAATTTAATCAATACACATGAAACACAAAATGGTCTTGGGTATCTTTCTCATAACCACTCTTCTGAAACAAGGGTTGTAAATTTTAAAGCCCACCCTGAAGTTGGGCTGAGGATCAATATAGTAGAAAATTGTTTACAGACTGATCAGTTTATCAGCTATTAGGGGAAGGATTTAGCTGCCTGAATAGGCATTGTGATTTTGAGCTGTCCTGAAGTATCTGAGAAATCTTTGCTGGTCTGGAAGACATGACAAAGGTGCTATAGAAAACCATCATGCTCCTGAAGCATCAGCTGACTGTCGGGTAAGGTGCCCAAGGGTACCTCAAACTGCATCATATATGGGAGCAGCAGAGTCAAGCCTAAAACTTTAATGTGAAATGTTTTTTTCTGATTCAACAACTGTATTTACTAAATCTACAGTGACTATAATAAGAATTTAACATTTAGTTTAGGTGTAAATACTTTAGACGCCTAACTGTAAGTGTCCGATTCCAAAGCAAATCTCATCACTGGGTTACTATTTTCTTTCAAAATAGTAAAAGCAACATTGACTTTGCCTTACAGCTTAGGAGTCAGGAGTATTGTGTACATTGTATGATTGTCTAAGGAGGCCATATATACAAAGACCTTTAGTGAGGAAATACTTTCTTTCTCATTTAAAACATTACCGTCTTGGTAGCTGACACTGTGAAGGTGGGATTCAGAGCTCAAAACCACTTCCTGTGTTTTCAATTTTCTTGATGTAGAACTTGATGAAGGAAGTGCACACAAAATACCTAAAAATATTGTGATAGTGCATGAGAAAAGTAACATAGCAGAACTGAAGTAAAGACTAAGTAATACGTAATTTTACAGTGGAACTATATTGAATTATCTTGGAAAGTTTAATATAGTAATTGTTAATTATTCCATGCTTGATTTCTCAACTTTCATGATCTTTTCATCTTGCATGTACAAAAGCTATTTATGATTTTTATTTCTAAGCAATTATATTTTTGTCAGGATGATGAAAAGTCAACTAACTGTTTCAAAATTTTTCATATAATCACTGAATCATGGAATCATAGAAGGGAAGGGACCTCAAGGATCAGCTGGTCCAAACTTTCTTGGCAAAAGCACGGTCTAGACAAGATGGCCCAGCACCCTGTCCAGCTGAATCTTAAAAGTGTCCAATGATGAGGAACCCACCACTTCCCTGGGGAGATTATTCCAATCGCTGATTGTTCTCATTGTGAAAAATTTTCCTCTTATGTCCAGTTGGAATCTCCCCAGAATTAACTTGTACGCCTCATCTTTTCCGTGTGACTCCATGTAAGAAGGGAGTCTCCATCTTCTTTGTAGCCACCCTTTAAATACTGGAATGTGGTGATAAGGCCTCCCCCTTCCTCATACGGCAGGCTTCCCGGCCCTTTGATCACCTTTGTGGCCCTTCTCTGGACCCTCTCCAGGCTGTCCACATCTTTTTTGCATAGTGGGGACTAAGACTGAACACAGTATTCCAGGTGTGGCCTGGCAAGTGCTGAGTAGAGTGAGACAATGACTTCTTTATTTCTGATGGTAATGCCCTTGTTGATGCAAGCCAGCATCCTGTTGGCTTTCTTTGCCACTGCAGCACACTGTTCACTCATATTGAGCTTGTTGTCCCCCAGGACCCTCAGGTCCCTTTCCACAGAGCTGTTCCCAGGCTGTGCTGCACTCCTGGATTTTGTTTTCCCAGGTGCAAGATCTCTACACTTGTCCTTGCTAAACTTCATAAGGTTCTTGTTAGCCCACTCTTCCAGCGTATCCAGGTCTTCCTGCAGGGTTGCTCTCCCTTCTGAAGTGCCCTCTTCCCCACTCAGTTTTGTATCATCAGCACACTTCATCAGGGTACACTTGATTCCATCATCCAGATCATTTAAGAAGATACTAAACAGCATTGGGCCCAATATCGATCGCTGACTGACCCCACTTGTGACAGGTTGTCAGTTTGAAAAGGAGCTATTTGCTACCACCTTCTGGGTGCAGCCTGTCAAACAGTTCCCCACCCACCACACAGACCACTTGTCTAGACTGTAACACATAGTTTTTCTAGGAGGAGGCTGTGGTGAACCATGTTGAAACCCTTGAAGAAATCCAGGTAGACAATGTCCACTGCTTGCCCCACATCAACTAAGCAGGTTACTTTGTTGTAGAAGGTGATCAGGTTTGTCAAGAATGATTTGCTCTTGATGAATCCATGCTGGCTTTTCCCAATCACGTGCTTCATTTGACTTGTGTTAGCCCCAATGAGGATTTGTTCCATAACATTCCCAGGGACTGAAGTAAGACTGATGGGCCTGTAATTTTCTGGTCCTTCCCTTAAGCCTTTCTTGTAGATGGTGGTGACATTAGCCCTCTTCTAGTCTTCTGGTACATCCCCTGATCTCCATGACTTCGCAAAGATTATGGAGAGTAGTCTTGCAACAGCGTCAGCCAGCTTTCTTAACACCCTTGGGTGAATAATATCAAGGCCCATCGGTTTGTAGAGGTCAAGATCCTGCAAGAGTTCACATACCAACTCAGGGCCCAACAGTGCTCCAATTCGTCCTGCTTGTTGCACAGGCTGCATGCACTGGTATACATACACTTGAGGTGGCAGCTAAGGAACATTTGTCATTGCTGTGGTTGGCCTAGTTTATTCCCCAGTCAGTTGCAGTGGCATGAGCAATTCCACTTTGGACCCTGCCCCTGTCCCCATTCTTTCAGTTTAAAGCCCACCTCACCGAGTTGGCCAGCCTGCTGCCAAAGATTCCCTTGCCTCTTCTAGACAGGTGAATCCCATCCCTCCCTAGCAGGCTAGAGTCATCAAAGAGTGTCTTGTCATAAAAGACAAACCCTCATGACGGCACCAGCCACAAACCTGTAAGTTGATTTGCATCATATGTCTGTTTCTGGCTGCACCCTTTCTTCTAACTGGTAAAATGGAAGAAAAGATAACTTGGGCTCCAGTACTTTTCACTTGCACCCCCAAGGCTTTGTAGTCTTCCTAGATTCTTCCCAGGTTCTGGCTTGCACTGTCATTCATGCCCACATGAAAGAGTAGCAATGGTTAGTAGTCTGTGCTCTTGACATGTAGTGGCACCCTCTCAGCAACATGTCGGACCTTAGCCTCTGTCTCATGTCTGGAGCCAGAGATAGGAATGCAGTCGTCTGAAACAGAGATCAGCAATTGATGAAACTAGTTACAGTTTGCAGAGGCTGAAGCTTTCCTTCATTTAAAAGATATACATTTTTCCTCCTTTAAACATAAGCATCCTGATATATAGGAACAGACTATATGAAATGTAAAGACAGAGAGGGAATATGAAATAATGAGGGAATGACTAGGGAATATAAGTTATGAGCTAAAGACAGAAAAAGGAGAAGGAATGCATCATGATGCTTTAGAAAAACAAGAAAGGCTGTCGTTAAAAGAGGATGGATCCTGAAGGCTGATATAATTTGACATTAGACAAATAGTCTGTTCATATTGAATTACAGTGAACATTGAGCATGAGCCAACTTAATTTTTTGCCCAGGAGAATAAATGTTTGTAGGAGAAGAGTACACACAGAATTAGGGTTCCTAATGACTAATGAGCTTGAGGCTGCTCTAACCCTATTCATTTGAGGGATTCTGACTTTACTGTACTTCAGTTTTGAGTTCTGTAATATTACAAAACCAAATTCATTGTTCTTATGAAAATGTCAGGTTTCTCTACCCTTTCTTCAGTTTAAAAAGGGAGTTTGGAAAAGAAACCACAAACAAAACAAAAAATGAGACTGAGACTGAACAAAAAGTCTGAGCACATGAATAGAACATTCCCTATCTGAGTAATAGAAGAAGAGTAAAGGGAATAAAAATGTCTGAATCATTTATTGTCTTTTCTAAACATAAAAGCTAAAAGGTTAAAGCTATGCTTACTACCCTTGTTGAACAATTTTTTCTGCCTATTGTAATCTATTGTCCATGACCATCGTTCTTATTTGTTTCTAGGAAATTCCTTCTGCATGTGGTTAGTTTGAAATGTTGTGTCCTACTCTTGCAGATAAAGTTCACATAGCTAATGCATGAAGTAAGGTTTATGCCTCACTTAATTGCTGAATGTTCTAGTTGCTAGAACATGAAGGTGGGATTGATCCGTGCAATAATTACAAATAATTACTCCCTAGTTTTTAAGGCTAATGAGACCAAGTTTTTTCCCTAAGAATATATGTACTTAAAATTATGCTGCAGTTCCCTGCTCTCCTTAATATGGCATAACTGAAAACTCCTCTTCAGTCTTCCCTTCTTTTGCTTTAATTTTTCTGACTATAGCATTTCTCCTGCAGCTAGGGAATTTGTTTCAAAAATTAACCCGATAACAAATAAAATTAAATTAAATTAAAAAGTCAGTTCTCAGATGCCATGTATTTACAGATCTATTTTGTGAAACAGCTGCACGAATGATAGCAATGGCAGAAGGGAGGTAGCAGGTTAAGAGGAACTTCCATTTACCTGCATATTTGATCCAGATTCATACAAATAGGAATCAGTAGCTAAATGTTTATCTGCTTTAATGGCAGCCCATATATTTAGTTTTCAAAATGGTTTTTCAATAAAATTTTAGGCTCCCATTTTTTAAAATTTAATTTGAATTTATCATAATCGTTGAATACTCCTATGAAATGTGGAAGTATGATACCATTTTTGACTGGTATAAGACTTCTACATGAGAAATGACTGCATAAAGATGACATAGTCTGACCTGAAAATAAAACTAAATAACATAAAACCCATGGTGAAAACTATAGTGAATACCACTTCCATGACAAGTTAGGAAATAATGGGATGTGGTCAAGAAGAGCTGATAGCATGTTTTTCTCAATGTATATTTCTGGATATTGGCCCAGCTTTTTTATTTATTTATACATATTACATCAAGAGAACCAAACTGAGATACAGAAAGGATACAGCTTCAAACAAACAAACAAAAAAAAAATAGAGATTATATTTCAAGAATATATAAATAATTCAGTTCATTTAGAGATTAAAAAAAAAAATCAGAAAATGAAAAAAGTTTTTAGAAAATTATTTATAATGCAATGGGAGTTAGGGCAGAAATTTCAAAATACAGTAAAACAAGGATTTGCATTTAACTAATAAAAATAATAACTATTGACTATAAGTCAAAACCATAACTATATGGCTATAATAAAAGAACTAAACCATAAAATAATTAAAACATTTGATGACATTAATTTTGAATAGATTTTAGGTTTGATAAACTGATTTCTCTCTGTGTTGCATGAATGGTTTTCTCAAAATACCTGTGACCACAGGAACAAATTCAATTTTGTGTATATAAACAGTCTTTTTCATCTTCAATGGAAATAAGGTTTTGAATGAGCACTTCTGAGAAATTCAAGAAGATCAAAACTGCCTAGTCTCTTGTGAGCCTTTGTGTCCTCAAACACTGTAATTTTTTGGCAGAAATGTACTTTGCACATGGTGCTGTTGCAACTTAAGTTGAAAAGCACTGCCATCTCAGGAGACCTGGAAAAATC
This sequence comes from Chroicocephalus ridibundus, assembly GCF_963924245.1. Lineage (NCBI taxonomy): Eukaryota > Metazoa > Chordata > Aves > Charadriiformes > Laridae > Chroicocephalus > Chroicocephalus ridibundus. Next base: position 55,906,381 of record NC_086284.1, read on the forward strand.
TTGAAAGTAAATCTCAGATTACTTTAAGCAGAAAGATGCCCAGCTCAGCTACATTCTCTGAGAGATTCAATGAAGTATGCACACCCAATCATACTAAATCATTGAATTTCAAATAAACAATTGAGCAGGAAGTTCTCTGTAGGTATAGAAATTTTTCTTAATGCATAGTGGAGTGAAATGTATTATACATATTTTGAAAAAATAGCTTAGTGTTTACTACACAAGGAGATAAACTACTGTTTATCTATGCAAGGAGAATAACTACTGATTTCTAAATGCTTCTCAGTGTGATGGCTCAGACCAGCAACTTCTACTTACTGAGGGGATTTTCCCGAAAATCATTTATCAGGAGGGGATCCTGGAACCTTGCTCTCCATTTTCCAAATATGTGTGCCAACCATTAAGCTGTATAAAAACATGGAATATTTCTGAAGGGAGAGAGACATGGTAAATGAGCAAATGTATAAGCAAAAGAACACATTTAGACAAGAAATATCACTTTTGTGAATCCTATTCTGACTGCCAGAATTTTAATTATTAGGCACTGGTCAGTGTAGTCAGTGTAACATCTTACAAATTAAGATGACAATCCATTTTCTGCAGTTTAACAAGGAACCCAAGAGCCACTTCAGTTTAGTGAAATGTTGGCCTTACAGTCATCACTATAAATCTCTAAGCTTGAATTGCTCCATATCTTCCATTATTCTTTTGGCCTTTGCCTATCAAGCCATCTACCATGACTGTGATGTACAATCTTTGTGATATAAAAGGATGCGCTAGCATCTTTCTGACAAAAGTATCCTTTCCGAGTCTGTCAAGTTTGCAATATTCTGTTTGTTTCTGGTGCTTCTGTAAACACATAGTCTTTCATCTTTCATAAACCAGCAACTGTTTCCATAGAAACTAATGAGTCTAATACTGTACTTAAAATGTTTCACATACTGAGGGAGTCTTAGTAGCTTTAATATTGGCCACACTAGTTCACAGCCTAAGAGAAATCTACACATAATAATATAAAAATAGGCAATTGTTCTAATTTGGCAGGGATAAATGAAAAAAAGAACAGTCAAAAGTGGCAAAAAATGTGAGATTTACAGTTAATACTCTTGTTAATTACTTAAAAATATTTAATTTTGTAACTTTTTTTGACTATATCTTCACTGGTTTACTTTGGAGCAATTTTTTTCTGAAGTTAATAGACTTATTGATCTGGATGAGATAGGAAGCTGGTACTTCAGACTAACTATCTAATTACATATTTTTAAATAAAAATGTTATTTTCAAGAGGACTAAAAATACCTTGAATTCCTTATGAGTACTGTTTTTTACATACTCCAGGGCAAAATTATAGAAGTTACAGATTATTATAACGATCAATTTAAAATCAAATCAAAGTTATAATAATATATATAGTTAATTAAATTAATAGGAATTTATATCCAGTATTTATAATAGGAATAGATAACATATTATTTATTTTTATGCATAATTTTGTAAGAATGTATTTTTTGTACTTTTGCTTGCATATGATAATTGCATTTTTCTTCTTCCACAAACCTAGCTGAACTTACAGAAATGTTTCCACGTCAGCTTTCATTAGCATACTTAAGCTAATCAGATGTGAATAAATCTGTAATAAATGTGCAGATACCTTAGCCTAATGCTTAGAGGAAACAGTTTTATTTCCAACCTCTTCCATCATTAAGAAAGTTTAATTTACAGTAGAGCTTTAAATAAACCAAGTTATGTGTGTATATATATATTTATAAACTTAAAGGAGTATAATTAATATTATTAGAGTGTAATTTTTCATAGTTAGGTTTCATTGTTGAGTTCACTTAAGAAGTTCTCATCTAATGCTACTGGAGGGAGAGAGCATTTAAAAAAGATGCTGCTAAGCAGCATGAAAATCATTCTTTTGTTGATAGTCAAGACACCTCATTTTTAACTGAAAACTATTTTTTTTGTGCTACTCATCTTATGCAAAAAATGAACAGGAAAATTATGTTTAATGTCTTCAAGTCTCTCCCCCATTTGCCTTTTTCAGGCAAGTATGTGCTATACTTTGTAACAGCCCAAATTTACCTACTGCTGACATTTTTATGGAAACCTGTACTTCAGTCAGGCTTACAGTACTGCAGGACAGATAGGTTTAAGGGCTGTAGCTAGCCTCTGAACTGCCCATAGTGTCTGTTCCTGACTTAGGTCAGGAATTTACCTGACCGAAGTCTTATCACAGACTTAGGTGAAGTAGGTTGGCTCTGAGTTCTGGCTGAAATGCTTGTATGATCCTGGATGATAAACTGGCATGTGAACTGGAGGTAATTCCTGATCCGTGTCTCATAAGGTACAGAAAAGATATACCCAAATGTAGCCATTCAAACCCAGTTTTGTCCCATCAACATTCAGCCCTCTGGCTGACGTGCCTATATTAACGCCATTATCTCTCTATACTCCCTCGATAGGTGAAGCAGGGCCCTTGCCATATGTGTCTTAGGTCAGCTGATCCAGATGTTTAACAATCTGAAAACAATTACAGGGAGAATTAAAGCATCTGCGTTCTTAATTTGGACATATCAGGGTAGAAAAAAAGTATCATAGTTCTAATGAATGACAGATAGCCAATTTTTTTGTGTGTTGCCAATACTAAAATGTATCTTAAATTAATTTCATACTTTTTGTTGGACTTTTTCTTATTTATTATCTGTTTGATTCTTAAAATAGCAATAAATTAAAACCGCAACACCATCACATTTAAAACCAACACTTCAAGAAGGTAAATTTCTTTAAAGGTAATATTGAATTACAACAGATTTATATTTCATTTGTGTATGAACACTCGGTTATATATCTTTCAGATTATTTTTTTTTAAAGTTTCCTAGCAAAATATAGAAGAGGATTAACAAACATTAAAATATCTACTAAAACCTTCAGTTTAGCTTTCAGTGATCACAGTTCAAAAAAACACGCATGCAATTATAAGAGAAATATTTAATTTTTGTTACACTGAAACGTAGCAAAATTTCAGTAATAATAAGACAACAATAACAATAGTAATATAAAAGACCTTCTCATTATAGTAATAGAATATTGCAAATCATTTAATCCACAGGAGAAAGAAATCAAGCAAGAGGAAATTATCTTGACAGAAAAAAAAATCCAAGAGAAAGTAAAGAAATTTGCTCACTACTCTTTTTTCCTACCTTTTATTCATTTATTTATTTTCTATCACTTATTATTACAATAAGGTATGGACGCTAAAAAAGGTTTCTTTTCATCCACTTATTCAAATTTTTCAACTTTGTTTCTTTCACTTAACGGAAAATACAAAATTTGACACCTATGAAATTGATGTGACTGACTTATAAGGACAAAAATTGACGTATCTATGTTTTGGAATTTGGTTTTGCAATGGGTCAAGTCTTTGCAAAAACTTTTTGAGTTTTTGATAAACTCAAGTCACATTTAAAACAAATATTGCATTTTTCTGTTTTATAATTTACTTAACTTTCTGGAAAGAGTCATTATTCTGTATTTAATCTTTTGCTTATTCTTTAAAAATAAACCAAGTTCTTATTTTCCCCTTTTGAGACCAAAGGGGACTGTTATAGCTGAAGAACACCTAAAGAAAGCTTTTTTTTGGTAACAAGTCTAAGGCCCTTTCCATTTTCTGTAATAGCTTTCTCTAAGTGAAGTGGCTTATTAGTATTTACATTAAAAGTTGTGTTTCGGTTGCCAAAACTACTCCCACAATAATATTCTTTCTGCTCAGTTAAAATTTTTGCTTCATTCAGAAATAATTTCTGACCTAAGGAAAAAAAAATATTTTTGAATCTTTCTGCTCTCAAATCAGGAAGAAAAAATCCCTCTATAAAATAATTTATATATTCTGTAATATATATAGGTGTATATAACTGAATATATAGGGATGACCCTCAGGAAAACCAAAAGGACTTTTAAGGATTTTGGTTTCCTTATCTTTTTTCCTCTTTTCTTATCTCTGCTTGGAATGTCTAAAGTCTGAGTGCTGTCTAGCTGAATCACATTCTCTAACAGCCTGGTTTGTAGTAATAGTGGTGTGAGGGCAAGGTTAAGTTCATAAATTTTGGGGTTTCACGCTAAACTTTAAGTCAAAAATGCAAAAAAGTGCTATTGAGTAGGACGTGATGGAGATGCACAAAAATTGTTTTCTGTTTCCCCTCTTGCATCTTAGATATGAGTAATATGAATAAATACAAACAAAAACATTTGACCTTCCAAAATCTGTAATTTATATACACCTAAGAATGAGTGATCACAAACAGAAAATAGCTGACATTTCTCCTATCTTAACTCTTCACTTTTAATACCGAATAACCTCATTTAGAGCCTAGACCAAAAAGATTTTTATGGAGAAAATGGTGGATTTGTGAGATTTGGTAATTTTTTGTTTGTTTCTTTGTTTCTTTCTTTCTTCCTTCCTTTCTTTCTTTTAAAACAGTGTATAATATGCATAGACATACCTACTAATAGTTTTTGAGCTGGAAAAAGTTTGATCTTTGGAGAAAAAGTGGGGTTTTTTAGGACTCCCCTGTTCTGTAGTTCCCTGCCAGAGCTACAAGAAGTGTAAGTTACTAAATAGGATGTATTTCACTTATTTCACTTTCCTGTTATAGGTAAGAACTGAAAAACAGACACCGGAAAGAGAAAACACTAAGTTCAGACACACTGTATAATAATTTTTATCTTTATGTTGAAGAAAGAAAGAAGAGAACAAAGCTTCAGTCTTTGTATAGCCTTAAAGACTAATTAGAAACACAGGAGAAGCGTTAGAAAATTAGATTGGTTATTAACTGGCACTTCATTATATGTACATAAATACACATACACAAGCAAACATGGGACCTACAGAAAATCGGGACATTCTACCAAGTTTGTGTAAATAATATTTTACTGCTTAGAAAGGATAAGACATATTTAAGAGGGGAGGAAGTGAAATAAAGAAAGAAAGAGGTGAAAGACGGATGTCTAACTACTTTATCTATCTAGATATTGCTCATGCATGTAAAAGACTGGGCAATGGAAGAATCTATTCTGTAGTGTAAGTTTCAAACCAAACAAAATTAGAATATCACTAGACCGTTATGCTTCATTAGGTAGGAAATGGAAAAGCTCCCCTGCCAACTTCATTATCTTATTTATTTATGGCATTAAGAGTCACAGAAAATACTATTATAATCATGTTACAAAAACCACCTATACTTTCTAAGGCACCAACAAAGGAGACACTGACTCAGCTCTGCATCTATACATCCAAACACGAGTTCTACTGTTCAGACATAAGCAAGGTGCTGAAGTTTCCTTACACAGTCAATGGTGCTCTAATCAGCATAAACAAGGCAAAGCATGTTCTAAAACACATTAAAGGTGCATCATGTTGGGTACAGGAAGATTTATTGGTTTGGGCTATTTTAAGTCAGCAAATGGTTGTTTTCTATTGTTCTGAAGGGCAAAGATTTATTATGATTTAGGTTATTCATTGTATATTTGCCTTTAATTGATTTTTCACTCTTTGAATTGATGAGATTTTTATCATCTCTTTGTAACGTGGCATTCAACCCTCAAAGGCTGGGGTATGGAACAGTTGTGCTCCATTTTAGTCTAAATTGATGCTTAGTTAACAGAATAGGGCTCTAGACTCCACTGACTGTGCTGATTAGAGCACCATTGACTGTGTAAGGAAACTTCAGCACCTTGCCTATGCCTGAACAGTAGAACTTGCATTTGGATGTATAGATGCAGAGCTCTGCCTTGTAGAAATATCAGTAAATTGGGATAGCTGTGTAAGAGAACATACATAAAAAAGTTATATACATGAAATATCTCTGTTTGGCATGAAATAACTGAATGACTTGAAAATGTCTCTGTAATATTTAAAAAAGGCCAGCTGAGAAATCATTCTGAGGTTACAGAAATATAAAAGACATATCATTAAATTAATAGAAATTTCATTTTGTGACATAATAGCAATTATCTCCATCCCTTATGGTTTCCTATTCTTAAGTCTCCAATTCTTTTGTTCTCTGAATACTTTGTTGCTTTGCTTCATATTTATCAAGGATAACCATGGCCATGGAGATGCACAGTGGCTATTTAGTAACTAGTTTTTTTCTTGCAAACTTACACATCAATAACTTGTTCCTTGGCTTACATACAAATAAAAGGAGAGCTAAGAATTACTCAAAAGAGAACACCGTAGATTTTCTCAGTGTTAAATAAAATTTGGAAGTGTGGTAAGAAACTTTTTATATACCACAAACTCTTTTAATAGCCTGTACATAAAATAAGGTTATAGTAAATAAATAAATTTAAAGTAGCAATCAAACACACAGGAATAAAGTTTAGGGGTTCAAAGATGAGATACAACTCGGCTACAAATATGAGGAACATAAAATCAACAGATAAATATAATTAAGAAAAAAATAAAAGAAACCACAGGTACCTTAATTAACCAGGAAGTATAAAAAAAATATAGGTGATACAGGAAAGATCATTGAACTAGCTATTATGTTCTGATCTCTAGAACATAATAGCTGAGTTGTGACTGAACAGTAGGATAGCAGCATAGACCTGAATACAGTAGGAAGAAGACAGAGAATAACTACATAGATTAGACTGTAAGATGCCTTGGTGAAATTCCAGTATGTAAAGACCTAACTAAAATAAGCTTTGATCCACCAATGAAAATTGTTCAGCTCTTGTTGATGTTACAGGTTTAGAAGGAGAATCATTGGACCTATATGTAAAAGTGAGAAAAAGGGGTCTCTGGAATTAATTAATAACCAGTTACTTTAGCTTCAACACTGCAGAAAATTAGAAAAAGCCTCTGAATATTCACTTAAATATCTAAACTTAAAAAACCTATACAGAGAGAAGAAAAACAGAGTTGTCGGTAGTCATCAAGTAGGGATTTATCAAGAACTGACAGTATCAAACTAATGTAATTTAGTCCTTTAATAGAAAACATGGCAGAGCTCATAAAAGAAATAATAGCACTGATTCACTTTGACTGTAGTGGAACCTTACTTCCAAATGACATTTTTATAGAAATCCCTGATGAAGTAGATGAAATAACAAAAAGGTGGGTGTATAATCAAGTGAACAACTTTACTTGAAGTGTAGTTATGCTATCAGACTGCTTTTCTAGTGGGGATTCACTGGGACCTATAGTGGCACTTGTTCTGTTCAATATTTTCATTTGTAGTTTGCATAGAATTAGAGAGCACACTTAAAAATTTCTAAATGACATGAAGCAGTAAGCAGCGCAAGCACTCTGGTGCGTAGTTTTAGAATTCAAAGTTATCTTAGTAACATGGAGAAATGGAGATGGTCTGAAAATCACCAAAATGGAGATGGTCTGAAATCAATCAGATGAAATCTAAAGAGGACTGGACTAGACTAGACTAGAATATTTCAGTTGGAAAGGACGTACAGCAATTATCTAGTCCAACTGCTTGACCATTTCAGGGCTGACCAAAAGTTAAGACATATTACGAATGGCATTGTCCAAATATCTCTTAAACACTGACAGGCTTGGGGCATTGACCCAAGGCTCTAGGAAGCCTATTCCAGCGTTTGACCACCCTCTCGGTAAAGAAATGCTTCCTAGCATCTAGTCTGAAACTCCCCTGGTGCAGCTTTGAACCTTTCCCACATGTCCTGTCAGGGGATTCCGGGGAGAAGAGACCAGCACCTCCCTCTCCGGTTCCTCTCCTCAGGAAGCTGTAGAGAGTTCTGAATACTTACAGGTATATAAACTTAATATTTATTTTAATAGTTGTATAAGAAAAGAGAAACATTTTGTATTGACAGATAACATTTTTCATTCCTTTCTGACAAACATTCAGTTCCTACAGTCCCCATGCTACAATAGTTTCCCATGGCAGAACAGATAGCAATGTTCAAGAAAAAGTAATAAAAACGGTCTTCAGAGATCCTTCTTCTAAAAAAAAAAAAAGCATCTCAATCTTTCATGAATGTTAGCCCTATGTTTTCAGTTTTGCTATACATAAAATCCTTCTATTGAAAAAAAAAAAGGACAAGTTCGCTACATTAGTAGAAACTTTGTCCAGGTTAATAGTCTAGTTATTCATATTTTTACTGCACAAAATGTGATACTTCTGCTTATTAACAGAAGTCCAAGAACTCAACCACCTCCTTATCCACAATTCTTCATTATCTCAGTCCTTGGCTGTCTTCAGGAAATCTCCAACTAACTCTCCAGAACAAATCTGCTTTAGAGTTACTTCTTAATGGAATAGATGCAAGGAAAAAGGGCCATTTACCCTCAGGGTCAGATGTTGGTTCAAGGTCTAAGCATTATAGACATAGCTTAGCAAAATATTTTAGTATTTTACAATCCATTGTATTTTTTCTTTTGTAAAATGTCTTTATCTCAAGCCATGAGTTATCTTACTTTTACCTTTCCAATTCTCTCCCCCATCCCACAGGAGAGGGAGTGAGCAAGTGACTGTGTGGGGCTTAGTTGCTGGCTGGTGTTAAACCACAAAACCTCTTTTTTATTAGGTCACCAGAAAATAATTTCAGTGATCCAAAAGTCTTCCAATCTTAGTGAGCAGGAGGTCAGAGAAATAGAGGTTCCCACACAGACAGGAAGCAGAAATCTAAACAATATCCTCTGGAGGCACAGAGGAGCTGCAGCCCTTTTCCACTAAATACATAAAGTTTAGACAGTTTGGATCATTCTTCTGAAGGGGAGTACTTAACTTTTTGGCTTTTTACAAGATCTATTTAGAAATCTAAATCTTGTCAAGTGACACTTACTATAGAAACATAGAGATGCAATAAAGGCTGACATCCTTTGAATAGAATTGTAGGAAGTAAAGACAAGGTGTTAAAAAATGTAGAGTAAGCTAACCAAGTAACTGATATGAATTTGACTTGGAACGTAATGGGGAAACACTGAAATGTTTCAAACGTTACAGGGAGGGAGGTGGGTAGAATGACAGATAAGAGAAATTATTTTGGCAGCAGCTTTTTGGACTGCAAAGATCTGGGAGAATATTTAAAGAAAGAAAAAAGATTTAAAAATATATGGAGATGTTTTTGAATAAATGTAAGAATACATATTATAAAATGAAGATATATCTATAATCAGAAAAAAGTACAATGATGTTTAGACTGCTGTTGTACAGATCATTCCCTCTATTGCTGACCAACATTGCCTTATTCTTTCTGAGTATTTCCTTGTCTATGAGTGCATCTGTTAGCTTCTGTTCTATATTGAACTTGTAAATGTCATGAGGCAGTGATCATCCATCTGTTTTTTGTTTGCATGGCTGTTTTCACTGCAAGATCCTGATACAAGATTGGGCTTTTTTAGTGTTGTAGTAATACTCATACTAACAGATTTGTCAAGAACAAATCAAGCCAAAAAAAATTAAATTCTTTCTTCCAGTACACATAACAGGTTCAATTAAATAATTTAATGAATAATTTAGATAATAAGATAATATAAATAATATAAAATCAATTGGTGACTCAGAGCTGGAAATGGTTGCAGTTTCTGAGGACAAAACTAAAATTTAAATCATCTTGAAAAATTGGAAGAATAGTTTAAAATCAGTAAGATTAAATTCAGTGAAGACAAGGGCAAAATACTATATTCAAGCATGAAAGATCAAAGGCATAATTAGAAAATGGGAATTAACTGGAGGAAATGCTTAAGGAATATGATAGGTGATAAAATGAATCAACAGTGTGATCCTGTTGCACAGAAGTCAAATCTCCTTATTATTTATATTAAAAAAGAATATGTAAGGCAGATGACAGTTAAACATTCGGTTGAAATTTTAGTTTCAATTTTTAAAGAAATCCTGGATAACATGATTGTATTTATTGAAAGTGGTGTTTTAAAGGTGTGATTAAAGGAAGTCTTAAAACTTTTCTTTTGACTGTGATTATTTATTTTGTATCGGAATGGATAAGACAAGAAATAATGTGTGTAATTATCAGGGAATTGGAAATTAAACAGTTAGAAAACCTTCTAAGTATAAGAATTTTTGTATGTTAATACTTCGAATAGCTATTGCAGCTGTATTTAAGGGGAGGGTAACGAATACCCATCAAGACACTTGAAGTATACTTTATATCCTTCAGAAATGGAAGAAACCCCAAACACTTGGAACATTTGCAAAGTTGTTTGGCTTTGTTTGGAGTATTCCTGTTTGTTTGTTTTTTTCTTTTATAACTGAATGTTTGTATTTGGAATTAAGAACAAAATAAAACAAAAAAAAGCTTTTTAATATGAATATTTTTGAATTTTGAATATGAAAACCTTGAATATGAATACTTTTTAAACGATTACTTATAATAACAAGTAGAGAACTTCTTTAGAAAACTATGAGATCATATTCCACTACTAAATGTGGCACATGGTTCAGGAAGCTCCTGGCCTCCAAAAGTGTAGTGATTGGAAGAATATTCTAAGACACTACAGATATATGTTTGTTATGTTCACGTAGCATCTATTACTGTTCACTGTTAAAAACAGGGCATTGAAACACATTGACCTCTGATCTGATTGGATCTATTGTTTTTATGTTGTAGACGTGCTAAAGAAAGTGTTGCCTGTTCGTTTTGTTTTTTGTTTTTTTTCCCCCTCACACACTGATATTTCTGATATTCCCTATTTTCTTTTGTCATTTTCAGAACACAAAAGAAACGGAAATACATAAAGGTCTCAATAAAAACATTAATGGATTTCAGAAAGATGTTCTACCATAGCAGAGCTGAATCACTGTGTGAAAAGCAGCAACTACACCACCAGCAAAATTAGGAGATTTAACATCCCACAGTGTTCATAGAATAATAGAATGGTTCGGATTAGAAAGGACCAACCCCCCTGCCATGGGCAGGGTCACCTCCCACTAGACCAGGTTGCTCAAAGCCCCGTCTAGCCTGGTCTTGCATATTGTAAAATAGAAATTGCAACCCACCCACTATGACCATCCATCTTTAACAGAAAAATAGTAGATGTTATGTCACTGGGTGGTGTGCTTCTATTCTTGAAGCTATTTTACCCCTGAAATAACACTACCAGAAGAAATTTTACATTAAATTTAAGCCATTGGTTAGGTAAAAAACCCTGAATTTCTACCAAGAATTCCCTCGTAAAACTAGTTATTTAAATTTCAGTTGAAAATGCTTTCAGAAACTATCTTGTCCAAAACATGGAACATAGAACAAGTAAATGGATTGCACTGATGGTTTACAGAACTTCTTTTCTTGTTCAAAATAAAAACTGAATAAATAAAGCCAGAAGAGATTATGATACTATTTTTCTGACTATTTTCAGCCTTACTCTTGCTCTCATTTTGCCAACTATCTCTTGCTCCTACATTTTATATGCAGTAGTTCAGCAAAACTGTATGCTAAGTAAAATGATTTACTGGAATATATTGCCAGTTTGCTTCTGTGCAGTTGTCTGCAGACTGCAAACAAGCTTTGTAGTTAGATTAAACTGTTGGTGAACGACATCCACCTGTTGTAATTCATGAAGTTTTAAGAAAATTAAAGCACAATACAGAGAATATGTATAAGTAAATGCAGTTAGCTATCCTTTCTTTGCTTTAGTTGAGAAATTTGCTGTAGAAATGCCCTGTTTCCACACAGGACATATTATATGTAAATAAAATATAATAAATATATATTAAGGTGCAAACATGCACAAGACTAACTTCATCACCCTTTGCCATTAGGTTATTGAATGGCCATTGCCTGGATGCTTTGATTTTAAAGTACTGTCGTGGTTTAGCCTCAGATGGCAACAAAGAACCACGTGCCGCTCGCACGTGCCTTCCTAATACAGGAAGGATCGTAAGAAAAGGCAAGACTCTTGGGTTGGGACAAAGGCAGTTTAACAGAACAGCAAAGGGAACAGGCAAACAACAACAACAACACGGGTAGGGGAATCTACAAACGCGATTACGGAACCGCCGCTCCCCGCCGCTCGCCGACCGGCCGGCCCCGGGACGCCCCAGCCCGCTTTTAAGCAGCAACTTCCTGCCCCCTCCCCCGGCAGCTCAGGGTGGGCGTGGCTCACATGGCATGGAATACCAGGGAAAATTAACCCTATCCCCACCGGAACCAGGACATTATCCACCCCTTATTCCATACCATCTATGCCATGCCCAGCAGGTTCCAATGAATTGCCACCACTTTCCCCTGTTATATATATATATATATATACACACATATAATGCCCTTAGTTTATGGGTCATCCCTCCAAAGTGTCCGTCGAGTTCTTTTAATCCACGGCTTTGGGCTTCATCTGTTAGAACAGTCTCTCAGGGCAGGTGAGATGCTGGGTGGTGCTGGTCTGTTGCATGCTGTATTTTTCGGAGCTTGTGACTGGTGCACCTGGTGTGGCTCATGCACGCGGTCCGTGGGCTGAAGATGTAGATCTTGAGGAAACTGCTGGGCGCCAGCTGCTGAGATCAGTTCTTATCCCATCATCCCTGTGCCTTACTTGTAGTACAACTGATAGTAATTATAGCAATGAGGACATACAGTGACAGTGTTACTTATCAATTAACAGCACACAATCTGATTCATTGGCTATTCTCGCCCAAAATCAGATCCCCATGAGGTACACATTGGACTTCCCCATCCTGCCGCATCACCCACCAAGTGCACCCAGGTCCTTGGGCAAAAGCAATCCCACGGATGGGTTTGCCTTTGCCTGAGGCAGGACTAACCCAGACTGTCTTCCCTAGCATATTCTTCATGTGCACTACGGGGACTTTATCCCCTTCTACGGTACGTGGAAGTTTTGATTGGGCAGGGCCAGCCCGATTGTTAGATCCCCTGGTGTTAACTAGCCAGGTAGCTTTTGCTAAATGTGTATCCCAGTGTTTGAAAGTCCCACCACCCATTGCTCTCAGTGTAGTTTTTAACAGTCCATTGTATCGTTCTATCTTCCCAGAGGCTGGTGCGTGATAGGGGATGTGATACACCCACTCGATACCATGCTCTTTGGCCCAGGTGTCTATGAGGCTGTTTCGGAAATGAGTCCCGTTGTCCGACTCAATTCTCTCTGGGGTACCATGTCGCCACAGGACTTGCTTTTCAAGGCCCAGGATAGTGTTCCGGGCAGTGGCATGGGGCACAGGGTATGTTTCCAGCCATCCAGTGGTTGCTTCCACCATTGTGAGCACATAGCGCTTGCCTTGACGGGTTTGTGGCAGTGTGATATAATCAATCTGCCAGGCCTCCCCATGTTTGTATTTCAGCCATCGCCCTCCATACCAAAGAGGCTTCAAACGCTTGGCTTGTTTGATCGCAGCGCATGTCTCACATTCATGGATGACCTGTGCAATAGCGTCCATGGTCAAGTCCACCCCTCGGTCACGAGCCCATCTATATGTCGCATCTCTCCCTTGATGGCCTGAGGAGTCATGGGCCCACCGAGCTATGAATAGTTCACCCTTACGTTGCCAGTCCAGATCCACCTGAGCCACTTCAATCCTGGCGGCCCGATCCACCTGCTGGTTGTTCTGATGTTCCTCCGTGGCCCGATTCTTCGGTACGTGGGCATCTACATGGCGTACTTTCACAACCAGATTCTCTATCCGGGCAGCAATATCTTGCCATAGGTCAGCAGCCCAGATGGGTTTGCCTCTGCGCTGCCAGTTGCCCTGCTTCCACTGCTGTAACCACCCCCACAGAGCATTTGCCACCATCCATGAGTCAGTGTAGAGATAAAGTACTGGCCATTTTTCTCGCTCAGCAATGTCCAAAGCCAGCTGAATAGCCTTCACCTCTGCAAACTGGCTCGATTCACCCTGTCCCTCACTGGCTTCTGCAACCCGTCGTGTAGGACTCCACACAGCAGCCTTCCACTTTCGATGCTTTCCCACAATACGGCAGGACCCATCAGTGAAGAGGGCATATTTCTTCTCATTTTCTGGCAGTTTATTATATGGTGGGGCCTCTTGTGCACGCGTCACCTCCTCCTCTGGTGACATTCCGAAATCCTTGCCTTCTGGCCAGTCCATGATCACTTCCAGAATTCCTGGGCGACTGGGGTTTCCCATTCGAGTTCGCTGTGTGATCAGTGCAATCCACTTACTCCATGTAGCATCGGTTGCATGATGTGTGGTGGGGACCCTTTCTTTGAACATCCAACCCAGCACCGGCAGTCGAGGTGCTAAGAGGAGCTGTGCTTCTGTACCAACTACTTCCGAAGCAGCTCGAACCCCTTCATATGCTGCCAATATCTCTTTTTCTGTTGGAGTGTAGCGGGCTTCGGATCCTCTGTATCCACGACTCCAAAACCCTAGGGGTCGACCTCGAGTCTCCCCTGGTGCTTTCTGCCAGAGGCTCCAGGTAGGGCCGTTCTCCCCGGCTGCGGTATAGAGCACGTTTTTAACATCTTGTCCTGCCCGGACTGGCCCCAGGGCCACTGCATGGACTATTTCCTGTTTGATTTGTTCAAAAGCTTGTCGTTGCTCAGGACCCCATTTAAAATCATTCTTCTTCCGGGTTACTTGATACAGAGGGCTTACAATTTGACTGTAATCTGGGATATGCATTCTCCAAAAACCCACAATACCTAAGAAAGCCTGTGTTTCTTTTTTACTAGTTGGTGGAGACATAGCTGCTATTTTGTTGATCACATCCATTGGAATCTGACGGCGTCCATCTTGCCATTTTATTCCTAAAAACTGGATCTCCTGCGCAGGTCCCTTGACCTTACTTCGCTTTATAGCAAAACCAGCGTTCAGAAGGATTTGGACTATTTTACTCCCTTTCTCAAAAACTTCTTCTGCTGTGTTTCCCCATACAATGATGTCATCAATGTACTGCAGATGTTCTGGAGCTTCACCCTGTTCCAGTGCAGTCTGGATCAGTCCATGGCAAATGGTGGGACTGTGTTTCCACCCCTGGGGCAGTCGATTCCAGGTGTATTGGACGCCCCGCCAAGTGAAAGCAAACTGTGGCCTGCACTCTGCTGCCAAAGGGATTGAAAAGAATGCATTCGCTATATCAATCGTGGCATACCATTTGGCTGCCTTGGACTCCAGTTCGTACTGCAGTTCTAGCATGTCCAGCACGGCAGCACTCAGCGGTGGCGTGACTTCATTCAGACCACGATAGTCTACAGTTAGCCTCCACTCTCCATTAGATTTTCGCACCGGCCATATGGGACTGTTAAAGGGGGAGCGAGTCTTGCTGATCACTCCTTGAACCTCTAGTTGACGAATCAGCTCATGGATGGGAATCAGAGAGTCTCGGTTAGTGCGATACTGTCGCCGATGCACCGTTGTGGTAGCAATCGGCACCTGTTGTTCTTTGACCCTCAATAACCCCACAACAGAAGAATCCTCCGAGAGACCAGGCAAGGCAGACAACTGTTTAACTTCCTCTGTCTCCAAAGCAGCTATGCCAAAGGCCCAGCGGTACCCTTTTGGGTCCTTAAAATACCCTCTCCTGAGGTAATCTATACCAAGGATGCATGGAGCCTCTGGGCCAGTCACAATGGGATGCTTTTGCCACTCATTCCCCGTTAGGCTCACTTCTGCCTCCAGTACAGTCAACTCTTGGGATCCCCCTGTCACCCCAGAAATACAAATGGGTTCTGCCCCTCTATAGCTTGATGGTATTAAAGTACACTGCGCACCCGTGTCCACTAGAGCCTTATACTCCTGTGGGTCTGATGTGCCAGGCCATCGAATCCACACCGTCCAATAAACCCGGTTGTCCCTTTCCTCCACCTGGCCGGAGGCAGGGCCCCCCTAATACTCGTCATAGTATCCATTACTCACTTCTTGCATAAATGACTTGGAAGTTCCTTCAAGAGGATCAGAAGCAAGATCAGGCCTTCTGCTTTGTCTGGGGAACGGCCCACTGGAAACTGGGGCGGCACTTTTCCTGGAGGGATCCCCTTTTGTGGTTGTCCTTCCTTGCAACTCCTGTACCCGTGTCCGCAGGATCGAAGTAGGTCGTCCATCCCACTTCCTCATGTCCTCTCCGTGGTCCTGCAGGTAGAACCACAGGGTGCCTCGTGGTGTGTACCCTCTGTACTCTCTCTCTTGAGTGGGGAAATGCCTGCTTCTAATAGCTGAGATGCTGGCCCGTGCAGGTGGGGAGTAGAACATATTCTCTTCAAGTTGCTGGACCTTCCGCGACAATTTCTCCACAGCTGAGACAAGGGGGGAAGAGAGACTTTCTTCATATCGCCGGAGCCGGCCAGCTACCTCATCCACTGTTGGTCCCTCTTCACCTTTCCATTCCATTACTGCCAGGGAGTTGGCATATGACGATGGTGCGCTCCGTACAAACTTCCGCCACATGGGCCTTGTGCATCGCACCTCATCAGGGTCTGTGGGTAAGTCGGCATTGTCCAAGTCATAATAAATCATCTCCCGCACGGCTAATTCTCTCAGGTACTGGATACCTCTTTCCATGGTAGTCCACTTGCTTGGCTGACATACAACATCCTCACTGAAGGGGTACCTCTCCCTCACGCCTAACAGGAGTCGTTTCCAGAGGCTGAGGGCTTGGGTCTTTTTCCCAATCGCCTTGTCAATGCCGCCTTCCCTAGACAGGGATCCCAGCTGCCTGGCCTCCCTACCCTCTAATTCCAGGCTACTGGCCCCATTATCCCAGCACCGGAGCAGCCAGGTGACAATGTGCTCGCCTGAAAGTCGGCTGAAATCTTTTCGCATATCCCGCAGCTCACTCAAGGATAGGGATCGAGTAATTATCTCTGGTTCTGCCTCTTCCTCCTGCTCTCGTGATGGCCCTGGTTCATCATCATCTCTTACTAAGCGAACTGATTTCTTTGTGTACTTCTTCTTCTGTATGGGGGCAACTGATACCGGCACGGGTTGGTTTCCTGGTTCAGTGGCAGTGGCTACCACGGGGGTTGCAGTAGCCGCAGTGTCCGCCGCAGGGGCTGCAGTAGCCGCAGTGTCCGCCGCAGGGGCTGCAGTAGCCGCAGTGTCCGCCGCAGGGGCCGCAGCAGCCGCAGGGGCCGCCAGTCTGGTTTCCATCTCTTCCCCTTGAGGGTGCTGCATAATTCTGAGCAGTGCCTGGTAGATACTGGCCAGGGCCCAGTACAGCGCGGTGAGTTGTGCCTCTCTAGAATAGCCACAGCATTTTCCCTTCAAATATTCTACCACTTTATCAGGGTCCTGTAATTGTTCAGGGGTGAAGTCCCAGACCATTGGAGGTGAGTAGTTCTCCAGGTACCTGCCCATGCTCTCCCACATGCCATGCCACCCCTGACTATCCAGCCTCGGAGCAGATCTCCGGGTGGTAGTCTTAAATAGTCGCTTAACCCTAAACAAGACCTGGAACGTATTCAGGAGACATAGCACTAGGAACACGCTGGTTTGAGTATCCCAAGGATATTCAAGATTCTCAAAAGCTGTCATACCTGACCCGAAGGAGAAAAGGGAGGCAAAAGGGCTGGGGAAACTATTAACAAATTCTGAGAGACAGTGTCCAATGTACGGACAGGACAACAAAACCACATAAACACCCCAAAATAGCCGTCTGAACAGTGATGTTATCATATCATAAACAGATATCGCACAGGACAGCAGAATGATAATCCTCATCCCTCTTCCAGACATGGTAAACAGCATCGCAGGGAGTACATAAGCCATATAGGAATTTGTGTAACACAGCCATGAGAACAAACCAAGCAACATGATGACCAGTGACTATTTACCTAATAAAATAAATGCATACAAGAAAAAAAAAACCAAAACCAAAACCGTTTTTTCCACGTTCTAGTTGGATTCTGTCGTTATCTCAACCCTTCGTGCCCCACGTTGGGCGCCAAAAAGGACTGTCGTGGTTTAGCCTCAGATGGCAACAAAGAACCACGTGCCGCTCGCACGTGCCTTCCTAATAGAGGAAGGATCGTAAGAAAAGGCAAGACTCTTGGGTTGGGACAAAGGCAGTTTAACAGAACAGCAAAGGGAACAGGCAAACAACAACAACAACACGGGTAGGGGAATCTACAAACGCGATTACGGAACCGCCGCTCCCCGCCGACCGGCCGGCCCCGGGACGCCCCAGCCCGCTTTTAAGCAGCAACTTCCTGCCCCCTCCCCCGGCAGCTCAGGGTGGGCGTGGCTCACATGGCATGGAATACCAGGGAAAATTAACCCTATCCCCACCGGAACCAGGACAAATACTCATTACAATTTGAATTATCACATCACGAGAAAAATATAGGGTTGACTATTATGCAACATTCTCACCCTGCATAATGACAATGAATTGTTTTCCTTATCTACTAAGTATAAATACTAAACCCTATTTTTGCAAGCTAATATAAATATAACATTAATGTTTTCATAGTTTTGTAAAAAATGTTATGAAGTATAGCTCCATTTTAATAATGTGTCTTCATTTCAAGTAAAGTTATCATGAGTACCACTTTCTTTTGGAGAACTCATTCTGACATCGTTGGAATGATTTGCAGAATAAGAAACAATTTAAGTTTGGCTTAAGGAAAACATAATATTAAAAGATAAAATTTCCCTAGATAAAACAAACAAAAAGCAAACAACCCAACAAACCCTAAGTGTTTATATTTAAAGTAGCATATTTGTATCAACCTAAAAATAGTTTTACTTGAATAGAATGCAATTCATTAAAAGCTTTCTCAGCAACTCCTTTCAGTTAGGAATAACTGTTTTCATTCTGCTATGAAAAATCAGCTCAATTGCTTGTTTGGTTAAAAAAAAAGCCAAGGGATTGTTTTTAACAAACTTTCATTTATTTAAATTCAGAATGCAGTGAAATTTTGTGTAAGCAATTTGAAACAACAACTAACAGTATAAATTCTAGTGAAAAAAATGTTATCTACAGCAACTACAATAACAGGAAATAGAAGAATGTCAACAAAAATAAATGTGAAATGCAAACCTTTCAATAGAACTAAGCATTTATATAGTCTACTGGTTAAATAAATAGGGTAAGATTCTTAGTCAGTGGTAAAAGCCTGATATGCATTACGGTGCCTAAATCTGAGTTTAAAGGAAGTTATCACATAAAGGGAGAATGAATAAAGCATGTCTTCATATGGCCTTGTATCCCTAAGGAATGGCTGTCTACACCAGGTGCGGAAGTGCTGGGGCAGAAGATGGATACACTAATTGTATAAATCTGTACCTTTTGCCTAGTAGAGCTGGCAACAGAGAAAAGAGTATAGAAAAGAGAACAGATTGATACAGAAGAAAGGATAGTCAGTATTTGGAAAAAATGAGATGATAAATTAAAAAAGTAAAACTACTTCTGAGCAGTATCAGTCACAAGATAATTTTTAATAATAATGTATTTTTACAGATCTTAGATATGTTTCATAGAATAAATCTAAAGAAAAAGATTTATTTAAGCAGATGTGGCTGAGAAAGCAATAATTATTATGTATTGGTAACTGGATGACGCTTAATATCATTGTTTCAGAATCGATTGTTGTGTGTCTTGGTTCTTTAAACAATTCTCTCTGAAAAGATGAAAACCAAACATACTTGTCTGCCTTTTTTTTTTTCTTTTTTTTTTTTTTAACTAAAAGTAGCTGTTCATTCAAAAATGTACTCTGGTCTCATTCTTAATAAATGTCCTTTAAGGCAATACAGCCAAATAAATGGATATTTGGAAAAGAATTGCATATTTTGCAGTGTGATTTATGCAATTAACATAGGGAAAAGAAAACTGCAAAGAAAAGAAAACCCTTCTAAAATGACACTGTATTTATAAAGAAATCAAAATTATGTTTACTTTTGAATAAATAATACAAAATTTAGTATATAAAGTTAATTTTTGAAGGCATTTATACACCCGAGGTGAAAATGTTTAAAAGAACCTAAGGAAGGGAATATTTTTAATTTAAATTAAACTCTTCTTCTTTAGGCAAAAGCAGCACATGTAAGACATTGTGATACAGGATTTTCTAATACTGGGAATAGAAAATGACTTAATCTTAAAACAATAGTTCCCCTAAAGAAAACAGCCGCAATAATCTTCTCATGGGTAACTGCTTTTTTGCTTATTAATCGGCTTAGTTGATTCTTGTTATGAGTAATTTACTCACCTTTAGTAATAAATGAAATTGTACTTTGAAAAACCCAGCATTATCAATGCTATGGGTGCTGATGGCCAGGCTCAAGCTGATACCAATTCTCCCCAACGAGTTCTGGACCTAGCCACCTGCCTAGCCTCCCTGGCTTTGGTCTTTTAGGATTTTACACCTTTCCTTCTGGTGTTTTCCCTTGTGATTACTTGAGATACTAATGATCCCATCTCACCAGTCTCAATTCTGACTGTACCTGTGACATTCTTATCTTTATGCAGACTCTCTCACTGCTCTCTCTCAAGATCCCAAGCCCCCATTACGTACCTGGGTTGTCCCAGGGCTGGGCCTGCTACAGTAATAGTACACAGTAGCGCAGTAGCAGAGTATACTATAGCACAGCCTGCTACAGTATGGTAAACAATATTTTTTTATTTTTTTTAGAAGTCCCAGATGCCTAAGTTTTCAAGACAGTAGCCAGTCATCCTGCCTTACTTGTAAGTCTGGTCAGAACTGTTGCTTAGTAGTCCTTATTTCAGTAGCTGTGACTACTCAAATATAGTTGTCCACATTTCATCAGATGATCTGAGTGTGTGAAAAAATGGAGTGAAATTGTTGGAGACTGTTAAGTAAGCACTCTCAGAATATACATAACATATGTAAACGGGGTGGAGATCCTCATAAAAGCTGCGATATGTTAGCCTGACAACTGGAACATCCAATTTTTCAGTAAGTGGCAAATCTTCTTTAGATAGGGATGAAAGGGAAAGAGTTGTGTAGAGAAGAGGAACAGTGTTCATGGAATTGTGGGAAGGGCGTGCCACCGCTGACAGTTAGTCCTGCCACCTGTATATTGATAACCATTAGTAAGGTCTGAACTTGTGTCCGTATTCTGTATTTAAGTACCTGGAATACGCAAACTCACAATATTTTTAAAGAAGCGCTGAGCCAACAATGCAGCACTGTGGCACGTAGATGTATGCCATAACGCTGACTAGGGCATGCATCCTTGTGAAGCTGTTTCTTGAGTAGAAGTGAATTCAAATACACATTTAAGTGATATCTGACTAGATTCCCTTAACATTCTATAGCCATTCGCAAGGGTGTTACACACAGCAGACGAAAAAAGAAGGCTTCAGTTTCTGTTGGAAAGAGCCAATACTGAAGGTAGAATGCAGTATCTGTTTCGTGGCAAACCATGACACTCCACAGTCAGCTCAGCGAAAAAAAAAAAGGGTAGGTAGAACAGACAGAGGCTAGTTAAAGGTATCTTTCTGGTTCCTACCAGGAAGGCCATAAGGGGCTCTTGATACTCTGGGCTTATTTAATGACTTAAGATTTATGAGTCAAATTTGGCCCTGAAAATACCAGCTGCAAAAATTTTTAAAGACCTTTTTTCCCCTCCCATTTTATAGTAATGGTGCTTCAAGATCAAGAACTTGTTACAATTACACTATACCAAGTATATTGGTATTAGTTTTATGAGCAAGGCAGTTAATAGTTTCTTATGTCTAAGCATCTGTTGGCTGGCTTTTTGTTGTTTGTTTAAGGTTCTTTGAAGAGAATTATGGCAATATTTCCATATACTGAGATTGCCTTTACTCAAATTGTTTTAACAGTGTCATGTACACTGTGGTGCTCAGGTGGAGTAATTGGATTATAGGGGCAAAAAGTATTCAAAAAACTTATTCATGCTCAGTAACTTGTGTCTTCTCGAACAGCTACTAACTTCTGTGACACTGCTGAGAAGGTAACTCTCTTGGAGAGCCCTGACTCACTCCTAGTTCTGCCTGTAATGAGAAAAAAATGATCCAGAGATTACCAATGAGGAAACAAACATAGATAAAATAATCATTAAACTTTGTTATCCTAGGGAACACAGTTAAATAAACAAAACCCACTATCTTTAGCATAGTCCTCAATCAATGCTCGCTGGAAAATGCATATGCTTTGAATAAAACTAATGTAAAAAGCCTATTAGGGCTTAAATCTATGAGGGGAAAAGAATTTTCTCAAAGAACAGTGTTAGTTATTATTAGTTATTCTAGGAAATACTTTTATGACATAGAAATGAGGCTTTGCTAAAGAACTAAATAACAGTCTTAAGCACAAGCATTAACTTTTGAATTTTCTTTAGCCAGTTAAGCTAAAGAAAGCCACAGATATTTAGCAATTGATTTAAGATCCTGAATGGCTACCAGAAGTCTACTTTAGATTTCAAGTATTAGCAATAACAATAATTAAATAAATTCTCATAATTAACTGAATATTAAAAACCCTAATTTGAGTATCTGCTGAGGGGGTTTTTATGTATATTTGTTCCCATGAGTGAGCTTCACACAAAATTAGATCTTGGTTTGGAGGTGGGAAAATCAATATACAAATTGAGTGATTTAAAAAAAAAAAGTTTTATGAGAAGAAGCAGAAGCAAATACTTCTTTTATTAGGCATAGTAATGAAATGCTTTGAGCTAGATGGGGCAAAAAATGGTACTGGAACAGATGTTCTCATTCAGAAAATGAGTTCTCAAAGCTCAGAGAAATTAAAAGGCTTGAAATTAGCCTATTAATTTATGTTGTATACTGAAAAATATCCATTTAGCAAACAATTTCCTTATCACCCTTCCTACCTGCATTCCATTCCAGATACTTAAACCAGAAGTTTTCATTATAATGAATAAATCATAGCTTTCAGTAAGGCCTGAATCACAGTACCAACCTACGTAAGTTTAACACTACTGCTGCTGAGAACCAAGCAACCTTTACCAAAGCCAGAGACAAGTCGGACTGTTGAGGAGAGGCATAATACTTTATTCACTGCATCAGAAGGGGAAATTCTAAAGATAAGCATAAAAAATAGAAGCAATAGCAGTTTAAAAAAGAGTGACAGCATTATTCTAGCTATCAGTGTGTGTGTCTTCTATATCATTTCCACTGAATATGTTTACAGAAAACAGGTGCTCCTCCAGGTGAAGAGATAAATGTTAGATAGAAAGTGTCTTGATGATTAAAATAAAAACCAGAGATATAAACAACATATATAATAAAATTATGCTGAGTATTCATACACATTCAAGAATAGGCTGAGTCATAACAACAAAACAAAGTGTCAGCTCTTATCTCATTGGAGATTTCCACTTTTAAGACAAATGTCATCTTTTTTTGGAATATATATTGCTAGCAGAGATAAAATTGGTGGAGCTGTAGAATACAATGCTGATGAATCAGTAAGTTACACAGTTCCTTTTACACCCTTTTTGAAGGCCAATATTGGACAGGGCGCTAAACAGAATGTGTTAGATATGCTGCTTGAGAAACCAAACCCAGTCAGAAATCTTCATCCATAAGAAAAGCCACAAATCATGGTTATGACACTGGTGGTTATACTTATCGCAATGCCAAGTATTAAATATTTGAATGAAAGAAAAATTATGTCTTTAAAATATCATACATTTCTACTGGTCTGTTCCATAGGCTGCTACTAGTTTGCTTTTTCCCTCTCAGAGAGTGATTTGCTGGCTGGACGTGGATCTCTAAAACACTTTCACACTTGTATTCTGCGACATCTTTTTTTTTAGGAAATGTCATGCTTGTATAATAGTGTCCAGACTAGGAATGTTCCTTTATCTAAGGCTTATAATTAATTACATTGACTTAAACTTGAGCAATTTATTTGAATGTATCTGTTCAATCTTGATGGTTTCGTTCTCTCTATGCACAGCAGAGAAGATAAATTTACTGCACCAAACTGGTTTCAGAGGGTTTTTTTTTTATTCAGTATTGTGTTGCTCCCATGGAAATGGGAGTAAAGTATCCTAGTTAATGCAGGATACACAAGGCACAAAACTCAGAATATTAAGCAGCATACCTTAATTTACTTTTATACTTAGCTGAAACTGTCATGGACAATTGCTATGTTTGCACATAAGGCTGAAAGGTGTGCAGGTGAACAGCAATATATTTTGTAACTTAGAAGGATCTAGATAAACAAACAGCTCAACAGTTTGAATCATAACAGTCAGAATATTCTAGTTTAAGCTAAAAATATCTGCCTCTGAGAGATATACTTGTCTGAAGACACCAGATTCATGAATGTATTGTTTTTACATTTTTAGTACCATATTATCTTTAAGCATCTTTTTTTTTGTTATTAATATAATACTGTAGTTAGTTCATCACATGCTGCTTTCATTTGCTTAAGTTACAAAGTATACATAAAGACAGAATAACTGCCATTCTGTATAAATCAAAATCCCCAAAATGGAAAGAACAAATTAAAGAAATAAGGAATGCTTTTGTAAATTTCATATGGGCAACACTGTAGAAGTGTCTGTACCAAACACCATGTATACAGATATACATATGGAATAATATACTTATTACACTCTTGAATGATGAGAAAATTAAAACCAACACACAACTACTGTTAGGAAAGTTCCCCTGCAGCCCATGGAGGTCCACAGTAGAGCAGAGAAATCAGAGTGAAGTGGAGCCTGGGAAGAATGGAGGGGTTGGGGAAGGTGTTCTTATTTCTCATTATCCTACTCTGATTTGATTGGTAATAAATTAATTTAATTTCCCCAAGTTGAGTCTGGTTTTGCCCATGACAGTAATTGCTGAGTGATCTCCCTGTCCTTATCTTTTGTCGTATTTTCTCTTCCCTGTCCAGTTGAGTAAAGGGAGTGAGAGAGCAGCTTGGTGGGCACCTGGTGTTCAGACAAGGTCAACACACTACACTAGGTTATCTATTTAGCTTTACTGGTAGCAAAAAAAAAGGATATGGAGCTGCATGCTTTCAAGGAAAATCCCAATTTATTTAACAAAAATCAATACATTAGTGCCATATACAAGCCTTTCATACTGCTATGTTCTTTAGTCTGGGTTTTAAATAGGAAATAAGTGTAATGGAATTCCAAGTGCATTCTTTTGGTGTTCGAGAAATGTTGTACGCTACTGCTGAATCATGGAGATTTTATGGGATTTTACCCAGGAATCATTTTACTTGTTACCACAATAAAAACATAATACCTTCTCTGGCTATTTAAAGTTTATTTGCATTTGAAAATAACGTCATTCTTCTTCCATCTTGATCAGAGCTCTGGAAAAAAAACCTCAGCTTTTGTTTTAGCAGTGTATTTTTGTTTAATATTTATTACTTTACTAAAGGACATTGATTCTACATATTTTTCAATTGTATTGACTTAGTATTCAACATGAAATATGTAGGTAATCTCTGTATAACAGAATGGAGACAGATCCTCCAGAAATATTTTGTTACTTGTCTTCTGTTGATGATCTTAGGAATGAAATACTGGTATGCTAAGTGTTGCAACTGAGGCTTCAGAATAATAAATGGCAATTCTTTGCCCAGGTGATTTGCATCAAAGAATTCAACCCCACAGCTAGCATGCTAATCTTAAGGGCTCCACACTAGCAAACTGAACAATTACTGTATTCAGGCATAGGCAGATGCTTTTCCATAACATCTGACTTTTCTGGCTAGCTATCACTTTTCTAGACAGGGCTTGGAAGCAGTTGAAGAGCTAGCACCATCGCTAACTCTGACAAATAGACAGCATGAATAAGATCATCCTGCCTTTGAGGGGATAAGTTCAACCACAGAACTATAAACTGTGGCCTAGTACCTGACTTTAGGGACAAAGAGCCTGACTGGGTTTCATTTATAGCATAGTTTTAGTCAAGATGATTCAATTTCCAATATATGCTTTACTCCTGACTGGACATAATGCTTAGCAATTAACTTAAAACTAGATGCCTAGGAGAAAGAGTCAGTCAAAGGAATCTAGAGACCTGTTCAGCTGACTGGCTGGATTTGTTCAATTTAGGCCATGTGAAAAATTTTCTAGACTCCATTGACTATACTGATTATATTTTCTTAGACTGGAACAAATCCTCGCTCTATAAGTGTTTACCTACTCCTATTCACCTGAATTTATTAATCTGAATCAGCAGTCGAATCCCACGCAAAGGTCTGTCTGTAGCTGAAGTGTAAAGGCAGCTTTCAGAACACCTTTCAGTCTGTAGTATTCAGATTAGTGTTTAAGATTATTCATCCAGCTAGGTTTTACCCAAATAATTTCCACTTCCTGATTTCCAAGTGGTCCTTCCCTTCTAGACAGAACAGAAATATCTACTTACCAGTTACCCAGTTGATTTTACACATGCTATCCAACAACATATTCTAATAAATTGTTGGAGAGACTGGCCCACGTAGTTCCTAGTGGAAATTTGGTTATATAATTTTTGTATTCTATAATGAAGGACAAAGTATATTTTTCTCCTACTGCTTTACAAACACTCGTAATGTTAAAATCAGATTGGTACTAAGAAAACAGGAAAAAAGAAAAAGAATGAAAAGTACTTTTCTGAAAAAGTAGGGCATTTGATGAGGAATACTGATATCGCAGGGCATTGTCTGTGTGCATGTTAGTCATAGGAATTAATACACAGAAGACAGCTAGCTTGTCTTTTATATAGTTTAGAGGGAAAAAATCCACAACACAAACTCAGCCAAATGCAGTCAGCTAGCTCTCTAAGTCACATATTTAGAAAAATAAGATTAAGTTTTAAAATAAATTTTGAAAAGTTGGCTGAAGAGATCAATCAACCTTGTGTTTTATTCAAACATTGCGGGGTTGTTCAGGAAGATTCTGAAGTGAAGTACATGGAAAGTTATTTGTGTGCTAAGTTATGTATAAAATGATTCACTTACTAACATATGTGACTTTCTAGAGCATCCTAGTCCAGAAAAGCAATTAAGCACATGTGGAAGGATTCAGCATGTAGGTATCCTATAAAGTCTAAACAAACAGGGAGATGACTAACAGAAAGCTGACTGACATTTGTAGCTAACAAATGACTCCTTGTAAAATGTTCAGAAATCAGTGGAGCTCTGAAGGAAGTTAAATCAAATATTGAAATGAGAAAAAAATGTTTCTTTGTGGCCTCTGAGATAAGCCTGAAACATACTGTTTGCTGGTGAAGAAGAGAAGCAGCAGGGAAGTGCCACATAAAACTGACTGTTCACTTTGGAATAATGAATGGGTGTCTCAAAGGATTGCATCAACTTTGTTAATATATGTCTATTAATTTTCATTACATGATTATGCACTTAGATTTTTCAGTCATTTGGCTCTGTATGTCTGAATCTTTTTAACGATTCTGAAAAATTCTACATTTGATCTCTCTCTTTTTTTTTTCCGGTAGGCCGGTAATAAAAACCTTTCTTAATGGACTGCATAAATGGCCTATATGGGAATTGCAAAAGCAGCTAAAAAATGATAACCCAAATGACAATGTCTTAACAAATAAATGCATAGAAGTGAATGCATTCAAAGGAATTACTTTTGTTTTCACAATATACTTTATAGACTAATTTAGATTTCACAGGATGACAGATGTATTTATGGGTTTGCATCTTTTTAAGCTTTTTTTTAATGGAAACTCTAATTTGTGAGATAAGAGTATGATCTGACCAACACAATAAAGAAATTTTCTAGTCTCTTATACATCAACTGGACTTGGCAACAACATAATAATGTTGCTTTGAGGTCAGTAATAACTAATATATTTGCAAGGGTAGGAAATAATAGTTTTCTCTATAAAGATTAAATGTTTAAGCTGTAAGGAAAAACTATAATGATAATAATAAAAAATTGCTCTAAGGAAAATGAGAAAAAAGAACAGAAGAACTGCTTGAGAGACTTCTCAATTATTTCTTAATTTTGAGGCACAAAATATAAGGAGAATTAAAAAAAACCAAAAAGACCAACACAACAATCCAACAATTTTGTGAAAGACATACAGATAATTCAGTTAAAGAAAGCACTGGACTGCTTTTTGGCTGCTCTACCTTCATACTTTAAAGTTATGACAAGTAGTAGCTTTACATTATATTGCAATGGCTTATTAAAAAGAGTTCTAACTCATAGAGATTTTGTTACATGAAGCAACTTTAAAAGTTGGTTTATCGAGACCAGAAGGCACAATTATTTTTAAACATTTAGATTTAAATTAAACCATGTAATGATAAAAGAAAATGCAACTCCTGTACTTCTGTATATGCTGTCCTGTTTCTTTGTGCAAACTTCTTAGACAATTACTGCCTGAATTCTACTTCCTTTCTTCTACCATGAAACCCTACAATGGTTGTCATGGTTACAGATATGATGGAGTTCATTTTCTTGCTAGAAGCTGGTGTAGTGCTGTGTTTTGGGTTTGGAATGAGAAACACTGATGATAGAACACTAATGTTTTTAGTTGTTGCTAAGCAGTCAAGGCCTTTTCTGCTTCTCACACCACTCTGCCAGCGAAAAGGCTGGGGGACACGGGTTAGGAGGAGACACAGCCAGGACAGCTGACCTCAACTAACCAAAGAGATACTCCATGCCATGTGACATCATGCTCAGTATATAAAGCTGGGATAGAATAAGGAAGGGGGGGACGTTCAGACTGATGGCATTTGTCTTCCCAGGCAACTGTTTCACATGATGGAGCCCTGCTTTCCTGGAGAACACCTGCCTTCTGGTGGGAAGCAATGAATGAATTTCATGTTTTGCTTTGCTTGTGTGCACAGTTTTTGATCTTCCTATTTGTCTATCTCAACCCACAAGTGTTTTTTTCTCACTTTTACTCTTCTGATTCTCTCTCCCATCTGAACTGGGGGCAATGAGAAAGCTGCTGTGGTTCTAGCTGCCGGCTGGGGTTAAGCTACAGCAATGGTCAAGGAAGAAAGTCATTACCTGTGTCTTTATTCAAGACATTGTGTTGTCTTTTAAAAGATGAAGCATCAAAGAAATTACCTCCATTTAAAAAGACAAAAGACAGGACATAGTAGTATGTAAGTGAACTCTTATAGGTCTAGGAAGAACTGGCTCTCTTTGTCAAGTGCTAATTCTCTTTATATTAACCTTTGTCCTCCTACTAATGCTTGTTCTTTCTTTCAATATATTTGTGTTATTATAGGCTGGATGGTTCTCAGGACACTGTCTGTGTCATATTTATCTTCAGAGTTATTTATATGCAAATCAATGCATAGCCACACCATTTAACTATTTAATTATAAATACCAGCAATCCTATTTCAGCAAACTGGTTTGCTAGCTCCAAAAAACGTATAGCTTTATTATTTGTGAGAGGTGAGGAACTGAAGGCTTTAGATACTGAAGTCAATGACTGCCTTGGCTGAGAAAGGTCTAATAAGACTGAAGACTGTGGGGTAAAACCTCTGCACTGCACTGCCAATGTGCCACAGAACTGACCGCAAGTAAAATCAGAACGTCCATTTTCCATGTGTATTTAAACCTTGGCCTTTCTCTTCTGAGAGCTATCAAAATTGTTAATTAACATCAGCAATGGTGGAAACCTTGCTATACTAGAAACTTGATTGAGCTATCCTCCAGAAGTTGTGTGGTCTGAGTAAAGCACAATGACACAGGCACGCTGACTTGAACCAGATCCAAATGAGCTGCGTGCTGGGAAAGAATATTCCAAAGATCTTAGAAGCAGCTTTTTCTCATTGTTTTTCTTCTCTAGTAACTTATAGTCAGTCATAATTCTGACTGTTAGTTCTATGCAGATAAGAAGACAATACAAATACTTGATTTTATTAACTATTTACTCATGATTTTCTCTTAATTTAAAGTTAAATAACAATAGTAAAAGATATATTCTAATTTATTAGCATACGGGAAAAAAAATAAACCTGTGTTTATCTCAATAAAATAAGTGTCTGTTGACTTCAAGAACTGGAAGAGACTTTAACATGGAAGATGACATGTGCAATAATAATTTTTCAGAAATGACTTTGCAGCCTGAAAGTTTGGCCTATAGGAATAAGAGGAGATGAGAGCCAAACACTTTGCTTTAGGGACAGTGAATGGGAAGCCAATCCCCATAATATCTATATTTAAAGGAACTATAAATGAACAGCTAGAGTAATTCTGAAATATTCCCATGTCCTTAATAATATCTTGCCCTCACCTGTAAACTGAAATGGAAGGAATAAATAAGAGCTGTAGCTATAAGTTAGAAAACCCTTTAAAAGATTTTGGTGTCTGAACCAATGCTCAGCTATTAAATTACAGGAAAACAGAGTAGATCTCTCAGGCAAAAATAATAAATACAGGCATTACCCCTAAAAGTGGCTTAAATTATCATGTTTAACTTTTCCCAGAATTCTCAGTTACAGCTGTAACATCATCTAAGTAGATATCAGGTGTCAGTGTAGAAATAGCAAATTAAACCTGCTTTGTCTGATTCGTAATGACCAGGTAAGGTTAGTCTATGCAATGCCAGTCAGTGAAGGTTCAAATTCATCTAGTATTGCACTGAAACACATTATCAGTGCTCGTGCAATCAGTTACAGCTGGCGTGCAGCTTCTTTTCTCACAGCCTCTTATACATTTGGTATCATCTCTCTGTCACTGCAAGCAGATCCTTACACATCAAATATTGCTGTATGTTTCACATATTAACAATCATTGCATGAACAATTTCTAAACTGAGAATCAAATCTGTACAGGGATACCTTACCTTTATTAAATTTTCTCTTCATTTTCTACAATGCGTGGTACTTCAGTGAGATATTTAATTCAAAAATAACATGTTCTAGCATGAATTAGTAAATCCAAGTAAATAAAATAATTCTGGACAGATTTTTATATTGTTTGATGTCAAGATTTCAATAGGCATTCATAAATGTGACTTAGAAAAA
Organism: Chroicocephalus ridibundus; assembly: GCF_963924245.1. Taxonomy (NCBI): domain Eukaryota; kingdom Metazoa; phylum Chordata; class Aves; order Charadriiformes; family Laridae; genus Chroicocephalus; species Chroicocephalus ridibundus. Next base: position 55,937,210 of record NC_086284.1, read on the forward strand.
AAAATATAAAAATACAGCTGTCAGTCACCTTTGTCATTTTAATCAACCAAACTGATCTTCTTACTAAAACTGCTATCTCCATTTGCTTGATCCAATGCTTATTTTAGACAAAGTTCCTGATGTCTGCAATGGTGCAATGTTAGAGTTTTCTTGAGACAACATCTATTTAAAAATCACTAAATAAAAGAAATTCTTTAAGAAACCTGGAATTCTCACATTAGTGCTCATTGATAGGATTATGCAACTATGCCAAAAATAATGACTGGGAGATCAAGTGATACTAATATATCAGCTTAAAATGTATCAGAGTACAGAGGATTGGTCCCTCAATATTAATAAAATTATGAAACAGTAATAAAAGTGGGCACTGTTAAAGGAAGCTTAAAGGCTCAAGAGATTTCTTCTTCTCTACTTACTGCAGTTCCCATTTGCAGGTCCAGCCAGCAGCAAGGTAGAGCTCATATGCCAGGGATCTAGCTGCACACTCCCAACACACACAGAGCACTCAAATAGAGTATGTACGAGCAATATCTACAGTCCTGTCCTATTAATTCCTTCCAGCTGATCAGATGAAAGCTCATGAGTGGACGTACACATACTCTCCTTTGATTTGCAGTCACTGCCACATTTGGGATCCCTCAAAACCTGGACCAGGCCATAACAATCCATGCCTAGAAGCTGTACCCTGTTTATCCAGACTCCAGCTTCAACCTCAAATCTTTCCAGCCTCTGGCCTCCTCCTACTCACCAGCTGGTCTAGATTGAGATTTACTAGCAAATCACACATACAGAGAGAATGGAAAGCAAAGTCACACAGTACATAGTTAGGAATGCATATTAATAGCAAAACAGGATAGACTCCACTGATCAGGCACAGCGTTTGACCATCCAAGCATACTCATCTGCAGCGCATTTTCATGTGACTGACTCCTTTTATCCTCCCTCCTCTCCATTTTCACATAGTCATTCCTCCCTGATCCACCTTCATATCTCCCTTTGGCTCTTCTCCTGAACATCCCATTATAAGATTTGTACACTCCCACAATCAAATAAATTTCCTGTAGTGAGTTTTACACAATCACACAAGTACCCACAAGTGTTCCTTCATAAGTTTACTCTCTCCTATGAGACCTGTGATCATTTTCTTTCATACACTTTCTTACCAGCTACACAATTCTGGCTGAATCTCTCCCAGGCTACAGTAGAGAGGTTCCTTCAATGGCCCTTCATTCAGTGAGCTGAGACCTCCGGTATTTGAAACTATCAAAAAAAAAAAATCTTTCTAACTTGGTTTCATTTGTTAGGTGATCCATTTGACAACCTCAGTCAGCTGATCAGTTACCTACTTACATGCCAATACAAGTAACTTGTTTTTCCAAGTTAGCAGACAACCTGCCCACCTAAGCTGTTTTGGAAGAAAAAGTATCTAAATATGCACACCTATAAATGTAATTACAGTTAAATCTGTTCAGTCCATTCAGTAAATGGAATCCATGGAGCTCTTGAGCGCCCCTTAGACACCTGCAGTTCATCAAATAACTAACTTCCTAGACCCCATTGACTGTGTTCACTTCGGATAACCTCACTTGCCTAAACAGAGGCATTTAGTATTCCTTCAAGAAGTCTCTAGGGCATCCCACATGGCTTATAGGTACTGAGACAGAGAGGTAAGGATCTCTGATATGTCCTAAAGCATGTTGAATAGCCCCATACAGAAAGGTTGGATATCCTGTGTAAGATCAGGGACCACTGGATGTCCAACTATGGCAACTGCATTGTCTCTCTCAGGGCCTAATTTAAGCAGACTGAATGACATACTACAGTGTGGCGTTATTGCTCATCATTTATTAAGAATGAAGTACAACATAATTTAGAGTTTCATTTCTGTTGCCCAAAGCACTGACATCACAGAAACCATTGTTGTGACTGGGGATGAATTCTTAAAACAAAGGCTGGGGGAGGGAAGCCCAGAAACAACTAAATTGTGTAAAAATAATACAATCTAAAAGAGAAACAAGTAATAATAATAATAAAAAAGGAATTAGACATTATCTGTCTTGATATAAACAATATAAAATTGACATATATTTCCAAATGTCTGTTCATTGTGTATGTATATACCTACAGTTTTTGTGTTTGTGAGAGATGGAGAAAACTGATATTAGAGAAGAATATTTTTTATTTAAAAGGATTAGTGTTTGCTTATGTATAAAGAAGATAGATGGTGGTGAAACAGTAAAAAGTATATTCTCACGTTCAAAATTAAGTAAAAGAATTTTGCTCTTCTATAATTTCTCTAAAATAAATTGAACTTTTTGTACAGTCAAATGAAAAATTAGAAATAAAAGACCAGGTATTGTATTGGTTTAAATGGCAATGGTTTCCGACAGTCTTCCTAGCTACTATTTGCTATTTCATCTGAGGTCAATGCTTCAGGATCTGCTCATGAGTCAGTATTCTCAGAATCAAAACAGTCATCTAAAGAGAAAGATATATCACCCATGAGCAAAAACTAAAATAAAATATTAGGGTAAAAATACACATTTTGTACTGAAGTTGAAAGCGTGTTCAACAACTTCTTATTTCTTTAACTTTCCTCTTTGCTGCTGTTCTACACATCATTTGCATCATAGTCATAATGACTGCTGTTAACTTGATCTGTCTTTCACAGTCTGCAGTGTAGCTGTCTATATCTGGGCTTGTCATTTAGATGGCACTTAAACTCAGTGGCAAAAAAATGTACTTGTCAGGAGTGACTCACCAGACCTATTGCAGTTGTTTATGTAAATATGAAATCAAAGTCATTCTAGAAGTTCCCATTTCTGCCCTTTATCCATAAAGGGGTGTTTTCAAACCAGGACAAGGGAGTTCAGACAGTGAGTTGAAATGGCGACATCTACTTTCCAAACTTCTGAAGTCAGAGGGAATGAATTTCTTTATGAGGAAGAATTTAGCTCTGTACTGCTCTGAGGCAGGAACACACTTCTGTTCTACACTGGGGAAACTGGGATCTACTCCGGTTTATACTGGGCAATAGCCACGAACAGCCATGTTGCATTCCATTCCACAGGAGAGATCTGCAGCCAAGTCCTTGACAGAGGGAAGGAAAGAGAAAAGAGTCTGGCTTGGGAAAAGGAATGACAGTGAAGAGAAAAAAAAGAAAAAAAAGGAGTTGTAGACTAAGGTAAGGGACTCAGCACCAAGGAAAGAAGATGGAAAAGATCCATTATTCTTCTTCTAAAATTATCTGCACATAAGTATAACCTGTTTGCTGAGATAATTATTTATACTATTTATGCTATTTATATTATTTATATTATTCAGAGACGATCAATGGGCGTAAGTTAAGATGTGATGATAGCCCTTTTGCAGAATATCAAGAACATTATTATTCTTGCATAAATGGGATATAAATCAAACCTTGATTTATTGCCTTTTTTTTTTTTCTTTTCTACATCATCTGTTTATCTTCTTCTCATTTAATGGAAATGTTAGTGCTTCTGTATCTACATAAAGTTTTTTTCCATATATTTTTTCTTCAGTTCATGAGTGCTTTGAGTTGCTTCCTACCTTTCCATAAATATATGTGTGCATACACATGCACAGAGGTGCACATGCGCACAAAAAACACATGCACTTTCTGCTGATTAAATATAGTGGCACCCATATGATTCTGACCAAGGTTTTTTTGTAAAGTTCTTATTTCTATATTTTTCTGTCTACTTGGAGTGACTACTACAGTGACTGCATAGATTTACATTTATCTGGTTATTTTATGGACCATATATATGTAAAGTATAATAATTTTCTGGTCTTGTGTCTGTTAGATTTACAGTAATTAGTCTAATATTGACAATCGAAAATTATTATGCTTTTTCCCTGACAGTACCCTTGGCTCTCAAATGCATAACAAAAAGCAAATTTCACTCAAACTCATCAACCAAAATGGCATCATATTGTATTTTCAAGTTTTGCATTTGCTAGAAGTTTTCATCTCTACTTTTTGAAATTAATTAATTTTCATCCATATTATATGAAATTACTTCTGCAAAATTATAATTCAATAAGTCAGCATGCCTGCTCAATTCACTTCAATGTTCACAGTCACCTAGTTACTGAAATACTTCTTATATACATTTCCCATAAAATGGAATTTGATGGGATGGCATTAAATTTTCAGACTTCATAATCCATGACCAGAGTTTTCAGTGATCAGAATTTTAAAAATGCAACAATATTTGCAAAAAAACCCAAATCCAATATTACAAAAATTATGACCTAAGCTTAAAAAAGCAACCTAAAATTATTCAAAGGAGGAAGTTACTCTCAAGCTGTTTCTTGGTCGCAGGGTTATCCATTTCAGTCTACTGAAGGTGGGAAAATACACTCTGGCTTCTTTTTACAGTTCTGGTAAATATAAAGGCAATTTGGCTAAAAAGTTAAACAAAATAGATATTTGGTGGCGTGTTAATCAGAATATTTGTGAAGTGTGATCATTACTGATACAAGCAATGTTCTCTATGTGCTTTAATTAGAAAAAGATTTGGTTGTCCTGCAAGAACAATGCAAAATAACCAAAAGAGCAAGCTGAACAGTCTTACACACTGCTTCTAATGAAGAACTTGAAAAGAAACTGAGATACAAATAGATTCAAATTTTCAAACCAGGCCTGTCTTTATTTTCTATCAGATATCTCTGACAATGTAATACACTGTTACATACTGAAAACATGTTATATCTGACTACTGCAGATGTCTCTGTAGGTGTATGTGAAGAGCACCCACCATATTATCTTTGAATATTGAACAGCTTTTAAGTTAACTGACACTTTTTGATTTTATTTTTTTAATTAATTTCAACACTGGATGATTATAAACTGTTAAATTATTTTAACATTCAGAATCATTTCTCATAGCACCTACCTGAAAAAAATAAGTATCTTCAACTATTTTTTCTACAGATGGGTATATCTGGGCTATAAAACCACAGTGAGAAGAGCCCTCAAGTCAATTCAAGTCATCTTAACTCACGTCTGAATATTTATGTCCAGAGGGACTGCTACCTGTAACACCTCCTCTGTTGCTGCAGTAATTGAAGGAACAGCAGTTCTTTCAGGTGACCAGAACTCACATCACTCAAAACCTTAAGGCTCGAGACCAGTACTTTGAATGTGCCACATATGGAATGGCATTTATTAACAAAATAGAATGTTCCCCCCCCCGCCCAGTAACTACTAAAATATGCATACTTATTCAAATTATACCAAGACTGAAGAGAATCACCACCTCCTAGTCATTCAGTAGTGGTTACAATATAGAACAAATTTCAAGAACTGTTTTTTTTTTTCTTTTTTCTATGAGCAGGATCCTTCTCCAGCATGGGCTCTCCATGGGCTGCAGCTTCCTTCAGGGCATATCCACCTGCTCCCGTGAGTGGTCCTCCATGGACTGCAAGTGTGTATCTGCTCCACGATGGTCCTCCAAGGGCCGCAGGGGGGCAGCCTGCTTCACCATGGCTGCAGGGGAATCTCTGCTCCAGCACCTGGAGCACCTCTTTCCTCTCCTTCTCGCACCTCAGTATCTGCAGAGCTGTTTCTTTCACATCATTCTCAGCTCTCTCTCTCACAGATACTGCACAGTGTTTCAGTGTTTTTTTACCCTTTTTCAAATATGCTATCACAGTGGTACTAGCAATATGATAGACCTAGGTTTGGACGGTGGTGGGTCCATATTGGAGCTGGCTGAAGCTTGCGATGTTGGACATGGAGGCAGTTCCTGGTAGCCTTCTCACAGAGGCTACTCCTGGAGCCCCTGTCCACTATGAAAACCTTGCCATGTGAACCCAATACAATGTTATTCAATGTTTAATTTATATTCAACATTTTATGGCCCAGAAATAAAATATATACTTGCATTTTTCTGTGTTACACTATATGGTTCCAAACAATTTCTGTATAAAATTTTCATTTCTTATTATGTCTGTGTGTTGCAGATTATCATGATAATATTTCAAACCTAATCTTCTCACAGTCTTTCCCTGATGCCTTATGTAATTGGTCTACTGAAAGTGTGACAGATTACATTCCTGTGGAAGTAGATAAAATGCCTTCCTGGACATACAAGCTATTGTCTAATTCCATCCTTGAATCTCCATAAGGAATTGAAACTGTTCTAAAATGTTTTTGCTTGCTTCATGTTAGACTGATATCATATGCATTTGGTCTATGTAAGCCAAATACTTCTTTATACATAACAAAAAAGAAAAAAAAATAGTTTCCATTATTTATCTCAGTATCCTGCAACAGAGGGAAATCATCCACATAGTGTTACTGATGTAAAATGTTGGATGCTAGAGGTTAAAATTAGGAAGTTAGGTATAGAAAGGGTTCTTATATGCATTTTCCAACATATTGTGGCCAGACAGAGCCGCAAAAAGAAATTAAGCTCTTTGTTCATTTTCAGTGGATGCCTCATAGCGTCTTTGGTTGGATAGAGAGCTACCTTTGGAAAAGAAATAGTGATGTAAGGGTCTAATACTAAAACTGTCTTTCAAGATCAGGATCCTAATCTTACAGAGGCATGCAGTCCTGAAAGAAAAGCGTAAACTCATTCAGGCAACAGAGTTTCAAACACCTGTTTCTGTGATATTTCCTTTTCTATGTTTTAGTCTCATTAATATTGATTAAGTTGGCATTTAGTGTGCTGGTTCTTGTAAACCACAATTTAACACACATAACTCTTCTGTTGTATAGGCATCTACACACTGTTATTGTGAATTCCTCTCCCAGAGCTGAGTCTATTTCTTCAAAATTGTAAAAGCCATGACTTTATAAATTATTATCAAGTACATGCAATATTTTTTTTCCAAATTTTTGCATACTAAGCCAGATTCACTGCCTTGCTACCACACTTGTACAATTTACTCTGATTTTAAGCTAAAATAATCTCTATTGTTTACAGTTTTGCTACACATGTATCTAAATTTCACATGAGATGTCTTATCAGATCTTCTGCTGATTCTTTAATATATGTCTTTGAGAAAATAAAATGAGAAAAGGAAAGGGTAAAAATAATTTATCAGAATTTAAATAAAGATTATTATACAGTGGCAAATAAAAGTTGTTCATCTAAACTGGACAATTCTCTGATAGTACATGAACTGTAAAATATAGACAACATAGCTAAGGAGAAAAGAAATCTTTGATTTGAGGGGAGGCAGCCACCTGGAGGTTTTCAGGGTGCTATATGCTAGATGTGTATTCTAGTTTGTTAACCTAGTACAAGAATTAGGGATACATGAAGGCAATTTTCTAAGTTACAGAGTTAAGACACAATCTTGCCACAAAGGAATAATCAAATCCACAAAGAACTGGATAACCTGAAGTAACAAGAAACTGTTTGAAACCTCAGGGATCTAAGACAAGGTTGTACATGTATAGTTGAGTGAAAAGAATTGAGGGCTCCAACCAAAGGAATCTCGAACTAGGAATGAAAAGCTGAAAAGGTTAAATGACATTTTAGAAAATATTATCTATTTCCAGTTGAATTAGAGACATAATCATGTCACTTTATGAATTACCGCAGAGGCTTCATCTGGAATATTTTATCCCAGTATTAAAAGATGTTAAGTTCAAACTGAAGGAAGAAGAAAAGACTCCTTTGGCCAATCAAGGAAATATGAAACACAACACATAATAGAAAATTAAGCATAAACTTCTTAACTCAGCATAATAAAGATCAAGAGCAATTTTTTTTCTTGGTTTTGGGTCTTTTTTTTTTCATATAGAAGCTGAAAATATAAAATACTAAGAGAAATTCCATTAGACTTTTTCATAAAGGACTCTGACCTTAAGACAGATTTTGATTTGATTATGAAAGGCTAATTTGGCTATGACATACTTCCTCGTGAATGCAGTTTATGGATTTAACAGGCCAGGTGGCTCTTTCCATATATCTTTTTCTTCTTAGCACAAGAGACCTCTAGATAACCCATTTTCCCCCCTTCTTCCTACATGCAGTTTATATGCAAGCATCTAATTAACGCTGCTCTAAACTGCCCTGTCTTCTTCTTGGTGTTTATACTGTGGTAATAGTTGAGGTTGTTCTCAAATATGTCATTCTGCCTACTTAATTGTTTAAGAGGGTCTTTCCTCATTATCTTCTCAGCCTTAAAATACAAGAGCAGTGACTGGAAAGTGTTCAATAAACTGTTTTTTCCATTTATCCTGCAAAGATTGTGCAACCATAAGTTATAGCTGAAAGGCAAGGTCTTGTTCAGGGAAAAGACAAATTAGAGCAAAAACAAGTGGCAGCAGTGAAGTAAATGCCAGTTAAACTTATAAAAGTTTATATAAATCCCTGAGGCTGTTTTAGTTCCCAATGAAATGTAGGAATCTTCTGTTCACTTGTTTATTTTTTGTTATTTTTTTTTATCTCCCCATATCCCTGGTTATTTTGCTCCTGAAATCAGTTACAATGCTTTTGCTCTTTTAATTACAGCTCATGTTGTTTGACAAATTTACATGTCTCATATATTTTCCATTCCCCAAAAAAATCACTTTCTATTTTGACTCGGGCCTCAATTAGATGAAGACGATAGGGCCTTAAAGAAGAATAAAAGTTGTGGGGTTTGTTTTTTGAGTTGTTTGGACTTTTTTGTTTTTTAATCCTCTTTATTATTAGTTGCAGGTTACTTGAATTAGAATACCCAGGAGTTAGAAAGAAACATTTTTTTTTCCATCCTATTTTTAACATTCCAAATTATGCTGGTTAATATCAATCTATTAATTATTTCATTTTAACATGTCACTTGTGAATACCAGGGAAGTTACAATGGCTCCTTCCTAAAATTTTTAGGACCCCTAAGCAAAAAGTTTTCCACCAACAGTGTTATATAAGCTAATCAAAAAGAAACGTTAGAAGCTGCACTTTTTTATAAAGGACTTTGCTGTATGAGGAATCTTTCACAACCTTCTTAAAGCATTGCTGTTGCTGACTGCATAGTGTCCCAACTTCAAGACAATAGATGGGGACCATTTATGCTGTTTTAGGCAGTGAACTTTGTTCTTCAGGCCATCTCTCCCTCACTTCCTCCTGTCCCTTTCTTCTCTGTGGGTGCTCTAGATTGCTATGAGAAATTAGGTTTCCTTTAGGATTTTGAAAGAAAGTATGTATTGGTATCTATACTGAATTGAACTCAATTCCACTTGACTATGCTATCTGCCTTATATGCATTAGACTGCATCCCTTATAGAAATTGAGCCAAGAGGTTCCAAGTTAAATCCTACAACATTAAATCATTCCTAACATATCCAACTCAGAATGCCAATGAATAACTAGTTCTCTCCAAAACAAAACCTAGGCCACTTGCAATAGCATTTTTTCGTGGTAAGATAGTATAGCTAAATCCACACCTGATTTAGTGGATACTTTACACTTCTGAACAACCTTAGATACCCTCATGTCATACCCACGTCATGCAATATATATTTTTGGCTTCCTCCTATGAAATATCATGCTGGTGTACTGCAAAATACCTGTAGCTCTATTTCAGAGATGCAGCCATCAGCTTTTTGAAGTTTAGCCCTGAGCAATGGGGACATAATACATACATCTTTGCCTGTGAACTAGCAAGTAACAATGGAGTTTCAGCCTAGATGACTAAGTGCTATCTGGTTTGAACTTCCTTTTATTGTATGTAGTTCTAGTTCTATGTCAAACAACCTTACAGAGCAATTCACATCATCTCCAAGACTTTGCAAAGGCCATGTATCTTCTGATTCTAAATGTCTCCTAAGGCTTATGGACCAAGATCCCTTACTCATGTACGTGCAAAGCTGTCCAGGGGAGAAACTAATATAGTAGCTTCAATACCATAACACAGGGTACATCCCATATCTTACAAAAAAGGAAGAGGTAGATGAGAATGAAAGAAAATACTGTATTACAGAATAAATCTCATGGATGGCTCTTCTCTTCTGCACTGCTCCAAAGAAATGTCTAGATTTTTATTGATACTTCAGATTTGTGGTAGATCTTTGCAACTTTTCTGTGGATGATGGAGGAAAATGGAAAATTCCAGAAAAACAAATGACTGAGGGAGGAATTAATCTTGCCTAATTCTATCTTTTGTCTATTCTAAACCTTCTAGATTCCCTGTATAATCAAAAGAAAGAAATATGTACTTACAGAAAAATACTCACTTAAATCTAAAAAAAATATTTAAGACAGAAAGGATGAATTACTCTGTAAGATGAAATAAATTTTCGTTAATTATAGAGAGAGTTTTGATGACTATCTTAAACAATGTGACTGATCTCTGAAATAGAAGATCCAAAATTACATAAAATGAATCCCATTGAAGGTTAGTTCTCATCTAGATCCTTCAGTAATTAACGGAGAGAGAGATTTGCCTTCAAATGTTGATTGATTCTGTCCAAAATAGCCATCTAAGACAAGGAAAATCAATTGCCTCCTGGAGATTTATGTCTCTCGAGTATATATGTACTTATACAACTTGTTTACATTAGGAACATAACTTGTTTGCATGCTTAAGGACAGGAGGATGACTTCTACCTGATCTGCCTTGCCTTTGGCAACTAAACATAGGTGAGCAGAATCACCCTACAGGCTTCAACAAAAGATAAAACCCAAAACTGTTAGAAGCACAAACTATACGCAGACCGAGAAAGTGACTCTCCATATTATCATTGCGACTTTTTTCAGATTTTATTGTTCAGATATTTTTCTTTCACAGGTGAATTATCTATTTAATTATTGCCCTTAATTCAGGTATTTTGTTTCTGGTCACATGAGCAAAAATGAATTCCAAGCAGATATTACCTAAATAAACACAACAGTATTTATGTATTTTCTTAGAAATGGGTAGCAACGACATCCCTTTTAAACAGGAAAAATAGATTGTGACCAAAGACAACAAAATGAATAGCAGTGAAATTCATATATACATTTAAGATTCCACTCAATGCTATAAATTACTTTCAAATAGTCAAAAGAAAATGCAACTATCTTTAAAACTTCTTGCAAAGAAGACTACTGAAACATATTAAAAAGTTCCTTATATCCTAGCAGTAGTTATAATTCATAGTTTAAATTGAGCTTACAAATGTAGTACATTCATTAAATATTCATTGATTGCGTATAAAGGCAAATACAGACTCTCATTATATTTGTAATGGGTTGTATTTTCCCACAGAAATGAATTCTCTACTGCTTTATTTTGTGTGGCAATTTACTGCTAAGCAATGAAAAAAAAAATGTTTCCAAAAGAACATTCCAATTTCTCCAATATCCATGGCAGTATATTAAACTTCTACTTCAGGAACTAAAGCTAAATTTTCTCCTGCTATAATATGATACATATCTATTGACCTCAGTAGAACAGAAGAGAACTACACACTGTCAAATTAAACTTTCAAAGAAAATGAATATACATGTATTACATGCAAGGTGGGATAGAAGTCTTTTCCTTCAGGCTTTTCATAGCTGGTGGTGACATTTTGTACAGGCAACATATGGACCTGATTCTGTCTTCTTTTATAGGAAATGTATGGTTATTCTAACAGCTTCATAGGTATTTCAGTGTAAGCAGTATTTAAAAAAAAATAATACAAATGTATCATGCTTTTTTTTTAATGTAAAATGTGGGCAAAATCATTGAAGTTAAACCTGAGATTTTTTTTTATTTACCTCTTAACAAAAAGTGTCTAAGACTGAAGTTGTGAGTTTGATTAATCTTGCAAAAGCCTTAATTTCTCAAACTAGAATTCACAAGAACGGTGTTTATACATTCATGAATAACTGAAACAGTCTATCTTGTCAGAGTTACTATCAGGCACAGGTTTAGAATTCAAAATTATTTATCCATTGTGAATGCCTGTAAAACATTATCAACTCACCATACAAAGGCATTTGTTTCTGAGGGATGGGCATAGCCATTGAAACAACTCCTTTATGATTAATTTATATTGAAATATGCCCATTTCTTATCTCAATAGGTTATGATAAGTAAAGGACATGTTTTTCCTACATCTCTTCCCATGAATCTCCTCATGATTCTTGTAGTTACCATTAGAAATTTCAAAAGATGACTAATATAAAGACTTATAATTTTTGTCTGCTAAGAAGTGGTTTTGTAAAAAATATCTTCAATAGCACAGTCAGATTATAGTGACTGCTCTTGGAGAAGTTTATTTCTGTTAGGTCTAAATTATAATTAGATCTACCTATTGACACAAAATTCACAGTCTACATTGATGACATTTATCTAGTAGTATTAACATTGGTGTTGATACTTTATATGCGTGTTTCAGAGTTAAACATTAGGTTTTGAAGCAGCCTTCCTTCTCCAGGCTAGGATTTGCTGGTTCATTACCCTTGATGATCTCAATTACAGCAATAGCACAAAGGAAGGATGATAGAAAGAGAGACATGGAAGTGAAAACATAAATCACAGAGGGTTTTCTATAAATCAATATCCATTTATGCTCCATATGACAAGTGAATAATGGTATAGCTTATGTAGTGCAAAGGAAATGTACTGAACGTATCTTTTTAATAAGTAGACAGCTATTTTTTTTTCATTAACATTATCTTCCTAATTATCTTGTGTTTCTTAAACAAGTAGATGTGGTAAGAAATCCATGGCTCACATTGAAATGCAATGTGCCATATCAACACGACTATAATACTTCAGTACTCAAAGAAAATGCAGTGAGCTGTCAGTTCTAGGCATCAGCCTGTTATCTTTGACTCAACGCACAGAAGAAAGTTTCAAACAAATAAGATTAGAGATTTGCCATTCATTATGTTGCATGCCTATTATGCTATTTATAGAGACAAAGGAGTATGGTGCAGAAAAAAAGAAGAGAGACAGAAATGAATATTTCCAAACTAAGACTGCACCACACTTGGGACTATTTATAAAGAAGTGAGGTCTCTGTGTTCAGCAAACACCAACCGGAACCTTTACTGAGGCCCATGTACAGCATAAAAATGATACTAAAAGAGCTTTCAAATTAAAATAATATTTTCAGGCATAATACCTTTATGAAACAGTATTTCAAATAAAATAAATGTGAAAAGAAGGAAAAGTGTTTACTTCTAATTCTGTAACGTAATCTCGTGCTTTAAGCCTAGCTTTTAACTATGGGCAAAAATAGAGCAGTTCCACATTACCTCTACCAAACAAATTTGTCAACCAGTAAGAAGGAATTATTGTTCTGGTCTAGCTACCTGCAACAGTTCTGGATCATAAGCTGAGAAAACACAGCAGGGCTCAGGGAGTTCTGGTGCAGATCACTGCTATTGTTCCCTAACCTCCCTGTGTGACAAACAATAGACCTTTGTGTCATAGAGCAGGGCAGGGGCACCCAGAGACCCCCGAGGGCACTAGGCCTCAGTGCAACACCCACCACCCTGAGGCTGAGGGAGACCTTTTCCATGGACTGGGGGACCCCAGGGACACAAGCAGGGATGCATAACATCAAAGAAGAGGAGTTGGTGTTAGTCACTTTTCTTGTGTAACAGATGTAAGGTATTATTAATGAGATGTTTCTGTGCTAATTTGATCTGCATTAGTATTATTGTAACTAGAATAATCATAATTATTTTATTTTTATTGCTGATATTTTTAATTAAGTTAACAATAAATGTTTTTCTCCATATGTATATTATGTTCCCTTATGCTTATAACAAGATTTTAAATGAAACACTGTTTGTTTTTCTTTTTCTTTGGCAGGTGGCGGAATTCAAGTTTATAGCAGGTAATTATTATGCACGATTGAAGGAAACTCATGTCAGTAGCTTCACATTACCTACAATAGTAGAACTTTTACCCCTGTGGACACTGGGACTAATGAATAAAATAATTAGAATTGAGAATCTGGGCTATGCAGATACACTTCTGATTAGAATTAAGGTTGGCTTAAGAGGGGGCACAAGCTTATTGACTTCACAGTATATAGCCTTTTGTGCTGTGAGCATTGCTAACATCACTTCCTAGTTACCGAAATTCACAGCTGGTGTAGTTTGAATGAAAATGAGTTAATGACAAAACCTGGGTAAGGACAACTCTCTACTTCCTTAAGCAGAGATACGTCCCATTTATAAGATCAGATCAAGCTATGAGATGAATTATAAGCAATTGTTAGACAACTCTGTGTGTGAGTGCACGTGCATGTGCATTCACCAAAGTGTTTGCTGAAATAGTTTCCTGAAGAGGATAATAAAAATATTGTACAATGAACAAAAATCAATAATGGCCTAAGTCCACTGGAGGATCTAGTCTTGGGTTTTTCATCAAATAACTTGGTGTCATTCAATCCATGGAAACAAAACACTGCTCTAAAACTTCCTCCCATCCAGTCACTCCTTGAAAGAATGACGTCAAGTCAGGGAGGCAAATCCAAAATTGAAATGTAATTTGTAATCTACACTAGTGCTTCTGCAGCAGAGGTATACAGCCAACTACTATCAGACTAAAACTTTAGTCAGAATTAGAAGTTGGTGGAATTTAACATATAGCTTGAAACAAAATACAGGAGCAATAATGATTTTCATTATAAAATATGAGGAAGACGCTTTTGAGATCAGCTAAGTGTTTATATTATTGGTCCTTGCATAACATTCATGTAGTTATTAATGCTATGGGAAAATGTGCTCTGCCCCACTGGGACCACGAATGAGTTTTTATAGAATAGATGTTAAAATCTGTAATATTCTGACTACTGCAGTAATATCCTGAATTAATAAATGTATAACAGGTGTGTATTTTCATTGCATTTGTGAGTGTATGGTAGAGAAAAGAAATGAAAATATTACGTTTTTAATCTCAAAAAGCAAGAAAAAAGAAAGCTTGCTATTATACTGTAAGAGGTAAGAGAGGTATGAATAAGTACAATCAAAACAATATAGTCTAATTTAATAATGTAATTAATTCAATAAGAGATTAATTTATACATGGAATTTCAGTTCTTATTGTTGTCAACAAGCACATCACATCACAACAGTCTTACTTGAATAAGGATTCTCTGGGCAAAAAAATCCAGTGTTTTACAACTGCTACAATGGAAATATTTTTTCCTGTTCACATAGAATTTCCTGTGTTTCCATCTGTCCCCTCCCCTTTCACTAAGAATAGACTGGCTTCATCTTCTTTACTCCCTCCTATCGTATTTACATACACTTTTTTAAAAAAAAATATGTGTATTTATAATGTTATATATTATTTTGATATATTTTATATATAAAATAAAATTTAGAAATTAGAATCCGTATTATTCATTGAAATATAATAAGTGGGAGGTATAAGGGTCTGTGGAAGTGAAGAGAATTATTAAATGCTGATGACACAATGGGAATTAATTTCACATCACGGCTCTTGGTGAAGACATTAGTATCAGATGAATAAAGAATTTTACATTGTGAAAATGACCCTTGACACTACAATATTATCCACACTGTTTTATTACCAGAAACAAACCAAGCTGCCTCTGGCAACAGAGCAATCAATTACTGCTTTCTTATTCTGGACTGAGCTGTGTTCTGCAATTCATTCTTTGTTGTTGTGTTTGAAGAGAGAATTATATTCTCCAAACTGATGTAGGATGTGCTCTGCTTCTTTCAAAGATGGATAATTTATCAACCTAGTAGACTTAACCTATAAACTATCCATATAAACTTATATATTTTAAATGTGCACGTGTGAAGACATCTTACTTAATATATCATCATAAAATATGAATAGTACATAAGACCAACCCTGTTTAGCTCTTTAATTTAATCTTAAAACCAGATGCTTCTTTACAATTGATTTTGTGATAGAGGAAGAGAGATATTTTTTTCCTTAGAGGCATGTGTTATGTCTTACGTTTTTCCATATAGACATAACCCACTTCAAATCTACCTCTGAGGCAAATTTTACCACTTGTTTCCCCCATTTGTTCAATAATATTTTTATACTAAGATTCAGAAGTAGTAACTTCTGTAAAAAGTAGATTTCTGTAAATTTATTCGTATACAAGTTAATATGCTTGTTGTGCAAAAATTAAAATTGCACAGGCTATTCAATACAGAGCAGGAAACAATGGCAAACAAAATTAAATGTTATATTGGCTCACAATTGTAACTTAGAGATCGAGTATTTATAGAGAAATTAGTTATTTTCCTCCACAGCTAGCTGAAACTGTGGTTTGTACATAAACTATTGTGGTAACATATCAGCTTCTGAAGCAATCTTAGATGATGCTGAAGGTACTTAATGAGGGGGAGAAAATGACAATATAGTGAGAAAAGTACCCACTTCTTTTAATTTGGGGTTTGTTTCTTCACCTTATAGTCCAATTCTTTCTGCAAGAACCTAGAGAAATATCCTAGAAGTGATGTAGTAGGAATAATTTACATGAGTCTTTGTTTTTACCTTTGAAAACTGGTCAGGAGCTTTTTGTCAGTGGATACTGTGGCAGAAATTCCTGAAAGTACAAGCACGTCAAGGGCCCCCAGAGTAGAAACACAAATCACAGTTGGTCAATTACTGGTCAGTTAAGGAAAGTAACCATGAAATCTCAGTAGAACTAGTAACAGGGAGAACAGAGAACATGAATCCGACATACATAAAACGTCCCATATATGGTAAATATACATAGACAGTAACAAGATGGTTCTCTACAAGAATGGAAACAAAAGAACAGAGAACTGATTCAGCATTGTCTCCCTGTCTGAGAATACCCCACTACTTACCAAAAGCAGGTCCTTCTTTCTCTCCAGTAGACAAAAAGCCCTGCCTTTTGATTTGCCATTCATCATATTTTGCTTCTGCAAATAAGCATCATATGCAATGTATTATCTCTTACTGTATACTTTGGTTAAATAAGTCAGTCTTTTAAAGAACTCTTTGTATGTATGTTTTCTTCTTGAGTGTTCCCATTTGCAGTACTGAATCATTATAAACTGAAGTACAGCGACTTCATGTTTTACAAGCCCTTCACACTGCATGGCTGTTCTCTGAATGTAGAATATTTTAGACTAGCCAAACACAGGGTATATCTTAGATTATTCAAGCACAAATCCTGCTTCAGAAAGTCATATACAACTCCTAAATATAGATTTCCCTATGATTTGTAGGATAATTCTTCTATAATTGTGTTTTATCACAGTAGGTTTATAGAAGAAAAAGGATTTAGCTTGAAGTTGATGTTTGATCTTCAAAGACCAAATAGATGAATACTCAATGAAAGTAAATGAATCAGTTTTCATAGGCCGGTTAAGAATTTTTAAAACTACAAGGCAAATTCTATGTATTCCTATATAACATTAAACCAAATGGAATTAGTAGTCCACAACTATTCACTGGGCTCCTGTCCACATTAAATAAAGCAGAGAATTTAATCTCTTCATATATAACAGTGAAAATAAGAACACAGAGATGATTGCTCAACATAGTGTGAATTCATGAATATCTCTAATTCAATATCTCTAATTACATAAGGTGAATATACATGGGCCAAACACTTCTTTAGTTTTAAACTTATTCCAGTGTTAAAACAAATCCTATTTTTACAGACAGAAACACATTTCCTTCTCATTGACTTAAATTCAAGTTATACATATATCTACGGTTTGTTGATTATGTTAATTTCATTAAGCTTAATGGGGAAACATGAAAATTATTTTGTTGTCAATGCAAAAATTGATACACTTAAAATTCTACATTTCAGTTTCAGCATTAGAAGTGTGAAAAATTAGAGCAAAACAAATTATGTCAGTGAGCATAGATGAAAGGATCAAATACAGATCTAGTTCAAAGCAAGAGTTAGTTTATGTGCATTTTTTCTCATCCTCTAAAACTTTCAGAGCATTATAGGATAGCTCTGGTTTTGGCTAAGTTCAAACTAGTGTCTTCTCATTGAAGATGATCCTGTCTAAAGATCTACAGCAAAACAAAATTTCATAGCTGCTCCAGGCATGTTTTTCTGTGTGTATGTCAAATAGTTTAAATAAGAAATAGAATACATTCCAGACGGATTATGAAGAGTGATAAAATCGACCAACTCCTAAACATTCTTTCTTTAAAACAACTCATAAACACTAAATATGATTGCCAAAATCATTCAGCGGTTAATTTTTTTTTACTAGTGCTTATAAAAGTCCAAATTGCTTCATTTCCTCAGACAGCAAAAAATGGAAGTGGCATGAGATTCTAACTCGAAGTGAAATAATGTATAGAATAGAAAAGCAGTAAGTGCAATGCACGCACTGTTTAATCCATAATGTTATCACCGTGTTGGAAATGGCAACAGCTATAAAGGAATAAAACACAGCTGATATTCATTGAATAAATAAAATCAGTATGTTTCTGCCAGCTGACCAAGGGGTTTTAATTTCATATTTAAAAAAAACCAACACAGATTCAGGAAGATAGCCCTTTTTTGCAATGTAACAGTCTCTTCTGTTCCTCTCCTTACAGTGCTTTTTAATTTTTTCCTAACTAGAAATCTAGAAGGGCTGAGGCAAGATTCAGATTTAAATGTTTTAAACCATTCAGTATCATACAGAGATTTGTATCCCTAAAATATAAAGCATTTCTATTTCCTCATGCTTTGTTTAGGTAATGTTTATTAATAACAGCATATATAACTATGGTTCATAAATCTACAGAATTACAAGGTATTTATCTTAATTTTTAAAAAAAAAACCAAAACAATTTGCATACAATGTTGAAAAAAAAATTTTGCTATAATTTAAAGCTATGGAATGCCTTAAATAAAAATCAGATTCTGATTAGTAACATCTTTGTTCAGCTCGAACTGCCTAGGTACCCAAAGGCCAAGCCAAAGTTGTCATCCCATTTTGATGTTCGCTGTTCAAACATACTCTAATGGATTATTCCTATCTCAAAAAGCATTTTTCATAGAAAGTATTGGCAAGTACATGTGAATATACTCCTCTGTTTCAAAAATATAAAAGTAAAGGCTGATATTATAGATGTTAACTTGAGAAACTGATGGCATTATCCATAATATCCTGCACAGTGCCTCCCTTATTAACCAAACAATCTGGGAACTATTGAGAAATCTCTTACAGCAAGGCTCATTAATTGAAATATGTGGCAATAAATGTCCCTGTCGTATTATCATCGTGCTGTTCCATATAAAAGATTACTTCCAAATAATCTCTGTGTTACAGGCATACATTTAGCATGCAATATCCATTATGAACTTTTGCTATATGTTGTAGAGTTCTCCAGAGTGCTGAAATTTTATGGAAAAAATATAATATTGCTTTTTTTATGGCAGAAATCATTTATTCATTGCAAAATGTTTAAGATTAAAATAGTCATATCTGAAACATAAATTGTGAGATGTATACCTAGAGGTGAAAATACCCAGAGGTGAAAGTAAATGCCAGTAGGTCACTTAAAATTTAAGAACCCAAACTTTATTTTGACTATGTGCCATGTGGGGGAAATGCTTCTTGCTGCAACTGATTTGTTGCAGGGTAGAACATCTTAGTTCATGTAATTTAAACAAAATCAGGACTGAAATAGTGAACTGAGACAGACTTCATTACTGTAACTTTTTAGCCCTGCAGTATACAGTATTGTCATGGACACAGCCTTTGTACCAAGTTTGGAAGGCCTCAGGATTGAGGCTTGTCATGCCTGATCTATGTTAACTTTTCTTGTCATGCCTGTTGCTTTGTTTTTCTTGGTTTAACTGCTACAGAATTATGTTGTTAGGTTTTTTTCTAATCAGATGTCTGTAGCACATTTGTTTTCCTTGTCATTGTACGATAAAGCCATAGTTTTGTACAGACAGGAGAAATTGTAGTGAGAGATTTTTTTGTGCCAGAGCTTAGCACTAGTGACTAAAGTAAATGAAGTCTAGGCTGCATGAATTGTGCTTTATTTTTAGTTTTTATCTATGGAAACGTAACTGGTAGGTAAGGAAGTGTAAGTAAAATGTTAACTGTAGGATATTCTTTAATAAAAGATAAGGAAAAGTCTCAGACACAGACAAAAAGAGTGCCTGAAGGCTGTGAGACCAAATCAGAATTGAAGACCACAGACTCTGCGGATAGGATTGTATGAGCAGAAGTGGCATCAGAAAATCCGGCAATCCATAAAGACTATAAAATCTGGTAACAATCTACAGGCAGGGTGCCTCTTCGAAGACACAGAGCTTGACCTCTAACTACTATTGCACATAAAACACAGTAGAAGAAGGAACTCTGATTCTTTTGTTAAAGCAGAACCTAGGGACAAGCCCTGTTGAGGTGGCAGCTTCATATTTCTTACCATGGTCTAAGTGGCAGATGCATAATTCTTACAACAGAAAGAGTTATTCTGTGCAGACCGAGATACTTACGGCTCTAACACAATGATGTAGTGTAGAGAAATACAGCTCTGGTATTCTAGTAGAGGCCTTCAGAAGTGGCAAGAGAGGTTGTGGCATAGAGGACCATAGGCATGGGCTGATAAGGCATGGGCTGATAAGGCATGGGCCACAGGATTAGCACTATAGGCCCTACAGATGTAAACAATTAGCTGTGGTCATCTAAGGAAATGTGGACGGGAGGTGGACAAAACTGATTTTCATGTGTAATAAAGAGAACCAAGAAATAGTATTGAAAAGACATGAAACATACCAGATATAGTAAATTTGTCTGTAACATGAAGTTGTGGACCAACAAAGAAAAAGTAGATGTGTAAAACATTAGCAGACACATAGAAATGGCCCCAAGCAGATCCTGGAAGAAGGAAAAAGCAACTATCAATTCTAGCATCACATTCCTCCTGGCGAAGCACTGCAGACTCTGATAAATGGCCGTAATGTACACCCACTACCAGTAAGCCACTGAGTTCAGGATTCAGAGAAGCAGAGGAAAGATGAACATAACAACCTGGACAAGGTGTAAAAACTAGAAAGTGTGTCTGTAAAAGAATTTTAACTCTGTTATTATAATTAAGCCTCTTTTTTTTTTTCATATAAATCTTTCTCTCATCCTTTTCCTTTCCCTCCTCCCCCTTCTCCCCCTCAACAGCAATAATTTGGTCTTGACTAGTAATGATTTCTGGATTAGGCTGTTACAAATTTCAATTATATTATTAGTAAATCATTGGTTTTATATGTAAGGAATGTTTCCTCTTCATCCATAAAGAGGATATTGAGAGTAACATACATAAATCCAAAAAGTTCTCTCTCACACACACACACATACATCCTCTTCTGAGGCCACGGGGGTTTCCTCCTGCAAGAGACATGGCTGCCCCAGCTTTGTGTGTCTCCTGCTGCTTCTGACCCTTTGCAAATGCACCTATCACTGAGGAGGTGCCCCAGAAGGTGACCCCACACCTGGAGGTGGGGTCTCTGCATGCTGCCCCTGCTCTGCCAGCCCACTGCTGGGTGCCGGCTGCTCCCAGTGTTCCACGGGTAAGCTGTACTGCCCAGCCTGGGCAGGGGGTGGGGTGTCCTGGTTTTCTCTATGAAAGCAGAATTTTTCCTTGTGATCATACAAGTTTCAATAGAATTTTTCCCAGTCCTAAAGGGGAATTTCTAGTCAAAAACTGACAAAAGGAAACAGTTCTGTACAGAAAAAAAAAAACAACACTTCTGTTTTTTTTGATCCCTAAGCTAAGAACTGAAAAAAATTACTTGAAGTATGTTCTTGACTTAAACTCAGACCTTTAAGAAAAATTCCCTGTTAGCAACTTGTTGCGTGAAAAGGGGCCAAGCGGTTTTAGCAGAAGATAAACCCCCTTGCGTTCTAACACTCCTCACCAAGGTGGGAGGCTAGGTGTGGCTAGGCTTAAAGTCTGAGTGATGCCCAATTCACCACTATCAGTCCAATCGCATTTAATATGTACTAAACTATTATGATTTGGATATACTAATAGTAGACTGCACCTTCAGTCTAGTCGTGCTCATGAACTAGCATGGCCACTCTCGAGTCTTTGGTCGCGTTCAGTGAGAAACCAAAATGACTAGCTACTTAAACAGTGCAGTTTATTTAAACAACAGATATATAGGTTCTTAGGATTGCCAGTGATAAATACACTGTCTGCAAAGCACGTGCAAACGAAAGTATTGTTACATATACAAAATGCACGACAAAGTTATAAATGATACAGCCTGGCTTTAAATGTAGAAAAGAGAGTCTCTAGACAAATTTCTAAGTTCCCCGAGGAAACACTCGGTATCATCTAAGTCTTACCCAAAGGCGTCCCTATGGGGGGGGGAAGAAAGGCTGAGCCCGTCGACTGATCCCGGAAATCAGTGATGTAATTCTTTGCGATGGTGTCTTCCCCGGGTATCCCCCCTCTCTCGGGCTATTTTTATACTATTTGTTATCTTCAAGGTGGAGTTTGAGTGACTTTAGTCATACATACTTTTATCATGATTGGTGTAAATTTCTCTCGCTTCACCATTAAAGGTATAGTTTACGAGAAATTCAGGGTGCAGACTCAAGAAAGAGTGGTCCTACCTCGGAGGCGGGTAGCCTTCGGGATGGAGGTGTGTTTTGGTATTATAATGACATTATAATGAGCAAAGTTCGCACAAAGGACAGCATTTCATCAAAATTTGACGAAATGTTGGCTCTGAGCATCGAGCGGGCAGCTAATTGGCAGCTTATCTGTTTCATGGTGTCATCCCATTCCCGTATCCACTATACATCATAAGGTAAAGCCGCGGAATAATTGCATCCCGTCCCGTACCTCATGTAGCTTATCAGGGAACCACAGGTGTTGTATCCTTCATGCCAGCTGCAGCTATTTTCTAGCTCAGAAGCCTCTTGATTTTATACTTTTCCTTAATGTGTGAACAATGCTGTACTTTTGTATTTTTAGACAATTTAGTATTTATTCCACACAACTTCAGTATATTAACCACCAGGCCATTCTCTCATTAAGTATCAGGCAATAGTAGACAGACGGTGTTTAAGTTGCTTTAGTGAAAACGAAACAAAAAACTTCTGTGAAAAGAAAAGGACTTTTTCTTTATACCTAGGTACTGTGGTACCAGCAACACAGATCTTGAAATCTTCTTGATTTAAGTTACCAGAGACTATAGCTGAACAAACAGAAGTTTAAAAAATACTTATTCAATCAATTTAGCCTTTTCTTTTTTAGTATATAGTCTTCCAATGTAAATGACACCTTGAAATATAGGAGACTGGATTGGGGTTAGAAAGGTTAATACTCTAGGGCATGAAATAGTTCTTTGAATTTGAAATCTGTTTGCAGTTCTTCAACAACTTATTTGGGAAAATAATGTCTAGTCTGTGACTAGTCACTTGATGTATTTAAAGTTAATGGTTTGCTGTTGAGACTATTTAAATGGTCACCTTTCACATAATATTGGTTTTCCTCTCTAATTACAGGCTTTAATCTTTATAAATGAAAAAAATGAATGAAAGAACCCTTGGGACTTGAAGAGGTTGGACTGGGGAGCAATACTTATGGAAAAGACAGATTGCAGGAGATAATCCTCTAAGAGGAAGTTTAGAAGATTTAATAACATCTTCCTGTATTCTATCTCTCCAACTACAAATGAAAATATATTATATATGGCTGCCTATATTATTCCCAGATTAAATATAACTGTGTTCCTTCCTGACAAAAAAAACAATAAATGAGACAAATTTTGTGAATGTTTTATAGAGTGTTCTTTTTTTTTTTTTTGCTTGTTTTCTATTCTTAAAAAGCATCCAACTTCTAGGTCACGCTGACATTCGGTTTAGAGTAAACAAAATACACAAAGAAGGCTACACTTTACAAAATCATTATAAAAAATACCATGATTGAAATGATAATATCTCCAAAATGGCAAAATCTTAATATTACCTTACCGTTGTTAAGGTTTCACCCTTTTGTAAGTTTCATGGGAAGGAATGATATGGCACACCAGTGACATTTCACTTTTTACGCTGGCTTCCTCGATAAGCAGCAGGTGTCTATAAAATGTGAAGTTACAGTCATACACACACAGAGAACAATAAAATCATGTGAGACAAAGGTCTGTGACTAATGCTCCAGGCAGAGTCTTAGAAAACTAGGTTGTAACTTCTGACTTTGTCATAGACTTCATATCAAATGTTACTCAACCCTCAAAGGCTGTGTTCACAAAAGGACATGGAGTTGTAATGTAATTATTACCATTTTTCTTCCTCTGAAAAACACAGCCTCAAGGTAAGTAACTGACCTCTTCAGGTGCTTAAGCATAGACCCCCCAAAATCAGAAAGGCAGTAGAAAATTATGAGAATAAAACTTGTTTCAGCTTTCTTTTCTGTTTGCAGATGCAGATGTTTTTTGACCCTGCTGCTTCCAGCTTCCACAAGAAAATCAACCAGTATAGGGATTTAACATTGCCATTTGGGAAAAGTTTCACTTTGAATTAAAACAGAGGTTAAATTAAGAAAGGGAGAAAACTGTGAGAATAACTATAACACTCATTATAGGAAATGTTTAAATATTGAATTGTGTAGAAGTAAAATCCATGACCTTTAGTTTTGAGTTAGTCTGCACACCTCTGACTAGCCTACTGAACTTTTCAATGTGCAGGTGCATGTTGGGTTGACCCCTGCAAACAGCCAAACAGCCACCCAGCTGCTGTCTCACTCCCCTCTCCCTAGGGAAGGATGGGACAGAATATGAGAGTGTGAGAAAACTCATGAATCAAAATAGACAGGGAAATCCCTTACCAACTACTGTCATAGGCAAAACAGACTCAACTTGTGGAATTTAACTTAATTTAAAAGATTTAAATACTGATTTGGGTACTGTCAAACAAACAAGACAAACATTTAAAAGCCGGGGAAAAATTCTCTTCCTCCCTCTTTCCCAGTCTCAGCTTCACCCCAGACACCTCCCCTCCCACCTTCCCGGTGTCCCCTCACCTTGTCATCACCTCAGGTTACTCTCTGTCCCTTTGGTGAGGCAACAGGCGTCAGAAGAGGTTAGGATTAGTTTATTTCTGATGTTCCTTGTATCTTACTCTTTTCTTCCACTAATCCTTCCTCCATAGTCATTGTGTTTGCTCCAGCCTTGGTCCTCCATGGGCTACAGTCCCTTAAGAGGCATTACCAGCCCTACCATGGATCACCCCTTATTACTCTTGGCCTTTTTGTATTTTTGTCTCAGTGTTTAGTGCCCTTTCTTAAACATGTTTCCACAGAGGTGCCACCATCTTGTCTGAGGGGCTGAGCTGTACCCTGTCATGGGCCCACACGAGCTAGATGGAACCAGCTGTGTCCGGGAAGTGGCAGTCCCAGCCTCTCCCTCACAGGGGCCACCCTGCAGCACCCCGCCCTGCTACCAAAATTTTGTCATTTACACACAATAAAAAGGGAACAGCTTTACACCCATGAATTTTTCCACACTGAGCTGCTGGAGTAAGCCGTGTAACTCAGCCATGCCATATTTCAGGTGAAGGTTTGGGTTGTAATCATTTTATACCTTTACAGAACTCAACTGAAAAGTTTTTAACTGTAATGTCTCAGCACCAAAAAGGAAACTGAGGCCAGGGTACACGTGTTTTGACATAATTCTTTACTAGTCTACTGTATAAAGGGGCATTTATATGTTTTGGAGAGGCTTTGATTTGATATATGGCCTGTAAGAAAGTTTGTATTTCTGGAAAGATGCTGCAGCGGGTCTACGTATCATTTGGCATATGTGTCAGATTTGGGTTTTTTCCCGCTTGCCATCTCTCAAATTGAATTGCACTTTAGACTTACTGACACTACATTTAAATTTTGTTTCCTTGTAACCCAGTAAACACCCTGGAATACTTTCATATGCCTGTCTCATTCTGGTGAGGTCAGTCGCAGTCGCTGCACTTTGGCATTATTGGAGGTATTTCCTCTTAGAACTGATGCCAGTGGAGATCTGATTCTCACTGGGTACTTTGGGGTTTCAGAAATATTAAAAATAATTAGCCAGGGGTTATAATTTAATTAAAAGCTATTTTGAAATCCTGGTTTAAAGTATTTTGGAGGTATCTGATTAAGTATCGCCAAGTAAAGAATCGGAGTACATTTAGAGCTTGAGTATGAATTTTATTTGCATAGAAAAGGAGCAATTCTTTGCCCAAAGAATTAAAAGAAAAGGAATTTCTGCAAATGTTTTGTTGTATTTTCTTGTCATTGGAGTTGTTGTCATCTAGTTGTCACTGCTGTCTACCTAGATATTCATTTAAGAATCAGCATGAAATCTATACATAATGCAAAAAAGGTTTACAAAATACTGGTGACAAAAGTCTGCACGGGTCTTTTCAAGCAGGCAGAGCTGTTGGAAATCATGGAATCAATGCATACTCTGAAAAATAACTGACATCTAAATCTATATTTTAAATCAAATAAAAATGCTTTCATAAATGTCCTAGCTAAAGATAAGTAATTATTTTTCCATAAAAACAAACACCACTAAATTATTTCTTAATGGAGGTATTGCTGTAGCTAAAATGCCATGACTGTATTGGCTGTTCTAGCTAATCTGACATTGAGTCCAAGGCTTACAAAGTCAACATAACACTTAGGACATTATGCTTACTTAGCCACATTGTTTGAATGACCTGCTTCAGAGGAAGCTAAGTAAGTCAAGATTTATTAGACAATTTCAACAAAACATACAGAAATATCTTTAACTACTGCTTGCAAGTTTAAATGTCAAGAGCAGAAACAAACACTTCCACAGATGCTATCTTCACCTGAGGAAATTTTTAAATCATTCCTTCATAGCATTTTGATATAAATGATGCCCTTGTGTGCTGCCAAACAATATTGACGATGTCTTTTTTTAACCTATGCTAAACTATCTTTTGGCTTCTATATTGCTGATTTTTTTTTCTTTCAGTCAGTGACTAGTGTATTTTATACATTAGCTTTCTGTATATGAGTTATTGTACTTGATATTGAAACACTGTGTCATTAATACAGTATGAAGAGACTGAGTTGTCCTTGATTATCTTGCTGCATAGCTGGTTTATGGGAAACTGGGAAGAGCTATTTCTAGTCTCTCTTCTGCTTCAAAATAAGAAAAAACTATTGCTATAGACAAATATGCTTTATATTATTGCTTTTATATTTATGGTTTCTATCTTGTGAATTAAAATACTCTTTAAAGACTATAGGACAAATGGATGAAAATAATGAAATTAATATACAAGAGCTACAGCAGTATAATGAGAATTTTCGTCACAGCTTCTACTTCGTATGTGGGCTGCTTACGAAGCATGAAGAATGAAAAGAACTTTAATTCAGCTAGTGGCCTCACACATTATATGTATGACACCAAAAATACTACGTCCTTGAATCAAGAATAAAAACTGTCCAAAGGTACAAAAGTATTAAGGAAAACTGTCCAAAACTTAACGGCAAGTTTTTCAAGTAAAATATTTCAGTAGGTGGAGGTAGACTGCTGGTGGAAATCTAGATGCAACTACTACTACTACTACTACTGCTACTACTACCACTGCTACTATTACTAGTAATAATGAGTGACAAATTAAGAAAACATTTTTGAAGTGCTTTAATACAGGCAATCTGGTCTTCTGGGAAGGTAATACACTGATTTTTTTAAACCTCAGGCAAAAGCGTGCAGACTGAACATTCATTTTATACTTGCTGTTTCTGACACAGATGGGATAGACTGGATTTGTTTCACATAGACAGTCCAGCTTCAACTTTTCATATGCAGAAGGCCTAGTATCAAATGTATGGTTCCTGAAGATCCCAGATGTGCCTATGATGTCAGATCTGTCAGCTGAAGTCACACTGCATTAATTGAATGCATGCTGAATACGCAACAAATTCATACTGGACAGTTATATCTAAAAACAGTCTATGGGAAGAACTGGGAACTATAGAAAAAAAGGAACAAGATTTACAGAAGTTAAAAAGATCAGGGAGGACAACTTTCATTCAAGTGTTTTAAACCACTTTAAATCAATAAAGAGGTCCCTGCTGTTCAAGACAGTCTTATATAAAATACTTAAAAAAAACATAAAGGGAAAAAATGACTAGCCAGGTGACTTCTTTTCCCAAGCGATTAATTTCAGAGTCCAATATGAGATTCCAACTAATATTTACTGGAATTGTAAAAGGTAATAACTGATAACCTGTTCTTACCAATTGGCCTGTTCTCTGCTAGCTGGAATATTAAGGTATACAGTGTAAACAGGATTATGGAGCCTTTTTTGTTTGTATCCAGTCTGGGCCTCTTGCATCCTTTTTACTGCATACTCTAAATTCTGGACTCTTACTCCAAGGAAAGCACTTAATCTTTCACTTTCTTTTGAAAGAATTAGATTTGTGTCCATCGCCCACAGGAGCTTTCTCTTTTGTTAGTACAATGTACCACATTACAAAAGATACTTTGTTTTATGTCTCCTCGTCTGTCCTTCACACAACACAGGTATGACAACTACAGTGGCTATTTACAGAGAAAAATAAACTGCAGCACAATTTCAGTGATACCTTGATTGCATCTGTATGCAATGAAGAAAGCTTCACCACTGGGTCAAGCAGGTTTCCACAGGTTAATAGCAAATATTCCATGAAGCAGCCGTGATCTGATAAATGCTCCACAAAAACATAATTTCTTGTGACAAAATTGAGGAGGTCAGTATTAAGCAAGTCTAATCATCATGGTAACTGGGTTGTTTATGTCTAAAGGCAACACTTTATGGCTCAGACTCTGTTGACAGTCTGACACTGTTGATCAATATATTTTAATACAAGGTTTAAGACTCCCAGAATTAAATTATATGGACTCTGAACTAGTGATGTATAGCTCTCTCTTCTCCATCTCCATCTGTACTATTGGTATTTAGCTAGATGGAACCTAAGAAAACATAAAGTGACTAAAAGGAACAATCTTAAAGTTGTTGTAAATAACACCCCAGATTTCAGGGATAATTTTTATTCCAAAACCATACCTCTGTCCAAAATGTGGTGCTACTTATTATTGTGCATTATAATCTAGACACAAGAGATAGTATAAAAATATGGCAGGTGCAATGAACTACAGAGTTTTGACTGTAATCCATTTGAATTAACTCTATGTGGACAAAATGCAAAGCCCATCTGTTTACTATAGCTTTCCCACAAATAAATCAAAAACTCCCAAACAAATAAACAAAGAAAATTCCATACTCCTGTTTGGAAAAAAGGAAAATTGAGCCCTACAGTGGGCATCCGTTAGAATTTATGTAAGCTTTATGAGACACTTTTGGAGGTCACTGGGAGGTTTGCAGAAGAACTAAAGCAGGCAAAGCAACCAAAACCAAAACCAAAACCAAATCAACCAAATCTGACGTCATTATGTCCTTTGTTTTCCAATATTGGCAGAGCAATTTTATCCTGCCTGCTGCATAGAGGGCAACCATAGTCTCCAGTCCTCTTTTGCATCTTTACTTTGTTTATAGTCCTTCACTCTGCTCTAATACATTCTGATTAATAAAATTTCAGACTTTGTTTCACACTTTCTGGACATGAATGAATAGCAGTCAAAATACTCTTAGGATAAAGCAAAAGACTTTTAGGCAATAGCACTAACACTGCAGGCCCAAAATTAAGGTAATCAAGGACTTTAGGCCTTAGTAACCCATAGGAGAACTTCCATCTTGTTATGGGCAAGCCAAGCTTCTGACCATTAATTGGGGAATTGCCAGAGTTGTTGCTCAGGTAGCAGATATATTCGGGAATTTTACCGCTTATATTAAAATACTTCCAAGAGAATTAATGACTTAGTAGTGTTTAAGATGGCCTAACATCATATTCCTTAGGAAGATGCAAACTCAGAA
Source organism: Chroicocephalus ridibundus (assembly GCF_963924245.1). Classification (NCBI taxonomy): domain Eukaryota; kingdom Metazoa; phylum Chordata; class Aves; order Charadriiformes; family Laridae; genus Chroicocephalus; species Chroicocephalus ridibundus. The sequence goes on from NC_086284.1 coordinate 55,967,029, forward strand.
ATTCCATTGTATGACTTCTGACTAGACTTTGTATGTAGTTCTTAGTTTAAAAAACCCTGGTGTCTAATTCTAGTCTACAGTCTTTTATAAATCTCAGGTCTTCTGACTGTTAATGCTCTTCCAATATCCAAGCCCATTTTTGTCTTGACCTAGTGTGAGTAATGATTTCCAGATTTAGCTATATTTACATAAAAATTCTAAAGGTTATTGTCTTGGAGACAATCACATGAATTCCATTAAGTAACAAAAGAATTTCTGAAGCAGCATATTAAGTGATACAGTCATAAGAATTAACTGTATAATCATAGCCTTAATTTCTTTGTCTGACAAAAAAAAAAAAAAAAAGTGGTGGAACCAATAGAATCATATCCCTCTCTTTTCCGTGATCCCACTAAAATATCCTTTTCTTTTTTAGTTTTTGCTGTTACAACTAAGACTATTTCATGGGAGGTTATCACTCAACATCTGCAACTGCAGGTGCAAACACAAACACCACTTCTCTTTACTCTTCACACCTTCCTTCCCACTTCTCCAATCTGTCTAAATTTCATAGCCAAATTTCCTCCTCCTCTCCCTCCCTTATATCTCAATCAACTACTTTCTAACCCCCATCATTCTTCCATTTCAGCAGAAAATTCAGGTTACTTTTTCCTACATGCCAACATTTCCATTGTTGTAAATCTTCTGCACTTCACTTTTCACCCTAACATACTTCCATTTCTTGCCTTATTTCTTCTCATACAAGCAGCCACAAATTTGTATAGCAGTCCCAATCTACTTCTCAGTTTCCCACTTTGAGCAGCTTTTCATGTTCTGTTTTTTCTCCCTACACACAGTTTTCAGTAGTTGCCTTTTCAATTCAAAGCAGCCTTTTTTTTTTTTCTCCCCTCTGTTCAGGTGGGTCTTTCTCCTTCAGTGCTGTTGTCTTGCATTTAAGTTTATATCTACTCACTGGGTTTGTGTAGAGATATGAGAATTTAAATTAAGTCACAGTTCATAACAGGTAAAACTCCATGGTGTCCAATGTACGCATCTATCATGTAAATATACTGTCTCTCAGTAGTGCTGCTCTAAATATTGGTCTAGAAAAACATACTGTTTGCTTGTAGAACCCAGATTGCTGATTTGCTCACTGATTTCTATCATGTCTATGTAGCAGTGAAACACATTTAGGGAATAATATTAAGCTTTCCTTGAAGGCCAGAACTTTAGGTTGACATGAGTGTCTTATTTAGAAAAGAAATAAAGTTTGTCATTATCATTATAGACCATTTTCTTAAAATACATATTTATTATGATGTCCAAGTGCAATTGTTAGTATGGTAACTGAAGAAACTATTGTTTTCTCTTCTGCCTTAGTATCTTTCTTTGCATAATTTATTCCTTTGAAGATGTAATGAACAATATAATTTCTACTTTGTCACATGGTCTGATTATTTTTTTTCCCCACGGAGTACAAAATTAGAAGCTATTAAATGTCAAATCAATAATTTAAACTTTTCACTGAATTTTTAAGTCAACTAATGTCTCTCATTTTATCCCTTAACATTTTAGAAAGATTTAAGTAAACTATTATCGGCTTACAAAAATAAAACATAGAGTCTGAGTCTGATAAACACCATTTTGAATCATAACCATTTAAATCAAGAAAATCACACAAATGTTCCGTATATTCTGACCTAAACATATTTATTCTCTTTACATTTTTAATGTAATTTCCTTTTTCTCTTTTATCTACCTTTTTTGCTTCTATTGGCCATATTAGAATATGTAGAGTTCCTCCTACACAATTAGCACCCAAGGCAGATATGATTTGATTGCTCATCATTTAGAAGAGCTATGGGGAAGCCAGCTAGCACAGTGGGAAGTGCTTACTGGGAGAGGTTTTGCCGGTCTTCATTTTCACTGGAAGTGAAAAGTTAATGTAGCATCATCCAGTTATGATGTTAGCATCTGTATGCTTGACTGCATACACTGTCATACTGGGAAAGGCAGAAAATGTACACAACACATGTAACATCTCTAGCTCTTCAGTAAGCTGTCCCAATAATTATACCTTATCCTCCATTATGTGTATGTCTTCAAAGTTTCCGCTTTAGCACTGCTCTTTATCCACAAATGAAATGAGAGCTCTGTGACTCAGTAGCACACCATAACCACACCTACCCATCCCAAGAAATCATATACTCTGATAGTTAAGAATTCAATATATGCATCTTTAACTAAGATGTGGATCTTTTTGTTAGTCTTATCTTTGTGAAGTTTATTGTGAAAGGTTTTTAATTTGTACTTTGAATTACGTGAGAAACAGAAACTAAATTTGATCATGGTCAGCATTATGCTCAGTTGAACTGTTTGCAAGAATAACAACTGAGATACTTGTAGTAACGTATCTCATTCAGTAAGTTCAGCAGAAAGGATACAAATTTTGCATAACTCATAAGGACATTTGGAGGTTTGCTACTTGCTCACTCCTTTAGCACTCAGATTTTGAAGTGCAGAAGGAATGATGGCCTATTTTTTCTTTCTTCTTTAAAACCTGACAAACCCATACAACACAAAGAAGGTTTTTATAAGTAATATTATGAGAAGTCTCTGCAAAATATACTGCAAATGGCAAACTTGGTTTATAGGACTGGATGGCATTTTTACATTCACTCTTAGTTTTACTAGACATGCAATCTTTGTAACATATAAAAGTCTGCAGGGGTGTGTGAGAATATATATCAACACTAAGTAGCTGTAACACTTTATGGTACTATAAATGTAAAAGCTGCACTATTACATTTGATGAGAGTTATTCTCTTTTGTACAGTAACGACTACAGAAGAATGAAATAGCATTGAGCAAATGAACAGAGTGGATGTACAAAATACACTGAACTTGATTTATTCTGTGACAGTGAAAAATGAATGCCTAAGGACTTTTTTTCTTCTTCAATTTGCTTATATTAGGTAGGTCTACACTACTGAGCTTCAATAATATCTGCACTTGGCCTCATCTCATATTGCATGGACCACATCAAGTACTTTGTGTTAAGTGAGAGAATCCAGCGTAAGTAAAGGTGATAATAAGATCTTGGCATAAGTTTTTTGATGGTATTTGTTTGATTTAACCTGAGAAGATCTAGGGCTTATGTGTAGTACTTGTGTGTACTTTGTCCAAATATACAATATGCATGAAATTAATACCCACTCAACTTTTCAACACCGTCAATCTCCGCAGCAAGCTTCGTATTCAGATTGCATACCAGGTCATACCACTTTAGAGTGAAAAAACTCTGTAGGCAATGTATTTGAAATTCCTACATCTCTTCCATAAGATCTCTGTCTAAGATCACACTGCTGCTCTGAAACACCTTTGGAACTTGAGCCTCCAAGAAAAGCATCCTGACTTAATTCTAACCAGTAACCCATTTCACAACTCCATACTAACCCTTGGTCTGGTGTATATTCTGCTGTTCTAATGCCTGAAAACTTTACTCCCTGATGAAAAATAAATGTGAATTTCTAACTGCATCTTTTATCTTGGTGAAGCTTAAATTACTCCTATAGCTTTCCTAGATGAACTTATAAGTGTAAATTGAAGAATTCCTCCAAAACGAACTGGAAGACTACCTTTGGAGATTTGATTATCATATCTTTTCAGTCTCTTCCCAAAACTGGGTCCATTACCTTGACTACATTTCCATAAAGAATTGAAGCAGCATAAGTTGAATAAATAATCTGCCAATAGTACTTACCCATGTAGAGAGTTGGTCAAATGATTATGCGCTATCTTGCACTCACAGGTACTTTATTGTCTACCAAATGTCAACTTTCACTTTCAGATAGATTATTCAGATTGACTGACTATTGAAAAGGTCTATAGCCTTTTCAAATCTTCTAAATGAATATGTCTTTACAAAGTTGTTTCCTTTTTATGCATTCCTAATCACATTTGCATAGTTGTTTTTTGTTTTACATCTTTTTTTAATTCTCACACTTATTTGCTTTAAGACCTCTACAAATTGCCAGAGGAACTATTCTTCTCTAGACATATAGTCTTGCATTGTTTTTCACGCCTTACATAAAACCCAGGTAACTCTTTTGTTATCCTAACAAGAATTACTATTTCCTAAAATACTGAACTGAATGCTTTTTGAGTACTAGGGCAGCATAGGAAAGAGCTCAACATACCTCATGTACTTCATGTTTTTTCTTCAGGACCGCATCAACTTGGCATTACAGATCTGACAATTTTGTAGCTATGTTGTTAGTGAGTATAAGTTGGCAGCACCAAAGCTGTCCACACAAAAGTCAGCTGTGCTGTAGAGATTGTGGCCAAAGGGGATCCTAGAACTAAATTGTCTCTATGATCTCTATTTGAGCCCACAGTAATACAATTTGTTCCATCCAGAACTAGATATGGATACCAGGGAGTAACTATCCTTCTTAGTGAGCTGTGAAAAAGTCCAGGAAGTTTTTGGTGTAATTTTCTTATTATCTTACTAACGTTAGTTTGGCATCCCTCTTGGTATTGCAGCATAAGACATTTTCTTAATTATATTTCTCTTGTTCAAATGTAATTCCTAGATACTTTGAATTACTTTGAAACACTTCTATTCTGCTCTGATTTGTTTTACTTTACTGTTTCTCAGTTATGTAATACATGGCTTTAATAACATTAAAATCATTGTATTGAATTTTATTATTACAAACATAGACTAATATAATTCCAAAGTATTCTCTCTTATTTCTTTTATTCCCAATATCTAGTCAAAATTCCATGCTTAGGATCATCTTCTTTACTCTTTATTTTGGTCTCCAAACCAATGGCTCCTATACTTCTTTTCTGCCTCACTGAATTCAAGCTTTATAATTTTAGCATTGGAGTTATTCGTCATAGCTTTGTTCTATCCATGTTACAATTTTTCTGTCTATTGTGTCATATCCCATAAATTCATTCATTCAGCCAGCAATATTGACTTTATACTGGACTTTCCACCGTAATTTCTTTGATCTTTCTTAAATATTTGTCCCCAGTTCCCTCTCTTATGTTGTGTATATGAATAATTTTTTTTCATATCAAGCAAAACCAATCACTTCTACTAAAAGGACTATAAACATGTAACCAAAAAATAGTATATATGGCCTGCTAACTATAGTTGATCTGATTTACCTAACATACACAATAAATGCTTTCACTCTGGCAACTGAAAATATAGTACACTTGGAAACTGCAATGCACACAGTGTTTTTATATAGCAGCTACTGTGTTCTACTATTAATTTAGTCAATTAATTAGGATATTGTGAATACAAATGATTCATCTGTCAAAGTAATTAATGGTAAAGCAGCTGTTTCAGACTTCTTTGGTCTAGACTAAGAAACAACTTGACTCAGCCATACCTATTTTGTGGAGTGAGCACTGGCACAGGTTGCCCAGAAAGGTTGTGGAATCTCCATCCTTGGAGATATTCAAAAGCCATCTGGATGTGGTCCAGGGAAACTGGCTGTAGGTGGCCCTGCTTGAGTAGGAGAGTTGGGCCACATGACCTCGAAAAGCTCCTTCCACCCTCAACCATTCTGTGATTCGGTGATGGACACGCATGTCAAGTAAGGACATATAGGTATGTACATAGAGACTGATTAAAATGTAGAAATAAGTTCCACAGTGTCTTGGTATAATCAAATATACTTCAGATTCCTCAGGTTTTGATTCCTGAAGCCTTCTGGAGAACCCCTCTGATGTCTGTGGGATGAACGTGCCTTGATGATAGACTCTGATGGGCCCATCTCTTTTTACTAGCTGTAAGAGGTCAAAAGCAGACAAAATACCCAAAGTTTACATGGCTGAATTTAAAGCAGACAAATCACACCTAATGTGTTTAAATCATCTGAGTTTCTGCACTTTGACATGTCAGAAGCTGTGTTATTCTGGACAGGATGAAAGGCATACACGAAGCCCCGTTGCCCTCCCCGTAGCTTTGGTGACTGCAAGAACTGTTCTACTTCCAGTAACGTAGAGGAAGCGTTTGCAGAATAGCATCAGCATTAACTGCTAATGCAAAAGCAATTTACAATTATGTCCTTTGTCCTGTCAGAGTTTCCAACACTTTCTTCCCTTTAGAACAAATCTGCATGGTGTGACAATCATTGACAGTTCTTAAAGGAGCATGAGGTAAGTTAGAATATTAATATTATCTGGATAGGTAACGGATAAAATAATCTAAATGAGGTGAACAACTGAAAGGTTAAGAGCAAAGAGAACACACAATGAACAAGTGATTTTTTTCTTCTCACCGCTTTAATCTGCACGACATTAATTTCAAATCAATAAAGTATTTCAGGCTTTAGAGACTCTGTACAAGTTTTTTTATTTGTTTATCTTTAATTAGGTAACCAATTTCAGACAGAATCTAAAGAAAACATAGTTGCTTTAGTGTGATTCAGTGTGATTTCAACTGGGTGGCAGTTTAATAATCAGTAATTTACACTATGAACTAATGTACAATACGAAATGTCATTGTAATAGCAGGCCAAATTTCATTTACTTTTCTTGCATGACCAGTATTACGGATATAATTAAGGTTACCTTCAGAGCTATTTGTATTTTCTATTTTTTTCTCTTAGTTCATAAAACCTTTTTTCTTGTGTTAAAACATCTTTTATTGCCTAATTTGTTCATCAGGTCCACAGTGCATTAAAAACCTAAAAAGGAAACCTAATCCAACTACTGTGCAAGTTTTTCAAGCAAAATTAAATACATTTTCTGACTTAGGCATAGTCAGATTTGGTACAGACATCTCCATAATTTTGCAACTAGACACATGTTATCAGCAGAATTGTTAAAAATTAGAATGTTGGCAAAGGAGGAATCTTCAGTACTAAACAAATTTAAACACTGATAGCTGTCTAATCAGAGAAGTTCGGCATAAGGAATGGCTCTAGATCTGAAGCAGAGGGATGATCTAGATTACTACATGATGCAGTTTAAAGAAGAGACTACCTGCAATTTCCTGAACTCTGTAAAGAACATTTTTATCTTCTGGTCAGAAATCCAAGCAAATGATATCATAGAGTCACAGAATCATGTAAGTTGGAATGGACATCCAGAGGTCCTCTTGTCCAATCTCCTGCTCAGAGTAGGGCCAACTCAGAGCTGGCTGGTCAGATCCATGTCCAGTCACGTCTGAATATCTCCAAGGATGTTGATTCCAAAATCTCTCTGGGAAATTGTGTTTGAGTTTGAGCATGGGTGTATGATTTTCATGTCACTCTCATGTAATTTTTTTTTTGAAAGTGTGTTTCCTGTGTTACTTGTGTCTTTTGTCTCTTGTCCTTGATTCTGCACCTCCAAGAGGGGCTTGACTTCAATCTTCTTTACACCTTCCCATGAGGTAGGGGCAGACAGATGAAGTCTCCCCATAACTTCCTCATTCCCAGGCTTAACAATTCCAGTTCTCTCAGACTATCCTCTTTGTGTCATATGCTTCAGGGCCCTGAACAACACAGTGGTCTTCCGCTGAACTCTATCCAGTATGTCTACATCTCTCTCATACCGGGAAGGCCAGCACTGGACACAGTACCCCAGATGTGGTCTCAGATGTGGTCTCAGATGTGGTCTCACCAGTTCTGAACAGAGAGGAAGGATCATTTCCCTCAACCTGTGACAATGTTCCTTCTAATGCTGCCCAATATATGGTTGATCTTCTTTGCAGCCAGGACACACAATTGAAGCACTTTCTGAAAAAACAGACACAATTTTGTACCCCCTCTCTCCCCAAACCAGAAGCTAGTAGTCTATCAATCTCTGGCAGTAATGAATAAAACTTAAATTATTTTATATCTTTCGATCTTGTTTTCTGATAATCAGTGGGGTCTTATCCAACTGCTAATGCTATTCAAAGTCGCACTATTGACTTCAGCAGAAGCTAAACGTAGAGACAACATGTAGGTCTATGTTTGGTAACATTCATCAGAGAAAGGAAAATTCTGGATAAAATGCAATAGTATGAGTTGTGGGCACAAACATCACACTGAAATGTGGCCACACCCCAGTTAGAAAAGAAAATATAATTTTGAATGGTGAAATATGGGATTAAAATGTCAAAAAGGAAGTGAAAATGGACTACAACAATTGTGAAGATTTAAAATTAATAAATGTATCAGTATATTTGTTTCTACTTTTGTTTCACAGCATTGCTTCATAAGGTTTCACATCATTGCTTCTGGAAGATCTAACAGAAACATTTTTAAAAATAAGCCTTGTTTCATGAAATAGAAATAGATATGCAGAAGCAGCAAAGAGATCTGACACTGTTTAAGACTGTCTTTCTGCTGGAAATATCTTTGAAAGAAAAACTGACAATTAATAAGCAGTATATTTCACTTCACAGAACATCACCCTTCTGAAATTTTATCATTATATTGTTTCCCTGAAATCAGTGATACAAACACCTAATTACAGCAGGATGGCCATGAGAAAATAAATATCTATTTCATAGTTCCTCCTTATATCCTTGTTTAGACAGCAAAGAAAGACTGTTACCATATACCATCCAACTGTTATTTTTTTTCAAAATATAGTGTGAATGCTAATATTTGCAATATTGGTGAAATAGAAGCCAAGGTTTTAAAAAAGGCAATTTATTTTAAAGACCCTATTTAAAATCATGACTTAAACATCTAATTTAGATTCAATGAGGAAATAATTCATTGTTCTGAGGTAGTTGCCAAACATCCCCAGATCATCACTGCAGAGAAGAAGGTGCTTCTGAAGATCCACAGCTCACCTGAATTGAATAATACACATCTCATTTGTCTGCCCTCTATCTGTCTCCCAGCACCACTTGCAGTTCAAAAGAAAGAGTGGAGAATGGCGTAATCCAGGTTGATAAATGTATTATGTCAAGGAGTCTGGTACCTGTGTCACCTGTTCCCTGGGGAAATGCTGCAATTGCTAGATTCCTGTGCAATTTATTTTGCACCGACACATCCAATGATGTCACTATTTATTAATGCTGGGAACAGCATTTGTTCTTCAGAATTTTTTTAGGAGAACCTAAATTCATCCTAATACTGATGGCAATGAAGCTGTAGTCAGCAGGCAGATGATCATCATCTCAGAACAAGTGTTTCTGAACACTTGTGAGCTTCAGTTTCTACACCCAGAGAATCTGAGGATTGGAAGTGACATTTTTAATAGATTAAGGAATCTGTAATGGCTATTCAGCAATAGGCATTAGAGGGTTCTTGTAATGAAACAAAAGTTCTTGGCGGAATTTTGTTTCCTACCTTAATTATAGTAGGATTTAGGTGGATTGAATCTGTTTTAATGAATTTTACATTTAATAATGCTTAAAGTTCAGATTTGTTGAGACTTTTGTATTGTTAAATTTCACTGATGTCAGGTTAGGTTAACACACTATCTAATCTTATTTGCACCTTAAATTCTGATCTAGCCTATAGTATAGTAACCAGTAGTCTCTATTAGCTCTGGAGCCTCATAGATCTGTTCTGGTTTTCAGTAATGCTCATTTTCATGTACTCTCACCATTGTAACTTCTTTCACAGTGACTCACATCTCCTTGTTGTTAAAAGGGGGAAAAAGGAGGAAACAGGGAAAAAAAACGTTAATTTAATGGAAATTGAGGTATATACAGTACTGTTATTTCAGTCTGTGATATGACTCCATATTCTGAAACATGGGGGATATTTAAAAAACCAAAAAAATATTAAAATGCAGTCCAGTTATTTTTTCACTGAAAAGAGATCAAACTATTTAATTTATACTTTATATACATCCATTGCAAGTGTTCATGGCTGTGTTAATGTGTGGGAGTAGGTGTGTTTATGTATATTTATATGTATGTATTTATGTATATATATACACATATGTATGAGAGATGCCAAGTTGTATTTCCTTGGTGAACAGAAACTAGTTCTACTAATGAATAAAGGGAGGAACAAGAGGAATCTGCTGAGAAGGTGGAGAACATGGGAAGATTGCTATTGAGATCTGAAAATGTATAAAACTGATCATAAGATGAAGAGGTTAATTTTTCACCAGAAGAGCAGAGGGGAACACACTATTAGGCTTTAAAGACATACAAGGTGTTAATTTAGCTTCTAAAGGGAATTTTTCAGTATATATAGGAGACACTATACAGAAGTGCACCAGTGTTTTCTTTGTACACTACAGTAATTGTAATAGTGGCATTAAAAGCTCCACTCTCTCAGTGCATCAGGTTTTAAATCTCACCAGGGCAGAGATATCAAGCTGATGGCATAAGTGGTAGAACATAAAAGTTTAAAAGAAGTTCACAAACTGTGTTATGTATCTAAAAGAGGAAAAATATGAGGCTGATTTCATAATGCTGTGGCACAGAGAAGGCCATCTTAGAACTTATTCCTTCCTTCAGTATTGTCCTGGAATGGTATTTTATTTATAAACCTTTCATCTGTGTATGTGATATTTTTTGTTGGTAAGTCTCTCTCTCTCTCACTGCCTCTCTCAGACTTACGTCATTTCTGTATCTGGTTTCACACATAGAAGTAACAGAGCATCTGGGATACAGGGAGAGAAACACCAAGCTCCTTGGACAGTGGGATGCCTACCCTTAAGAAATGTGGCAATTACTATGTAACTGTGTGACTGACAAAGTTGTGTGTCACTGAGGGAATCCATGACACTAGACCTGTAGAAAATTGTTATGTAACACAGATTTGTATGTTTCATTCTGATGAAATATTTCACACTAAAAGCAACAATTTTAATCAAGAAATTCACACTCCTCCAAAGATATGTAACAAAAATTTTCAGGAGAAAGCACCTATTTATGATTTGGCTGTACTAGGGTTCTTTTACATCACTCACACGTAAAACCCAACTCCCAGACTTCATATTGTTTTTAAACTACTGGCATGTAGTGCTGGACAAATATCTCCATTTCAACAGAAAAATGAAAGATCACTGAAAATGTATTTGCTTACCTCTGGTCCATATTCTTTAGGATGAGGTCAGAGTTTTAGCCACACCGGCATCTCTCCCAAATCCATCTCAATATCATCTTACTTCTTACTCAAAAAATGTCAAAACCTAGCGTAAACAGAAGCAATGTATCTACTGGCTTTACGTTAGCTGAAACACACAACATCTAGAAATAAGAATTTGTTTCAAAAACTTTATGATGGCAGGCTGTAAACATAATTATTGAAAATTTTTAGTCAAGAAAAAATCCTTGTTCAGGAAAGAAATTAACATATTCTCAGCTTTAATCACATGCTTATAATCTAACATACCTGAGGTACACTTTTGTGCATTTTTTTCCCTGTTAATGGCTTTCTGCTTATTATTAGAAGCAATACTTAATCTGGGATTACAGCAATGTTTTTTCATGCATCATGTGCTGTTTTGTGTTAAAAATGTAAAAGGGTACTCATACTAAGAACATGCTACCAATTTTCACATAATTACCAGAGTGCAACCTAGCTTGTAGTAGAACAGAAATTGAGCTGCAAGGTTGGTTAGTTTTATATGCTATTTAGTTTCTCCATCCTGTGGTGTTTCAACGTCAAAACTAGATCAAGTTTCAGGTGCTATTTGGGAATTACATTTGAGCTACTACCTTTTTAGGTTTCTCATTCCATCAGTAAACTTAACTACCTAAAAAAGGAAAAAATGTAGAAATCTGAAGATCAGTGAGCAGCAGACCATGTGTTCCACTTTTGTTTTATTGCTAGTCATGTATAGAGATGAGAGGAATGCAACACATGCCAGTATTACTCAATCTATTCAGAAAGAAAAAGAAAAAAGAATAATAATTCATTATTAAATAAACACCTTTGTTAATCCTTCACTCATTAGAGCTATTTTCTTAGTGCTGTCCAATGTTCAGATAAAGAAAAAGAAAAATTAGAATGCGTGTTTTGTTATCAATGAAAAAGGTAAGATAATTGTGATCTTGATTTCCACGGCTATAGGCACGTTATGCCTCAAGAAGCCTGACTAGAAGTCCACTCCTTTTCACTTTTTCAGGTTCTCTGATATCACACTCTATAAATTTATACTAAGCTAGGGGCGATAAAAGCAATTTCAATTGATGTTTGTAAGCCTATTTAAGTACTCCTAAAGTAATGCCACTGCTTGCCAGGAAGAACTTTAAAGTACTTTTAAGCTAATCTTTGGCTCCTAGAAGATTAGTCATTAAGCCATATACCATCCATTACAGTTTAAGGTTGTCTGCAAGGTAAAAAATACAATGGTCTTATGTTAATCATTTGAAAATATGTCAATGAAATTATGCAATATTTAATAGCATAAACTGTATTATTAATGATTTTTATTCAACTTAACAGCTCCTTGCACCACATGTAGAAACTAAATATTTAAACATGAAAAAATGAAAAAAAAAATAAAAAAAAAACCACACAAAGAAACTTTCCCAAAGGTAAAAAAATGTTTTATTTATATACATATAAAGTTAAATTGAAGGTGGATGAACAACTCTGTGGCTAGGCTATTATGAATAGTCCTATAAATTATGAACAGGATAAAATCCTTATGGAGTCTGTATACTGTTAGAAAAGAAGAAAAATGTTCTTTAGTGCAAAGAAAACTCTGTTTATCTTTTTCAAAGCTCTGTTTTTTTCTTCTTTTTATTTATGTTTCCCCTGGCATAGCTTCAATATATTAGGTGGAACTCAGGGACTTAAATACAGAATTAGATTCCAGAAAATCTGTGAAAATTAACAGCCCTTGTTTGACTTTGAAATCCTCCAGGGTCAAGACTTATGCTTCTGTGCCTGTGGAGAACTTCCGTATTTTAAATATTTCAAATCCTTTTTCTCTCTTAAATCATACTGAGCTCCAGTGATCCAACATTCAGTTGATCTCCCGGTATACACACACACACCAAGGAAGAATTATGACTAATCATAGTTATAGACTCTTGCTTTTAAAACAGCTGCTGGTGACTCCTGCTCTTTTTATGAAATAGCTTCATGGACTGAATATTCACTTATAGAATGAGAGACCTATAAGAGTCCAAACTTGCGTGACATTACTCCATAAGCATGAGCCTGTGAACTTTTCTAGATTATGTCACTTTTCATTCCTGTTGTAGCTATGAAACATTGAGAAAAAATTCAAAATACCTCATGCCAAAAAAGAGTACAGAGAAAAAGACCTGGCTCTGTAATGCGGGAACTAAGCTTACAAGCAGCAAAGAGCAGGTCCTGACTTTCAGTCACTGCTTCCAGTACACTGAATATATATTGATTTATTTTGTGTCTATAATTATCACAGTGCAGAATATCATTTATTTCCTTATATATTTCTATAGATTCCAATGTGCCAACATCTCCAGTTCAACATCTACTAGGTCTATCCAGCATGTTACTCAGTGTTTTCTACATCGTTCTAAAGAGAGAGCTACAGTGTTCTCCAGTAGAAACTTATTTCTCCACTGTACCAGATACACAGGAACACATCCAGGAAAGGTCATTGGATACATCTGGTGCCTCAGTTCTTGTGGAAAAGGACTAGCTCACGCTCTGTCTGAGGAATAATTTTAGCACTGGCATGAAGCTGATATCGTGGGACCATCCAGAAATATGTATTTACCAGCAAGAATGTATAGTTTCTTAATTATAAACAGGGGTGGTCATGAAACAAAACCTAGGTGTCCAGCTCTCTCAAAAGAGAACCACTTCTGGGTTTGTGTATACCTACAGTTTCACTCTCCTAGGCCTTGGATTCATCCTGACAATTTGAAAAGCTGATAGTTACACTGTTCCCTCTGGAGTGAATGGGAAAAGACAAACATTTCCAGAGAGCAGTTGGACCCGTATGAGATTATCCTACGTAAGGATTATTAAAATCAAATTGAGCTACTTAGTTTGGGTGGCTATTTTGAAAGTATTTAGGTTCAGAATTTTGAATACAGATGAACTAAACCATTTTCATGGTTAATTACAGATTTCCCCTGTTATTTATACTTCTCTCTAAATGTTAGAGTTATATATTCTCTGTGTTTTAGGTAGTTCCATCTGGTGGAACAGATAGTGGTGATAATTTTATTTTATTTTATTTCTTTAGTTTTCAGGTACCTGACATTTTACACTTAGATTTTGATTTTAAGAAGTGCACCACTTGCATAACCTATCCTGAAACTCTGACGTTAGGACCAAATTGCTGATTTTGGGTTCCAATTAGGATCTTAAATAAACAATTATTAAGATATTAGATCTGTAATTACAGATCATTTCTTTAGATGTAAGCATAGTGATTCCCCCTAACTGTGAAGTTTAAAGTCCAGGCTAGATGTGCCTGACTTGATGATCATTGCTAAAACAACTGTATGATTCTGAGGCTCAGAATGCTGATAGCACATTTTACAACTAAGATGATTTAATTGAGGAGATAACTAGAGGTTTGAGTCCAAGATTTACAAAGATAAGTTTTTGTCTGATTACACTGTTGCTTACCCTGAGAGGTTTCAACAAAGTCTATTTAGAGAGGGTTGTTTGCTTTTTTGAAGCAACAAATATTGGAAGGCTGTAAACATCACTCACTTGATAAAAATCTTGATCCTAGAAATTCAGTTACTCTAGTAATACAGGTTATTTTAGTAGCACTGAGCTCTAAAATTCCATAGAAACTTTATGCTGGACATTTTTCAAATCCAAGAAAAGACATTTTGTGATCCATACCTACATAGTTAAATCTGTTAGATCAAGACAGAAGCTGAAAGCATTTAGGTACCTGAGTGACCAGAAGAAGATTAAACCTAAAGGTCAAGTTAATTGCAAGCCAGTTAATTGTAAACTTTAGAACCTAATTTATTACTTTCATTCAGTCATAATCTCCTTTTTTTAGGCTGAAGAGAAGATGCAAAGAGCTGTGGAAATTTGTTGGGCTCAAAAGGCCTCGAAGTTCTATACTCTTATGAAGTATTTCTAATAGAGTTCCTGAAAATATTAATATTTAGTGAATATTAAATGAATTAGAATACATTTTCCATGGAAAATCCCATTAGAACTTTATTAAATAAATAATATCTAGGGGGAAAAAAAACAAAAACCAAAAAACCAAAAAAATCCAAAACTAAACCTGACGTTACAAAGCCAAATTTTAGAAATGCTAATAGGAAGTTTGATTTTAATTCTAAAGATATCAGAATTTCTCCATAATACAATAGTGACTTCCCATTTAATTAAAACTTAACGTTAAATTGCTGCATCTTTCACTGAATTTGGCATGCTGACATAGAACTCCTGACAACATAAGCAATGATTGTACTTTATATAGGAAAACTGAAACCTCCTTAGTGTGTGTTACTATATACTGAAATGGGATTGTTTCAAATAATCAGACCATGGGGAAGCTGAACCGTTTGGCTCATCCCATATCTGCTTCAGCATTAGTCTGTGCTTTCTGCTCAAATCCTTACTGTGAGCCAAATGACTGCTGTGTGAGGTCCAAGCACAAAGATTTTCTCTTCAGGACACTTCAGCTGCTGATCCAGCACAGAAGAGACTGTTTCCTTCTCTCCCTTACAGGCACGCTGATCCCAGAGAAAAGCTGAGGGGAAAGCTGGTCCATGTTAAAATAAAGAGCTCACAGAAACACGTGTCAAGAACAAACAAGAAGAGTAACCTGCTCATGGTCCCTCCAGAGCAAGGCCCTTCCCATTGTAGCCTCATTTGGGGAGGCAGGTCTGGTGATGGTGGGCAGTAATGAAGCCAAAGCAAAGGCCTACATCACGTATCAATCATAAATGTATCAATTAGGATACAATTATTATTAGTTTGCCTTGAAACAAAGTGTAGGCATACTAAAATAATACATCTAACAACAGCATTTAGGTGCCTTGTATCACTGTGATGGCAGGACCAAACATAATATATAAGCATTTTACATGAATGTGTAAGCAAGAAAGGAAATACAACTAGAGGGGAAAGCATGTGTCATTTTAATCATGCCTTGATACCTCTTCTTTTTCCAATTCTTCAATCATAGAATAATAGAATAATTTGGGTTGGAAAGGTCATCTAGTCCAAACCCCCTGCAATGAACAGGAACACCTTCAACCAGATTATGCTCCTCAGAATCCCATACAACCTGACCTTGAATGTTTCCAGGGGTGGGGCATTTTTCCTTTGGGCTATCTCAGTTCCCAATTGAAACCAATACTGCTTTATTTAAAACTGTTATATTAAAAACTGTTTCATTAAAAGCTGCTGTATTTAAGTTTATCACATTTTATACACTTTAAAGTCCTCATCATTTCCATCTCACTAACTCTAAAAAAGCAAAACATCGTTTAATTCCACTGGCAGATATCAAGAAACAGAACTGTGTGTGGATCAAACACCTGCTGACAAACACTAGCTATTACAGCTGCAACCAACTAATTTGACGGGTGTTTCCTTTCCCATCCCCTATAGTTTCTTGGTAGTCAACAGTTTTCTCTTATATCTCCCAAGATTTATTCATTTTCTTGTCAGTGATTTGTGCTGTACCAACTCTGAATAATGTAGATTCCAAAAATAATGTTTGATAAATAATTATCAGTCTTCCCCACTGGGATGTCTGATCCCTATAGCATAAGAGATTCATATTCATGCTAGGGATTTATACCGATTTCCAAAATGACAGTCTGGTATTTGTCACTAGTCACAGAAAATCAAAACTAAGCTGCTGCAACTTGGGTTCCAAGGAAAGGCAGGAATATTTCTGCTTATCTTGATGTTTTGCCTGAAAAGTGAAAGAGTGAATTTATCAAAATCTATGTCCTGGCCAAGCACAGAGACATAATTGAGGAGTGTTTAGAGAATATAATTTGCCGCTTTCCATCAGTTTGCTGTAAAGGTAGAACAAGGTGCTAGTCATAAATATGATGTTAACACCCAACAAATTTTTTAGAGTCCCATGTGAGTTTGTGAAAGATCTGCCCTGAAGTTTTCCCTGAAAATTACTATTCAGCTATAAAAAATAATTTTAGATGGCAGCCTTCTGACTGCCAAAGGCCATCAGAGGAGTATCAGCTGGATCCAAATTTCCATGCCAGCTCAGAATTACCTCACCACTAGCACCTAGATGTAAACCTCTAGTGGAACTGGCTGGTTGCCTACTTGCAGTACCAATAAGGAATTTGCATTCATAAATCCAAATGCCAGCTCTCACAGCTTGCTGGCATTAGCACCTTCACCCTGCTTTCAGTCAGAAATTTAATAGTCATGCTGAGTTCTTCTGAAAGTAAAATCCTGTATTTCTGAACTTCTACATACTTACTTTTTGGACAGTTAAGTTTATCTCCTTGATGACATGTCCAATTGTGAAGGTCTGGCAATTTCTTAAACACTGTCTCCAAATTGACTGGATTACCAAAAGAGGCCATGGGTGGAGAATGCCTGCAGCATTTTGAAATGAACAGTTATCATGGAATTTGGGAAAATGTTGTTTCATAGATGTGAAATGAGAGGACTATTGAACCAGACCTTTAAGCTGTTTGTGCTAACCTCTACTTATAATTAATGGGGAGAGAAAGGCACCTTTAAGTCATGAATCACCTCAGCCTAAGGTAGGTGTGTAAAATGACTCTGCCAACTTGCATCCTTAAATTTTCTAGTTCTTTTCACTGATTTTAAATAGATATGGATACAGTCTTCTAAGCCGTGATGAATTCTACTAGTGCAGATGCAAGTCTTTTGTAGGATTCTGCTGAGTGGCCATCTGATCTTTCCAACAGCAGATTTTAGCCAGTCTCTGGAACCTGTGTACTGGAGATTGCTACAAGGCCATCACAATCCCAGGTTATTTATGCAATGAATTCCCATGGGAACTTTAGAGCTTGATGTACCCTAGTCTAATTGATAAACCAATCAGAACATTTATTAATCTCTTAATTTACACTTTTTGTGATCATTAGCTTTATTTAATTAGATTCACTGCGGAAAAAAAAAAAAAAAAAAAAAACAAAAAAAAACCAACATAAATTAATCCTATTGCTGCCTACCAAACAGTGTTATCACTGGGACATCACTTTACGCTTTATTTAGTGCTGTCAAAAACCATTCTGCTAATAAACTTATGGTATGATTTGGTATCAAAAAAAATATTTGTTTTATTTAATGTTCTATTCTGACAGTTTCATCCAAATATTACACGTTTAGTGCTTTCTAGGTAATTGTCCATACTCAAGACAGAGACACCAAAAATTTCCTTTTTGTTAAAAGGTGGATTTATCTGCACAAAGGCAACTTTGTCAAGGTATTTCATACAGTCAGTCAATACTTAAAATAAAAGAATGGTATGAAATTTGTCAGATCTCTTATTTTAAATGCAAAATAAATGGCATTTCATAATATTGATTAGCCCTAGGAAAATACATGCAAGAGCATACTATTATCCTCTATCCCCTTAAATCTTTAAACCAGCTACAGAGGAAACGTATTTTGAAGAGTTACATGGATGCAAATTGAATTCTGATCCACTGATTTATTGTATGTCTGTAGGGCTCAGCATTATTTTTGAAGACAAAGAGGTAGTTTTGAACAGTAATTTATTTTACTATATTGAGCATTTTAACAGATAACAGGTTACTTTATTGATCTGACACTGCAATAACTACTCACACAGAAAACACAGATAATAGAAATAAAACAGGAAGTGGGATGTTTCAAGGTATTAACACAAGGGGAAAAAAGGTAGAAAAAGCAAACATTGAAATCAATTATGAGCAGCACCTGCAATAGTATTCCTTATGAGAATAGCTACCTCTGTCTCTTTTTTCTTTGGCTTCCATTTACCTACCTGCACCATCTGAGTTCTGACAGTACCAAGGCTGCTACTTTCCTTTTTTCTTCTTTGATACTTCCTATGCAATCTGTAGGATCTATTGAAATATGGGATGAGGTCTCAGAAGAAAATGTAGATGCACTTAAACAAGTGCCGGGTATGATTCTGCATGCATTCTGTGAAGTTCTTTGTGTGTCTCAGACTCAGGTCTCAGACAAACGTTCTCTGCTTAGGAACCTAACGAGTCAGTAGTGCAAAAGAGCTTTTCTTATGTTTCTCTTAGGCTTTTCTCTGGCAGAGTGCACATTTGTTCTTCTGTTCTCCCTTTTTTGTCTTGCTGAAGTCCCAGGCTAACAAAGAAATGACCACTTCTCCTTAACCCTGTCAGAAAAGTTAGCAATCTTTGCTAAATCTACCAATACAGCACTTCTTCATCCTTACAGAGAGATTCTCTCTCAAGAGAACCTCTTCTTCGTCAGCTTGAGTCTGTGGTGCACCTGTAGGAATTGTGTATAAAAATGCCTGTGAAGATAAGTCAGTGGTGCAAATTTTGTTTATTTTCCTCACAGGAACTTCAGCCTTCCAATATAATTATAAGATTTTTATTTTTGAAGTTAGAATATTTTTATGTGCTTTCCCATCTCTGTAAATGCAGTTTGTGCTGCAGTTTTTCCACTGCTCCTAATTTTTTTAAGTACTGTCTCTGCAGAGAGGAAGTATATTTCCTTATGCTTTTGGTACAAAGAGAGACAGAAGAGAAAAGGAAGTTATCAAAGCCTTAGAGTTAATGTTATTGGGCTTTGATTGTTAATACAGGGGGGGAAAAAAAGGAAAGAAAAAAAGAAAAAAAGACTCTGCCTTGTTTCATTCTCTAATAAAAACATTCTGAACTATGGCAGGTTCCAAGGTTGTTTTCCATCTGACCACCAAATCTTTGTCAATCCATGTCTTCTGATTTCTTCCCATCATCCCACTTTGTTTTTCATCACTGAATACTCTATACTATCTTTTTACTCTTCTTCTAGAAACGCAGAAGTACCTATCTTAAGTATTCTTATATATATATTAACTACTCAGTACATACACAATATAAAAGACATGTAGAGATTTATTAACCTCTCAAATTAGAGACTGAGATGGGCCTTAATTACCATCTACTTCTGCTACTTTTTTTTTTGAACTTTGACGTCCTCAACTTGAAGGAGGATGAACAGCAGATGTTAAAGACATCTTCTTAGCAAAAGCACAAGTAACCATACCCTTACATATGTTCTCTTTCTCTAATATTATCATCTTTATCCCACCACATTGCTTGTACATGGTGCTCTTTCATATTAACAACGGTTTTAGGATTATTTTGATATGTAATTAAGTGCAAAATCAATTAGCTTGGATGTTTTGATTAAATGCTTGTAAAGTATTAAAAAAGTTGTTTCTTTATGAACTTATTTTCAGAGTAGATTGTGGCTGTGAAAGCAAAACATTTTAACTTAAAAATTTTATTCACATTATCTTAATATTTATTTTCAGCTTCCCCTTATACCAGGAAAATAATAACCTTTTTCAGTAATAGGGGCTGATGCTAGATATAGTAATCTAAACATCAAAACTATATTGCTAGTGCATAAGTAAAGTAAAAAGAACTTCTCTGCCTACTCTTTTGACATACTAAGTAAAACACCCTCAAACCTGTAGTTTCCAAAATGAACATTTTTTTCTGCAGTTTCTACACAACTGCAGGCTGTGTATATGTACAACTACTAACTAAAATTGTTTAAAGTTTGTAAAAAATATTATCCTTGATATATTACTATATTAAGAAGGAACAAGGAATGGAGGTATCCGTGTCTCCTCTGTCAAGATGCTGTTAATCGTCCTTCCTCACAGCCACACCCAAGATGATACCAAGAAGATTAAAGAGAAAAAAGAATATGTAGACATAAACCACATGGCCTATGCCTATCCTGTGAGATTAGAAAAAGCCCGGGAAAGCTTTCTTGCCCTGATGCTAAACAGAGCAGTCTATCCCTGCATGTGCTATTAAACTTGCCTAGAATCCAAAACTATTTTTAAAGTTAGCACGAGAAATAATCCCTGGCCAGTGCTAATTCCCTCCCTATCTTGTCTGGAATGTGCTTGGGAGAAGACTAATTGTCCCAGCGCAATTCAATGCCAGGGACAGGTATAATACTCCTGTTTCATAAAAAAGCAGTATAAAAAAGAGTATGCCAGTGTCCATGAACAACCCCATCACTGTTTAATTTAGTAGTACAGACACAATTAAAAATGGTGAAATTAATGGAAAAGCTAAAGCTAACATAGCCACTCAGAAAAATCTCTGCTTGCTAACTGCTGCCATGTTGAACCAGATAATCCCAGTTTCTTTCAGTACTAGCTGTCTGAAGCTAGTCTATACTTCCAAAAATTAAAAAGGCCCATTTAGTCAAAATCAATCCCAAGGCTTAGGTCCTGTTTCAGTGTCTGTGGAAATTGATGGGGCTGGGTTTGAATGAGAAGGAACAGCATCTTTGTTTCTTTTTAATTTTTTTTTCTTTCTTTTTCTTTCCAGCAAACCTTCTACACTCAGCAGAGATTATCCTTTAAAATTTTTTTATTTTTCCTCAGTTGCCAGGAATAAAGTGACTACCTGCTTCCTCCTGGTCATCTTCAGTGGTCTGCTTAATGCCCAGAAACATCTTTATATTCTCCCTATCCACAGCTTGGAGAATGAGAATGTGAGACTGTTAAAAGCAATAATTCAAAGGCAAAGGTTTGGTGTTTAAGAACTTACAACATCATTGAGTAGATATTTAGTGGCAACAGCAAATTATTCATTTGTACACAGAAAACTAAGCCTTAGCTAGATTGTCTTTGACCTCTTGTGGCATTATTCCCATTTCCTGTGCATGTCCTGGCAAGAAAGTCCTCCTGAAATTTCTTTGTAGATTGTGGACTGATCATGCAAGAATTGAAATGGTGATGGCCAGGCATATTCTTTGTATGTTCTAATGAGTTTTGCTCTCTCAGGCCAGCTGGCTGAGCAAGCTTAAGATAATATACAGGAGACAAAGCCAAAAAATGCTCAGATTAATAAAGAAATAGCTGCAGCTCAAACCATATGTATCTTAAGGGTTTGTAGGGCTTCAAAAGGCTGTAAAGACAATTTCCACCTACCATGGAATCATAGAATTGTTAGGGTTGGAAGGGACCTTAAAGATCATCTAGTTCCAACCTCCCTGCCATGGGCAGGGACATCTCCCACTAGATCAGGTCGCTCAGAGACCCAGCCAGCCTGGCCTTCAAAACTTCCAGGGAAGGGGCTTCCACCACCTCTCTGGGCAACCTGTTCCAGTGTCTCACCACCCTCATGGTGAAGAACTTCTTCCTAACATTCAGTCTGAATCGTCCCATCTCTAGTTTTAATCCATTCCCTCTAGTCCTACCATTACCCGTCATCCTAAAAAGTCCCTCACCAGCTTTCTTGTAGGCCCCCTTAAGATACTGGTAGGCCACTAGAAGGTCTCCTCGGAGCCTTCTTTTCTCCAGGATGAACAACCCCAACTCTCTCAGTCTGTCCTCATAGGAGAGGTGCTCCAGTCCTCTGATCATCCTCATGGCCCTTCTCTGGGCACGTTCCAGCATGTCCATATCTCTCTTGTCGTAGGGGCTCCAGAACTGGATGCAGTACTCCAGGTGGGGTCTCCCGAGAATGGAGTAGAGGGGGAGAATCACCTCCCTCGACCTGCTGGCCATGCTTCTCCTTATGCAGCCCAGGATACAATTGGCTTTCTAGGCTGCTAGTGCACACTGACGGCTCATGTTGAGCCTCTCATCTACCGGAACCCCCAAGTCCTTTTCTTCAGGGCTGCTCTCAAGCCAGTCACTGCCCAGCCTATATTGGTGCTTGGGATTGCCCCAACCCAGATGGAGGACCTTGCACTTGGTCTTGTTGAACTTCATGAGGTTGGCATGGGCCCACCTCTCCAGCCTGTCTCTAGATGGCATCCCTTCCCTCCAACATGTCAGCCGCCCCACACAGTTTGGCTATGAAGAACAAAACTCATACTAGGGAATTTATATTGTATAAATACTGCATAGCTTTCCCTCCTTTCTCAGTAGCATTTCATGCAAATAAAATTAAATATTTTCTCTGTAGGCCTAACAGAGTTCTGGCTAGGTGTGAAGCAGAGCTGCAGTTTACTCTGTTCCTTCATCCTGAGCCAAGAGTTGTGGCTGCAGTATGATAACCAGTAGACTGAATAAAAAGACTGGATTTGATTACATTTGGTAGTAAAAGGTGTGGGAAGGATGTAAGAAAGAGCTATAGGATTTTTTTCCAAAGTGAATTGGATGCTTAAAGAGGACATATCTTATTATTTTCAAATATAAAACCTTGTTTTTGTTGAGTGTAAACAAATTCCACTATCTTCACATATAAAAATCGCTGTCAAAGGTAATGTTGCTAAGTCAGCCCATTTTTAGCAGCTCTTAGGGACTAGACACTGAAAACCAAGAAAGAAGACTATACTAGAGTGATATCTAGTCCTGAAGAATTTATACTGAGAGTATTTTCATATCAATGGTCATTTAGAGCTAGGTCATTAGGCATATGTCTAACAGCATGAAGATAAGTCACCTTTCATTGCTGTAGTAAACACAAACATATTTTGCCTAGGCCTTGAAGATGTCTAAGAAACAAAGAATATCTTAGAGCATGAGCATATGTCCATAGAAATAGAATGAAAAATAATAAAAGCTACTGACAATTTAAATGCCTTAAAGTTCTCCACCCCAAGCTGTGGGCTACCTGTTGCCCTCACCCTTCACCGAAAATGATCCCTTTTTACAGCAAGTAAAGCATGTAGACATAAAGTTCTATTCTACTAGTGGCACAATATAAAATCATGAAAACCGAGAGCTCATACTCAAGCACTCTGTGGGGTTGCCTTGTTGGGCTACATACCCTTTTTTCCATTCTAACACTCCAGCCTGTCATTTGACTTTCTCAGGAAAATGGTGGATTTTTGACTCAACCAAAATGGAACGCCACAAGGTATGTACCAGGAACCCACAGAATTGGTGGGTAGTTCAGCCTGCATGGACTTCTCCTGACTGCTTAGAAAATGTGTGGGGTAACGCAGCTGATCTGGAACAGCTACCTCCAAAAACTATACACAGCACTCCAGTACCACAGTTAACTTTTCTCTTAAGATGGCTGTTACATCAGTTTCTTTGTTGGAATACACCTACTACCTAAATACCTGTGGTAGTCCTACTAGGAGCTTACATATCTCTCCTTCACTGTGTTGTTGAGCGTTCCATTACAACCAACGGATCAATCTCAGAGGCCTTTTCTGAGACATTTCTGAGCTGCTGGACAAAATATTATACTTCACTATCAAAAAGATCTTTGGAGTGACCAAGACCCCATGGCCATCATGAAGACTCTGCAGCAGAAGGCCTACCTCCAAATGTTGGGAAAATTTCTTCGATGGGCTAGAAAATTGTTCTCCATCACAGACCTCTTGGACTATAGGCACTGTGACTTAGTGGGCCCCAGTTTGTTTGCCCTGTGCTTGGAATATTATCACTGTACTCCCTACGTTTGTTCTAATAAGTCATGATCGCCCTGAATTCTACAATTTTATCCTAAATTGGGAAAGTAGCTTCTGCACATTAGTCACCTCTATCTCCTCAGAGATCCTTTTTTAGACTTTTGCTACACGTCTCCTCTTCCACACCATCCCTTCCTCTGCCCCACATAGCTCTTAAGGAGACTTAATAGCAAGGTTTGCACTTAAGACATGTCTCAAAACCACCTTTACAGAGCTGTGTTCTGATTATTGCACTTGCTTTTTTTGTGCTGTCAAGCTATGAACCAGGAGGACCTCTGAGCATCAGAAGAGGAAGACAGACTTCAGCGTGTGAGCTGATACTTTGACCTGACTTCTGTGACTCACCAGGGATATGACCTGGCATATCTTCCATTTAGTGGTGGGCACAAGCATTTTCATGTTCCTACTTACTGTATTGGAGACCCTGGTGCATGCATATACTGATTCTTCTTCCAGCATGTCATAACGACGTTCTGACTGCATTTTGCCCCTCATCTCTCCATTTATATTTAAAGTCCCAGAAGTACAAGGTCTCCTTTTTTACCCTCCTTCTGACCCAGGTCAATTTGGTCATTCACAGGCATACATGTAGGAAATATGATGAAAAGGCTTGCTTTCATTCTCTTGTTCCATCACGTCTCTGGAGAAAGCACCCTGAAGTAAGCTTGAGAAGCTTTCTTGGACATCTTCAAAGAATCCCTTCCCATTAGGAGTACTTGCAGATGATCACAGTCCTTCTCTTGTCCCTTCTTTTGTCATTTGTAACATTCTACTCTTCATTCTCCAAATTTATTTTTATTTCTTCCTCCAGCATCTTATTAATTTATTTTGTCCATGAAACATCATTATAAATAAATCGCATCCACACCCATCATTCCAGGAAGCACTGACTTGGAAGTTTCCCAGATACGAATTGGTATCCTTACCTTTCAGTACACCCTAGTCTTCAGAAACAGGCTTCAGAAAGAGAATCATCAGAAACAGAGTGATGTCTCTGTGATAATTATCAGACAGGTATACATGTCATGGTAGAAGGGGATTAAAACAATTAAAAAAACCCTGGTCTTTCCCATCCCTATATATTTTACACCCAATTTTACAGTATTTACTTTTCAACAGGGGTGTCACTGTGAAAATATGCTGTCAGTGCTGGATCTAGGAAATACTCAACTGGTACATTTATAATGCTAAAATAGTATCCATTCAAAAGTATTTTTAAAAAGAGAGATGGACAAATAGAACAAAAGGACCATTTTGAAATTCATGTTTCTTGACATTTGTTTTCTGTATAAAATGTTCTTGACCTTTTGATCTATGTTTGAAAATCTACGTCTAAAGATTTTATATTATTTCCTGTGCACAGCTGGAGTTGTGAGTCAAGTTGAGAGACAAGCACACATACTGAGAAGGAAAACAAAATTAAATTACAGTTCTCTGTTTTGATGTACCAAAAATTCTTGTTTCTTCAAGTATAGAAATGTTACACATTGGGGTTTATTGCAATACTAATTAGAGTTTTCAGACAGGCATTGTCACGTTTCTCTATCTTGGTTTTGAGCAAAAAACTAAGCTGCAAAGTGGAATAGTAACATTATCAAATATGATATGTTTCTTTTTCTCTTCATAACAACGTTTGAAACTGCCAAAGCTTTACCTGGAAGTTTTCCATAGCACCCATTGTTTTTCCAAGCACCCCTAATAACTTATATTTTGCCTATTTACTTTTTACCAATCACTTAGAATTCATCTACCAGGTGAAGATATTGAGATGACCTGTTTCTTTTCACTTTGATCTATAGGCTGCTCTATTTCAACTGTAGCAGTATTCAGTTTCGTGGTTCAATAATGTAGTTCAAGAGCAGCTATTAATTTTGACAAATTAAAATTTGTTTCTAACTACTGAACTGTGTTAAAAGGATGATAAATCAGATGTACATGGTGAAAGTAAGATTCACAAATTTAAAGTAAAATGTAATGCTGTACATCATGTCTTCTTCAGCAGTAAATTGATGATTCATTCATTCACAACTATTCCGTATTGCGTAAGTAGACAGGTTACTTGGAGCTGGAATATCTTTGGTCGTTGTGATGCGGTTTACTTGCACAGTTGAGGAATTACAATCAAGGAAATAAAGAAAAAATGATTGACATGAATACGACTCATTATTCTGTTGAGAACTTGTTTTGATATATCAGTCAATGTAGATTATCAGTGTTACAGTGGCATTGATTACAATTGTCTTCTCTTTGATCACATCAGAAATTCCTTGTCGGTATAACATATAACACGTGTTTTCCATCAGATCGTAACTGTTTTCATAATTTGGCTCACCTTTTCCTACTGAAAACCATACAGACCACCTACTTCTATTTGGGTTGCTTGCTGTTGCTTACTATAAAGAAAAGTAACTTTAAGAAAATATTTAGTTTATTTTCTTTAAAGCTATTTTACTAATTTATTTTGAAATATGGAATGAAATGAAAACACAGCATAATGCAACATGCACTGGTTTGTTTGTAGTAATGTAAAAGCTCCAGTGATGGTGGCTCTGGGCCTGACATGGTTGCTTTCTGACTTACATGCCTATGTCAACACTGTTTAATCATAAGGTAGTTCCCTAACTTTTCCTGTATTTCAACTAATGTGGCTTTATCAGAAGGTCTTCATTTCCAGTTTATCTGGTAATATTCCTCAGAGAGACTGCTTATATTTCTGCCTCTGTTTGCCAACTCCACAGGGATAAAGTTGACATACTCAACTGAATATAAAAGAACACTGTGACCACAACTTATCCTTGGACTATCTGCATAATAATAACCTGGAAAATGACAAGTGTAGGCATGGTGTTTCCATGATCAAGGTCTTGGCCACGAAAGACCAAGGATGGAGTGGGATAAAACAAATGAGATTGCAAAGTTTTGTATGGGCAGAATAACTGGATTAAATAAAATATTCCATTTAAAAGAAAATAAGTGTATATTTGAAAAGAAGAAAGAAAAGACACAAATTTCGTATCTTGTTAAAAAATATTTGCCGGCATGCACTCTCAGTTTTGAGCAATAGATCCAGAGCAGTTCTATGGTCTATGCATCTCTACTCCAAAAAAACAACAACAGATCAGAAATACCCCCGTGTTTATTTTTTCTTATTGTCTAGCTTTAGACAGCGAATGGGATTTTACTTGGGATTTTTAGATTGTCCTTCCTTCATGTTATGTGTTGTAATTTCCATTAAAAAGTCTGGACACACATGACTTAAAGCTGAAATGTATTCATGGAGGACAAATTTAAAAGGTCTTGCACTGTTTTTATGCATGTGATCTTTTTACAATCTTTCTTTAGGTAAGAAAAAAAAGTAGCTAATTACTACACTTAGAGATTTGAAGTAAGAATTATAAAAATATTAAGCTTGAGTTACATTCTTTCATGAAACACGTTCTTTAGAATCTGACGATAGGTAATTCAGTGAAATTTGTTATGATTTATAGCTCAGGCTATTATACTTTGAGATTTTTTGTAAATTGCAGCACATTGTAGCTGACCAGTAGTGTTTCTGTCAATCTCCTAATTCCCCTAAAACATATTAATACTTTCAGGAAACTGGTAACTATGTTCTCATGTTTCAGTGAAGCTTAAGTATAGGAAAGGTTCGGTTGTACCTCAGGTGGCCCAAAATATGATTAAGCAGGAAATCTTCATGCAGACAAGGACTAAAAGTTCTATGTTATGTTGGTTTTTTGTACAGCCAAAGCCTAAATAGCAGATGAGTTCTGGATTTTTTTTTTTTTTAAATATTAATATATCTATTTAAAAGCTTAGGAAAAGAACCTGCTTTTAGTCATGTTTAGTGAACATATTTTTGCAGTAACTTCTTGTGCAATACTGTTAAATCTACATTAGCATGCATTGGGGAACAATAAAAGTTGTTGTATAGACAAACAGGACTTTGAGGACTCAGTATCCACACCATACGTATTTATGGAGTCTTAGTTAACAAAGAAAATTGAAATCTTGGTCCTAGACCTAATATTCATCAATAAGTGGAGGCATCAAATGAATTCTTGGAGCTCATCATCCAGTTAATCCACTCATGTTCAAAATTACTGCCTGCATCAAATGCAGTCCTCACTAAATATAACAATTTGGAGAGTCCCTTTAAAAGTATAGTCATGGTCTGAACCAAAATGATAAGATAGTCTCACCCATTTTCTTCATAAATCAGTAGTGTTTCGAGCTTTAGTATATACAGATTATTATTGAGTAGTTTGCTAGATTCTTATTGTTCTTATATATGATAATCAGACCTGGCAGCAAGGAAAAGAGTGCTTTTCCCCACTTTGATAAATTTTGAAATAAAAAATAGCAATTATAAAGAAACCCCAAATGTTTTTATGAGATAAGAACAAGATTTTTGATTTTTTTTTTTAATAAGCAGAAAAGAAATGCAAATTCAAAACTATCAAAAATACAATTATTATGCCATTTATTTGAAATCTGGGATGTCATCCATGGAGATTTTGTGTAACATACTTGATCACTTATCTAATTTGTGTTATTTTGTTTTGAGCATATTCTGGTGTAAGGAATTACATTTTTTGTTTTGTAGTCTTATTCAATCTTACGACAGTGGTTGAATTTTCCACTCCACCAGTTATGTTCAGTTATGTTACATTCAGATTATTGTTCTGGGGAAAAGGGAATACACCCTATACACAGACCGATTAATGATTAAAAAGCCCATATGATGTAATTAATGCAGAAACACCTCATTAATAGAACAATTATAATTCTTATGCATAACCTTCAAGTATTTACTCCTATTTCTCAATGTTATGCTGAACCTTCTAGTGGACTTTTAAAGAACTGAGGGGAGAAGGTAGATTTTCAATAAGTCATCACCATCCTGTGGTCTTATCTGGAACGATGCACGGGCAGTGATTGCTTCCCCCTCAGTCCTGGGCTTGCCTGGGGCTATCTTTATGTTTTCTATGACAGCCTGCTTCCTTTCTGTTGGATCCCTGATAGTGCTTGAAATATGTACAATATACTCCTCCCTCTCTCCCCTTCCCAATTAACCACACAGGCGCTAGAGGAAGAAGAAATCCAGTGAACCGCTGGCATGACATGGTCAGGACATGAAGAGACCATCCACTCAGATTGAAAAAGTGAGATAAGCTGCAATGTTCCTCAATCTGGTTTATGACTCCTCAGATATTAAGATTTCAAGAATCTTTAAATATACTGTAAAGAAAGTAAAGTGGATGTATTTCTTTCAATAAACATCATGACCAGTTGTCGTGGTTTCAGCTGGGATGGAGTTAACTTTCTTGCTGGGAACTGGTGTGGTGGTGTGTTTTGGATTTGGGATGGGAATGGTGTTGATGGCACACTGATGTTTGTGGTGGTTGATAAGCAGTCAAAGTCCTTTCTGTTCCTCACACCACCTCGCCAGTGAGCAGGCTGGGAGCGAAGAAAAAGTTGGGAGGAGACACAGCCAGGAAAGCTGATCCCAACTGACCAACGGAATATTCCATGCCATGTGATGCCATGCTCAGTATATAAAGATGGGAAAAAAGAAGGAAGTGGGGATGTACAAGTTACGCTGTTTATCTTCCCAAGTAACTGTTACACATGATGGAGCCATGTTTTCCTGGAGATGGGTGAACACCTGCTTGCCAGTAGGAAGTAGTGAATGAATTCCTTGTTTTGGTTTGCTTGCGTGAGTAACTTTTGCTTAACTTATTAAACTGTCTTTATCTCAACCCGCGAGTTTTTCTTATTTTTTCTGATTCTTCTCCTCATATGACTGCGGAGTCAGGGGAGAAGTTAGAGAGTGCCTGTGGCAGCTGTGGCAACCTCTAGTTGCCAGCTGGGGTTAAACCACACCACTGGTTCGTTAAAGAAAAGATAATAATTTTTGACGTAATAGCATTAGTGTATAATTGGATGCAAGTCTTCCATTTTACTTGTGAAGAACACATTCAAGTCTGTAGAAGATAATGCTACCTCCTGGTTTATTGATTTAATTAAAGGGTGCAATTTTAATGGTGGAAAGAAAACCTCTTAGCATTTCCTTGCACACTGTTTTATTGATTTATTAAGAAGTAATTTGTGTATCACAACATTTTATTCAATTAATTAATATCTTGCAAAGTTCCTGTGCTCTTTCTTATTCACTTCTACCACTTTCTTTTATTTTATTCCCATTTAACTGATGAGTAAAAAGAATCTTTCTAAAATGGGGTGGGAACCTAGAAGACCCACTGGGTGACCTAAATATCCTCCTAATATTGAAGATTTATTCTAAAAAGTTTCTTAGAACAACAAGAAATTTGGGACTTTGGGACATCATGCAATTGCTAGCATAGAGTTTATTGCACTTGATACCTTCTATAAGGCCGAATGTGTACGTAAGTAGTGCATAACTATTATTCTTTGGTCACTATTTACATAAAAGAAAGTTTGGAGTTTTTTTAATCTCTGCAGTAACTACTTTGCCTTAAAACAGAAATTATTCAAATATTTGTCTATACATAGATGTTATGTTTCCATCCTGTTATATAGCTACTCAGACCAAACAGACCTATGCAGGTAAGAAATGGATGGACTGAAGAATTACTTTAGTGTGAAAACAACAGAATGCCATTAATTCCTATATCCGAGAATCTTTAGAAAACTTACAGGCTCGTTTCTCCCCAGTTTGCCTTATAATGATCCATTGCTGTGCTGTGCCTAAAGCAAGCAGCAGTCCTGGTACTCCAGTAAGGGATCCCCAGGGCAAGGGATCAAATGAGAACACAGTGAAATCACGGAAATGTGTGGGCAAAAAAAAAGAAAAAAAAAAAAAAAAAACAAACAAAAAAGAGGATAATGTTTGTGCCTTGTGTGGATATGAGACATGCCATTTTCTTCTTAGGAAGAATTTTATTTTTAATTTCACACATTTTTATTCCACACATGCTGTCCTATGTTGTCTGTAAAGCAGCTTTCATCTTTCTCTGCTCTGCAATATTTATGCCCAGGTTAATCTTAGTGTTGTTTTCCATTTTGCCTGAAAGAGAGGGAAAGCCCAGTTTGTTATTTGACCTAATGTTTTCCTTGCTTTGCTTTTAAAATTCCTAAAATGAACAATTTTCCACCATAATTCAACAATGTTATTCTTCAATTTTGTGAACATTCACCAGCTCTTTGATTTATAAGAAAGCCTCATAATTATGTAGTAAAGCAGATTGTATCTCAGACAACTACTTTGAACTAGCAGATTCCAACATAGCCTTGCTCTGTATATCAATGCTGAAGGGTCATTAGTAGTTCCTGCGACTTCTAGATTTGGCAACAGATACAACAGCAGTGAGACTGTTCCATAAAAAAAGCCTACTAAGACCTACCCAAGATCTGTGTTTACATACTAGCAGCATTGGTAAATAGTTTTGTGAAGCCGTTTTATTTGGAGAATTTGTTTCTATCTTTATAACTAGTCAAATTCCCATAATTAAAATTATTAATTCTGTCAATGATTTTATTCCTACTCTATGAAAATTATTTCTTCTCAAAATAACATAAACCAGGTTTCTGACATCTGATGTCACATTTAGATTTTGCCTTACGAGATTATTCAGTGAATCAAAAGTTAGATGATTACAACTAAATCCTCAAAAAAAAAAATTACAAAATAAGCTGTTTAATTAGACTCTTTATGCCGTCAGACCTGTTTCTGGCAGGTAACACACCTGACATTTAGGGGATTTAAAATCGTATCAGGTTGGTTTGTCACAGAATAAGAAAAAACAATACAATTATCTTTGAAATCTCTTTGTTCTGTCTATAGAATTATCTTTTAAATTATTTTCCATTTGAAATCCCTCTTTGTTTAGGCATCAGATGTATTTCTCTTCTTTCTGGCTATTTTCTCTTTTGGAGCTTTAGCAGTTTAGCAGCTTAGAGAAACTTCTTTCTGTGACATCCGATCAACAATAGAATAATGAAGCTTATGCTAAAAAAAATTACAGAGATGGAAAAGAAGGGAAGGTCTTTAACTCCTTTCTCCTTCAGATCACTGCTAGGCTTTTTTCCTTTCAGAGTCTTGAAGAGGGCTCTTTCAAAACTAAATTTGTCAGTCTTCCATTTGGGTTGTTTCTGTTCTTGAGAACAAAAGCTATGGGATAGCTTTAGTACTCCCTTCAAAAACTAAATTGCCTGCTAAATTGCTTTCTAGGCATCAAGTCAAAATTCTTTTCGATTTGAATTATGTGTAGAAAAGAAGCTTTCCTGAAAGTCATAGGAGTGATGCAGGAGACTTCACACAAAAGGAGCAAATACAAGAGAGTGATGTATCTGAGGATTTAGTAGTCCCATTTCTCCCAGTCAGGAAAAAATCTTTCTACTTCTACAATAATAAATCACCACATTTGGGGGTGTTCACTAACTCAGCAATGGAAATGAGTTCTTATTGCTATTCTAACAAAAATATTTCCTGTTTATGTTTGTATTTGATGACTCACATTTACTGTAATGCCTATTCCAGATGTGAACCTAATTTACATAATGAATTAATAGCTTATTTGTGCATCTTGAACAAAGAATTAATTAACCCTTATCTTCTCATGCTTGCATAATGTAACAGTTCTTATCTAACATTGGAAAAATAACACTCATGGTTTATTTTGTGCATGGAAAACACAAGAATTTTTTGAAGAACACTGATAGTTAGAAAATGTTAATTATACATTGGATTCCTTGCATTCCAGATTCTTAAATTTCCAACTTTAGAGATAGACTTAAAGGTGTTGAAAAGAATGAGATGAAAAATGTGGAGAGAGCTTTCAAATCATGCAAGTGTACTGACCAAAGATAACTGTCTTGTAAGTATTACAGCTGACTGACTTGTAAATCTAAATCCTATGTCAACCAATATGGGGACAAATCCAAATGAGCCATATTAAGATATGGAAAAATCCTCAGTTTATAAACTTACTTGCAGAGTATATCATTGGTAAGTCTTGATCAGACAGTGCAAATGGAGCACAAGAATATAAATCTTTGATTACATCTGAACATAATTATGAAGAAAGTAGCAGCTGGAAACAATGTTAACCAAACTGATTTTAGTAGATGTCATTATTTTATCTTTACTTTGACTGTCTAGATGTTGCATCAATTCCTTGCTAATCATCTGGTCTCTTTCTGTAAAGAAGACAGGAGGTTTTGAAACTTAATTAATGCCTCCCATTTTAGATATCTATTTTATGATTACATTAGCCATTGTCTAGAGATGCTGTTTTCTTTCTTTTAACTACAGAGCTAGCATAAAAAATAAGATTAGACCCCATAAGGTATTTTAGATGGCCAAATTTAGGTGAAATTAATTCTGCCTTTTGTGTATAAAATAAACATCAGAACATATATAGAACGAAGGCTATAATGAACAAAATGTTTTGGACAACAAAAGGGGAGTCTATTGAAAAATAAAGATTTTTGAAAGGACAGCAGAAAAAAGAAAAAACAACCCACAAAAAACCCAACACCACCAAAACACCCAACTTACCACACTCTCTCATCACCACCACCAAGTCCTAAAATATTTGATTGCATTTCTAATATATTTTTTTCCTTTTCTACTGATAACAAAATGGAGGTATGTAAACTTCAAATCATATAAACATAGAATAATTCAGATTGGAAGTGACCTCTGGAGATCTGACTCCTGCTCAAATCAGCACAGTCCCCACTGTCTGCCAGTAAGCAAGTAAGTATCTTTCTCTGTACACATATATTATGGCTACTTAATGTCTAGACCTTAAATAATTCCTCACTTAACAATAAATCCACCATAGTTAATTTTTCCTAAGAATTACACATAACTAATACTGGCATAAGTAATGCTTGGTCTAGAATAAAATTTACTATTTTAAAGAAATTGTAATTCTTCCAACTCTAATTGAAAACT
Source organism: Chroicocephalus ridibundus (assembly GCF_963924245.1). NCBI lineage: Eukaryota > Metazoa > Chordata > Aves > Charadriiformes > Laridae > Chroicocephalus > Chroicocephalus ridibundus. The sequence continues at coordinate 56,001,376 of NC_086284.1, forward strand.
GTTGGAATGAAGCGGAAAATCCATGCAGAATGATAAATGAAAACAGTGTATTTATTAGACATATATTATGGGGAATATTTAACTGCTTCACACTCATCTTCACAGTATGTCATTGTCAGTTTGGGAGATAAGCAGAGCAATAGTAAATGTTAATGGCATTCAATCATATATATCACGCTGTAATTTTAGTTCAGGTTGTAAAAAGTGAAGAAGCTCCAAAAAGTTCTGTATGATCAGGATCAATTTGCAAGCATGCCACTTAACAATGATTGATCTGCAATAGGTTCTTGAGATAATACTACTGATTCTAAGAATAATTAAGACTTGTGAGTCCATCGTAATGCTAAGAGTAAGGTAGCCTGATACGTTATGACTATATTGGAGCTAATATTCAGCAGCAGAACGGTAGCTACACTTAGCTTACATGACCCAAGCTAGAAAATAAAAGCATCTCAAGTTATGAATAGACATGCCTAAGTAGAACAATTTTAATTGTATGTATTGATTCACAAAAAAAGATTTTGCATGTGAATACATTATATATTTACTTTCAATAACACTAATAATAATAGCAAAGCTGTAGCATAAATCATAACAAAAGTCTGAAGAATTTTATCTGCATGGATAACCAAAAATGAGAGAAAACGGCTTTGCAAAGATCACTGAAATCTCTTAGAACTGAAAGAGACTTATGACAATATAGTTTCTCTCTTATTTGGTCAAGTTTTGCTCTTTACAAGGCCAAACAATTTCATCGACTTTCTCCAACAATTTTCAAATATACTACCTGAATGACCAAAACTTAGTTAGCTAAGGAAATCCTTCTAAATCTTATAATTCATTCTCCCTTCTGACATTTACACATTCTGTATCCAACCTGTAGTCACCTAAACTCATGTATGTCTTTACACTATTAAAAAAATTGGGTCTTACCTCACTCTCAGAAATTTCCTCCAGTTCAGGACAAGACAAGCACAGTCACAACATAATGCCTGTGACATTTATTACCACTGGCAAAAATAATATTTACTGTGCTAAAAAATAGAAAAGGATAAAAGAGAATTAAAAATATGAGGTTGTTGAAAGATGAAGCTTGACCTCGCTACCTCTGAAACACAGTTTAACTTCATAAGGTGTGTCACACAACCACTCAAGATCTCTGAATAGGAATTAGATCTAAACATGAGCAGAAATAAAGAGACAAACCTGCTTTTGGTCCCAAAATACAGTAATGATGGAAATGTCACATTACTTAACACTGTAGTAATTTAAATTTAGTAGAAATTTCAGTCCTGCTAAAGGTTGGTTCAGTTTATGTTGAATAGATGAAGTCCTAGCCCAAGTTCAAAATAGCAATCAAAAGTTGAGAAACTGGTATTGAATCAGAAGGGTGAGGCTGGACTTCTGCTTCTATATCAGCATAGGCCCTTGCTTTTCTCAGAACTGCAACAGGGCACTTCTGCAGAAGTAAGACTCACATCTTGAAAGGACTTACCTGAGAAAGACTACCTAATTAGCAATTTCTCTTAAGTTAGCAAATTCTCTTAAATTCACACCTTGGGTGAAGGTGAAGCAGGCACTGTTGTCTCCTAACACTGTTTTCAACAATATCCTATGGGTTAAAACATGCGTACAGGAAGTGCGTAGACAGAGGCTTCTGTCTATGTATTACAGAAGTCTAAGGTAGTTTAAAATTCCAATAAAATTTTGTAATTAGCCAGTAATGTGCTGGGAAGACATATTCTGCTATTTGGGACCAATGCAAAGCCACAAAAGGAAAAATCAGGGAGCTGGAGAGAAACATTATACAATACTGTAACCTGCTGGTTAGGCCTCCTGTGAAGGAAGGATGGGAGTTATTTACACATAAGAATTCTTTATCCGGTGTTTATTAGGTGTTTCTCCTTTATTAGGAAAAAGACCACAACTTTTCCATTCTTCTTCTGTCTGTAATGCCAACATTTTCACAGAATCATAGGATCATAGAATTACCTAAGTTGGAAGGGACCTTTCAGATCACCTAGTCCAACCATCAACCTAATTCTGAGAAAAACCACCACTAAACCATATCACTAAGCACTACGTCTACCTGTCTTTTAAATACCTCCAGGGATGGTGACTCAACCACTCCCCCGGGGAGCCTGTTCCAACGCTTAATAACCCTTTCAGTGTAAAAAAATTTCCTAATAACCAGTCTAAACCTCCCCTGGCACAACTTGAGGCTGTTTCCTCTTGTCCTATCACCTGTTATGTGGGAGAAGAGACCAACCCCCACCTCGCTACAACCTCTTTTCATTAGTCTGTCTCTATTGGGTTTATGTGGCAAGATTTTAGTAGCTTAGTAGCTTTTGTGGGAAGACAGCATGAGCTGCACCCACATGAAGCAGACAAGGCACCAGGAACTGCTCACATGTTGGACAGAGCCAGTTTAAGCTTGTTCCAAGGTGGACCCGCTGATGGCCAAAGCTAAGACAATGTGAGACACTGGTGATGCCTCTGTGATAACATATTTAAGGAAGGGTAAAATTGCTGTCAGGAGCTCTGTGAGAGAGGAGTGAAAAAAAACGTGAGAGAAACAGCCCTGCAGACACCAAGATCAGAGACAAAAAAGCTGGAGGAGGTGCTCCAGATGCCAGAGCAGAGATTTCCCTGTAGCCCTTAGAGAAGACCACGGTGATGCAATTTGTCCCCCTGCAGCCCTTGGAGAACCACACTGGGGCAGATATCCCTGCTGCAGCCTGTGGAGGACCCCATGCCAGAGCAGGTGCATATGCCCTGAAGGACCTGAAGCTCATGGAGAGCCCATGAAGAAGCAGGTTTCTGGCAGGGTCCGTAGCCCATGGAGAGGAGTCCACACAAGATCAGGTCTTCTGGTAGGAACTGTGTCCTGTGGGGGACCCACACTGGAGCAGTCCATTCTGAAAGGCCTGTACCCAGTGGAAGGAGTCAATGCTGGACCAGTTCTGAAGAACTGCAGCCTGTGGGAAGGATACACATGGGAGAAGTTCATGGACTATCCCCCGTGGAAGGGACCCCACACTGGAGAAGGGGAACAGCATGAAGAAAAGGAGCAGCAGAGATGAAGTGTTATGAGCTGATCGCAGCTCCCTTTCTCCATCCACCTGCACTGCTCAGGGGGAGGAAGCAGAAGAGTCAGGAGTGAAATCAAGTGAAAAAGAGAGGAGTGGGGGAAAGGTGGTTTTGATTTTGTTTTTATTTCTTACTATCCTACTTTGTTATGAGTTGGCAATAAATTACATTAAACTTCCCCAAGTCCATTTTGCCCGTGACAGTAATGAGTGAGTAATCTCAGTGTCCTTATCTCGATCCACAAGCTATTTCATTGTATTTTTTCCCTTCTGTCCTGCTAAGAAGGGGGAGTGAGAGAGTGGTTTTGTTGGCACCTGACAACCAGCAAGGTCAATGCACAATATTGTTTCCTCTCCCTACCTGTGAGCCTGAAAATTCAGTCATTCACTATGGGTTGCAGGAGTCATGTTTGAATCCTTCTTTGACTGGGGCTCTTCTGTAAATTGTTGGCAATTCATACTCCAGACTCCAGATGCATTTCTAATTGAATTCTGTGCTGGTAAAGTCAGTTAAGCTTGGTTTGAAAAGGCCTAATACATAAAGTCCTCCATGAGATTTAAAAATGTGAGTAATTTCCAGATCTGAAATTATTTCAGGGTAGGTATACTTAAGTAGGTATCTCAGAAAAGGTAATTGTTCTAATAAGAATTCTAGTGATATAATTCTAAGTAATGAAGGAAATACCAAAGTCTTAATCATCTAAGTAAGTGTAGGAAGGATTTTTCTGAGTTGTTTTATTGGAGTATGCTTCTGTATTCATTCTATGTAGTGGTGCACTTAAATGTTTTATTTAACCTGGCTTTTACACACTAGTAATTTGTTTTTACACACTAGTCATTTGAACTTTGTTTTTATTTTGGGGTTTGTTGTGAGAAGGGTTTTTTTCATTTATATAATTGAATTTTAGACAAGTCTGTAATTCCAGATAAGGCTGTGGCTGGAAGAACTATTTAAAGTGCACTTAAAGACCTTAGTATCACCACCTCAATAATTTTGAAGTACTTGATATCTTTAGTACTTGTTATTAATATTTTTAGTATTTCATTTCATAAAACTTTTTAGTTTGATGATCACTGAAAATGATACGGATGAGGAAATCTGCCAGCATATCTGCCTGATATATCAGACAACACCTAACTGTAAAATAGGTGTATAGTATCTGTGTTATTTGATTATTCACTTGTTGCCATACTGTCATTACTTTTTATAGCTATGGTGGAATAATGTGCAATAACCTTTTCGGAAACAGTTCAAAGTAGATTATATTATTTAACTATACTTGGGATAAAAAAAAAAGATCTACTCATCCAGTGGAAAATGTAAATTATGAAAATTAGCATGTTTACATTAAAGGTTTGCTTAGCAGACACAATATTACTATTACAATAGACTGAGACAGATAGAAAGGTAGAATTAATTTCATTGTGAATTTGTACTGTGTATCTGTATCTTCCCCACAAAAACCTTATTTTGATATTACTGTAAAACAAATACCACCAACTTTCTTCATCCAAGCAAAAAACTCGGTAAGCTTTAATTAAGTTGCTAAGATCTTATGAAACCATTTTTTCTTTCTTTTTAATTCTCCTTATACACTCCACAAACCCCAGCAGAAACCAAGTGTTTATAAAGACAAATCCCCTGTAGAGTGTGTCAGCTGTCATACTCACAGGCTTCCCTTCCTTTTATGAGATCATAAACTGTTTTCTACTACAGAAAGCTTTGCTTACATGAATTTTAATCTTTTTCCTGAAGGGGAAGTTCATAAAGGTTGTCAATTCTTCAGATATACATTAAAATTTCTTACGAGGGCTGAGTGGAGGATTAGATCTGATCCTTAGGTTAGATTTCAAATTTTGTTTTTATTCATGACACAAAAAAATGCTTGCTTACTACAAGAAAAAATATTTTCCTTTGTTGATGTAGGGACTGCTGTCAGAAGCTATAAATGTCCATTGCAAAATTTAAGATGTCACTATCTTAGGAATTTTCATAATACAACTATTTTCTGGGTTGCAGTTGCAACTATAGAGAAAGCAGTATTTATTTTTAAAATATTGGCAGTGGGTACTCACTAACTAACCCTGTTGCATGACTGACATTTATTCTGTTTTATGTTTCTCCCTGATTATTATACATATGAACTTAAAAAAACTACCCAAACAAACAACCCCAATTCCAGTCATAGGAACTAAGAATGTTGTTTGTCCATGGATGAAGGCTAAATTTATTCCAAAACACTTTATATGTCATAAAACCACTTAAGTCATTATTCAGAGTAGACGGATAGCCTATTAACTAGCATGCTAGACAAAGACTTGGTATATCTCTGATGAAGTCTTTCCATCTTAGATGTCTTAGAAAGACCTTGGATGAGAGATGAAGTTCAGTTCATCTAACTCTGTCTACAATATTGATGGCTGCATCTGAGATAGTCATCTAGAATGCTATTACGTTTGGTGGAGAGCAATAAGTGCTTCTACTGTGCAATTCATTTTACCTTGCAGGAAATGAAAACAAATGAACAATTCATCTCAAAATTCTTGTTTGTCTCCATCGGCTATGAGTAGAGACTACGGTGCAAATGTTTACATTATAGATGCTGAGAGCTTAATGGGATGAATTTCACATGCAGTTGTTTTACATTGTATAGGATTTCACAATTTATGAATTTTAATGTAGAAAATTCAAAATGATGTGCATAGTGAAAATATCTTGTCATGGTTTTGGCCAAATTGGCCAATGGCCAGTGACAGATGCTCTTCCCTCACCTCTTGCACACAGATTTACAAGTTTAGAAGAAACTAAACTACTTTAATGAAATATCAATAGAAAAATAAAAAGGTAATAATGAAATTCATGCAGTATATACAAAAACATATTAAGCTCCCAGGATGACGTTACCTGCAGGCACTGGGGAAGTCCCAGACTGGACTCAGATATGGGTGGGAACTGGATTCCAGAGCTGGAGTCAGGAACACATGGATCGGGATCAAAGGTAGATGAACAGACAGTGTCCTCCTCGAACATAGGCCATTGAAGAAAAAAGAGCTGGCCCTTTTGATCCCTCAGCTTTTCAACAGAGTATGGGGCAGATGGGATGGAATACCCCTCTTGGTCAACTTTGGGTCACCTGTCCTTTCCGCTCCTCCCTGCAGGTGTGACCCCTCTACGCTTTTCCATTTCTGACCCTCCAATGGGGCAAATAACGGAATTAGCTGACCTTGGTTGTTATAGCAATAAATATAAGCGAGAGCCTCTCTGTGTACCATTCCTTGGCACTAATTGTATACATTGGTCTTGTCACTCTGAAAATGAACTGGTTTTGGCACAACATGCTGTTAATTTCAGAGAGTTAGAAGAGGCCTAGCTAAGAAATAAAATTACTGAACAGAAAGTTGGTTCTGTTTTACCTCAAACCAGGACGTATCTAAACAAGAGTCATTCCAAATTATCTTTACTATCTTTTAGTGCTCAAGAAAAACAGCCTGGACTGACAGATATTTCTTTGAAAAGGTGAGAGCAATCCTTGGCTACCGAAAAAAAACCCAGCAGAAATGATGAAAGCATTACATAAATTCATGACATCATGGCCATTCCTTGCAGTTCTGATCTATTAAAACAAACAAACAAACAAAAAACCAAAAAACCCAAAACTGACCATAATTGCAGGGATGACCATGAATATTGAATGATCTCCGTGTGATAAAAGGCTGAGTATACTTTTTGCCTCTCACTGTCAAAAAGAATGACAGCTGAGGATGAAATACAATGGATGACTCCAGAATCATAAATGTCATAGGAAGGCAAATAGGGAATATTAATTGATTTTTTGGGTGGTATTTATTTATTTTTTGCTACAGAACTACAGGTCACTATGAAATTTCTAGACAGCAGAATTAGCTTGCTTTCCCACCCACCCCCATGCCCATTTCACAAAGTGGTAAATCTCTTTCTCTCAGAATGTTGTGAAGGCCAAACATTAAGAAAGACATTAGACAAATTAAAGGATGATGGATGCATCAGCTGTTTGGAAGTTCTGGATGCAGACTCCATCTCTGCAATTTCTAATAGAGATTTCCATGAAATTGAGAAGACGTACCAGGCAAGCACTACTGTGCAGCCTGTCTCTTATAGTTTTGTCAATGCCACTGTTGCTGGCAGTTGTCATAAACTGAAGACTAAAATACTAGGACAATTTTTGTATTGTTGTACTCATTTTCTTATGAAAAACAAAAAAAATTGCAAGCAAACTCCCACTGTTAGAAGTATAAAAGTGCAAGCCAGTGAAGGACTGATTTCTTTGTTTCAAGAATCTCCATCCATGCCTTACTGTTACTCTTGCTTCTTATTTCCTGAAAAAAAAAGCAAATGGTCCTTAGAACCTATTATTTAGCACCTAGTAAACTCACAACACATAAACTTTTGCAAGATATAATGTCTATATTTTATTAATGTGTGAAAAATCTAAGAAATTAAGTCATAATTATTATATAAGGATGAAACTCAAGTTTTTCCTACAAAACAATTGTGATGTAGTTAGATATTTGGGGGATGCCTGTTGTTATAGCCACTGCACTTAGCCATGATGCAAAAGCTCCTGACCTAGCTTCTACCTAGATGAGACAATGGACTGACTTAAGACCTGCTTATTGACTGAGTTCCTAGTTGACTTCACAGAAAACCATTCGACTAGTTGCTCATTTGACATGAGCTCTCCAGGTTGATATTTGGACAGTCCAAATGATCCTTTCTGCTGTGCAGACATCAACCGGTAATTATTACTTGTATGCTTACCTGTATTGTTTAATATCCCAGAAAATCTGTGGAAAACTTGGTCACCCCAGAGACTCCCCCAGCACTTTCTGCTGTACAATTGGTTAAACTGTACATACATCATTTTAAACAGTCAGTGAGAACTGTTCCTGAAGATGCAGAACTGTCATATAACACAGCCTTTTATATGCAGTTAAGACTGAATGTGTTCTGTACATGTCTTAAGACAAGCAGTAACAATGGGTAATGCATGCACTTGTAACTGGACCTGGTTTGTTGTTTTTTTTTACATTTACTCAGCCCCTGACTGTGCAAAACATATGATGCTGATTTACATTAAAAATACTGTTTTTAGGGTGTTTTCTGATCTATTTTATTGTTGGCTGGGAAATTCAAAGCAGCATAATCTTTTCTGCCTCCTAGGAAAGCTCTGATGCCCATTTGAACTTCTTCATGTTCCCTGTGATCTCGTTATCCAGTTCTATCTTTGCAGTGAAGAGAGATTCTTTGCTTCCCCCTTCTGTTTAATTTTCTTCTTATCATTGACTCTAGCTGAAGATTTTATAATAAGCTGTGTGTGAAAGAATGCATTGCAGTTGCTGTCTTCAGGAAAAATATTAATCTCTTTCGTTACACCTTCAGGAACATGAATGTTTTTTGAAGTAGAGACTATTCACGGTTTCATACTTGAGCAAATCACTTCCTGCTCACTGAGATTATCATACTCAATCTCCAATGAAAAAAGGGGTTGAGCACCTGTTTAACAGATGAAGGAAATAAAAGTAAGCATAAAGTGAAGTATTTCTGAAAAGGTGCCTTTCCACTCGTTCTCTTACTCTGAGAAGTCAAAAAGGAAAAACTGATAGCTAGACAAGCTAAACATGCATCCAGAAACCTTATAAAGATGGAATCAAAGATCTTTATTGGATGTAAAGCTGCTTGCTCAGGTCACAGCCAAAGTCTAGGTTATTTTAAGGCCATATACCTTAGAGGGGAAATATATGAAACATATACTCTCACCATTTGAAAATTACATCCTTTTACCTTATTTGACTATGATTATGCTCAGGTCTAAGTACCAAAAAAGCCTTATTGCTCTGTATTTGCATAAAGTCATATATAAGAGCAAGTATAAACTTACGCTGTAGTTTTCTTTCTAATGGACTGAAGATCCAATAAATACTTAAATAGACTATCGGTGAGCAAAGCACTCGAAGCTTATGTTTAGGTTCCTGGAGAAATACTTTAGCTGCATTAGAGTTAAAGTATTTGACTAGAGAACCCTAGACCTATTTTTTTATATTGATTGGAAGTGAAGAACTTGGCCATTGCAAGTTTATTATTATTCATACCACTATTATTCTTTATATTATAAAGGAGGAGAGAACCCCAGTGTGTTAAATATTGTTTAAGCATTAGCTAACCAAAGTTCTTGACATAAAATAGAATAATTTAAATGCACCTTTGAAATAATCCCTTTTGGGTGTAAGTTCCCTCTGCCTCAAACTAAAGATTGTGCCTTCCCAGTTTGGCTAGAGATACGTAATTTTTTTAGATAAAACAATAGGAAAATAAAAAAATCCAGTAAGGAAAACCAAACCAAAAAAAATGAAATCTTTTTGCTCTTTCTTCCCAGCAGTTTCACAAGAACAGAATAGAATCTGGTATAATGTCCTTTTTATTAGCTATCTAACTCAGCCCTTTTATATAAACTCTTATAACCTATCGTAAAAGCTAAAATCACTTCACAGTGGAGGAAGTTAACTGAACCATATTTGACCCCTTCCCTATGGAAACTCATTCATTTACATTTCTCTAGCTTCTCTGTTACCATAACTTTACTCAGACTTCTTTTTTCCCCCTAAACTCTATAAACTTTACTGCTTACTGTTAGTGTGCTTACTAGCACAAATATTCCTGTGGAACCCTCACTTGTTCCACTGATTCCCCACTCACAAGCAACAGTCCTCAAAGGATGGATGCTGTTCCCCACCACATAAATTTATTGTTCTACACAGACGTGAATAATCATGCTGGCCTTTGCTACTCAGATAGCAGGGGAAAGGAGGTATCCACTGACCTGACTAGAACAGGTCAGGTGGATCATTATTCAGTATGTTACCAACATGATGTAGCCCCCTGACAATTAATGATCTAAACCATATATACTCTGACCTTTGTGGTTTCATTAAGGCAAATCTGTCAAATGTGTTAGTCACTGCAGGAGCTGTTTTGTAATTAATTTTCTCCTCTGTCAATCACATGAGAGCACGAAGATAAGGGTGACATGGGAACTATATCTTCAGGTTAGCATCAAAATTTAGCCTGTCGAGAGAACTGTAGCTGTAAATTCGGAGTCTACCTTAGAAACATAGAATAGTTTGTGTTGGAAGGGACATTTAAAGGTCATCTAGTCCAACCCCTCAAAGATAAAGAAAATTTAAAGGTTTAATTTAAATCTCTAACTTAAATATAAAGAAAATTTAGTAGCTGGATACCAGCGACTGCCTTTAAAATATCATCTAGCAGACAATGGCATGTAAGCTAGAAAAGTATTCAGCCAAGTTCTGTATTAGAAAGCATGAATAAATAGTCAAAATAAGCCAAAGTGCTTAACTTTTTTTAATCTGCTCCTTAGTAAAATCACCATATGACCTTCAATATAAGTGATGTAAACACTGAATATGAGAAAAATTAGTCCTGGACAACTGTCAAGGATCAATCTGAGCCTGAAAATATAAGGAAAACTCAATAGTTTCAAACCTTCCTCATAAAGCTGTGCTTTTCTGTGTCTGCTGAAAACTGGGTTTTTCTTACACTAATTATGGGGTCAGTGGGTTAACCAGACTGTGGTTTTCATATAGTGCATGTACATGCTCAGGAGGCTTGGAAAACATTTTAATTTAAATACAGATTTTTTTTTACCAGCTTTTTTCTAAGAGGACTGAATGTTTTTTAGGTATTATACTGAAGAATGTTGTTTCTGAGACTACTTCAGCCTTTTAGTGGCATGTACACAGGTGTGATGTCCAAATTGACACTGGTTACAGGAACACGCTATGAAGTATAATGTATTACTGAAAGGAGCAGGAATGGCTGAGCCATCTTGTTGGTTCTTTAACTTTTTGGCTCTCCTGAGGTAAGTGGCATTTTTTATTAATAAGTGTCACAAAAACAAATAAAATAAAAAAAAATATATATCTTCTGAGAAAATCCTGTAAAAACAGGGGAATTAACAAAAAATAATATAATTTGTATGTATATTTTTGTGACAACATATGGAATTTTCCAGACAGAATAGATTTTTAGTTAGCGATTCAGAAAACCTAGAAAAAGAATTTTCAGAATATATACCCTATGTCAGCAATAATCACTTTGCATAGTGTCTTTTCCATTATACTGATTTTTAGTGTTTTCTTAAAACAAAGAATCATAGAATCATAGAATGGTTTGGGTTGAAAGGGACCTTAAAGATCATCTAGTTCTAATCCCCCTGCTGCAGGCAGGGACACCTCCCACTAGACCAGGTTGCCCAAAGACCCATTCAATCTAGCATTCCAGGGTCCAGGGATGGGGCATCCACAACTTCTCTGGGCAACCTGTTCCAGTACCTCACCACCCTCACATTAAAGAATTTCTTCCTAATATCTAATCTAAATCTACCCTTTTTCAGTTTAAAACCATTACCCTTCATCCTATTGCTACACGCCCTCATAGAGAGTCCCTCCCCGTCTCTCCTGTAGGCCTCCTTTAGGTACTGAAAGGCTGCTATAAAGTGTCCCCAGAGCCTTCTCTCCTCCAGAATGAACAACCCCAACTCTCTCAGCCTGTCCTCTTAGCATAGGTGCTCCAGCCCTCTGATCATCTTCATGGCCCTCTGCCGGACCCGTTCCAACGGGTCCATGTCCTTCTTGTGGTGAGGATGTCAGAGCTGGATGCAGTACTCCAGGTGGGGTCTCACCAGAGCAGAGTAGAGGGGTAGAATCATGTCTCTCTACCTTCTTTTGATGCATCCCAGCTGACGGCTCATGTTGAGCTTCTTGTCCACCAGCACCCTTAAGTCCTTCTCAGGGCTTCTCTCAAGCCATTCTCCACCCAACCTGTATTTGTGCCTGGGATTGCTATGACCCAGGTGCAGGACCTTGCACTTGGCCTGGTTGAACTTCATGAGATTTGCATGGGTCCACATCTCAAGCCTGTCAAGGTCCTTCTGGATAGCACCACTTCCCTCCAGCGTGTTGACTGTGCCACACAGCTTGGTGTCATTGGCAAACTTGCTGAGGGTGCACTCAATCCCACTGTCCGTGTCGCCAACAAAGATGTTAAACAGCACTGGTCCCAGTATTGACCCATGAGGGTCACACACACACAACTAGTAGGTATTTATACAACTGAAAAATATATATCAAAGGGTACCGGAAAAATACAATTCACTCTTATTTGGTTCTCCGTGAATAATGACACAGACGATGGGTGAGATAATTAAAAAAAACCAAACCCTATCTACTAGAATGGCTTCGCTTTCACCAAGGACAGCTTTTAAAGTTCTGTTGGAGCAGTTACTAGGTATTGAAGCTTCTTAGTAGATGTTCTAGGAGAAGATTCAGAAATACTTTGGCTCCTAATAAATTCTGTTTGCTGTTGACCACAGCAGGTGGTCTGCAATTATTTTTAGCTACTTGGAAGTGTATAGTTTAAATACCTCATGATACTTTATTCACAGTCTTCACATGGAAAATATCATATCAATCATTCACGATAAGGATGCCAAACAAAGGAATTTGATACCAATAAATGTTGTGATGTCAGTGACCTTTCACTAAAGGTTTCTGTTGAGTTTCTGGAGTTGAAAGACTTGACTGTACTCACTCACTAATCACCTACACCTCAGCAGACTATTGCTGACTCTGAATATGTGACAATGCTGCTTTTTGACATTTTGAAAAGGGAATTACACTAAAGACAAGGAAGAAAAGTCTGTTCCTACTTCATTTGTGCTGCTGAAGAAAAGACTGCAGTCCCGGTAAGTGAAAGGGTTGTGAACACAGAAAGAGAACAGACAGCTAAACTGGCATAGCAAAGAATTCTTTAGTAGGTATTGTAGTAGTGATGGTACTAATTTTTATGTTGTCTTTTACTGTGTGATACAGAATTATGGTTATGATATGGTAACATGATATGACTCATCAAGATTGTCTCATTAACAGAAAGAAATAGTCATGAGTAAAGGCATATAGATGCCTAAAACAAGAGGAATAATTTGTGTTTCAAAGATGCTAATCTTTCTTCATCGACTGTAGAAGTATTCTATCTGACTAGTTTAGACTAAATGTATAAATTTATGTAAATTTAGGTAAATTATATTAGGTATATTTAAATTTAAAGTCAGTAATCAAGTGTAAGTGAGGTGACAGCTATGTACAGAAGAAGAAGAATGTATATATTTAACACTTCATTGTAGCAGCATGACACTATTTCTTTATAAGAATATTTTTTTCTGAGCAAAATATTATTATTACAGTAATAGCATACTTTAGCTTGAATTACACTTAAGTAAATTAATTCTTTTTCTTGTACTGTTTTACGGAAATTCTGGTGTTCTTTCATGTTCATAGCTTACTAGTGTTTTCTGGCTCATCAGCCACGAAGGCTTTTTCATGTATTTCAAAAGTCTAACAGTAAAAGCCTTGCCAAACATTCTCTTAACTATGGTCACTGTTGTTGATGTGCCAAGGCACACAGCCAGAACAAGTCCTAATTATTTTCCTGCCCTAGGCAATAAACATTTTGGCTACACTTCCTACTCACTTGCAATTCGTATAGTGAGCCACGCAAACCAATAAAAAGTGGAGTGAAAGAAATGTTGCCCCCTCAGTTTTGTCATTGCAGGCATTTGCCCAGGCAGCAGATAGCACAGGCAGAGCCTGCACACAGCCAAATACAAAATCAAGCCCACTTTTAACCCACTGCCTTCCTCCCATCTGCCACAGAATCTGAGCATGCTGCCAGTGCAGCCACAGACATGAGTAAGGACAGTCAAAGAAAAAGAAATAGAGAATGAATGAGTGGAAGATGAAGAGGAAGGGAAGGAGGGAGGGACTGAGGGAAGGCAAGGCACGGCAAGGCAAGGCAAAGCAAGACAAGGCAAGGCAAGAAATAGAGGAAGGAAAGAAGGAGTAAGGAGAGAAGGAGGAAAAATGGGGATGAGAATAAAGTAGGGATTTTGGCTAAATTAGCCCTTACTTATCCAATTTAACATCAGTATCTCCTAACATACTTCTCTGTGTAGATGAATAAACAATTGAATCTTGAGCATACTAACCAAAGATAATTCCCCAAAATACCTAAGGCAATTTCAGGTCACTAAAGTACAATTTTCATAACCAAATTGTAAAATGGTTAAATTTGTATGTGTTCTATACCTTTAAGGATACTTGTTTCTGTCAAGCAAACTTCTTAGACATAAATTTTCCTTTTGGTTTTCTGAAACACTGTTGACCTATTACCATTGTTGTTCATACAGAAGTCAGACTTGCAGGTCTGATTTATGTTCCCAAATTGCACAGCTAAAAACAATATTTAAAATATCCTGGATATTTTGAATCACATCTCTAACATTTGCTACATTGTTATAATTTCAGAGAAAAATACACTACTCATAAACCCTCACCATTTTAATTGATTAAAATTGATTAAAATAAATGCCTAAGTCAGAATTTTTATTGCTGTTGTTGGCAGACACAATTGCCACTTTCAATTCCCAATTAGAATACACAAATATAAACTATTTTATAGAGGGAAACATATACTAGATAATGTATAAGACTCTATGGAAGGAGACTGAAAGTCCCTTTATCATGCATTCAAACTATATGTTGCTTTAGCCACTGTTAAAGATTGTCTCAACAGAGCATTTTTATCATTTTACAGAGAAGTCTTAAGTTTCTTTCACATTCATTTTGAATTCTTCATTTGGTAAACTTTGGGACAGACTAACTAATACATTACCTACTTGGAATCACCCACATCCGTAAACCAGAAAAAAAATCTCCAGCTTATACATGCCAAATGTGTTGTTGCAACCTTTCTGAACCTTTGTATATTAATCTTGTACTTGTGTACTCTCATGGTTTAGGCTGGGCTGGCCACTAAACGAACAACAGATGCTCCATTTTAACCTCTCTCCCTTCTCAGAGAAGAAAAGGGAGAGAATAAGGGAGAGAGACTTATGGGTTGAAAAGAAGACTAAAACTACTTTAATGAATATTATTAATAAAAATAAAATATGATACTACTAATAAGAAAATAATTAAATATATACAAATATATACAAAACCAGTATTGAGCTCCAAGGGTGATGATCATGTCACCAGTATGCACTGGGAAAGTCCCAGACTGGACTCAGAGGCAGGCAGGAACTGGATTCAGGAACTGAATTCAGGAACACACGTATCGGGGTCAAAGGCAGATGAACAGAACGAGTCCTCAGATGACAGCCACTGAAGAAAGACTGACATCTTTGATCCCTCAGTTTTTATACTGAGCATGACGCAGATGGGATGGAATACCTCATTGGTCAGTTTTGAGTCACCTGTCCTGTCTACTCCTCCCCACAGGTGTGACCCCTCTACACTCTTCCAATTCCAACCCTCCAACATGGCAGATAACAAAAGTTAGATGACCTTGGTTGTTATAACAATAAGAATGAGCAAGAGCCTCTCTGCATTCCATTCCTTGGTATTAGCTATAAACATCAGGCCTTATCGCTCTGGAAGCAGACACTGTCTGAAGAAAATGTCATTAATTTCAGACAGTGGCATTAGTTAGAAGAGGCTTAACTGAAAAGTAAAATTGCTGAACAGAAAATTGGTTCTGTTCTGCCTCAAACCAGGACATGTACTAAACAGAAGAATTATATCTCAACCATGAAAACTTACATG
The DNA here is from genome assembly GCF_963924245.1 of Chroicocephalus ridibundus. Classification (NCBI taxonomy): domain Eukaryota; kingdom Metazoa; phylum Chordata; class Aves; order Charadriiformes; family Laridae; genus Chroicocephalus; species Chroicocephalus ridibundus. The sequence goes on from NC_086284.1 coordinate 56,017,182, forward strand.
TTTTAAAACAGCTATCAGTAAATAAACGAAAATATTGTATGAACATTTGAAATGGAATAACTGGATACATTTTTTTCTAACTTTCCATCAATATGAAAGTATGCAATGGAGTTAGACTATATTAAAATACAATTATGTTATTTTATTTTATGGACATGTAACGTAAAACATCACCAGAAATAACTAACTACTTCAAATGATTTTTAATGGATCTTATTAAGAAGAGTAAGGATGAACTTCTGTGTTCAGAGATTATAAGGAAGAAAAGGGAAAAAAAGAAAAAGATAAAAGAAAAAAATAGCAGCAGCAGCACTAGTAATAAAAACTATATACCAGGTTCAAGTCTCCCCAAAACAAATCTGACTTGTGATGTGTTCATACATAAAAGAATATTTTGAAAATTTTTTTCTTAAAATATGAGGTCATAAATAATACAGTCATCAAGGCAACATTTCTCCATAAATTGCCCATAAGTATTTTCTTCAAATCTGTATTTAAAGTATTTGTGAGGAAAAAAAGAAATAATCACATTTCCTAAGTGTAGAATTTGGGGGTTTAATATAATGCCCGAGACACTTATTGTTACAGTCAAACATCTTGTACTGTTTCTGACTCCTGTTTGTATTCATGTTAATTCTTAGAATTTCATTTCTGATAGAAAGGAGCATGACTATTGGTTTAGAATTTTGCTGTTATTACTTGGCATTCACTAAAAGGTGAATATTCTAGACAACTCATATCCTAGACCATCTCCATTACAAAAACATAGAGAAAACAAAGCAATTTGAAAACTTTATAGACGTAGCTGACCATTTTCAATTTGCAATGACAATATATTTGTGTGTTTTATATTACTGTCCTACTCTTATTTATTTGCTGTTTATCTAATTGTTTTGGATGTTTGTTTTTGTTTTTGTTTTTGTTTCTGTTTTTTAATAGAATATGTATTCTAGGCATATTAAGAGCTTTAGACATAAAACAAAAAAAAAAATTGAAGCCTGGGGAAATCCTTATTGCACTCCTCTCAGAATAGACGCATACCACCTAGGAATAAAGCACTTCAAAAATTTCTTTCATTAGTAAACATATTTGTTATATACTAGGCCTTAGAATTCAAAACAATTAACTTCAAGTTGCACAGAAGTTTTTTCAGTATTAATATTTGCATAAAATGTACTTGACATTTAGTTCTTCTTACTTTTACTATATCCTTGTATAGCCATATTTTATTTCTAAATCCCTGTCTTCATCTGAGTCTATTGACAAATGTTTTAATGCTGCCATTTCAAGGACATGAGTTCATTTTTTAAGGATAAGAAACTATTTTGGGAGATATTACTTAAGCAATAACAACTGGATTTAAAATAAATATCCTAAAAGTACTAAATAATGAAAAAAACACCAAAACATAAAACAATTACTCTACCTTATTTTTTTACTTAAAAAAAAAAGTTTTAAAATTACTTGGGCATGTTCCTAATCAGTTTTGAACAGGTATGGGAAATCAAAGATTGGAACAAATGTAACTAAATCAAAACTACCAACCGTCTCACATGAAGATAGGAATGGTATTTTCTTTCCTCCAGCCCTCAGGCATCTCTCCCAATTGCCAAGATTGTTCAAAGACTATGAAGAGTGGCCTTGTAATGACATTAGCCAGCATCCTCAGCACTTGTGAGCGCATGGACTTTTGAACATCTGAAGTGTTCTCTAACCTGAACCTTTTCCATTAAGGATACATCTTCCTTGCTCAAGACTTTCTCCCAGTCTCTGGGGCCTGGAATTTCTGAAGGTCAGTCTTGTAAGTAGAAACTGAGGCAAAGATGGCATTCAGTACCTCATCCTTTTTCATGTCCTGTGAACTCAATGGGTTTAATAGCAGGTTATAGTTCATATTGAAACTGCATGAAAATAGAAAGATAGAATCATTTCAACAATACTCAATATTTTTACTTGGTTCAAAGTGATCATATTCTATATAATTAATTTATATATTAGTCTGGTTTCAACATAATCTGTTTTCCTGGGAAAATTTTATGTTTGTAGAAGTTGGATATTAATCAAAGGGAAATTTCCAGTCATCACTAACAGATAGATAGAACAAATATATAAATTAATTAAGTTCACTAAACTTGGAATGCCAAGAGTTGGAACCTAAAACCCATTTCCGTGATCTTTATGTCGTAGCAATTTTATGAAATTTTACTGAAAATATTCACAAACCATTCAATTGCTTAGTAAATGTTTCTTTACACCATTTTTGTGAGATCTACACCTGCTTACTATGCATCCTCTATTCCTAAAAAAGAAGCTAGGACCATTTTTCATAATGTCATTGCATAAAATTTTTGCTTAGTGAAATAGCAGAAAAGTTCTAATTGTGCATCATTTCTTGCCAGACAGGTATTAATTACATACTAGAGTATAAATCTATATATAATACCCAAGTATTATATACACGGGTATTAGATTTTAGCTTAGTGTTAGTAGTGGGTTGACCTTGGCTGGCTGCATGGTGCCCACCAAGCTACCCTATCACTCCCCCTCTATCAGTGGAACAAGGGGAAAAAATATGATGGAAAAGCTCATGGTGGAGGTAAGAATAGTGAGATCAACTAACAATTACAGTCATGGGCAAAATAGACTTGACTTGGGGAAATTAATTTAATTTATTGACAATTAATAACAGAGTAGGATAGTGAGAAATACAAACAAAACTAAACCCACCTTCCCCCCACACTCTCCTTCTTCCCAGGCTCAACTTCATTCCTGACTCTTCTACCTTCTCCCCCTGTGTGGCAGGTAGAGGGGGATGGAGAATGGGAGTTATGTTCACTTTGTAACACTTTGTCTCAGCCACTCCTTCCTCCTCAACTCCATCCTCCTCATGCTGTTCCCCTGCTCCAGTGTAGGGTCCCTCTCATGGGAGTCCTTCACGACCTTCTTCAATGTGAGTCCTTCCCATGGGCTGCAGTTCTTCAAGAACTGTTCCAGTGTATGTCCTTGCCACAGGGTGCAGTTCTTCAGGAACAGACTGGTCCAGTGTTGGTACCTCACAAACCACAGGTCCTGCCAGAAGACCTGCTCCTGCGTGGGTTCCTTTCCATGGGCTGCAGCTTCTCTCAGGGCATAGCCGCCTGCTCCGGCATGGGGTCCTCCGCAGGCTGCAAGGTGCATATCCGCTCCATGGGCTGTAGAGGGACAACCTGCTTCACCATGGTCTTCACCACAGGCTGCAGAGGAATCTGCTCTGGCACTCAGAGCACCTCCTCCACCTCCTTCACCTCTGATCTTTGTGTCTGCAGGGAAGTTTATCTCACATTTTTCTCACTCCTCTCCCTCAGTTGCTGCAAAGTCTTTTTTACCCTTTCTTAAACATGTTGTCATAAAGGAGCTTCCAGCGCCACTGACTGTCTAAGTTTTGGCCAGTGGTGGGTCCATCTTGGAGCTGGCCCGAGCTGGCTCTATCCTATATGGAGGCAGCATCTGGTATCTTCTGAGAGAAACAACCCCTGAAGCCCCTGCTCTGCTACCAAAACCTTCCCATGTGAATACAAGAGAGTTCTTGTGTTTCATATTTATGTACATATATTTCTGACAAGTTTATATGTAGCTGAAGCAAATAATTTCTGTCCATTCCCCAAGTAATTTTTTTTCCAGAGACTGAAATTCAGTGAGCGTTAAGTGATAGTTTTGATAAATCCAACTGTATGGACATTCAGAGAGCTTAATCAGCATATTAAATGGAATTGAACTTGGTGGAGTATAAAACTGGTAAACTCTGTTTTGTTTTGTTGTTTTTTTTTTTTATTTTTTATTTCTCTAAACTTGCGTATGATTAAACTATAATATATGAACTGCTTGGGGACTATGGGGCAATCTTTTACATTCATTTTTCCTGATACAAGAGCATTTACCTCTTGCATGCTGCTTCTGAATCTAGGAATTTTTGTATGTTTGGTTACATAGAAAACATACTTTGATAAACCATTTTACCTTCAGTACAATCTGAGATATGGGGGATATATACAGATCTTAACAATAATTTTGTTTTGCTGTGTGAAAAGAGTAATTGACAGGAAAACTTACAGTAGTGAAAGTCTAGAAGAATTCTGCAAATTGAGTTATAAAATGAAATCAGATTTGCGTGCTACAGAGATCAAAACTGACATTGACATTTTCCTTAAAAGCAGAGCAAATATGTTATCCAAGGCCTGCACAACACGTACCCTAAGAAAACCTTATGGTGAATTTGAAGGTGTGAAGCTGGTATTCTGGTAATTGACAAGGGACACAGGATAGTGTTGAGACTTGATGTGACAGTAAAAGGGTAAAAATAGATATCAAGGTTTTGAAGAGATGTGTGTGTCCTTGTGATGAGTGGGAGAAATAAAGAAGTGGCATTAGATTTCTCGTACAGAGAACTTCCAAGCCTCCAACCTCCATGTAAAAGTATAGTGAAGAGAAAAGGGACCCTGAGGTCTGGGTTTAGTTTAGAGTATGAGATTATGGGAGAAGAGATTACAGGAAAAGGACAATCTTGCAACAGGTAGTGATCACAGGCATGGGACAATGAATATATAGGAGGAAAAGGATAGCATACAATCACTCCCTCAACAGTTTTAGTAGTGTTTTCTATTTTGGGGAAACATTTCTATTTTATTCCTTTTTTTGCAACTCATGTATAAGAAGTCATGTCCTGAAAATAGGTATTACTAAACCTTTCTGTGCCTTTTTTCTTTTTTTCTCCTTCCCTCCTTTTCTCCCATCCTTCCTCTGCATTGAGGGAAACTTCAAAAGTTAAAATTAAAGTTCTGGGAGCATATTGGTTGTGTTCTGGTTTTTTGGGTTTGGGTTTGGTGTTTTTTTGGTTGTTTTTTTTTTGGTTGGTTCGTTGTTTTCTAAAAAGACTTGTAATGTGTTAATTGGTTTAAACCAATTAACTCTAACCCTTAACTCTAACCTAAAGCTCTCTAACCCTTTTCTTTATAAATAAATGCCTCTTATAGGAATTAAAATGCTTGTATGACTTGACTTAATCACTATTCTGCAGGGAAAAAAAAAGAGATATACCTCCCCCCTTTGCAAATAGTCCTGTTATTTGGTTCAACATGTTTTTTAAAAGGTTTTCATTTCAGTTCATTTTTTATATCAGCCCATGTAAAGACCTCTAATTCACTATGCCAGAAGTTGAACATTAGCTTTATTATGAGCAGGATCCAGTACCTGAATTTCTTGTTTTATTTATTGCTTAAATAAGATCTAACAAGGGCAGTTTAACTACATCTGTTCCTATCTAAAAAACTGAGTTCTTAGTGGCAACATATTTGCTTTTAGGACTTCAAAAATAACGTTTTTCTTAATGATATGTAAAAGCTTTTATGCCTTCTCCTTAAGAAAGACTGATAGACTCTGTCCTTTTAGGAAGGTGAAATGGTAAAGACTAAAACGACCAAATTGTCTGAGCAAAAATTTTAGACAATATTGCTATTATTTGCATTAAAATCGTTGTTTCTCTTTTAGCTTTTTTTGACCAACATCCTTTTGAAATCTTGTGTTCTGCAAAATATGCCATTAGGAAATAGGAGGTAAGTTAAGAAAAGGAGTCGTCCAACTAGTTGAAAACTGTGCTGCTAATTAACAATTGCAAGATCAGTGTGTGCAAATTGAAATAGGTCCCAGGCTTTTTACCTTGGAAAATGTACCATGATGTGCAGACGTGAATGGAATGCATGTATTAAGGACTCAGTGGACAAATTTATTGTGCCTGATGTAACTGCCCAGAATATAGATGAATGCAGTTCACTTCATCCTGCTCATAAAACGCTTTGCTATGTTGACATTTGCAGCCCAGAGGACAGCCACACTCTAGTGAACTGATGTTAGATATTGGTTCAGCTGTATCAATTCTGCCGGAACCTATTTACTAGCTAACAAAACCTAAATTATATTTGGAATTTTATTTGAAGAAAGCAATCTTTGTGCTTCATTGCCTTAGTTTAATGCACTGCTGACTCACTACACTTGTCTATCCATGTAATTCTTCAGAGAAACCTATTTTTAGCTGCCATCAACAAAACTATAAAAAAGAAAATCACCCATTTTTTTTCTGTTGTCTATTAAAGGTGTTCTTCATGTAATAGAAATGAAAATAATAACACCACTTTCATTATCTGAATGAGTCAAAATTTTTAACTTGAAAAGCTAAAGGTTATCCTGCTTGACTGACAGTTACTACTTTTAAAGAGCACAAGAGCACACCAGAAGTCCCACGTCAGATCTGCCAGTCCCTTGTGAATGACTGAAATCTGATGGCCTTTCAAAAGCAACCAAATTAAAATTTTAAGGAAATGAGTCAAGCCCTTGCTCATACAGTAAATAAGATTAAGGAAGTCTAGTTAGTTGACACTTTGATTTGGTAAGCTGAATAGCTCTGCTAAATTCACTGACCACAACGACTAGATTTCCATCGGCTATACTGAGAGCTCATTTGTATATGTTTACACTTACATGGTTGGGTTATGTGATAAAAGCTTGTGTGCAGACCAACAAACGAATCCAAAGAGACAATGGCAGATCAGGAAGCCTAAACAGTACCGTGGCTTGGCTATTTCCAGGCCCATCACAGGAAAACTATCAGCCTTACAAGACCAGAGAAGCACAGGGGGACAGGGGGGAACGCAAATTAAAGACTCGGAGGAAGGGACACCCTCTACAACCCCTTCCCAAGGCTGTTCCAGGAGAACCTCAGCCCGTGTCCAGGTACGAAACCTATCAAGGTAAGTCAACACTAAGACATCTATAGGACTGAGGGGGATTGCTGCCTGAGGATATGGGATGCAAAGGAGGACCATCTCAGGATTACCCAGGATTTATTATGAGATTCTTAGAAAAGGAAAAAAAGGCTGGAAAAAGGGAATAATTTAGGTGATTTGAGGAGGAACAAGCATGGGAAAATGGAGGAATAAGGTGATAAAGGTGCTGGTCACACACAAGAAAGCCAGTAAGCTTATCTGCTCTGTTCCCGATCAGCAGTCTCTCTGACTGTTTCTAATTTCTTTCCTGAGTGAGGGAATCTCCATTCCATGTGTATGTGTATGGGGCTCTGAGTGGGACCCCGGGTCACAGGGTATCCATGGTGCAGCACCTGGAGCAAGTGAGTCTCTGGGTGCCATCTGCCATTCTGGGTCCAAGGGCCATATGCCAGCAACTGGAGAGACTAGAATGAGTTAAAACAAGTGCCAGCCACTGGGATGGTACCAGGATCATAGTGGCCCATGTGTCTGCACTGCCAGCGACCGGTGTGCGTGCAGGTCTGAGTGTATGTGTGATGACTAACAAAGAGTGAGGTAGACTAGCTGGCACGTAGGTGAAGTGGCCCAGGATACAGGGATGTCTGTTTTGAAGGGCAAGAACCGTGGGGAGGAGCTGGCAATCAGAGAGGCCAGTGGAGTCCTGGCCAACTCTGCATCTGCATCTGTGTCTGCATCTGTGTGTGTGTTTGTGAAGGTCTGTAGTGGAGTGGGTCTGTGGCCTTGGGGGCTCATATGTCCAGGTGCCAGCAAGTGGTAGGCTTAGCCTAAGGGAAAAAAGAAAGACAAGCTAAGGATATTCTGCAAGAATAGGAAACTCAATTTACTGGCATTTATGTACTTATGGTCTCAAATTTCTGTTTAATTAATCAAGATACACAGAGAAATAAACCATAAGATACAAGGATAAACTTAAACAGCAGGATAAATCTTTATCAAAGGACAAGAAAAATGCTTTCACATCTTTTCATGCATCTGATATGTAGATTTCACAAAAGGTATGTGAGCACCAACATGTGACTTATTCACTTGGTTTATGGTATTCCAGCTATGGATGGTGAGCATCCTCACAAACATTATACTGGTAATATGAAGCAATCACTTGCAGTAGCTAGGAGGTAAACTACAAAATAAGGCATGCACGTCTAGATGAACATTCTATGTTCCTATATTTTTTCTTAACTTTTAATGAAATTAACCACTGGAATATGATTCATGTGAAATCTTTACATCATTTTTTTCTAGGACATATTTTACATCTAAACAAAAATTAAGAGCTTGGTGCAGGATTCACCCATAAAATGATGTGACTTGCCAAACAATGGCCAGATCATACTGACACAGTTTTTCCTTCTTAATGTGAATTACAGTTGAATTGCTGGATGCGTTCCTGTGCAACCTGCTCTAGGTGACCCTGCTCTGGCAGGGGGGTTGGACTAGATGATCTCCAGAGGTCCCTTCCATCCCTATGATTCTGTGATTCAGTGATCCTGTGAAAGCTGAATTGCCAATTGCACTTGCTGAAAAGCACAATACTGTTATGGGGAACAAAACATATTTTTAGAATGTATTACCTTCATTGTTATTGGAAACTAATGTAGGTGAATGTTTTTACTACTGCTAAATTCTCTATTTTAATTTGTTTCCTTAAGGATTACATTTAGGGGAAAAAAAAACAAACACTCAACCAATTTATAAATCAAGACTCCTATTCAAAAGTGTAGCATACTAACACATACAAAACATATTTGTGTTGGTTTCTTTAATTTTTTTTTCCCATCATGAAATTTCAGCGAAATCAAATGCAACTAATGTTCAGAATATCTTAATAAAGTATTGCATACATTGAGCTGACATAATTTGTCAATCTAATAATATTATTAATCAGAAATAAGTGGTTTATGTTCCCATTTATTAAGAACCAGACAAATATTAACATTTTCATTATCTAAAATTTTCCAAAGGTAAGATTCCACATCAAAAATTTGCAAAGGTCACTTCTAAAATCCATGTTTATACACCAGGCTAAACATATATGCACCAGATTAAATCCCTTGACCTTCAAGCTTTCTGGGTATTCTGAAATTTCAGCTGAAAACCAATAACCTATAACAGTGAATGTTTGTGAAGAGATCATGAAGTAGGTACAGACAAGTATAGAAGAAACTTCAGTCAAACAGTCTCTAACAACAGCATGTGGGAGATCTAAGTTGGTGCTACCTTTTGCCATCCTTAAGCTGTGAGAAAAATCCCAGATTTCTTTTTTTTTTAATTCTACTTTTTTATTTCTTTTTTTTTCTTTTTTTTAATTCTTTTTTTTTTTTTTTATTTCTGGTTGCCATGCCCTCCAAATCTTTCCTTCCTGTTAAAGTCAGTGTAGAGATTCCACAGGATATGATACTGGTTTAGATATTTTTTCATTTAGGCATTTAGAAATGCTATGAAGCAATATTTGTATTTTGTTCAGAGATCCCGTGGAGCTCGCTTCTTCCTTAAACCAGAAATTCTTCTTTGTAGGAGGTGAGTACACCAGAAATATTTGACATTATTACAGATAGTTATAACTAATGTTTTGAAAATAACCCATGAATGGTATCAGCAATTTGTTTTTTAAAAAAATCGTGTTGATACTGAAACACACACACTACACAGACAAATATGTGCAGTAGTTCAGAAATTATTTCTGTAACTTTCAGGTTGCATTGGATAAAAGAATAATGAAATTTCCCTTCAACAACCATGTCTTAAATCTTTAAGTTCCAGAAAGAAATGCAAGTAGTTCTAATTAAGAACTGACTAACCAAATTAGTGTCTTGTAATGCATATCCTAATAACAGCAAGCAGATGCTACTAAATCTTGATGGGTGTTATTGTCAATGCCTGGAGCTAACACAAATAGACAGTGTGTATGTGTATGCACATCACATTCACTCAAATTGGATACTAGTGTTGTGTGCCACAGGGACTGCCTAAGGCAAAAAGTTTACTTACATATCCCTATTTCTATAAATATTTATATAGTCAAATAATGTCTCTGTTATATTTTATGTAGTAGCTCACACAAGGAGGGCGACATTTCACTTTATTAAGTAAACCAATACGCTATTGTAGAAATAAAATATTTCTTAGATAGAAGTAGACTCACAGAGTCATAGAATGGTTTGGCTTGGAAAAGACCTTTAAAGATCTTCTAGTCCAACCTCCCTGCCATGGTCAGGGACACCTTCAACTAGACCAGGTTAATCAAAGCCCCATCCAACCTGGCCTTGAACACTTACAGGGATGGGGTATGGGGTATCCACAGCTTCCCTGCGCAACCTGTTCCAATGTCTCACCACCCTCAGAGTAAAGAATTTCTTCCTTATATACAATCTGAACCTACCTTCTTTCAATTTAAAACCATTACCCTTATTCTGTCACTGAAGGCCTTGATAAAAAGTCTCTCTCCATTTGTTAGCCAAACAACCAAACAAGTTATAGCTCCAAAAGGAAAGTTCAGGTTAGTCCCAAGACTACAAGAGATTTTTGAACAGTCTAAACATCCTAGTAGCTCAGAGGTGCTATTCTGGCAGAGGGGTTGGCTAGATGAGTGTGGTAAGCTTACTACACTCAAATATGTCAACAGAATCACACAGAATCACAGAATGGTAAGAGTTGGAAGGGACCTTCGGAGATCATCTAGTCCAACACCCCTGCCAAAGCAGTTCACCTAGAGCAGGCTGGACAGGAATGCATCCAGATGGGTTTTGAATATCTCCAGAGAAGGAGATTCCACAAGCTCCCTGGGCAGCCTGTTCCAGTGCTCTGTCACCCTCAGAGTTAAGTTTTTCCTCATGCTGAGATGGAATTTCCTGTGTTCCAGCTTGTGCCTGTTGCCCCTTGTCCTGTCTCTGGGCCTGGAAAAGAATCTGTCCCCATCCTCTTGACACCCACCCTTTAGATATTTATAAGCATTGATAAGATCCCCCCTCATTCTTCTCTTCTCCAGGCTAAACAGTCCCAGGTCTCTCAGCCTTTCCTCATAAGAGGAAAAGTCCCCTTTTCCACATTCTGTAAACTTCCTTCTTCCATTTGAGTTTTTTTAGAAACTCATTGGTCATCCATGCATGTTTCCTGCCTCCTCTACCTGATTTCTTGCTCCTAGGGATGTACCAATTTTGAGCTTAGAGGAAGTAGTGCTTAAATATTAACCAGCTTTCTTGCACCCCGCCTCCTTCTAGAGCCTTAGCCCATGGGATTCCTCCAAGGAGGTCTTTGAAGAGGCCAAAGTTAGCTCTCCTGAAGTCCAGGGCTGTAATTCTACTTTTTGCCCTGCTTCTTCCATGCAGTATCCTGAACTCCACCATCTTTTGGTCACTGCAGCAAAGGTTACACCCAGTCTTCACATGCCCAACTAGTCATTCTTTGTTTGTCAGCAAAAGGTCCATCAGTACGCCTCTCCTCATTGGTTCTTCCACCACTTGTGCCAAGAAGCTATCATCAATGCTCTGCAGAAACCTCCGGGACTGTGCATGCCTGGCTGTGTTGTCTTTCCAGCAAATGTGAGGGTAGTTGAAGTCCCCCATGAGAACCAGGGCCTGTGATCGCGAGGCTATTTCCAGCTGTCTGTAGAAGGCCTCATCGACTTCCTCTTCCTGATCCAGTAGTCCAGTAAACACCCACAACAGCCTCTCCCATATTAGCCTGCCCCTTAATTCTTACTCATAAGCTTTCAACGTGTTCTTCATCCACCCCAGGCAGATGTAGTTATACTAGAAATAGAAGTAACATAGTACAACATAATGTCATTGTACTAGATCTACCAAAAAGATACAGATTAGCTAAAATACCTCTTACTACAGATTTCATTTCACCTGGACAGAGAAAACACATGTTTTATTATGAGAAGGGAAGCTTTCAACTTGCACCTGTAAAAGTCACAGAATCACAGAATGGTTCAGGTTGGAAGGGACCTGAAAGAGCATATAGTTCCAACCCCCCTGCCCTGGGCAGGGACACTTCCCACTAGACCAGGCTGCTCAAAGCCCCATCCGGCCTGGCCTTGAACACCTCCAGGGATGGGGCATCGACAGCTTCCCTGGGCAACCTGTTCCGGTGCCTCACTACCCTCACAGTAAAGAATTTTTTCCTGATATCCAATCTAAATCTACCCTCTTTCAATTTGAGGCCATTACCCTGTGTCCGATCATAACACCCCCTGATAAAGAGTCCCTCCCCATCTCTCCTGTAGGCCTCCTTTAGGTACTAGAAGGCTGCTCTAAGGTCTCCCCGGAGCCTTCTCTTCTCCAGGCTGAACAACCCCAAGTCTCTCAGCCTGTCTTCATAGGAGAGGTGCTCCAGCCCTCTGATCATCTTCGTGGCCCTTCTCTGGACCTGTTCCAACAGGTCCACGTCCTTCTTATGGGGGGGTTGGGGACTCCAGAGCTGGACACAGTACTCCAGGTGGGGTCTCACCAGAGCAGAGTAGAGGGGTAGAATAATCTCCGTCGACCTGCTGTCCATACTTCTTTTGCTGCAGCCCAGCTGCCCAGGATACAGTTGGCTTTCTGGGCTGCAAGTGCGCATTGCCTGCTCACGTTGAGCTTCTCGTCCACCAGCACCCCCAAGCCCTTCTCCTCAGGGCTGCTCTCAGGCCATTCTCTACCCAACCTGTATTTGTGCCTGGGATTGCTATGACCCAGGTGCAGGACCTTGCACTTGGCCTGGTTGAACTTCATGAGATTTGCATGGGTCCACATCTCAAGCCTGTCAAGGTCCCTCTGGATAGCATCCCTTCCCTCCAGCATGTTGACCGTGCCACACAGCTTGGTGTCATCGGCAAACTTGCTGAGGGTGCACTCAATCTCACTGTCCATGTCACCGACAAAGATGTTAAACAGCACTGGTCCCAGTACTGACCTCTGAGGAATGCCACTTGTCACTGGTTTCCATGTGGACATTGAGCCACTGACTGCAACACTTTGAGTGCGGCCATCTAGCCGGTTCCTTATCCACTGACTGGTGCATCCATCAAATCCATGCTTTTCCAATTTAGAGACCAGTATGTCATGCAGGACAGTGTCGAACACTTTGCATAAGTCCAGGTAGATGACGTCAGTTGCTCTCCCTTTATCTACCAATGCTGTGGCAACATCATAGAAGGCCACCAAATTTGTCAGGCACGATTTGTCTTTGGTGAAGCCATGTTGGCTGTCACCAACCACCTCCTTATTTTCCATGTGCCCTAGCAGAGTTTCCAGAAGGATCTGCACCATGATCCTGCCAGGCACAGAGGTGAGACTGACTGGCCTGTAATTTCCTGGGTCATCCTTTTTTCCCTTTCTGAAAATGGGGGTTATGTTTCCCCTTTTCCAATCAGCGGGAACTTCACCAAACTGCCACAACTTTTCAAATATAATGGAAAGTGGCTTGGCAACTTTCGGTCTTCACTGCTAAAGCTGTCCCTCATGAATCCCATACCCTGGAGGCAAAGGGGAAGGTCTGGAGAGAGGAAGATTTTCCCTCAGTTGAGGAGGACCGGGTCAGAGACCACTTGGCCAATCTGGACATTCATAAATCCATGGGCCCTGACGAGATGCACCCGTGAGTGCTGAGAGAACTGGCAGATGTTATTGTTAGACCACTCTCCATCGTCTTTGAAAGGTCATGGGGAACAGGAGAGGTGCCTGAGGACTGGAGGAAGGGTGGCATCACTCCAATCTTCAGAAAAGGCAAGAAGAAGGAGCCAGGGAACTGCAGACCGGTTAGTCTCACCTCCCTCCCTGGGAAGGTAATGGAGCGACTCATTCTGGATGTCATCTCCAAACACGTTGAGGAACAGGAAGTTATTGGAGGTGGTCAACATGAATTTACCAAGGGTAAATCATGCTTGACCAATCTGATAGCTTTCTATGATGTTATAACGGGTTGGCTGGATGAGGGGAGAGCCGTAGATGTCATCTACCTTGACCTTAGCAAGGCTTTTGACACTGTCTCCCATAACATCCTCATTAGGAAGCTGAGGAAGTATGGGCTAGAAGAGGTGACGGTGAGGTGGATTGAGAGCTGGCTGTGTGGCAGAACTCAGAGGGTTTTGATCAGCAGCACAGAATCTAGTTGGAGGCCTGTAACCAGTGATGTCCCCCAGGGGTCAATACTCGGTCCAATTTTGTTCCATATATTCATTAATGACCTGGATGATGAGACAGAGTGTATCCTCAGCAAGTTCGCTGATGATACCAAAGTGGGTGGGGTGGCTGACACTCCAGAGGGCCGTGCTGCCATCCAGTGTTACCTGGACAGGCTGGAGAGCTGGGCAGAGAAGAACCTAATGAGGTGCAAGGTCCTGCACCTGGGGAGGAAGAATGCTAAGCACCAGTATAGGTTAGGGGTGGACCTGCTGGGAAGTAGTTCTGAGGAGAAGGATCTGGGGGTCCTGGTAGACAGTAAATTATCCATGAGCCAACAATGTGCCCTTGTTGCCAAAAAAGGCCAATGGAATCCTGGTCTGCATAGGGAAGAGTGTGGCCAGTAGGTCGAGGGAGGTCATTCTCCCCCTCTACTCTGCACTGGTGAGGCCACAACTGGAATACTGTGTCCAGTTTTGGGCTCCCCAGTTCAAGAGGGATGGGGAACTGCTGGAGCGAGTCCAGCGAAGGGCAGCTAAGATGACTGAGGGACTGGAGCATCTCCCTTATGAGGAAAGGCTGAGAGAGCTGGGACTCTTTGGCCTGGAGAAGAGAAGGCTGAGGGGAGACCTTATTATGGCATACAAGTATCTAAAGGGTGGGTTGACGGAGGATGGTGCCAGACTCTTTTCAATGGTTCCCAGTGACAGGACGAGGGGCAACGGGCACAAGTTAGAACATAGGAAGTTCTGTTCAAATACACGGAAAAACTTCTTTATGGTGGGGGTGACAGAGCACTGGAACAGGCTGCCCAGGGAGGTTGTGGAGTCCCCTTCTCTGGAGATTTTCAAGACCTGCCTGGATGCAGTCCTGAGTGATGTGCTCTAGGCAATCCTGCTTTAGCAGGGGAGTTGGACTAGATGATCTCTAGACGTCCCTTTCAACTCTGAAGATTCTGTGATTCTGTGACTTCATCTGCCAGCTCCCTGAGGACCCATGGATGGATTTCATCCGCTCCCATGGATTTATGCATCTTCAGGTTCCTTAGATGGTCCTGAACCTGATCTCATACAGTGGGCGGTTCTTCATTCTTATAGACTCTGCCTTTGCATCCCGAAACACGGGTGGTGAGGTTGGAGCCCTTGCTGGTGAAGACTGAGGCGAAAAAGTCATTCAGCACCTCAGCCTTCTCCATATCCTGGGTGACCAGGTCTCCTGTCTCCTTCCTGAGAGGGCCCACATCTTCCCTAGTCTTGCCTTTACCCCTGACATAGAAGTTTTTCTTGTTATCCTTGATGCCTCTAGCCAGATTCAATTCTATTTGGGCTTTAACTTGCCTAATCTGGTTCCTGGCCACTCGGAGAGTTTCTCTGTATTCCACCCAGTCAACCCGTCCTTGCTTCCACCCTCTCTAGGCCTCCTTTTTGCTCTTGAGTTTGTCCAGGAGCTCTTTGTTAATCCATGCAGGCCTCCTGGAATTTTTGCCTGACTTCTTCATTCTTGGGATGCATCGCTCCTGAGCTTGGAGGAGGTGATCCTTGAATACTAACCAGCTCTCTTGGGCCCCTCTTTCCTCCAGTACTTTTTCCCATGTTACCCTGACAAGCAGGTCCCTCAAGAGGCCAAAGTCTGCTCTCGTGAAGTCCAGGGTAGTGAGCTTGCTGTGTGCTCTCCTCTCTGCCGGAAGGATCTTGAATTCAACCATTTCATGATCACTGCAGCCAAGGCTACCCTTGAGCTTGACATTCGCCACCAGCCCCTCCTTGTTGGTAAGGAGAAGGTCCAGCATAGTTACTCTCATTGTTGGCTCCTCTGCCATTTGAAGAAGAAAGTTGTCATCACCACATTCCAAGAACTTCCTGGATTTCTTGTGCCCCACTGTGTTGTCCTTCCAACAGATAGGTGGTTGAAGTCCCCCCATGATGACCAAGGTCTGTGAATGCAATGCCGCTCCTATCTCTCTATGGAGGGCCTCATCTGCTCTGTCATCCTGGTCAGGTGGCCCATAGCAGACCCCTACTGTAATGTCCCCTGCCCCTGCATTCCCTTCAATCTTGACCCATAAGGTCTTCATTGGGTCTTCATCCATGCCCAGGTGGAGCTGCATGCACTCCAGCTGTTCATTGACATAGAGGGCAACACCCCCTCTTCATCTTCCCAGCCTGTCCTTCCTGAAGAGTCGGTCTCCATCCATTCCAATGCTCCAATAAGAGCCATCCCACTACGTCTCTGTGATGCCAATAAGATCATAGCCCTGCAGGCGAGCGCACATCTCCAGCTCTTCTTGCTTATTTCCCATGCTGCATGCATTTGCATAAAGGCATTTCAGCTGGGTGCCCAATGAAGCTGTCTCACTGGCTGAAGCGTTTGCTTTTCCTTCATGCTGCTCTTCAGGTGGTCTTCCTCTGGAGTGTTTTATCCATGACTCCCTGGTTCCTATCTCCACAGGGGCCCCTGGCTTGTCCCCATGAGACTTCGAGTGTGCTGCAGCGTACCCAGCACATCTTGGAGCAACAGGTTGAGGGCCTTCACTAGTGAACCACCCTTCTGACCTTGGAGCATCCTCTCTTGGCTTGTCACAAGCAAGCCAGGTAGCATCCCCCTCCCCCACCAAATCTAGTTTAAAGCCCAGTCAATGAGCCCTGCTAGCTCTTGAGCAAACACCCTCCTCCCCCTTTCAGAAAGATGAGCCCTGTCTGACACCAACAAGCCTGGTGCTGTGTAGGCCATCCCGTTGTCCAAAAACCTAAAACTGGTGGTGACACCCGCCACGGAGCCACGTGTTGATAGATTGCACCTGTCTGTTTCTTACAGTGTCCCTGCCTGTAACTGGGAGAACAGAAGAAAAGATAACCGGTGCCCCAGACTGCCTTATTAGCCTTCCCAAGGCTCTGAAGTCTCTCTTGATTGCTCTTGGGCTATGTGTTGCCACCTCATCACCACCCACATGAATGAGCAATGGTGGGTAGTAGTTTGAGGGCCAAACCCGGCTGGGAAGTTTTTGAGTGACATCCCTGACCCAATCCCCAGGGAGGAAGCATACCTCCCTGTCAAGAGGGTCTGGCCGGCATATCAGGCCTTCTGTTCCCCTCAGAAGGGAGTCTCCTACTACTACAACTTGCCTCTTCTTCCTTGTAGAGGCATTTTTTAAAGTGGGGGCAGGCCTTGCTGGTCCTGGCATCTCTTCTGTTGTAGCTAAACCATCTTCCATGCCATCCATGGGTTGGCCTACCTCCTCAAGAGCCTCATACCTGTTGTGCAGGGGCACGTGGTTAGGGAATGTGGGCAAGGAGGGCATTCGCTTGCCTCCCTTAGTACAGGCGAGCCTCCATTCACCAGCCTCCTTTTGTCCACTGCCTTCAGTCTGGCAGGGGGAAGGTACCAGACCTCCTTCAGCTCAGGGTTTTTTTGGTGGCTCTTCTGGTCAGAGTCTGAGTCCACCAATCAATTTCTTTCTCACTCTCCCTGGTGCTCTGCAGCCTTTCTACTTCCTCTTTTAGCTCTGCTACCAGGCTGAGTAGATCATCTACCTGGCTGCACCTCACACAGCTGTCACCTCTTCTAGCGCTGAGAGGTTAAGGCACTACCTGCAGCTGGCGACCTGGGTGGCTGTGCATTTCCACAGAAGCTCAGTTTATATGGCCACGTCTGCTTTGACACATGCAGCAAATGCAGGAAGCTGCATCCTTCGGGTAGAGACCATGGCTGAGCTTTCTTCCCGAACTTCCCACGCCCTTCTCACACACCCTTCCACGCGAACTGCCGCGCTATGCCCTGGCTGACTGCCTCTGTCGTGGTGCTCTCGGGCAACATCCTGGGTGACACCCACTCATCGCTTGCTTACCCAAGCGCGCTGCGCTCCAGAAAGGCTTCTTTTATGGGGGAACAGGGAGGGGAATTTATGCCTTGTTCAGACCTGCCGCCAGGGGTCTCCTCAGCTGTCTCTGTCCCCCAGAAGTGCCGCTTTTCCAGGCTTCAAAAAGCCCCAAAATGGAGCCCCTTGACGGCCTTTTTTGCCACGATTCCCTTCCCCAGTACAGACTTACCTGCACTGGAGCTGGTCTCCTCAGCGAGTGACCATTGGCACACGTCATGAACTCAGTCTTCTGTATCCTCATTAAATGCCTACTAATTCATTGGGAAATTAAAAAAAAAATAGAGGTAATTTAACTATAATTTAAAACCAATTCTTATTCAGGAAAATTTATTAAATATGAATGCAAGCACATGTGAGGGTAGATGTGGGGTTTTTTTTATTTGGTTTGTTTTTGTTTTCTTTCAAAAAGAAAAAGACTAGAAGGTAAAACTTTCTGTATATACATCTGTGATAAACTTCTCTATAACCTTGGACACATTATGCAAAAAGAGACCACTGGTGTTTATCAGAAAGCTATGTTAGGAAAGTTAATTAGGTAATGTCCATGCAGTGCTGCTGTAATGCTAAGCAGAATGTAAATTCAAAGCATTATTTTTATTATTATGATTTTACAGTTTTGTCAGGTGCCTTTTCAGCAGAACTTGTTAAACTTCCTTTTAGACACATGCCAAAGGAATCTTTGAAGCAAGCTATTTTACATTTGAAGTACATAATTAAAGATTAAACATTCCAGATGACAAAATGGTATGGTAAAATTGAGATTTCTCATACAGATTTCAGAACTAGCTTAAAAAGGCCATATATAATTTTCTGTGTGCTGTTGTGACACATTAAGTAAAGGCCAAAAGCAGACACAGAGCTTTGGGGATTTGTTGATCAAAGTAATTGCTTCCAGTTTGAAATGCATAATGAGACAACCCTGCATTGCATTTGTGTACCCTTTTACAATCAGCAAAGCTCAACAGATCTTTGCAACTAGCTGTAACGCACAACATGTTTGAAAAAGGAAATATAATGAAGAACAAAGATCCATATCAGAATTCTTGAGACTGGACAGAGAAGCCTGCCTATGCATTGGTGCTTCTGTAATGGCAGGCGACTCCATGTTGTATATACACTTTTCAGCTTTACAGGAGACATTTACTATACCAGTTTATATTGTTGCAAATTATTAATTTAATAGCTTCACCTGAACAATAAATTGGTGTTCGGAAATTTATCTAAATCTGCTTACGGCAAGAGAGAAACCTGTGTATTTCAGTTCAATCCATTCACAAATATGTTAAGTTTTCATTTCTCAAAATATTATTGAGGAAATAATCCTTCAAAATTGCTCAAGAAAGATCTCAAATTTACATATATGCATTGTTTGGATAAAGCCAGAATCATCCAGTCTTTCTCAGGATTAACCTTGGAAAGACTATCCAAAATCAGATTGTATAAATCATCTAGAAATTCATGTAATCAATCAGAAGAAAAAAGTACTGAAAAATAAGTGCCGCATACTAACTAAACATACTATATGGTATGCAGGCATATTTAAGTTATGTATACTTAGAATTCTGTCTCTTAAATTTAAAGTGAAACCCCATAGGGACAGAACCAAATGAAACACTGATTTTCTAATCACTTATTAAAGATTAATTTGGACAGTTAATTTTTCCTTACAAGAAAGATTTAACTCCATAATCTCATTTGAAATACTAAGAATTTTATTAATTTTAGTAAATATAATCAAATCACAATTACCACATATCTCACTGTCTGAGATCTTGTTTATCATGCACCCAATAACAAAAACTATGTATTCATGAAAACTTCTGTTTACAGTTAATTACATGTCTATTGTTCAATATGTTTTACAAAACATCAAGAATGCTATAAATGCATAGTTAGTTAATAAAAATAACTTCTTTTTTTCCTCTGAAACTGCCACCTGAAATATCTCTATCTTTCTGTAAGCAAATAAAATTTTGGGTTTATTATGTTCAATGAGAATGATGGCTGTGTTATGGGGTTTTGTTTCTCTATAACACAGCAATAATTCAATATGTGCAGCCAATAATTTTAAATTTACCTCTGAGTCACCAAGAAAGAGAATTAAGACTGTGAATGTATGTAAAGAAAGAGATAAGTAAGTTTCAACTGTCTATACATCCATAAACCTAAAAAATTAATTATTTAAATGTTCAAAGTAATTCATGCCATTATTATGATAACACATCTGAACACTGTAGGCTCTGTGTATGTTTACAATATGACTATCTCGAAGAGTTCACAACTAAAATCAACTTAATACATAATGTTAGAGAAAATAACTTATTTGCGTGGTATATAGCACATTCATATTACCACATGGAATGAATAATATTATGGTGGGTTGACCTTGGCTGGCTGCCAGCCAAACCCCCACACAGCTACTCTCTCACTCCCCATCCGCAACAAGACAGAGGCAGAAAATAAGATGAAAGAGCTCAGGGGTCAAGATAAGGACAGGGAGATCATTCATGGGTTACTGCTATGAGCAAAACAGACACAACTGTGGAAGATTAATTTAATTTATTGACAATTTAAAATAGAATAGAGTATTGAGGCACAAAGACAAAACTAAATATACTTTCCCCTCACCCATCTCTTCTTCACAGGCTCAACTTCACTCCTTCTTTCCTGACACGTCTACCTCTGCCCATGACCCCCCAAGCAGCACAGGGTGATGGGGAATGGGTATTTCAGTCAGTTTATAACACTTCATCTCTGCCAGTCCTTTCACCTCACACTTTTCCCCTGCTCCAGCATGGAGTACCTCCCACAAGACACAGTCCTTCACAAACTTATCCAACATTGTCACTTCCCATGGGCTGCAGTTCTTCACAAACTGCTCCAGCATGGGTCTCCCCCAGGTCCTGCTGTAAAACCCTCTCCTGCATGGGCTCCTCTCCACAAGCTGAAGCTCCTGACAGGACCCTGCTCCAGTGTGGGGTCCTTCACAGGCTGCAGTGTGGATATCTGCTCCAGTGTGGTCCTCCATGGGCTGCAGGGGGGCAGACTTCTTTGTCATGGTCCTGTCCATGGGCTTCAGGGGAATCTCTGCTCTGGCACCTCAAGCACCTCCACCCCCGCTCCTTCTTCTCTAATGTTAGTGTCTGCAGGGCTGTTTTTCTTCTTCTTTTTTTTCTTACTCCTGTATCTCTCACAGCTGCTGCACCGAAATTTTTCCACTTTCTTTAATATGTTTTCACGGAGGAGGCACCACCATCTTGGCTGATGGACTCCATTGTATCCTGTGGTGGGTCCATTGGAGCCATCTGGAACTGGCTGTGTCTGACATGGGGCCTCCCCTCACAAAGGCCATACCTTAAGCTCCCCCTGCTACGACAGCCTTACCATGTAAACCCAATAAAGCAATATTTTTCAGTTGATCCTGGGATTTGTCATTCATTGTACAAATATTTTTTTATAAACTTAATTGAAATTATTTAGATAGTAAAGCTAGATGTTGCCTTATTTTCTCATATTTTTCATATTTTCAGCATCACTCTAAGAATTTGATCTTTTTTCTTTCTTAATCTGTAAGTAGTATTAAAGATAAAATATAGGATTTAACATTCAAAATTAAGGCAAATACGTAATTAGAATAAAGAAGATTAAAGGAGTTGAGTTTCTTACTGAATTCCTTGATAATATTCAGGATCATCAGGAATTCATTATAATGACAACCCAGTGGCAGAGAGAAAGGAGATTAACTTGACAAGAAGCATTTCAAGATCAGAAAGATGAAATCTTTTTGCATGCTGAGAGACAATCAATCAATTAGTCTATCTCTCGGTTAACACTGAGGGAAGGATTTATCTGCCCTAATACAGACATTTGAAAGTAAGACAGCTCTGACCTAATCATGATAGGAATGTCCACGGAGCAAAATACAGGATAGGAACAGAATCCTAATGATGAGGTCAAACTACCACACTGATGTACCACTCAGGCAGTGTCTACAGCAGCCAGTGCAGACCACCTTAGGTCAAATGGTCTCTATCTGTACTCTGTGATGTATGTCGCTGCATCTACTCAGTCTCCCTAAGGTGTAAGTGCAGCCTTAAGACAAAATTATTATTTTGTGCATTTTATTTTGTTTCATAATGGATTAAGTAGTCTGAGGGCTCCTCTGTGGCCAGCTCAAACAGCGTATTTGCGGTGCAAAACTGTAGGTGTCTGGGTTTTTTTCTTTGGTATGTGGAATGAAGGAAAGTGGGATGTATATGAGAGTATAAAATTTATTGAATATTTGACTTAGTACACATTAACTGAATTGTAGAGGGTGATGGAAGCTGAATCTGATCCAATTTCATCCACATTGCATTTTAGGAGGATCCCCAGGAGAGAGTTACTCTAGTGCTATTTCTGTTTTCAGCCTCTACCTTGAATCGGGATGCTTTCCAAACTCCATAGCAGAACCAAGGAGTGCTTGACGATAAAGTTAACCCACCAAATATCGTGTGACAATGTAATATATGTGTGTGCAATATATAAATAAAACTGTATTTATTTCATGTTTACTTACATTTATATACATAATATTTCTCTGCAAATTAGGGATTGCTGATGAACTTGTTTAGAAGACTGACAGATCATGCCAGTTTTAAACTTCAAAGTAAAACTTTGTTAGACTTGCCTTCATTGAAAACTCGCTTTGTGCTTACAGGTGGTTTGTGGACATTATCAATACATATATACAAAACCATTAGACCTTTGCAATATTTTCCCATATTAGCTGTGAGTATACAATATTCCTCGGTGTGGGCTCTCCACAAGCTACGGTTTACTTCAGGGCATATCCATCTGCTGTAGGGTGGATATCAGCTCCACTGTGGTCCTCTATGGGCTGCAGGGGGACAACCTGCTTCACCATTGTCTTCTCCATGAGCTGCAGGGGAATCTCTGCCCCGGTGCCTGGAGCACCTCCTCCCCATCCTTCTTCACTGACCTTGGTGTCTGCAGGGCTGTTCTCTCACATCTTTCTGTCCTCCTCTCTCACAGCTGCTGCACAGTGTTTTTTACCCTTTCTTAAATATGTTATCACAGAGAAGATTTCAACATTATTGATTGTCTCATCTTTGGCCAGCAATGGGTCCCTTTTGAAGACAGTGGAACTGGCTCTGTCTGACATGGGGACAGGTCCTGGTGTCTTCTCACAGAACCTGTCCTACAGCCCTCCTCACTACCAAAACATCGCCACATAAACCCAACATATTTTTTTATACAAATATGTAAGGTGCAAAAATTTCAGATCATATTTCTGTTTAGCTACAAAAATGCAGTAATGTTTTTCTTGTCTTTGGGACGAATAAACTGAGTAAGCCAGCTAATCTCGCTGTGCCATAAAAGGTAAATAAAGAGGTACTAACAAACCATGAGTAAGTTAGGAAGCAAACGCATTCAATATGTAGCATATGTAATGCATTTAACCATGCTGGAAGAAGAGAGTCCTTTAAAATAATGAAATTAAGCTTAGAGGAATTTTTTGTCTTAGGTAGAAATACTTTAATGAGATCTAATAGAATTGGTGACAATTTGTCTGGGGAGGTTCATCATGCATATTAAAAGTTTTCTCCTAACTGTTTCTGAAACTATAAGACAAAAACTGTCCAAACATAGAGGGAGAAAAATAACTTTTTTACTTTTTTTTTTTTTTTCCTCCTTGATATAGCTAAAAGAATAGGATTTCAAATGAACTCAGTTATATTTTGAATCTCTGGTAAGGAGGTACATCTTTACAATTCTCAAAAAGAAATCGTATTAATTTCATTAAGAAACTGTAAAGCCTCAGCTAATCAGAATGAATTTATTCCGACAAAGATGTAATTCGAAGAGTAAAGTTGATTGACATACAGTTAAATAATCTATTTTCAAATGAATGCTCTCTGTATGATGAATTTTATGATTAAATGTTTGACATACAAAATATGAAAATACTTTATTTATCTTCTTACATTTTTAATATATATTTTGTATCGTTCCTTGGTTTTTTACTGGATATCATTCTATTCCCTGTTAAAATATATTTCCACAGGCAACTTATTACACTAATACATAAAAAATATCTTTGATGAACTCTTTCTTTATAAAATTTTCCTATTAGTGTACTGAAATCATAGAATGATTAGAGTTGGAAGGGACCTTAAAGATCATCTAGTTCCAACTTCCCAGCCATGGCCAGGGACATCTTCTATAACACTAGGTTAACCAAAGCCCCATCCAACCTGGCCTTGAATACTTCCAGGGATGAGGCATCCACAATTTCTCTGGGCAACTTTTCCAGTGACTCAGCACCCTCAGAGTAAAGAATTTCTTCCTTATGACTAATATAAAACTCCCCTCTTTCAATTTAAAACTGCTACCTCTGATCCTATCGCTACACACTCTGATAAAGAGTCCTTCCCCATCTTTCCTGTAGGCCCCCTTTAAGTACTGGAAGGCCACTCTAAGGTCTCCCTGGAGTCTTCTCTTCTCCAGGCTGAACAATCCCACATCTCTCAGGAAAATGTGTTTCATGTACATGCTACTTCCAGGCTGCACATAGGAGAAAAGATAGAGTCTTATAATGGTCTTTTTTTTTTTCCATTTTGTTAAAGTATTTGTAGTAAGAGGAACACTTCAAACACCTCAAAAACTCTAACAATAGTGGCAAAAAAAAACCCAAAATCCCAACAACAAAAAAATTTGTTCATTGCTAATGATTATTTAAAATTCATTAATTTTTAAGAAACAACAGCAGAATGAAAAAAGGAAATATATTTTATGCCAATACAACTGTGGCTTTTAGTCTGTGGTTTATCATGCCAGTGTGGTTTATTTGGTTATTTACAGTTACTATTATGATACAATAATAAATGTGTGCATGCAAAGTAATGAAAGCCATCTATTAACACTGCATTGCCTCAAGTGAAGCTTCTGTGATTAGTTTTGACTAGTTGTATAACGTTCCTCTAAGAAGGGTTAGCATAACTGATTCTTATTCCCAGGCTGTATTAATAAATTATGGATCAGCAAAAAAAATTTAATTATATTAATTACTGATGAATGATTACTGAAAATCACCGTGTAACCTATCTGAAATTGCAATATAATTATATTTTAATTGCAGTATACTTCTTTAAGAATACCATTTTAGAGAGGAAAAAAATTCAAGTACAGGACATATTGCACAAATCTATCAAGAAGAGTCTAAACACATTGAAAATTCTGTCCTTGTGAAACATTAAAGATGGAGATACAGCTTTCTCAGATGCACCTCAAAAAGAAACCAAAGTTAGCACAGACAATTGGAATTTAAAGTTAGTTTATTTGGAGTAAATGGTTTGCTTCTGGTGATTTCTCATTAATCAAATGAAAGGTGAAACTTCAGTTCTTCTCCTGCCATATGATATCAATTCTTGTGTAAGATTATGCCTTGCACTATTAGCACACTTACTACATGAAGTAGAAGATAAAGAAAAAAGAAAGGTTATCAAAGTAGATCAGTGTGATGCTAGGGTAACCTATTTATACTTACCTCTTTTAAAAATGCAACATTTTTATGTATTAATTGTGATTATATGCCGGCAAATAACTAGACTCTGGCCTGAGTTTTAGCTAAGAGAACAGACAATCAGAAATGAACATGAGAAAAGGCTGCACATGATGAATAACAAAGTGAGAAACTGATAGAAGTTACAGATAGCTCCATGAGGGATGGCCAAATCACACAGGCCATTCAGGTGGAGGTATTCGAGAGATGACAAAATTTCAAAGGGAGGACTGGGGGACTTTTTGGAAGGAAAATCTCAGGTAACTCCATTGGTAATACCATGTAAGACTGAAATCACCTTGGTAATGGTATCAGAAATACCAAATCTGTGTATGGATATAGTAAAACTGGGACCAGTGAAGAAAATGTCATTTTTTGGCAGATTGTTTATTTGGGAGGTAACAAGGGTAAGAAAGGGAAGGTCTCAAGGTATACAGGGGAAGGACAAGCATGGAAAAACAGAGAGAAAAGGGAATAAAAACAGCTGGTCAACCTGTAAGCACATTTGTCTGATTGAGCCCTGTCTCTAATCACTGCAGTCTATCCTATCTTCTTATTAAATCATATTCCAAACCTTTTGGGGTTTTTTTGTGTGATCTCACTCTGTACTCCATATATATGTGGGTACTGTCAAACAAACGCTCTGTGTGTGTGCATATGTTTGAATATCTGCCTCTGCAACGTTGGCTCCACCTTGCTGCTTGTCAGACCTGCAAACAGACCCAACCGCAGCCACATTGTTCCTCAGTATTAGAGTGCACTGGATTTGGCTCAGACTAGGAAGAAAAAGCGTTCTGATTTTCACTGGATTTGGCAGCTCCTTAACATACATTTTCTTTCTTATGTAAAGTTATCTAATTTTGAATCATTAGTTTAGTAACTAAAAACGGAAGGCATTCAGTTCTAACTGTGACTTTGGTATACTATGGTGCATGTATGTAACACATAAATAGAGATATAGGCAAATTAAGTCAGAATTTTAAAAATAAAATTTATTACTTGATAAAAAATTAATGAAAAGTTTCCTTGTCATAGCATTCACAAATTCCCAAACATCCAACAGCTTATTATAAAATCCTACAACTTAACTTGTAATATTTTCATTTACAATTTGTCATATGTTCAGCAGTGTGAGTTGCCAAAGAAAGCTCATCAAGTTGCATTCTACTGTGAATTACAAAGAGAAATCTGGATCTATATTATTAAAATGGTCATCCTTTTTTATCCAATTTCCTCACCATCTGATAACTATGACTTGCTGCTTTATTCATTCTTGAAACATAATCAGAAGATACTGTTAAACGGATATTATACCAGATACCGTATATGAAAAATAAAAAAAAAAAAAAAATAAGGGCTGAAAGTGGAGGAAAGGGGCAGTGGAAAGTGATGATCTTTTTATGGAGGTTACTTTCATTATAGATAATGAAAGAGGAGACTATAAAACTGAATCCCTCATTTTAAGAATACTGCACTTCCCACTTAAATGTTTGCAAAATTATATTGGTATTTGAAATATTATTACGGGAGCGTGAGTAAAGAACGTAGTTCGTTCACTGATTCTGATTTTAATTTTGTTTTGGAAAAACTATGTATCATACTTTCCAGTTATCAATACCCATTGCTTCATTTCTGTAATATAAACTCTATAATTCATACAATAAAAAAAAAATATATTTCAGGGAATTCTATTTCTGTGCATACACAAATACTCGTTAAAAATGAACACTTGGGTAAATTCCTGGTACATAAATATTCAGCATCCTCTAGTTAGTTAGAATGCTAACATTCTTTAAAGTGGATTTCATATCACATATGCAGTCATGTAGATAAATTTGCTGTTTATTTTCCTTGTTTTCTCTTTTTTACAGCAGCACTTTGAATTTTCATCTTCTAACAGAGTAAAGAATTGCCAAAAAATAAGTATTTTCTTGATGCTGGTACTGCAAAAGGCCTTAAAGTAAGAAGGAAATTTGTGCTTTAGTTTCCTCCTTTTTTATGTCATTCTGTTGGTAACTTTCTACATAATTTTTGGACAAGACATATTGTTAAACAGGATGAGTACTTCAGAAATAATCACGAATACTTTAGTTAGGCTATAATTTGTAAAATATCGAATAAATCCTTTGTGATTGAAGAGGAATTGTACTAAAAATATAGTTCAAAATAATTGAGTTTTTTTATGTAAATCCTCAGGAAAAAATGAAGTGAATTAAGTGACCAAGAGATAGAACTGGATAAATACTGGAAAAATAAAATTTAAAAGATTGCTATGAATATCCATTTTCACTGCAACTGACACTGGTATTATTTATTTGCCTAAATGTAGTCACCTCATGGCATTTGAGGGACTGTCAGGTATGTTTCTGCTACTACAGGTGACTGCAAGTCTTTTTTAAGATCTGTGTCATTCATTACAGCCCAATGTTGTTCTAGTTCTAATAGATTCTTTATGATATGAAGGGGTCAATACTGCACATAGTTTTCAAGAACTGCAAACCATGACTAGAGTTGCCATGGGGCAGATGGGAAAATATTGGATGAATCCATAGGAAAGATTAATTCTCTTAGAGAAAGAAATACTGGAATATGCTGAAGAGTTGAAATGAGGAAGGTGTTTAGTTGTGTTTCAGACACTGAGAACTTCACATTTAGGACTCAATTCCATCACTGAGACAAAGACCTCTACTGCAATTTAAGCTGCTCTACGGTATTAAGAACACTTTTACAAAACTGGGAAATGTGACAAAGAAACTGTAAACGATCCAGGTCTTCTGGCACAGCAGTGGAAGCCATTCAAGGTGCACTTGGGCATCTCGTATGACACTAAACACTGATGAGCAGGCAACTGAGCTAACCACTGAGGGTGAGGTTAAGCTGCAGATTCAGACATCTAACTTCTGGTATTTACAGTGTAGGTGCTTGTAAGAGCTTGAGAATGCCAGCTGTTGGCCTAGCAGAGTGCAGGCTGATATCCACTTTAATTACATTCATATCTTTCTGTAGAGCCTATGCTTCTTCCTAGAATGTTGGAAAATGAATTCCTTCTAAGAGCATCTGTAATTCTTAATTTAAGTTGCAAAACCAAATCACAACTTTTTATGGAAAGTTCTCTTTACAGAAGTTAATAATGATGTTGTCTTATTGTTGTCGTAGACACGGGGATGAAAAAGTATTTATTAAATCCAGCATTTAATACAAATTCAGATAAAGTTCAAAAGACCAATAAACCCCCTGGATTTTTAAGTAGTAAGTGGGAGAATCAGTTCTGTTCACCATTACCTTCCATTACTTGTTTATAACACACTTGTGCAGATCAGTCAGAATGAAACTACTTGTTGTCGTTGGCAAAAAAATATCGTTTAGGTGGGACTAGACAGGAATGTTTAAAACTCAATACAGCAAAACATTATTGCTATTTAAACAACACTAAGTTAGCACAGACTTTAATGATATGGATTAGTTCTGTATTAAGGAGAATTCAGGATGAATATTAAAAAAATCATCTCATTAGGTGACACTAATTAAAGTAAAATTGTAACCTCCTAAACTCTTAATGACAACTCATGTAGAAAATAAATGTTTTAGGTGAAAAAATATCTGGCTAGATATTTATTTTTTCATTATTTTTGTGGTGGTGAAAACCTTCAATGTTATCCAAATGATAATGTTTCCACTGACTTGTTCAAAAATGTTTGCTATTTATCATGTGATGTTAGAACTTTTAAGAATAGTTGCCTTTACTTATGCCGTCTGATTATTAGTGAGCCTTTTCTTACACAGTTTACTTCAGGAACTGTTAACATCCCTCAGTAACTCTGAAGTTAGGCATATACCTTAATGTTGCTATTTAAATACTTGGAATAATCAGCAGAGATAGACAGCTTTAGACTGAAATTCATTTCTAGCTGATACTTATCCTTTGAAGATACTAATTTTCTTCCATATCAGAAATTTTTACGGGAACAAATTTTGATATTTTATATCAAAATTTATAACTCCTGATCCTGAGTGATCCATGTTCAATTTACTACTACATATATTACATTAAAATTCTCTAAGGAAGCATTGTTTGTTTCTGTCTTTGTTTGCTAGCTTGTTTTTTAATGTTTATTGAGTCTTTAGTTACAATGGCCTAGATCCAGCAATTAATTAGTTTGGTTTTGTTGTTTGGGTTTTTTTAAGTTCTTAACCTCCCATTGAAATATTAATTGGATTTAGGCCAAAAAGTCTCAATTACCTCAGTCCAAAGGATGTTTTAATTTTTCCTTTATGTGTTTAAATATATTTATTTATATATGGATATACATGTCTTTACAAAGACAAAGAAGGGGACAGAAATGTAATTCTGCTGAAAAAAAAAAATCCCCTTCATATAAATGCCATCATTTAAATAAAAATATAATTTTTTTAGCTTCTCTAGATTAAACATAAATAATCAATACGCAATCAGAAATGGTTATACTTCCAAAAGAATATAAATTATTTCTAGACATTTGATAAGATAATTTTGAACTTTCAAATACCACTTGTTTCCAGATTATTTTTGAAAGAAAAAGGGCTATTCAACTTTTATTATTATTATAATTCTATTTTTATTTTTAATTTATTTTTATTGTTAGTGTATGTTATTATTAATCAGTAACATCAATCTTATGTTTAATTCTTTTATCTTTTTATATGTAACTACTCAATCTAGAATGTAATCATGTTTCTCATAAAGGTGTCTTGCTGTCCTTCCATGAGAGGTTTGTTACAAGCTTTCCATGTAAGAAGAAAAAGTAAAATGTATTAAAAATCTTCAGCTGAACACCTTTCTATATTCTGTTCAGTAGATTGATAAACTGATAGACAAATATGTTTTCTGAAGGTGTGATCTATTATGTTACCAGCTCGTAAAATCGTAAAAAAAAGCAGATGAGCTTTTTTAAAAACTACTGATCTCACGCAGGTTTCCCTCCCCTTCCCTCCCCTCCCCTCCGCTCCCTCCCCCCCTCCCCCCTCCTCCCTCCCCTCCCCCTCCCTCCCCCTCCCTCCCCCTCCCTCCCCCTCCCTTCCCTCCCCCTCCCTCCCCCCTCCCCCTCTCTCCTCTCCCCCTCTCTCCCCTCCCCCCTCTCCCCTCCCCCTCCCTCCCCCTCCCTTCCCTCCCCCTCCCTTCCCTTCCCTTCCCTTCCCTTCCTGTTTTTCCTTCCATTTCCATGTTTTACATACTTGTTTATTTGCTTACATGCTCTACAGACATTCTTATAATAACACAGCCAGCCACCCCACCAATAAAATTTTATTTATTATACCAAAAGTTTTAGTAAGTAAATGAAAGTAAAATGTATAGGAATTGAAATGCTACTAACACAATAAGGAAGATGTTCTTTTATTAGATGAGAGAATGTAAAATCTGACTGGATAATTAACGCTATCTGCACAAAGAGGCTATAGAAAGTTGAGTGCTACATTCCACATCTTAAAATATTTGGGGGTTTGAGACTATTTGGATGCACTCGTCAATCATAAGGGAAAATATCTTAGCAGTAGTAGTATGTTTTAACAACCATAATTTAACAACCATAATTTAACAACCATAAATTAGATTGAAAAAGTACTTCCAGCAATATTTAACACTCTTTTGTAAAAGTGCCTGCAAAATGATTTCCATCAGAATTGCATATTTATTTTCTCATAAAATTAAGTTTTTAGCTTTTGTAGTTTTCCAGTTTATTTCAAGTAATTTTGTTTCCTTTGTTATGCATGAGGCCGAAAACACTTTACAGTTCAGTCTTTGCAAAGTCAAATGCAGAGGTAGATATATTAAAATAAAGTGATGGGTTGCATAGACTGAAATATCACTTTCCTTCAATGACATTTTGATTTTCTTGAATCAGTAGACCATGAAAGTTCATTTTGACACATACTAGCTCAAGATAAAATCTCCTCCAGCTCTGTAATCATATTTTTTAGTGTTTAGGCTACCAAAAAGACAGAGCTCACATTCTCATTCTATTTTGAAGACGAAAAAGCAATTTTGTGCTGAACCACAGGAGGTATACTGAGGCCCAGGCATCAAACACTGTTGGACATAGGTGATTTGAATTCTTAGATGGGAAGGTGTATGTGCAATACAGAAACAGGTCCTAAAAAAATTGAAAATGGAAGAAAACTGCTTGAGCTGGAGTACATAATCAGAAACCCACTGAAGTTTGTGAGATGCAATGTCAGCAGGGGGAAAATAATTTGCTTTTCCAGCTTCAGGATGGTTGGTGGAAAGGAACGGTTGTTGCTCCACAAAGATGGAAAGATAGTGAGAGGAAGAGTTGAGTTGCTTAATTTAAGAGCATGAGAGAGCACATAGTATCAGTGGCATATTGGGATTTTTTTTTCTTTTTTCTTTTTTTTTAATTTAAAAAAAAAACAAACATAAAACTCTCCTTTGTACAACTACATTCCTGTAGCAAAAGCTGTAATGTAAAGTTGTAATGAAAAAAAACACAATAAAAAAAAAAACAACAAAGAAAACCCCACGGTTATCAGCAGAAATGATAAATCTTTTCATTCCAAAAGAAAACAAATGTGTGTTTCAGTTAAATAGGACTGATGGATGGGGGTTAATTATTCATGTTGAAGTTTGCATTTAGTTTTGTCCTCAGCAAGGAAGTCAAGGGGAGTTTTGAAGAGCTAAGACTTCAGGATTTAACCTGTGATACACAGTGCTCCCATTTACAAGTTAGAATTAACCTTAAACAAATACAACAGTTCACAGCACTTCATAGTGCAGAATTAGGGCCTGACAATTAGGAAATATCTCAGCATTAAACTCCTTTTAAAATAAATGTTATTAAATAATTCATATTACTGTAATTGAAGCTTCATGTTCCAGGCACTGAGTTGAAAAAAATTAAGTCAAGTGTTTTCACAAGATTTCTGTAATCTGACATTATTACTTCAGGGTATTTTAATAAGTCAAGTTTTGCTCATTTCAGAAACTGGAAAGCAAAAGCCATAAATGAACATTAACCTTCAAAAAGTTAAATGGACTTATTGAAATGTTCAGGTCTTTTAGCATTTATGAAAAGGTTGGGTATCCTTCTTGTGAGAAGTTCCACACTTTACAGTCATAGTCAACTCAGTTACTTTAGCCATCTAAAAATTAGTCTATAATAGTTTTCTATCTCCCTTTCTATCACTGATAAAGAAACATCAGTACATTTAGAAATTTCCTTTGTTCTCTTAAACCACTGAATTAGACGAGACAGGTTGCTTGTCCATCTATTTCTGGTGACTACAGAAAGGATTTATTATCTTAAGCAGATATCTAGTTTTTAAAAAGTTAAAAGGTTAAAAACTCATTGGAAATATAATGAATTCTTGCCTGATTGTGAGTTTAAAACAGTTTTACCACACTGAGGTTCCGGATTTTTTTATTTGTAAGAATTGTGAATCTACAGCTTCCCTAGCTTTTAATACTATGAGCCACAAAACCCTTTTTAACATGCTAGGTAATTTTACGGTTTAGAAGTTGTTTCCACAGCTCTTCAGAACATTGACATGAGTGCAAAGACTTAGTGTTTTCTGAATCATGCTGTTCATTTTTGCTTCTCATCAGAGAGCAGAAAACAAACAGGAATACATAAAAAGAAGAAGTGGTAAAATTAGAAAAGGATTGGAAAATATAGGTAATATCTAAGTTCTTGTGCTGAATCATCCATCATGTTTGTGTGCTTATTGTTGAAAATGTATTAGGTGAGTTGGTTGCTATTGGTTTGCTTCAAATACCCAGGATAGAATGTAATTTTACAGATCTGGCCAGGTCCTTTTCCTTACCCAGGCATCATAAATATCAAAGCAGTGTCCTCCCGCCATATAATTCAGTTAAAGAGAAGCTAACTGAGGGAAAGGACAAGATAAAGGTATTGGGGACACAGTATGAGAGAACTAAGAACACAACCTCACAACTTTGAGACATCTCCACACAGCTGCAGTTAAAATGAACAAATATTTTCACTGATTGATGAAGGTGTGGATGTCAGGATGATTCAACAATGAAGCAAATTGTCTGCTTTCCGGCCTTCAATCTTACAGGAATTTCTTACCCATTTCTTACCTCTCTTTTTAAAAATAAGGAAAAGAATAAGTGGAATTATTAGAATAATTCATTATAATAATATGTTCTTCAGCAGTTATGCTGAATTTTGATTTGAATCCTTTTGTTCTCAAATTTATTTTTATCTGTGAGTAGAATATAAACTTTCAACAATGTCTAGATATTTTCATTCAGCATTGATAAAAGCCTCCTGCATCACAATTACTTCAGAATCACCAATCAAAATAATCTTCTCTTTTTTTAACATTTATATACAAAAAACAAAGATGTTACATCTATTCAAATTAAACAGGTGGTTGCATTTTATTTTTTTTTCTGTTGCAACACCCTTATTAATTAGTCACAAAACCCAGTATCTGCAAAAGCATGACTCATCCCTTACTAACCGACATTTCCCCAAAACATGCATCCTCTTTCAGTGCACAGTGGGGAAGGGGACCATCATAAAATTTTGGTCCAATGCAGCTGTTAAATTACACTGAAGTTCAGACTGCTGTTCCTTGGCACTGTCTCATCTTACAGAAGAATCAATGCTTTGGTATTCTAAAGAGATATCAACCAGTAAGGTAGGCAGTATCAGGACAAAAAATAACACTGAGAAGTTATACCTTTTGGCTTATGTTGTTTATGATTCATTAAGTTAATTTGTGGAAAATGCCATAGACAAGTAACAGAGAAAAGAACACTCTGCCTTAATACTGTAATTTCACTGCAGACCTTTTACAGTTCTAAAATGTTTCCAGACTACTGTGATTTACATCCTGATCATAAGCCATTTCTTACCTACTATTCTGCTTGGTGAGTAGCAAAAGAATGAAAAAAAAGTGGATGTTCAGATTTATACATTGAAAGGAAGGTGTTTTGGGCACTGCAAATGAGAGTCGTACCACCTAATTTTAATCATCTAAACCACAGGAATTTAATTTTAACTTGTCATATATATGACTGTGAAAGAACATAAAGAGCTTCTCTAGGACAGCTCAGCTTAATTCTGTCAGGACAAACAGAATCATCAGTTTAAAATGTAGCCTTGAGGACTAATTTAGGATGGACATTTCACTGCATCCAAATTTCAATAAAGGCTCAAAGGAAAGGAACAAGACCAAATACCATGTTCAGTTTATGTATGCTAAAGAAACATGCTTTATATGTGCAGCCAAGAACTGATAGATGAACTTTTTAAGTTTTAGCAATTCAATCAAGATATATCATACTAAATCCAAATTATGCAATTATTAGAGCTTCTTCCAAAATAATATCCCTAGAACAGCTATGCAAACATTTTCTATAATCTGTGTCTTTCTTTTATGTTTTGCTCACTCTTCTGGATCCTAAGGTCAATGGCGTTAGTATTCTTCAATAAGAACGGGGTGGGGTCTGCAGGAAGTCACCACTGTCTTGAGGTCTTTGCTGCAGAAAGTCAGAGCAGAGGCTGTTCTTTTTTACTCTTGAGTCCATTTAGAATTATTTTTTATGTTTTTTTTTTTTTTTCACCTCGAAAAGGGTTTTGCCAGGCTCCAAAAGCTGTATTCCTTTAAAGAACAGAAACTGATCATTTAGAGATTTTGCTTATAGCCCTTCAACCTCCAATATCACCTTGTGAATATACTTTCAATGTCATCTTTCATCTTGTGCATGTTCTTTTGGGGCCCCTTGTTAAAATGGTATTTATCTTCAATGGTCTTCAGGCTGTGGTGTCATAAAAAGTACAACTAATGTTTTGTTAGTGCTGCCTGGACATGTTTAAATCTCTGTTCTAGTGGTTTGAGTAGTTCACATTACTGCAATAACAATCCATCAGAAGGTGCATGTATCTATAGATACATACAGATGCTGAAAAAGTGCTTTCGTAAATGCTTATTAATATCTATTACTTGAGGCAGTATTACATGTTCATTATCAAAATTGCTTTACAACAATTTAGGCAGTGACTACATTAGCAAATAGTGTGGTTCAATATAAGGAGAACTACAGAGCAAAATACTGAAAACCCAATGTATACATCAAATGCACATCAAATGCATTCAGAAGCATTTGATTCAGAATGCCTCTAATCTAGTTTAATGGACTAAATGTCCATAATAGCTAAAGTTCATAGGTGCCCTGCATAGGTACATATCTCAGGGTAGTTAAATTTTTAAGGAATTTTAATTACATAGTAAAAGAACATTATGTAACACACTGCACAAGAAAAGATGCATGGTTGGTGCCAACTGGGAAATTTAATTTGGAAGAGCACTCTTGATGAAACTGAAACACCAATATTGACCCACTCTGAGGGCTTGGACAGCTAAAATATTCAGTGATGTCATTGTTTCTGTGAATTATATCTGATTCTTTTTCTCTTTCTTACTACCCCATCCCCCAGTTTTCATAAGTTATTTCTTATTTTAAAAGACCACTGTGTTACAATTTAGCATGTTTGCCTCTGTTGTCAAATAAAACTAACCATCTTTCAGAAAATGTCTTGTAAATTTTGCATGTGGTCTCTTAAATAATTTTTTTTCATGTCAATCATTTTCTGTTCATTTAATTTTAAATAATACAGTGAATTTTATATGCCCTTTGCTGTCTTTA
The DNA here is from genome assembly GCF_963924245.1 of Chroicocephalus ridibundus. Taxonomy (NCBI): domain Eukaryota; kingdom Metazoa; phylum Chordata; class Aves; order Charadriiformes; family Laridae; genus Chroicocephalus; species Chroicocephalus ridibundus. Next base: position 56,053,213 of record NC_086284.1, read on the forward strand.
TTTCTAGTCATCAGAGACTCCTTGATTGATTAATTATTGTAAATGAAAGTAAATAAATAAATAAAAAGTATATTATAAGACAATTTAGAATTCTAGAGAGCTGTAATGAGAAGCTCATTTAGAGACTATAGCAATTTATTAGTTTATCTGAAATAATGTATTGCAAATTATTATGATTTTGAAATACATTCATGTATTATAATTGCTTTGTGTCAAGAGGATATTTTACTGTCAAGCAATTTAGAATAATCTTACACAATATAGAATAACTAAACAGAGCATACAAATATTTTCCATATTATTCTGAAGTAATTAATAGCACATTTGCTACTGCTACATTAATGAACGTTCTTGTATATTTAATCTCACTGTACTATTAATTCTAGTAAATTTATTTTAATTCAAATTAATTTACTTTATTTGTGCGATTGTTCTACAACATATATGTAATTTAAATACTAGGTCGTTGTGGTTTACCCCTATTACTACACTGAAATCATAGAATCATGGAATCATAGAATCATTTAGGTTGAAAAGGACCCTTAAGATCATCGAGTTCAACCATAAACTTAACACTTCTAAGTCCACCACTAAAACTTGTCCCTAAGTATCACATCTACATGTCTTTTAAATACCTCCAGGGATGGTGACTCAAACACTTTCATAGGCAGCCTGTTCCAGTGCCTCATAACCCCTTCGGTGAAGAAATTTTTCCTAATATCCAATCTAAACCTCTCCTGGCACAACTTTCTCTTATCCATGTTTCATAATATATTTAGTGAAATCAAAATGGAAATAATCTCATAATACCAGAATATCATCAGAAAAAAACCCCAACAAACCAAACTTGGAATACATCTATGGGATACTTTGAAGAAGTACATATTTCGCTATATATACACATATTTATTACACATCATGCTCTATGTTATGTGTGTGTATGTGTATATATGTATTTTATGTATCTTCTATCTACTTGATAGGTAGGTAGAAGGTAGGGTGACAACTAGTTTTTCACTGATGCTTTCTCTTCATTAAACAGGGATTTTTAACTGTAGTGTAACTTCCATGGGTGTTTATTTAAAAACCTGACAGAAAACAGACGTATAATAATTAGCATCATAAGTAAAATGTGAAGAAATCCTTCCACTTTAGAAAGCCTCATTTGGCGAACTGCATCTGATTTGGGATACCAAAACTGAACTGGGAGATTGGAGTGAGTACAATATCCGGTCTGAACTTCTCCTGATGCAGCTGTAAACCATTCCCTCGTATTCTGTTCGCAGACACCAGAGAGAAGAGATCAGCACCTCCCTCTCTGCTCCTCCTCATGAAGCAGTTGTAGACAGCAATGAGGGCATCCCTCAGTCTCCCTGAAGCTGAACAAAATTAGTATTCTCAGCTGCTCCAAAGTCATGCCCTCTAGTCCTTTAAACATCTTTGTTGCCCTCCTTTGAACACATTCTAATATTTTTACATTATTCTTATATTCTGAAGCTCAAAACTGCACACAGTACTTGAGGTGAGGCCACACCAATGTTGAGTATTGTGGAACAATCACTTCTTTCAACCAGCTAGCTATACTGTGCTTAATGCACCCCAGGATATGGTTGGCCTTTTGGATGCCAGGGCACACTGTTGACTCATATTGAGCATGACAGATGGGATGACTCATCAATCAAAATCCCCAAATACCTTTCTTCAGGGCTGCACTTCATCCTCTTGTTCTCCCGTCTATACATACATCCAGGATTACACTATCTCACATTCAGAATCTGGCATTTGCCCTTGTTAAATTTCATACAGTTGGTGATTGCCCAGCACCCTAATCTATCAAGATGTCTCTGTAAGGCCTCTCTACCCCTGAGGGAATGAATGGCTCTTCCTAATTTAGTAACAACGTCAAATTTACTTAGTGTGCACTCAAATCCTGTATCCAGGTCATTGATAAAAACATTAAAGAGAACTGGCCTTAAATTGAGCCCTGGGGAAACAGCATAATTTGTAAGAAATACTATGGAATCTCCACCGTTTATTCAGTTTGCAATAACATCTTAGACAAACAACTCAAGAGGGGCTTATGTACAAATATTTTATCTTTTGGCAGAGGAATGGACTACAGTACTCCTGAAAATCTCTTTTAGACCAATTTGCTCTAGTTGCTGTAATTGCATAATTGTCCTGGTTTGGGGTGAAGCAGAGACAATTTTCTGTTCAGTGTGAGAGGCTCTTACTTATAGCTGTGGCTGTGGCAACCACGGTCAGCTGACTTGGCTGTTAACTCTATGGTGGGGTTGCACCTGTGGGGAGGCGTGGACAGGTCAGGTGACCCAAATTGACCAATCGGGTATTTCATCCCATCTGTCATGCTCAGTATAAAAGCTGAGGGATCAAAGGGCTCAGGGTTTTTCTTCAAGGCTCTTTTTCAATGGCTTGGCTTCTTCAATGGCTCCCTTTCTTCAAGGACTGTTGTCTGAGGAGGACTCTGTCAGTTTGTCTGCCTTCAATCTCCATTGGTGCATTCTAGAATACAGTTGCCATTTGTCACTGAGTCTAGTCTGGAACTTTCCTAGTGCCTGCTGGTGACCTCTCCCTGGAAGCTTGATACAGTTTTGTATATATTATATCAATTTCATAATTTCTTTTTTTATTTTATTGTTAATATTTCATTAATCTAGGTTTTTTTTAAACTCATAAATCCATTTTTCCCACTTCTTCCTCTCCTTGGAGTGAGAGCTGGGGTAGAGCATCTGTCGTCTTGTCGTTGGCCAACCCAGCCTAAACCATGACAGATTAATTATCACACAGTGTGAGGGACAAGCTTCCAGTTTGCTTAGGTAATGTCATTCCTAGGCAAAATGCTATGTTATGCCTTTAGAGAGCATTGTTTGAAGTTAATAGATAGAATGCTGCTGAACTTGCTGAATATGTTGTGTGGTTTACTTGCTCTTTGTATTTGTATGTGGTGGTTTAAATGTGCCATTTTTGTGTGGTTTGGCATTCAGATGTATAATATGGTTACTTGGATAAGGGCTATACCTGCATACTTTGGACATCATGTGATGGATTTTATTACTAATTACACTTTTGGTTTCACCTGGAGAGGCATCCAGTATACCTGGAATTGACTGCCCCAGGGGTGGAAACACAGCTCTAGTATTTACCATGGGCTGATCCAGACTGCACTGGAGAAGGCTGGAGCTCCAGAACACCTGCAATGCATTGATGACATCATTGTGTGGGGTAATACATCAGAAGTTGTTTTCAAGAATGGTAAGAAAATAATCAAGATTTTTGTGAAAGTAAGTTTTGCTGTAAAAAGAGGTAAGGTCAAGGGACCTGCATGAGACATCCAGTTTTTGGGAATTAAATGGCAAGATGGGTGTTGCCAATAGCTATACAAAATAATAGCTATGTCCCCACCTACAAGGAAACACAAGCCTTTTTAGGTGTTGTGGGTTTCTGGAGAATGCATATTCCAGGTTATAGTCAGATTGTGAAACCTCTCTATGAAATGACTTGAAAGAAAAATTATTTTACTTGGGTTCCTCAGTAACGACAGGCCTTTGAGCAAATTAAACAAGAGATTGTGCATGCAGTAGCCCTTGGGCCAGTCTGAATAGGAGAGGACACTAAAAATGTCCTACATTGCATCTGGGGACAATGGCCGTACCTGGAGCCCCTGGCAGAAAGCACCAGGGGAGGTTCAAGGCTGACCCCTAGAATTCTGGAGTTGAGGATACAAAGGCTCTGAGGTCAATTATACCCCAACTGAGAAATTTTGGCAGCATATGAAGGAGTTAGAGCTGCTTCAGAAGTAATTGGTACTGAAGCACAGCTCCTCCTGGTGCCCTGATTACCAGTACTGGGCCGGGTGTTCAAAGGTGAAGTTCCTTCTACTCATCATGCCACTGATGCTACCAGGAGTAAGTGGGTTGCCTTAAGCAGCAAGCTTGAATAGGAAACCGAAATCATCCAGGAATTATAGAAGTGATCACAAATTGGCCTGAAGGCAAAGACTTTGGGATGCCACCAGAGGAGATGGTGACTTGTGCTGAGGAAACCCCACCATATAATGAACTCTCAGATAATGAGAAACAGTATGCCTTGTTCACTGATGGGTATTGTTGTATTGTAGGAAAACATCAAAGGTGGAAAGCTGCTGTATGGAGTCCTACATGACAAGTTGCAGAAGTGACTGAATGAGAAGGTGAATCAAGACAACTTGCAGAAGTAAAAGCCATCCAGCTTGTCCTACGCATTGCTGAATGAGAAAAGTGGCCAATACTCTATCTTTATACTGACTCATGGATGGTAGCTAATGCTCTGTGGGGATGGTTGAAGCAGTAGAAGCAGAGCAAAGGCAAAGATAAACCCCTCTGGGCTGCTGAATTATGGTGAGATATCGATGAATAGCTAGGAAAACTAGTTGTAAAGGTACACTGTGTAGATGCGCATGTACCCATGAGTTTGGCCAATGAGGAGCACTGAAACAATCAGCAAGTGGATCAGGCTTCTAAGATTTTCCAGACAGATTTGGACTGGGAACACAAAGGTGAACTGTTTTTTAGCTCATTGGGCCCATGACACTTCAGGTCATCAAGGAAGGGATGCAATATATAAGTGGGCCCATGACTGAGGGGTGGATTTAACCATGGATGCTACTGCACAGGCTGTACACAATTGTGAAATATGTGCTGAAATCAAGCAAGCTAAAAGGTTAAAACCTTTGTGGTATGGAGGATCATGGTTAAAATATCAGTACGGGGAGTCTTGGCAAGTTGACTGTATCAAACTCCCTCAAACCTGCCAGGGTAAGCGCTATGTGCTTACAATGGTGGAAGGAAGCACCAGATGGTTGGAAACATATGCTGTGCCCCAGGCCACTGCCTGGAATACCATCCTGGTCTTTGAAAGGCAAGTCTTGTGGTGACATGGTACTCCAGAAAGAATTGAGTCAGACAATGGGACCCATTTCAAAAATAATCTTATAAGTACTTGGGCAAAAGAACATGGCATTGAGTGGGTATATCATATCCTCTGTCATGCACCAGCTTCTGGGAAAATTGAGCGATACAATGGATTGTTAAAAACTTCCCTGAAGCCAATGGGTATTGGAACCTTTAAAAATTGGGAGAAGCATTTTGCACAAGCTACCTGGTTAGTTAACACCAGGGGATGCATCAATCAAGCTGGTCCTGCTCAATCAGACCCTTTACATACTGTAGAAGGGGATAAAGTCCTGGTGGTGCATGAAAGGAATATGCTAGGGAAGACTGTGTTTTTCCTGCCTCAGGCGAAGGCAAACCCATTTGTGGGACTGTTTTTGCTCAAGGACGTGGATGTAATTGGTGGGTGATGCTGGAGAATGGAGAAATCCAGTGTATACCTTAAGGAAATTTAACCCTTGGTGAGAATACCTAATCCAGAGTCTGCTATAATAGATGAAATTCTATAATTATGAACTAAATGGGCTTAATAAACTCTTGTATATAAAGATAAATCATAAATGACTGATCTGTGGGTATATATATGTATATCTGTATATGTATATATTTGATGGATAAGAAGTATTAGTGATCTGAGCATGATGCAAATGGTATGGAATAAGAGGTGGAATGTCCTGGTTTGGGGTGAAGCAGAGCCAACTTTCTGTCCAGTGAGAGGCTCTTCTCATTGGCCAACCCGGTCTAAACCACAACAATAATTTTAATAGAAATGTTACAATAAATGATGAATTTTGCAAGTGTACTCTTATTGTATCAACCCAGGGGAACAGAATGTGAAGTATGATGAGTCAATACAACTATTTATAATAAATGAAAGAGGAGAAGACACAAAGATGCTGTGAATGACTTGCTAATATTTTTCTTCTATATTCAGAGATTGTGTTCCTGACTTGATACATGATGCTATGTTATTTCTCTATCTTGACTCATCAGGACTTTGTAAATCAAAGATATCTGGGGTTCTATAGCATTTTGGTCTTATTTATATTACATTTTTTCATTTAATTCTAGGTTTGCCTGCCAGAAGCCAGGAACTGACTTTGCTAGTAATGTAGAACTTTCTCAGCTGCTTATTGCCAATTTGAGATGTAGTAATCACAATAAGTCTGTTTGTAAAAATTTCTGTAACTGAAATATATTGGGTTTTAATTTTTTTGGGGGGAGGGGGTGGGTGGGAACACAACATGTAAATGGGAAGTGGAAGGTAGCAACTATGCTTTAAGGAATAAGATATTTCTGGCTACAGGCTTTCATTTATCACTTATGATCCTGTTTATTATAGTCCTAAAATGCCCTCACCTATAGGTATTTTTCTTGTAGAATTACAATTCTGCAGTGTGACATGTCAATTTTTAACAGCGTGGGTCAAGATTCACTAAAGCATAACATCACTGTATCAAACAGTAACCTTTCACACAAAAAGGTAAGTGCTTAATGTATTTCAGTTACCCTTTAATGTAAGTTTGGCAGCTGAAAAAAAAACAACACAGAAAACAAAAAAACCCAACCCAAATCAACACAACGTGAGTAGGCAGCTAATCACTGGAACATGTTGTGTGGGCTATAGTTTCAGAAATCCTGCATTAAAATATTCAGAAAAAAACACCATATTTACTGTACTTACATTTTTCTTGGAAGAAGCAATATTTCCTGCACTAAAATAATGCGCTTTTAACTTCTTAGAATCATAGAATCATTTAGGTTGGAAAAGACCCTTGGGATCATCGAGTCCAACCATCAACTCCACTCTACAAAGTTCTCCCTTACACCATATCCCTTAACACCACATCTAAACGAGTCTTAAACACATCCAGGGATGGTGACTCCACCACCTCCCTGGGAAGCCTATTCCAGTGTCTGATCACTCTTTCTGGGAAGAATTTCTTTCCGAATGTCCAGCCTAAACCTACCCTGTTGCAGCTTGAACCCATTCCCTTTTGTTCTATCACTAATTACCTGTGAGAAGAGACCAGCACCAACCTCTCTACAATGTCCTTTCAAGTAATTGTAGAGAGTGATGAGGTCTCCCCTCAGCCTCCTCTTCCTCAAACTAAACAGTCCCAGCTCCTTCAACCGCTCCTCATAAGATTTATTCTGCAGTCCCTTCACCAGCTTCGTTGCCCTCCTCTGCACTCGCTCCAGCACCTCGATATCTCTCTCGTATTGAGGTGCCCAGAGCTGGACACAATACTCAAGGTGTGGCCACAAGTGCTGAGTACAGGGGGACAATCACCTCCCTCCTTCTGCTGGTCACACTATTTCTAATACAAGCCAGGATGCCATTGGCTTTCTTGGCCACCTGGGCACACTGCTGGCTCATGTTCAGCCGCTTGTCAATTAGAACCCCCAGGTCCTTTTCTGCCAGGCAGCTCTCCAGCCACACTGCCCCAAGCCTGTAGCACTGCGTGGGGTTGTTGTGGCCCAAGTGCAGGACCCCGCACTTGGCCTTGTTGAAGCACATTCCATTAGCATTGGCCCATCGGTCCTATCTATCCAAGTCTCTCTGTAGAGCCTCCCTATCCTCATGTAGATCAACACTCCTGCTTAGCTTCGTGTCATCTGCAAACTTGCTGATGATACACTCTATGTCCTTATCAAGGTCATCAATAAAGATGTTAAACAGAAATGGTCCCAACACCGAGCCCTGAGGAACACCACTTGTGACCGGCCGCCAGCTGGATTTAACTCCATTGACCACCACTCTTTGGGACCGCCCATCCAGCCAGTGCTTGATCCAGCAGATCGTATGCTCATCCAGGCCATGAACAGCCAGTTTTTCCATGAGAATTCTATGGGGGACAGTGTCAAATGCTTTTCGAAAATCTAGGTAGACAATGTCCACAGCCTTTCCCTCGTACAATAATCGGGTCACCTTGTCATAGAAGGAGATCAGGTTCATCAGGCAGGACCTGCCTTTCCTAAACCCATGCTGACTAGGCCTGATCCCCTGCTTGTCCATTATATGACTTGTAATGGCACTCAAGATGATCTGCTCCATGACCTTCCCTCCTACCGAGGTCAGACTGACAGGCCTATAGTTTCCTGGATCCTCCTTTCTGCTTTTCTTGTAGATGGGCGCTACATTTGCTACCCTCCAGTCCATTGGGACCTCCCCAGTTAACCATGACTTCAGGTAGATCATGTAAAGTGGCTTGGCGAGCCTTTCAGCACTCTTGGATGTAACCCATCCGGTCCCATAGACTTGTGCACATCCAAGCAGCGTAGCAGGTCACTCATCACTTCCTCTTTAATTGTGATGACCTTGTTCAGCTTCCTCTCCCTGTCTCCTAGCTCATGAGGCTGGGTGCCCAGGGAACAGCTAGTTCCACTGCTGAAGACTGAGGCAAAGTAGGCATTGAGCACCTCAGCCTTTTCCTCATCCTGTGTGACTATGTTTCCCTCTGCATCCAGTAAGGGAGGAAGATTTTCCCTAATCCTCCTTTTGTTGTTAATGAATTTATAGAAACATTTTTTGTTATCCTTAACAGCTGTAGCCAGGTTGAGCTCTAGCTGCGCTTTGGCTCTCCTGATTTTCTCCCTACATAGCTTTGCTATATCTTTATAGTCTTCATGAGAGACCTGCCCCGTCTTCCAGAGGTCATAGACTCTCCTTTTGTTCTTGAGGTCCAGCCAAAGGCCCCTATTTAGCCAGGCCGGTCTCCTTCCCCGACTACTTGTTTTTTGGCACACAGGGACAGCCTCCTCCTGTGCCTTTAAGACTTCTCTCTTGAAGTATGTCCAGTCTTCCTGGGCTCCTATATCCTTCAGGGCAGCCTCCCAAGGGATTTTGTCTAGCAGTCTTCTGAACAGGTCAAAATTTGCCCTCCGGAAGTCTAAGGTGGCAGTTTTACTAACCCCTCTCCTTGTTTCTCCAAGAATCAGAAATTCGATCGTCTCATGATCACTGTGCCCTAGACGGCCACCAACCTCTATTTCCCCCACAAGTTCTTCCCTGTTCACAAGAAGCAGGTCCAGGAGGGCACCTTCCCTCGTTGACTCACTTACCAGCTGTGTGAGGAAGTTATCTTCCACACATTCCAGGAACCTCCTGGATTGTTCCCTCTCTGCTGTGTTGTATTCCCAGCAGATATCCAGGAGGTTAAAGTCCCCCACAAGAAGCAAGTGATCGCGAGATTTCCCGTAGCTGCTTATAGAAAGCTTCATCTGCCTCGCTGCTTTGCTTGGGAGGTCTATAGCAGACTCACACAGTGATATCAGCTTTATCGGCCCTTAACCTAATCCAAACACTCTCTACCTCATCATCACTATACTTGATTTCTGAGCTCTCATAGCATTCTCTAACGTACAGGGCGACTCCACCGCCTCTCCTTTCCTGTCTGTCCCTCCTGAAGAGGTTGTAGCCATTGATTGTGGCACTCCAGTCATGTGAGGCATCCCACCACGTTTCTGTGATAGCCACCATGTTGTAGTTTTCCTGGTGCGTCACGGCTTCAAGCTCCCCCTGTTTGTTGCTCATACTGCATGCATTGGTATAGACGCACTTCAGATGTGCTAAGGACTCCAGCACCTTTTTGTGAGTGTGGGCCCCATTTCCCACCAGACCCCTCTCAGGTGCTTCCATGATTTCTAAATATCTGTCCCTTCTCTCAAATGAAATGGCAGAGTGAGATTCCTTGCTAGTCAACCATCCTTCAAGCCCTGGCATGCCTCCCTTGGGTTTATTCCTGACAGGCCCAGTTATCTCCCCTTCCCCCCTCATATCTAGTTTAAAGCCCTGTCAATGAGCCTTGCTAACTCCTGCCCCAAAATTCTTTTCCCCTTCTGGGACAGGTGCATCCCACCTGCCACCAGCAGGTCAGGTGACTCATATAGCAGCCTGTGATCAAAAAACCCAAAGCCCTACTGATAACACCAGTCCCGGAGCCATGAGTTGACCTAATGCCTCTTCCTGTTAATTTCCTCATTCATGATTGCCACTGAAGGGGTAGAGGAGAACACAACTTGTGTTCCTGATCCCTTAAGCCGCTGCCCCAAGGCTCTAAAATCTCTTTTAATCGATTTTGGGCTCCTTCTACCCACTTCATCACTACCCACATGAAATACTAAGAGGGGGTAATAGTCAGAGAAGTTTACTAGGGCCGGAAGTTTGTCCAACACATCCCTGACCCGTGCCCCAGGGAGGCAGCAGACTTCCCTGTGAAGTGGGTCTGGACGGCATATTGGCCCCTCCACCCCCCTCAGTAGAGAGTCACTCACAACAATGACCCGTCTGCTTAGAAATTCTTTGTAATTTCTAAGTGTATCTGCAAACTCATTACACCATAGAAAGTGGTGGACAGGTGGAGAACAAAGAGTGCAGGGTTACAGGAAAAAAGAAAGACCTCAGGAATGGAAGAACAGAGCAAAAGGAGGACATTCTCCAGTGTATGCATGGAAATGCTCACAGCCTGGAAAACAAACAAGAGAATCCAGAATGCTGAGTATAGTCACAAGCTTAAAACATTTTTGGAATAATTAAGGTGGGCTAGCTTACATGACTCAAGTGCTGTGACAGATGGATCCAGGCTCTTCAAGAAGGACAGCAGGAAAGATAAGGAGCTTGCTGTCTCTGAGAAAGAACAGCTCAGGTCTAGGGAGCTCCCCTCTGGGATGGATGGATGGCAAGTTTGTGGGTCAGTGTCAGGGGAAGGGCAGTGTGAGTGATGGTGCAGTAGGAGTTTGTTCCAGGGTACTCAATCAAGGTGAGGAAGCAGAAAAAAAAACCCAACAAACTTAAGTATCTCAAAGAAGTCTCAGTATCACAGACCTGGGATCTTATAGGAGACCTTAAATTGCATTAGGAAGAGCTGCTTGCAGGTCAAGGGTGTGATCCTTCCCCTTTTCTAGATCTTGCATACGGTTTTGTTCTACCTACTCCTCCCAAAACAAGAAAGATATTGATAAACTGTGGAGTCTTGAGGAGGGCTACCAGGATGGTCAAGGCTGGAGCAGTTGCCCTTTGCATAGGGGCTGAGGAACTGAGGCTTGTTCAGCCTGCAGAAGAGAACGTTGCAGGAGCCCCTAACAACAGCCCCACAGTACCCACAGGTTGAAAAGCCAGGCTCCTCACAGTGGTGCAGAGTGGGAAGGTGAGAAATAACAGGCATAAATTTAAATGAAAGAGGTTCATATTGGTTATAAGGAAAAAGTTTTGCCCATGAGACCAGTCAAGCCATGTGCCCCAAGAGGTTGTGCAGGCTCCATCTTTGCAGGTTTTCAAGGACTGGATCATGCCCCAAGCAACCTGATCTGAGCTGACCCTAATTTGAGAAGGAATTTGGATTAGAGATATGCTGAGTACCTCCCAGACTGAATTATTTGTGATCCTGTGATTCTATGAATGCAGATTTTAACAACTGCTAGTATTTACAGACTTGCACCTGTCTGAAACTAGAAAGCTTTGAACACACTTTGCAGCTAACTCATAAAAGGATAATATAAGTGGGGGTGGAAAGGATGTAGGATGAAAGGCTGTAACATCTCTTTTACTGTGGGTTTGTTGACGTTTGTTGTTTTTTTTTTAACAGGCTTGGAGAGGGTAGACAGTGACAGCAGTATTATCAGGGACCTAAGGATTTAAGAAATCAGGCTGAACTTCCATCTCAGTCTTGCAGCTGTGAAAATAAATAAGAACTTTTTATGGAAGGTACTGAGTAGCCAGTCTCAGCATCATCAGAAACTCTTCAGTGTCCTTTCTGTAGAGTCCAGAGAATAAGGATAGATAGTCAAACAGTGATGCAGGTCTTACCTTTTCTAAAAATATGTATGTGCTACACTAAGCTGCTAAATAGTTTCTCTACACTATGATTTTTGTTTTGTTTGTTTTTTTTTTTGTTTTTTGGGGTTTTTTTGTAAGCAGCCTTTTAAGAATTTAAGATCTTATATAGAGTTAATGGTGCTGGTTAACAAGAACCAAGCATCTGCAGCTGTAAATTACATTTATATACTTTGAGAAAACAACAAAAAGATTTGTTAGCATAGAAACATTAGTGTGCACTGCCTGAAAACAGTAGCACCCTTTAAAATGATGCATCATTCCCAAGCAACTGTAAAGATGGATGTCAAAGAAATGTTAAAGTGAAAAACACAGAATTACGAACTGAAGTTCTTAGCATTCTATATTTTCCATTAATTCCTAACTTTAAACAATCTATTAATATTTACCTGTTTTCTCGAATGCATCAACTTTAAGACCTTACACATTAATTTCTTTTCGTGAATGCTGTATATAATTTTACCCAGGAACACAGCTCTGTCCAGGCTGATCTTCATCAGTTGTTTCCTGGCCTTCATGTCTCATATAGGTAGCATCCCTGGTGGAGCTTCAAAATATTGGTAGGTCTTCCTCAGCAAAAGACTTCAAAGTCATACAAAAATAAATATAAATGTGAGTAATCCAGGGAACAAGAATATTTATATATTATTTTCATAGATTTATTTAAAATTACATGTGGTCTGAGACAGCTCACTATGAGAAAGAAAGAGTGCATTCCCTTGATAAATAATTTACTGTGAATAATTCACAGACCTACATAATAAGATTGTCTTCACACATAGCAGCTGATTTCCTTTTAAGAGTATATATGTCAGTTTTCATGATTAACTACAGGCATCAGTATATAATCAATATATAATCATATATATATGTGTGTCTATATGGTTAAAACTAAAGAAGATGCTATAAAGTAGTCACCTGTGGAATTAGTTAAAAAAAGCTCCTCAAAATACTTTGTTGCAAAATGTATTTTCTTCTAAGCCAAATACGTATTTGTTTTATTTCTTCTTTCAGCTGAATATTATTAAACTGTCTGACACATGTAAAAAACTTATTTTTAAGATATTATGGAATTCTGTTGCTAACTGTGTTGCATTGAGATTCATGAAATGATATGAAAATACCAAATTAAATTTTAAAATAAGGCAAGAACAATGCTCAAAGTTATTCAAGTTTATTTAGATATTAAATAATTTTCTAAATCATTATTCTGAATCAAAAATAGTAAAATAAAGTTTATTTTCTGAGAAGAAAAAAACACATCTTTTTAAATTTGAAATAAAAGCGTAATTAGCATTTGAAATTCCCTTTGAAACTATCATTCCAAATTCTGTCCAGATCTAGTCTAATGGCTGTTAAGTGGGAGTCAGGAACTGCAGTGTGATTCACTTACATCGGAGTAGTACTCCTAAGATCCTTTGTAGTCAATCGCAAGAGTGCTATTCATTTGATCTATTTTATACATCTAATATAAAATGAGATTGAGTGTTTATTGGAAGTCTTCATTGTCTCTATTGACTATAATGGATGTGTAGAGTGAATAACTTAGAGGCAGAGGCTTACATTTAGACAAATGAGTTGTTGCTGCTTACTCATTATATTATCTTGACAGAATTGCTTCCCATTTCCTTTAGCTAAGGTACGATTTTATCACTGCTTCATTATAATGTTATTAAAAATTTTATTCCATTTGGGTAGAAAGGCAAGTTAAACTACATCATTCACTTAATGGAGAAGTTTCTGATCTTTTCAGAAAGTTGAGGAGAGATGGAAAACACATTAAACATCTAAAAGCTTACTAGGATTCTCAGTCTTTAAAAATGCAGACATTAACATTGGGTCGTGTGAGTATTCTGAACATGATCTCGCTGTGTTCATAGATGTATTAAGTCTATGAAGCGAAGCATTTGGCAGTAAATATGTATATGGTTGCCTTTATGCATGCATATTGGTTTTTAGTTCTCTAGAACGTGATAAAATAATTACTTAACACCATGAATTGCATAAAAAGATATAAATCAGAGGTAATAATTACAAAAAATTAAAACTTATATTTATTATAGTCAAGATGAACGGTAAATTAAAGTAAATGTAAGTGCTTGCACTGAAAAGAACTTTTGGAAGTCATCTGGTCCAAAACCCCAGTCAAAGCAGGACAACTTTGAAATTTGATCAGATTGCTCAGAGCTTTGTCCTGCCAGCACACTTCAAGATTGAATTATTCACAGTTTCTAAGGGTAACATGTTCAACTGGTTAATCACTCTTACTGTAAACGCCTTTTTTCCTGAACTGGTCTTGTTTCCATTTGTGAAATTCTTTTTCTCCTTTGAATGGTATGCCTCTAAGATACTCATTAAATCTTAACTTTTAAACATGCAACTTGTTACATAATGTCAGAATCATGTTTTATAATTTTAGAAAATAAATTTTGTAATGCAAGCCAGCTATTGTAGATTTCTTCTCTAAGCTACAGAGGCATGTTCAGAGGATAACACTTCTTATCTCTCACTTCATTATTTTAAGAAGGAATTAATTATCACCTGGAAATAGTATTTATTCCATAGAAAACCATGAAAATAATACATTAAAGGAACTCTCCTTTTCTAAATTTGCTTTATATCAGGGAAAGCCTTTTGTAATATATTTTAACAATCAGACATCAGGTGGAGGTCTCAATTTAGCAGCAGTGAATTGCCTAGGAGCCTTATTGGTTATTTGTCATAAATTGAAAGCTGTCTCTGTACAATGAGTGGTAGCAAAATTTTTTCTGCATGTTATCCATTGTTCTAATTTTTTTTTTTTTAAATAGAGGTAGCTTGTTTTTTTTTTATTGACTATTATATCAGCTTTGTGATTTTCTGATTCTGCAAATAATAGTCCAGTTTAGAACACAGAATTTTGTCTACTTTGTGTTGTGCAATATTTTGATCAAGCAAGCCATTATTTGTTATTTTCTTGATGACAGTTAAAAAAGGTGTTAGCCTTTTTATTGTTCTATTCAACTATGGGAGAAACATATTTTTAATTCACAAAATACTACTCAAATAGCATGGAAGAGCTGAGACACCAATTCTTAGGAACTACAGGTTTCTCCAAGAGATTAAAAAGAAAATTAATTTTGAAGAAAATTGTAAAATTTAAGGGGAAAAAAAGGGGGGGGAAAGGAAATTATTGTGTTAATGGACTGTTCTGTGGACTTCAGCGTGTTGAATTTCTTCCATCATTACTCCATCATCTGTTATTTCTTTCCCTAGTGCAGAATATATACCTATTCTTGTATGAATATATGTCTAATATGGACCAAGTTAAAATTTATAAACTCATTTTTATCTCAAGTCTTTAGCATGAATACTTAGTATTACATATCTTCCACTAATCATTCAGATGGGCACATTCAAATCCATGTCTTAGGATGTTTTATTGTATGCTGTTTAGTAAGAAGTTATTAATTACATATTTTTATATTAAAAGAATGAATATGTATATCTATTTTTATTAAAAATTTAACAAGCAAAAACCCCACCAATGACTAGCAGCTATTTCTCAGAAGAGAGGATCCATTGCACAATAGGGGAAACACATTTTCAGTACCAAATCAATTGTTATTTGTAAACAAGTCTAGACACAAAAGAAAAATAATTCTAAACTTTCAAAGAAGGGGTAAATGTTTGGATTACACCTGCTTATTTTAAAAGAATGACAATTTTAGGGAGAGGGGCAGAGACAGAGAGGGAGGTCAGCATTTAGGGAGCACTACCAATGGAAGACTGTGTTTCTGCGTTCTCATTCTTTTTGCACTAATATTACTCCTCTCTACCTGCACAACTTCTCTAACTTCCAGTGCTTAAAAATAAATAAGGAAATTCAAGACATAATAGTTATCAGTCTCCAATAAGAAATTAATTTATGCCAAAATTTTTTTCATAAGTGTATTATATTAGGCATGTCAAGGTGTTGGTAGTGGAGGGTAGCTTCAGGGGTGGCCTCTGCCCCATGCCAGACACAGCCAGTTCCAGACACCTACAAAACAGACACACAACAGGATACAGCTCAGCCCCTCATCCAAGATACTGGTGACTCAGGGAAAACATATTTAAGAAAGGGTGAAATGCCTTGCAGCAGTTGAGAGAGAGGAGCAAGGGGTGGAAAAACTGTGAGAAACAGCCCTACAGACACCAAGGTCAATGAAGAAGGAGGTGGAGGAGGTGCTCTAGGTGCTGGAGCAGAGATTCCCCTGCAGCCTGTGGATGATACCCCACTGGAGCAGGTATTTCCCTCTGGCCTGGGAGGAGGTATTTCCTAAAGCAGGTAGATATGGCCTGAAGGAAGCTGCAGCCTGTGAACAAGTCAAGTTGGAGGAGGTTCCTGACAGGAACTGTTGTCCATAGAGGACCCATACTGGAACAGGCTTATCCTGAAGGACTGCAGCCCATAGAGAGGGCCCATGCTAGAGCAGGGGAAATGCATGAGGAGGAAGGAGTGGTAGAGAGGAACGGTTATGAAATTACTGTAATCCGCAATTCCCATTCCTCCATGCCTCTTGGGAGGTTGGGGTAGTGGGTAGAGGAGTCAGGAATGAAGGAGTGATGTTCAGCCTGAGGAAGTGGATGGGGAAGGTGGTGTTTTAATTTTGTTTGTCTGTCTTTCTCACCATCCTACTCTAATTGGCAATAAATTAAATTACTATTCTCCTAGTTAACTCAGTTTTGTCTGGGATGGTAATTGGCTACTAATCTTCCTGTCTTTTATCTTGACCCATGAGCTTTTCCATCTTATTTTCTCCCCTCATCCTGTTGACATTCAACTTTAATTCTTGTTCCAGCCTCTGCAATGATCATTATAGCTAAATTTCCAAAATGATCACATAAAATTAGTTCCTGGGGAAAGAACGTCTGTTGCAAGGTGAATACAAACAATACTGAGGAAAAAAAAAAGATTATTTGATGAACTAACTGGGATGTTATCACCATCACTAAAAAAATAGAGTCATATTAGGCAAAATATGTAGAATCCTTAAGCGTACTTTAGGTGTAATTTTGAAACCTACATTAAGGAGAGTAATCAAAAAAAAATTTCTAACATTTCTGGGATTTCAGACTCAAACTATTTCTAATACCCAAGGTTTGTTACATGAAAATATGTGCACAAAAAATAAACAAAAATCTGATTCTTCAGCATTTCTCAGCCTGAGAACATTTGCTTCCACTGTTTCTTCACCACAGAGAACAGAATAAAGAATCATCACCTTAGAATATAGCCTGGGAGGAAAGAGAATCTTGTTATTCCCTTAAGTTTTGGTGGCTATGCTGCAATTATTCCAAACTAATTTTAACTATACAAAAGCGATACAGCCAGTCCAAATACCTTGCAATAGCTAGTGAAGAGGGATAGGCATATCCAGAGGACATTAACTGTCTAAACCACTTATCTTAGCTTAATATGAATTTTCTGAATGCTGAATGAATGCTTATCTGTCTTCCCTTTCATTATAGAATGACTAACATACACTTGATGTCTACTTTTGGGACGGATAGAAGTAGGACAGCTGAATTTCATCCCTGTGGTTCTACAGATATGACACATTGCTTAACTCATTCAGAGGTTGGGTGCAATATGTTTGGTAGTGACGAAAGGTTTTGCAGATCATTGTGACAACTATAACCCATCCCTTGAACTGAAAGGATGACTGTTTTTCCTTGCCCGTTCATTCTCTTTCCTCCCCCTTCTGGGATGACTGAAGAGTACGGGTCCATGATGGTTCATTTCTGGAAGAACTGCTAATGTTCAGAATATTTTCTTAACTTGGAATATGTTTGCTTTATTTATCATCCAGTTCCAGCTGTCAGCATGTTACAATGAGCACTTCCTATTATTATACCAGGCTTCTTTGTCTGCAAAATACAGCTTTTAGAATGAAGTAACTAACACTGCATAGGTGATTATGGGAGCCATTGTGATCACATATGAACAGAGTAGGAACAGCTGGTCAAATAATGTAGATTATAATATACAAATATCCTCACTAATACACAGCAGTGAGTTAATTGTTCTGTGAGCCATTATTGTCCATTGTTCCTGATTACACAGATTGCAACTAGCCATCCAAAAAAGTCTGTGAATCCTGGATATCTTTTTGAAGTTAGTACAAATAATTATTTGTCTAGAATTCGTTCATAGGATGGCGGTCATAATTCACCATTATCTCTTATTCTTTGTTATCCTACTTAGTATAGTGCAGTATCAGCCAATCTTGTAGCAAAAACAATACCATATAAGATGAGCAATCATACACTAAAAATAACAAATAGTGACTAGTCAATGTGAGCAGCTGTGAACAGGCCATAGGCAAATATATATGAATAACAAATACATTCAGACTCAGCATCAGTTTGCAAGCAATTCACAGATAGAAAAAAGGACAAAATTTGTAATTAATAGTATTTATAATGAATAATTCAGTTGGCTCTACTTTTTGACAATTGTCATGACACTTTCTAACCATTTTTTTCATTATCTGCATATTTTGGTCTTTCAATCTTTCCTTTATTAGTTTTCTCAGCCTAAGTCTTAGATGAAAGTCCTTCAATTCCTGAAGTGATACCAAAAATATCATTCCACTTGAAATCTTCATTCTTTCTAGAGGTATTAGTTTGCTATAGTTGTGATTATCTACATTCTAAAGGATTACCTTTTATATCATTTAAAAATACAAAGTATGGCAACTTGTTCCTTTTCCTTTTTAGTGGAAGGCTTACATACAAGTGAAGCAATTTCTATGCAAAGTAGAGGTTTTTCTGGTATTTATTTCCTACTGTAAAATGGTAGAATTAATAGAATAAGGTTAACCTGTACCCAGTCCTCATTTACATTCACTTTCCTGAGAAAAGCTCCTGATCTTATTCAGAAATGTCATTCTGCGCTTTGCTAGAAATCTGCTTAGTATTAACTTCTTATTTATTCTTCAGATGTTCAATTTAAGGAACTGAGAAGCAGTGTTTAACTGCCATAAATTTAAGAATACACCTGATATGTTTTACATCCTTAACAATAAAGTTAGGCATACCCTAGGCATTAAAAGGGACATAATACAAAACTGTTGGACTGAAGTTGAAACCACTTGCCTATTCCCTAACTAAACATGGTACAGAACATATTTTAGAGCAGAAACCAAAGAATTGTATCTACAGAAAACTGTATTAGATTTTAATACGTGAAAGGAAAGTACTGGTATTTTCATTAAAAATATATTATCTCAAATACAAACACATGTTATTGGAAAATCTGAACCAGACAGCCCGATATGTAGTTTCTTTGTCAAATAACATGTGCAGTCAATTCATCGAGACAAGAACTAGGGTGGGAATCATCTCAAGAAATTTAATAAATTTTACAGGTAGACATTTAGCTTTTACTTAGTCACCACATTCTTCTTTCCAAGCAACTGGAAAGATATAACAGTAAGCAGACAGTGATTTATCTGGCCTACTTCAGGATCAGACTAATTATCCTATAGAGCTACTGTGTTTCCTCTATTGACAATAAATAAAATTAATGAATTAATTAAGTAATTCAGAGTTAGATGTCTAAAATACGGTCAACACTGATTTAAATAAGACTATGGGACAATCTGGTAATCCAAGAAAGAATTGTTACAAAATTCACCAATTCTCCTGCAAAGTTTGTTGCCTACCTTCGTTCAAATACACTGTTAATTTGGACTTGAAAATAAATAGCATACATTACTAAATAACTGTATACATCATCTCCCTAGGGAAAGAATCAGGGAAGGAATTCACTTCAGATACCAAATCCATCATCATTAAGATAAAACAATACTGCTGGGTGGAACACGGTCCATCAGAACTGCATGGAGCTGGCAAGCCCTTGGCAGATTGTGGTTTGGCTGCCTTTGGCATAGTCTCAAAGGCAGTACAGGTGTTTGTCATGCAGGGTCCTGTAGTTCTGATTCCCTGTGTCCCCAGTTTAGCGAATCTGTTGACAATCACGGTATATGAAGTTAGATTTAAGTTCAATGGAAACAAAAAAGGCATCATTACTTCAAGTCATCTTGGAAAGAATACAAATGAATCAGGTTATAGAAAACAGAAATTAAGAACAAAAAGCCAGGAAAAAGTGAGAAGTAAAATGACTGATGACCTTACTTTACTCCCTTTTTGCATATGCATGACATATGTTGGCATAATTCTACTTTGTTTTTTTTCCTGACTGTATTCCTTATATATTATGCAATACACTCTTTTTAAAAGAAAAGACAAAGTCATTTCAAAACAGAAGGTTGGGATGTTCTGTTCCTGGCCCTTTCTCATTCACTGCACAGGAAAGATGGTTCTCACTTAATGTGCAGCTACTCAATATTTTTGGTTTATTCTCATTGCTCAAGGTATGGCCTCAAGCCAAATTATTGCATACTATTTAAGCCCTACTCTGAAGGCACAGTTATTGATTTTGTTATGGACTTTCTTATAGCAATCCCCACTAATGTATATGAGCACTTCACAAAATTTATCTTCACAACTCTCCAGTAAAGAGTCTGGAAGCTGGTGGTGAAAGATCAAGTTCTCACATTGGTACTGAACTGAAGCATACTGTGTCTAAGGTTATTTGGAGGTAACTGATGTGAGGTAGTATAAGACTCAATTTTTCAGAAAAATTTCCACTACGTACTACTTCATATGTTCAAGCACAGTATCTTTTGAGCTTAGATGCTTTTTTTTTGAAAAGCATTCCCATTTTTCAATTCAATTGAAAGGTCACGTTCAACATAGTTGGATGCTAAAAAGTGTGTTGATGTGGTAGGTGCAAAGTACCATTCCAAATTAAAAGGAAGGTGCCTAGGGGAGAGATACAGACATTAGAAGGTTGATTAAAAAAAAAACCAACAGCAAAAAAACCCCTACCCATAGACCCAGAGATAGCTAGTGGGTAAAATGGAGAAGATGCATTGAATAAAGCAACACTTTGAAGTTTGGTTCAGAGATGCAAAAGGAGGTGCAAATCTGTATTGATGTTCTACAGTACCTTTCCTAAGTATACGACTGCACTAAGCATTCAAATAAGAAGAGACCTGAACTGTATTTCCCATTAATTATGTCTGTCTCATGCCGTCTATATTACATTATTCTTATTCAGTATTATTTATGTTGGAACAATACGATGAGGAACATTTAAAAAAAAAATAAAGTTAATTTGACATGACTATTTTTTTAAGATAGTTTGGTTTCCCAAGAAAACATACATTTTCATGCATTCCATTCAATTTTGGAAAAAAATCCAACCAAAAACCATTAAAATATACTAGCAGAATTTTCTTCAAAACAGGAAGCATTGCACAAAAAGTCTTCATGTCACACATAACTCATCATTTTAGCTGAGAAGTATTTTTTTCGTGTGAAGAGTTAAATCAAGCTCAGGTTTACTTTTGAATATTCAGGGGGGGTTATGAAGTGTACCATAGGCCTGCTATTGGCAGGACTTAAGATAGCAAGTTCCCCTTTTTTGACATGATGCGCCTATGAAGCCCTTCAACTTGTACATTGATGTTGGAATTAAATCCTCCCCTTATTTTTCCTCCCCTTAAATTTTCACTGATCAGCTATCATCCATCAGTTTAGCTGTGCCCTTAGTATGAACTGGTCACTTCACTGGACTGTTTTCATGACTTTGCAGTTCAGATTTATGACTGTAGACTTTGATTATAGAACCACTCTACCAAAAACTGATTGCTAACATCATCACCCAGGTTCAGTTTTAAAACATTGACTAGATTTCGTATCCAAAAACATGAGAAAAATAAAGCAAATTTTCTTCACTCATAATCATGAGCTGAACATCAAAAAGTTTGGTTTAATTTTCATATTTTTTTGTGTGGGAACTCCAGCAAGTATCTTAGAGAAAGAAAACATGAATAAGGTAACGGAACAAGTCAGTGTACAATATCTGAATGTTTAAAATACAACCACAGCTAGCCCCCTTCTTCCCAAAATGAGACAGCTTCTAGGTTAGGAGGGAACTTTGTCTTGTTTCAATAGAGCAGTAATAATGATTTTAAAAAATGCATCCAGTATATCAAAGCTTAACCTAAGCAAACAAACGACCTTGTGGGATCAGTTGGTTCCACTGAATAGTGCCAGAAGTTGTTTCTTTCCACTTCTTTTTCTGGCCATCCTTTCAAGCTTTGCCATGTTCATTGCAACTTTTTGTTCTGCTGCTTGCTGTTTCTGCTGACTGCCCATGCTCTGCTCTCCACCCACACAAAGAGCTGCTCACACCACTCTCTCTTCTGGTTAACCAAAGGAGCGCTCCTAAGGTCCAGTATGTCACCTACAAGCAAGGTTATCTCTAGTACTGACAATTGACCTCATCCTACAGTGGATGGAGGATTCTGAAACAGCTCCTCCTACCTCCCAGTTGGTAAAAAAATCTTAAACAGCTTCTTCTACTTCCTTCCTTACACAAAGTCTACTGCCCTTTTCCTTTCCTTCCTAGGCTGTAATTTGTGCTAATCCTAGAAATTTGAGCCTTAGAATTAGTATTTACCCCAGGGATTGTTACTTGTAGCTTTTTAAGTCAAAAGCTATGGTAAATTAGAAACTTTTTCAGTTTATAACATGGCTATCCTTTAGCAGAATTGCCTCTCATACATAATAGAACATCAGTATCTTTTTTTATTATTATTATTATTATTATTATTATTATTATTATTATTATTATTATTATTATTATTATTATTATTTATTTAGTTCCCCTTCTTTCCACATAATCTTAGCTCTCATTTCTTGGGCCTCCTTCCCTTTTGGGTTTCCTTGGAGCAGAAACATTTCAGGGCTTTGCTTTCACTTTATTGATTACATACCAAGTGCATGGATGCTTAATTGATTTATTCAACAGGATCATTGATTTAAAGACTTGCAGAGAGAAAGATCGCTCATAATATTTGTTTGGCCTGTGTGAGATGTCTGTATTCCTGAGCAATTGACTTATAAATCCCTTAGGTGTGTGTGTGCACATAAAATATGGAGAACATACATGTTTTATAAGATTCTGCACTTGTTGGTACAGGAAAAAAAGACCCCTTTAATCAGTTATGGTTCTGTGAAGAAATCTAGACATTCTTTTACTCAGTATCAGAGCAATAGAATAAGATCCCAAGCTGTTCAATGTAAGAATAATATTGTTTCTCACATTACTTTTTTCTTTTTATTTACAAATATGTTTTTAAATCTTTCCTGTATGTTTTCAATAAAATATTACCAGACAATGGCAGACAATTCCAATATGACACTTTCAGATTTCTGGATTTCTTGATTTCTAAGTAGAATGGCAAATACAACAAAAATTGGATATTTTTTTTATGTATTCTTTGTATATACTTTTTTTCTATTCATAAAAAAGAACACTCATATAACTGTGAAACAAATAGATCCCACGTAAGTATGTAAGGAGAGATGCGTATAAAAAATTAACAAAGGACTTGTAAGAAGCTACTTTACCTATGAAAAAATTAACAGATATTATTTTGAAACAATATTTCAAATAGTTATTTTACAATGAAAAGATAAAGCACATGAATTTTCCATTCTTTATTCAAACCTTAAAAAACATTCTCCTTTGCAATTAGATTATAGCTGGCTATTACCAAGACAAAGCAATTTTCAAGGGTGAAGTCTTAAAGACATTAAAGTAAAGTTTATCAGGAAACTTGTAAGCAACCTTAATCACAGAGATCACTAATCTCCATAATAATGACTCCATAGTGTGGAACAATTTGCTGTCTCATATTTATTACAAAATCTTTGTTGGGGCAGCCTTTTTCTCTCAAGGAAATACGAAGTCATGGCATTATCAGCATCATTTTTCTGCAACACTTTAGATATAAACATTCTATAAGACACTTGAAATTGAACAAGAATTGCTTAATTTTTATATTTGTCAAAAATAGGTGTTGCAGAGAACTCTTAGTATTTCCAAATAAGAATATGATCTCAAATCACTATAATCCTTTCTGAGCAGCAGGAATTAAAACATTCACTTTCATTGTGTAGACTGCTAGGAGATGAGCATTTGCAGACTGTGTGATGTGATATTATAATGATATGCTTGTTGCAATATCTCAGTGAAGATGGATCCTGCTATCTGATATTGTTCTCTTTTCTCGTCAGCTCTGACTAACTCTTCAGTATAATATTTTTATGTTACTGCTCTTTTTGGTGGTTATTATCCTCTTCTCTATTAATACTATTAAAAATATTTTCTTAAGTTTCCTCACATTAAGAGCAACAGTATCTCTCTCTTCACGTATCCCTTAGAATCTGTAGATTTTTTAAGCCAGATGGAAAGAAAATGCTTAATCCTAAAGGAACTCTGATTTATCCCTTAACAAGGCTATGACATCTTCCAGTCAGTAAGGTGATGAACACATTACAGAAGCTTATTTTCCGACATTTTGTTCCCAAAATTGTTGCAACGCCATCTCACCCACTAAAAACTTCTGTTCATGCTGCCCACAGAGCAAATTGCTTTCAGAGAGTCCTCTATTTTCCATTATTCTAGCTTTAATATTTCCTTCCTGGTATTGCTTCCTCCTCTTCTCTCCTTACTGTGGTTACATACTGCCTCCTGCCTGCAGGGACAAGGCTGCCCCATGAGGGGGCCAGAGTGTGGAGTGCCACTGAGCTCCTGAAACTTCTGGTGTGGGGCAAACCTGGAGTCCCCCACTGCCAAAAACAAACCTTGCCACCTGCATCCAGAACACAAGTATACCAAGAACCTGTCTCAGGCAAGGGCTGGTTGTGCAGGGTTGAGCTGAAACAGAGCTCCTGGGCCTGTGGTTGGAGGGAGACCCCAGGTGAGGCCAGTAAGGGTCAGTAAGACCCAGCATTGTCCTCAGGGCCTAGGACAATGTTTGCTCCTTGTCTCCATCTGGCCATGTTTCTGCAGGTACTGCATAGCGTTTTGATGAGGCATTTTTTTCAGCAGGCAGTTTGCTATACATTTTTTGGAGGATGCTTTTAGAATATAGCTAGGGTGTATGCCTTGCCAAGGGATTTGCAAGTAGTCTTCTCCAACACAGTTTAGACAGAGTCTCTCTCTAAATCAATGCCAAGTCCAATCTTTATCACTTATATGTTCCAATGAAATTTATATTCCGATTTTACTATAACTGGAAAATTGGACTGCTTCAGTCCTTTTATCAGTCAGAAGCAAATCACATTCTGTCATCTTTTCACTCTTGAAACTTAGTCTTTCAACTATTCCTAATAAAGAAATGTTAGTTTATACTGTAAGCATATGTGAGAGGAGCATGTCTGCTCCTTTAAGGGTATCTGTTCGACAGAGCCACAAACCAGAACATACAGAGACAAACCTGACCCACACAGGATAAGGGAGGTTGTGACAAGAACAAACTTGATCAGTGACATGAATTGGTAGGAGTATGTGGGGTGTGAGAATGTTTTTGGGTTTTTTTCAGTTGGGAGGATAAGGAGAGGGAGGGAGACAAACACACAGATTCATGAAACCTAACCAATTAATGTTATGCAAACAATAACCAGAAACAAACCTGGTCAGTCACACTAATTGATGGGCTATCAAGAAACTGCAGTCAAACTGGCACTTTGCAATGGATAAGGTTGCAAACCTGAGGGTACAGGATATTGGAGGGGGCCAGTGAGGCTGTGCCAAGTGAAGAGGCAATGTGCAGGAGAATGGGGAGTGAGGGGTTCCCCTGGATGGAGCAAGACCACAGGTCACAGCCAGTGTGCGTGGTGCTGGCTTCAGGGGGTAGGTGGGTTCTGTGCCTTACCCTGTCCAAAACTTAGTGTTTTGATCCATGGATCCCCATTTTTAAAGCTGTGCAGTTTAAAGCACAAAGAGGGTAAATATCATGTCTAAAGTGGAAATGTGACAGAAAGAGGGAAAAAAAAAATATGTTTAGGCTATTATTTCAGTCCTCCAATGTATTATTCACTGAATTGCACTATCTATAAAACAATATTATCAAAAGCTTTTCATTTCTTTTTAATTTTTGTAAAGGCATAAAATAATGTAGCTAATCATATAATTAAAAAACACCAAACAATTGGACTTGCACTTTCTGTTAATTTATTGTGAAAAAAAGGTGTTGATATACCAACATATTATCATAGCATTGGGTGCGGCTTGACCCAATAAGAAACATCTCATTTATATCAGTGCAACTAGTTCAGGTATTTAGGGGTTCAAATGTTATCAACTGTATTTATTTTAAAATACTGCACATGTAAAATAATGATGAAGACAAATGTGTTTTTTTCTATACTCTCAATAAAACACTTTTGTTTCAGTGTTAATTTATTTGGCTTCTTTATTTGTCCCTAGTGGGATTATTGGAGCAGAGATTAAATTTTTAGTAATATTTTGTTTTCTTCTAAAACTTATGAGAAAAGGAGAAGTTGAAGTCAGGTTTCCTAAGGGCTACAGTTACTAGGATGATTGAGTATCTGTTATTGTCGGGTGTTTGCTCTTACCCATAACATCCTTCAATGTATTTTAGCTATTGCAGAAATCAGTGATGGGAATCAAGAGATAAAGAAGAAATGTGAATATTTAAAGCCTGATTCAAAACATCTATCTACCTTTCATTCTTCAAGCTTTGCAAAAGAAAATAGTTATCACTGCAATCTCATTCTCCTAATTAACTGTGTACATATATATATTTTTAGATGTATTTGAAATCTGTAAAAGTTTCAAAATTGATTGCTACAGGAGGTACATAAGCATTCATCATACAAGTCTTGTTTTCCCACAACTTGGTACTTTAGTTTCTCTCTCTTCTACTCTAAATGCTATATTTAATAAATTATATCAAAGTTATAATTATAATTATGACTGTTTGAGCCCTCATGCCCTCTGTCCAATTTGGCTAAAAATTGGCCAAGTAATTTGAATTATTATGGGAAAACTGCAAAAACTAGTACACTTGGATTCATATGATCTAATACAGATATTTACGCACCAGCAGTGACTCTGAGATGCTGTGTAGACATTTTAGTCAATGAGGACAAATCCATTGGATAAATACTGTAAAATGTATTTCCTATACAGCTGTCTTCAGTATGTCAAAGAAATCACAATGAAATCCACTGCAATATTTCCAATAAACTTATTATGGTAATATTTTCCCTCGTGTGCATATTCCAGCACCTGAGCACCTTAGCACCTTAGTCTTCTCAAATAATTATTTCTTCACTTCTCCATTTTTTCCTTTAAATATTATTCAGCTTTAGAATGCATGTTTGCACTGTTTGCAACGTACAAATAACATTTGCAAAGACAAAAAACTGGCTATTTCAATTGAATAATGATTCTGTGTATGCATATATGTATCTCTAAGTAGGTAAGAGACAACATTTTATACTCAAATCCAAATGCAAATTTTTATATACACTTAGGCTGTATCTGAAAAACCAAAGCTTTTATGTCAGAAAAGTAGACATCTTGCTTAAGCAGGTTTGTACTTTTGATAATTATTTATGATGTATTTTTAGTGTGTTGGAGAAACACGCTATCCTTTGTATTTATAAATTACACTTCACTATTTTTTTTTTTGCAGATTGTCTGCCTGCCTCCAGTTACTCCAGTTTGGTAACAAAATTAATGGTACATATGTCAGCAGACATGCCAAATTAGCACAGTAGACAGCAGTAATAAATCTGAATTATCTAAACAAAAAACATTACTTTTTTCTTATTATTTCTTACATTGACTTATTCCATCCTAACCAGTTTTATACACAATCTTAGAGGTGAACCTTCATTTTCTAACTAGATATTTAGATTGATAAATACAATATTTCTCATCTAATGTCCAGGAATAATTACATTTTTGACAATTGTACACATTTAATGAGTGATTATTACCTTGAATATTTATTATTCTGTACATCAGGATGGGGATGAAACCAGGACTACAAAAGAGGTGCCCGGGAGCAGCACACCAGTGCTTCTGGGTAAAAGTGTTAGCATTAGGGCTTGTCCCCCCAAGGAAGTAGCAGGACAGTTAGCCCAGCTGAAGTGCATCTACACTAATGCACGCAGCATGGGGAATAAGCAGGACGAGCTGGAGGCCATTGTTCAGCAAGGAAACTATGATATAGTTGCCATCACAGGAACGTGGTGGGAAGACACACACAAGTGGAGTGCAGTAATCGATGGCTACCAACTTTTCAGAAGGGATAGGCAAGGAAGGAGAGGTGGCGGGGTGGCCCTCTATGTTAGGGACAGTTTTGAATGTCTGGAACTTAACAATGTGAATAACAGTGTTGAGTGTGTATGGATAAGAATTAAGGGGAAAGCCAACAAGGCAGACATCGTGATGGGAGTTTGTTATAGACCCCCTAATCAGGATGTAGAAACCAATGAAGTATTCTATAAGCAGCTGGCAGAGGTCTCACGATCATTTGCCCTTGTTCTTGTGGGGCACTTCAACTTCCCAGACGTCTGCTGGAAATATAACATAGCAGTGAGGGAACAGTCCTGGAGGTTCCTGGAGTGTGTGGAAGACAACTTCCTAACACAGCTGGTGAAGGAACCAACTAGGGGAAGTGCCCTACTGGACCTACTGTTTGTTAACAGAGAAGGTCTTGTGGAGGATGTAAAGGTTGGAGGTCATCTTGAGCACAGTGACCATGAACTGGTAGAATTTTCAATTCTTGGTGAGGCAAGGCGGGGAGCCAGCAGAACTGCCACCTTGGATTTCCAAAGGGCAGACTTTAGCCTGTTTAGGAGCATGGTTGAGAGTGTCCCTTGGGAGGCAGTGTTGAAGAACAAAGGTGCCCAGGAAAGCCGGTCATACTTCAAGCAGGTGCTCTTAGAAGCACAGGAGAAGGCCATCCCCATGTCTCGAATAACGATCTGACGGGGAAGAAGACCAGCCTGATAAATAGAGAGCTTTGGCTGGGCCTCAGGAGAAAAAGGAAAGCTTACTTTCTCTGGAAAAAGGGATTGGCAACTTATGAGGATTATCAAGATATATCAAAGCTATGTAGGGGGAAAATTAGAAGGGCCAAAGCTCATCAGAACTCAGCTTGGCCACTGCAGTTAAAGACAATAAGAAGAGATTCTTTCAGTATATCAATAGAAAAAGGAAGACTAGGGAAAATGTAGGCCCACTGATGAATGAGACGGGTGCCCTAGTGGTGGAAGACACAGAGATGGCAGAGCTACTGAATGCCTTCTTTTCTTCGGTCTTCACTGCTAAAGCTGCCTCTCATGAATCCCATACCCTGGAGGCAAGGGGGAAGGTCGCAAGAGAGGAAGATTTTCCCTTAGTTGAGGAGGACCAGGTCAGAGACCACTTGGCCAATCTGGACATTCATAAATCCATGGGCCCTGATGGCATGCACCCGCGAGTGCTGAGAGAGCTGGCAGATGTTATTGCTAGACCACTCTCCATCGTCTTTGAAAGGTCATGGGGAACAGGAGAGGTGCCTGAGGACTGGAGGAAGGCTGACATCACTCCAATCTTCAAAAAAGGCAAGAAGAAGGAGCCAGGGAACTGCAGACCGGTTAGTCTCACCTCCCTCCCTGGGAAGGTAATGGAGCGACTCATTCTGGATGTCATCTCCAAACACGTTGAGGAACAGGAAGTTATTGGAGGTGGTCAACATGAATTTACCAAGGGTAAATCATGCTTGACCAATCTGATAGCTTTCTATGATGTTATAACGGGTTGGCTGGATGAGGGGAGAGCCGTAGATGTCATCTACCTTAACCTTAGCAAGGCTTTTGACACTGTCTCCCATAACATCCTCATTAGGAAGCTGAGGAAGTATGGGCTAGACGAGGTGACAGTGAGGTAGATCGAGAGCTGGCTGAGTGACAGAACTCAGAGGGTTTTGATCAGCAGCACAGAATCTAGTTGGAGGCCTGTAACCAGTGATGTCCCCCAGGGGTCAATACTCGGTCCAATTTTGTTCCGTATATTCATTAATGATCTGGATGATGGGACAGAGTGTATCCTCAGCAAGTTCGCTGATGATACCAAAGTGGGTGGGGTGGCTGACACTCTGGAGGGCCGTGCTGCCATCCAGTGTTACCTGGACAGGCTGGAGAGCTGGGCAGAGAAGAACCTAATGAGGTTCAACAAAAGCAAGTGCAAGGTCCTGCACCTGGGGAGGAAGAATGCTAAGCACCAGTATAGGTTAGGGGTGGACCTGCTGGGAAGTAGTTCTGAGGAGAAGGACCTGGGGGTCCTGGTAGACAGTAAATTATCCATGAGCCAACAATCTGCCCTTGTTGCCAAAAAGGCCAATGGAATCCTGGTCTGCATAGGGAAGAGTGTGGCCAGTAGGTCAAGGGAGGTCATTCTCCCCCTCTACTCTGCACTGGTGAGGCCACAACTGGAATACTGTGTCCAGTTTTGGGCTCCCCGGTTCAAGAGGGACAGGGAACTGCTGGAGCGGGTCCAGCGAAGGGCAACTAAGATGACTGAGGGACTGGAGCATCTCCCTTATGAGGAAAGGCTGAGAGAGCTGGGACTCTTTAGCCTGGAGAAGAGAAGGCTGAGGGGAGATCTTATTATGGCGTACAAGTATCTAAAGGGTGGGTTGATGGAGGATGGTGTCAGACTCTTTTCATTGGTTCCCAGTGACAGGACGAGGGGCAACGGGCACAAGTTAGAACATAGGAAGTTCCGTTCAAATACACGGAAAAACTTCTTTACGGTGGGGGTGACAGAGCACTGGAACAGGCTGCCCAGGGAGGTTGTGGAGTCCCCTTCTCTGGAGATTTTCAAGACTTGCCTGGATGCAGTCCTGAGTGATGTGCTCTAGGCAATCCTGCTTTAGCAGGGGAGTTGGACTAGATGATCTCTAGAGGTCCCTTTCAACTCTGAAATTTCTGTGGTTCTGTGATTCTGTGATCAGCCACCTAGAATGACATGTCATTTAAATCGTAATAACCTTTCTGTCTTGGCTAGGTTTCTAGACACTACAGATAACCCACAGAAGGAGACAGACAGAATCACCTCACTTGTATAAATGGCTATCTCAGAATCAAAAGGAGGCATGCTATGAAGAATTTTCATAAAAGAATTTTTGATATATTTTAGTACATACAAAATAAATCTGTCTCTAAAAATTATTTCCAGTTCTTTCCATGACCAATAAAATTCATCTTCCACTCAAATACAGTTATCACATTTCATATCTTGCAGTGTAATGGAAACAAGTCCACAATTGAAATAGCCACTTTGTTGTCTGATCACTTAAAATAAAAAAATAGATACTACAATAGAAATTATTAAAAATTTGAAGTCTTTTTTTTCCTTAAGCTATAAATCCTTTTACCAAAAATGTAAAAAATAGAGTCAAATCTGAACCATTTGAGGCTTTAAAAAGTGAAGAATAAGAATTTTCCCTGAAATAAAAATCCTGCCATCTCCACAAGTAGGACAGTTACCAGTAGGACAGCTCATAAAATGGGATGTTACTTGGTTGCTGTAAAAAAAAGACGTTGACTTCTAGACTATCTTCAATTTTCAAACAGTGATAAAGAGTAGCCCCCAAAAGACTAAATTATAGGAACCTAACTGTATTGATAAAGGTAGGAATAAATAAAGTGAGGTCTGTTTTTGAGTTAAAAGTTTATACTCTCTTTAATGAGCAGGGATGAAAATAATCATTCTTTGATACAGTCACTACAATACCCAAAACCAAAAAGGGGTTTACAAATAACAGCTTCAAGAAAAATAACTTTTTTATTAAGAGTGACTTAATTTTGCATACTCATATTTCTATCAGCTACTGGATTAGTTTGTAATTATAATGTGTGTATGGGGTTGTGTCTTTCTTTTCCCTGCTGAAAAGATACAAGACTCATACTAATTACATTCAGAGAGCGAATATGTGTTTGTTTTTCGTGGATATAATTTTAGAATAAACTATTGATTGCAAAATATCTTATTCCAATAGCAAGTCATCACAGCATCAGCACATCAAGACAAAATTCTCCTTTCTAATTGCTTGGTTTGTAAAATATGTTCCACACAACAAGGAGACTAACAAAAACAGATGTACTCTGTCAGCCAAAGGGGAAATATCTGCATAAGAAGTTAGCCCAGGAGAGGCTTACGTTAGCACAGAAATGCAATCATTAATGTACATTATCATTCTTCATCACTCTGTTTTCTGCTTAGTGTTTTTGCTTTCATCTTCTAAAATCCTGTGTACTACTAGCATTGGCATATACCATTTGTAGAACATGCGATACTTCAAATACTTAATGGATCATCCAAATAAGAGAGAAGGAGGGGGTTGATACATGCTTTTAGAAGCAGATCCTTACACCAGGGATTTGCTCACCACAATGTGGAGGCACATCTGGAGCAGTGTATGTAGTTGCAGCAGTCAACTTTAATCTCTCTAGCTGAGTTACAAGTGAGGACAAGGCAGCTACTCAATAAAGCACCTCAGAGGCTCATGTGCTACTGGAAACAGCAAACCAAATTTAAGAGAACCACAGATGACAACTCCATTCAGTTGGCATAGTCAGCTGGTGCAATTCAGGTGCCTGACATTTCAGGCACAAACATAGCCCAGGAGGGCTAAAATTATGGGTTTTGATATGCCATGAAGAGGTCATGATTTGTTAAACTGAATGTTCATCACTCATCGCCCTTTGTCTAGGATGTTCAAAAGTCCTCTGCAGATTCTTATTTTATAGCTTGTTTAGACTATACATATAGAATCATAGAATTGTTTAGGTTGGAAGGGACCTTTCAGACCATAGAGTCCAATAATTGTGTCCAACCATCGAGTCCAACCATCAATGTAACGCTGACAGAAACCATCACTAAACCATATCGCTAAGCACTACTTCTACCCACCTCTTAAATGCCTCCAAGGATGAAGATTCTACCACTTCCCTGGGCAGCCTGTTCCAATGTTTAACAACCCTTGCAGTGTAAACATTTTTCCTATTATCTAATCTAAACTCCCCTGGTTCAACTTGAAGCCATTTCGTCTTGTCCTATCACCTGTTACTTGGGAGAAGAGACTGACCCCCACCTCTCTACAACCTCCTTTCAGGTAGTTGTAGACAGTGATAATGTCTCCCCTCAGCCTCTTTTTCTCCAGGTTGAACAATCCAAGCTCCGTCAACTACTCCTCATAAGACTGTTTTCCAGACTCCTCATCAACTTCATTCCCCTTCTCTGGACATGCTCCAGCACCTCAATGCCTTTTTTGTAGTGAGAGGCCCAAAACCAGGCACAGTACTTGAGGTGGGTCCCCACTAGTGCTGAGTACATGGAAAAATGTGTATATGTATGTATGTATGTAAGGAAAATTTGAAGGAGAAGAAAAAACTGCAGAGTACTGGTAGAATACTTCAGCTAGGATAGTGCAGTTCTACTGGTTCCTTTCCTCTCTCTCTTCCTTTCCTGCTCCTTCTTTCTTTCCCTCTCTCCTCCCCGTTCTCCCCGCCTCACCCCCTACTTCTTTTTCCCTTTGCTCTCTTCCTTGAATTATAAAAGTAGGAGTACATCTGAGAAAGTACAAAAGTGAGGCAAAAAGCCTTTAGATCAAATAGTTTTGAACATATAATTCTCACATTTCATGAGGCTGAAGATAGCAGTTGAAGCCAAAGTTAATAGTTGAAATGTGATTATTCATGTGTTTTACCACAGATAAGAAGCAGGGGGGGAGAAAGGGTGGAGAAAATGGAAAGGAAGCAACATTATTGAATTTACACATGCTAACATTTCCATGAATGGTTGTTGTGGCACAATTTTCCTCAAGAATGAAGAATTCCTTCTTATGAGGAGCAGCTGAAGGAACTGGGTGTGGTGGGTTGGTCTTGGGTGGATGCCAGGTGCCCACTAAGACACTCTATCACTTGCTTCCTCAGCAGGACAGGGAGGGGAGAAAATAAGGTAGAAAAAAAACTTGTGTGTCAAGATAAAGGCAGTTTAATGAAGCAAAAGCAAAGACCATGTGTGGAAGCAAAGGAAAACAAACTATTTATTGTCTACTTCCCATCTGCAGGCGATGTCCAGCCACTTCCGGGAAAGTAGGGCTTCAGCACACATAGTGGTTCCTCTCGAAGACAAACATTGTAATAACGAATGTTGCCCCCCCTGCTTTGTCTTAGCTTTTATTGCCAAGCACATATTATATGGTATAGGATATCTGTTTGGTCAGTTTGAGTCAGCTTTCCTGGCTGTGTCCCCTCTCAAGATCTTGTCCACCCCCAGCCTTCTGTTGAGGGGGAATGTTGGAGAGACAGCCGTGATGCTGTGCAAGCCCTGCTCAGCAGTAGCTAACACACTGGTGTGTTATCAACACCTTTATAGCTACCAATACACAGCACAGCAATACACAGCACAGCACTATGAGGGCTACTATGGGGAAAATTAACTCCATCTCAGCCAGACCAAATACACTTGGGTTGTTTAGCCTGGAGAAAAGGAGGCTCAGGGGAGACTTTATTGCCCTCTACCACTACCTGAAAGGAGGTTGTAGTGAGGTGGGTGTTGGTCTCTTCTCCCAAGTAACAAGGGATAGGATGAGAGGAAACAGCCTCAAGATGCACCAGGGAAGGTTCGTATTGGATATTAGGAAAAATTTCTTCACTGAAATAGTTGTCAACCATTGGAACAGGCCACCCAGGGAAGTGGTTGAGTCGCCATTTCTGGAGGTACTTAAAAGACATGTAGAAGTGGTGCTTAGGGACGTGGATTACTGATGTACTTGGCAGTGTTAGGTTTATTGTTGTACTTGATGATCTTAAAGGTCTTTTCTAACCTAAGTGATTTTATGATTTTATGATTTTATGAATTGTAAAGCAATGTGAAATTTTCATTGACGTTGTAAAATCAAGAAGAAATGGAATTTCAGTGAAAACCTGCTCTTGCAAATGTAAATCAAACTGTGAATAGGACAAGTTGAAAAAAATAGATATTTTTCTTGATTTTTTTCTTTCTAAAGCATGTGTGAAGAGAAAGAAACAGTGAGTAAAATAAGCAAAATTCAGTTGCTCTAAGTTATACTAATGAGCAAAATGAAATGATGGGATGACAGGAGGATGGTTTGATTGTAAACACAAAACAAAGTCTACTGTTCATTCAGCTCTTTGGAGACTTTACCTGAGATAATAATAATTTTTAACCACTGATAGTGTTATCAATACAGTTATTTTAACAAACTAAATTGCTGCCATTATAAAGTGATACAGTTTGTGTTGATGTAAGAACAAATCCAAAGAAAGATTAAGGAGAATAGGAAGAGAAAGAAATGTGTATTATAATAAAATATAATGCAAGTGGAGATTTACTTTAAGCATGAAGCAGAGTATCCTTAGCAATACAAATATTTTGTTTGTACTTTTATAATTGTAATTGTTAAATTGCTTAATCAAGGTATGTGATTCTGGGAAGACACCAAAAGGTCATAAAACTACTTTGCAAATTACAACTGACAATCATAGTAAAATATGATTAAATTAAAACAAATGCAAATTTAAGATAGATTGCCAGGAAGGAATTGTTTATGGACTAAAAAGAAAGCATGATAAAATCCTTCGAGGAATAATTTATATAGAATTTACTTAGAAAAACTCTGGAGAAGCACAGAGAAATAGCTGTTTTCTTCCATCCCTATGTGAAAATGAGGGTTCTTAAAAATGCATAAGGAAAATGCATGTGGTAGTAAAAAATAGTAGTGCAAAACTACTGAAAGAAAACGTGGTCTATTGCATATGTTTCAACTGCAGACTTTCGAAAAAAAAATAAAATGTGTAGAGAAGTTGTATTGGGTTTGAGTGGCAAGGTTTTGGTAATGAGGAGGTAACAGGGGTGGCTAATAAAAACAAAAAAACAGATAAAGAAAATCAAACAGGAATTTTTAAGAGTATGAAAAGATTGTAAGGGATTTTGGCTTTTTCTCTGCTTCTTATGGAAGACAATAAATATCAAAAATTACGTTACTTAGCCATCTTAGTTGGAAAATAGCAGATCCTGATTATATTGTCTAATTAACTGCATACTTATTTACTTATTTTATTGAATGTATAAGCTTATATCTTTAAGCAACTGTGTATTAATCTTGTGATTTTTTGTTTTGTGTTAGTTCTTTTCTTCATAACAAACAGATAAAATTAATATTTTAATATAAAATAGCAGTTGCTAAATGTATGCATATGAACATACTGTCTTTAGATGATATAGACTAGAAATCAGCTACTATGTTGTATGTGGCTGTCATTTTCTTCCAAAACTTTTTGTAAGCTGTGTTAGAGGAGTCACGAAGCAGATACTGTACAGTTCTTTCTCACTTCCCATTGACCCTAAACTGCTAACCTTGTCATATGGGTACTGGTGGGAGGCTTATCATACTAATTTATATCATCTCCCTGTTCTTTCAATTTCTGCTGGTATATCTAGCACCTTCTCTTCTGATACCCCTTCTAGGACACTTATTTTCTACATCTAAAATGCTTCATATGTCTCCACCTGTCGATCCCTTACCATATTAGAATTTCTTGATACCTTCAGTACACCCTGTCTCACATCTATCCCTCTCTCCAGGTTCTCCAGCTTGCTCACCATTGTTGGCAAATGTTTCAGCCTTGACTGTTTTCAGTAATTTATCATCACTTTGAGTCTTTTCCTTGATTCAGTCCCAGTTCTGAAGCTAACCCTCAAAGCTTCATTCAGGCCATGTAAATCAATCCTTTATTTGGGGAACCTGTCAGAAGTCTAGGTGTCCTGGGATCTCTCCATAATGAAAGGGATAATATACATCTAGCCTACATGAAATGTGAATCACCTTATCTTGTTCTGATGCCTCTGCAGTGAGGGAAATGTAGCAACACTTTTATCTCAATGAACCGAAATTAATGTTTTAATTTGCATGGGAAGATCAAGGTGCTTTGTACATTTTATCTGAGTATTCGATTTAGTTAAATTAACAGAATTGAACTTAGGGTATTAAAGATTGATTTTTATTTTGTTTTATACAAATAACCTTTGAAATTGGAAAGTCATGAAGACAGAATACACCCAGTGATCAACATGTAATTAAGATGATTATTTACTCTAATACTAGAGAATTATTTCAACGGCATAAGTGATCATGTGCTTTTAGATAATGTTTTCTGGTTTATGAGTTTATTAAACACCAATAAAGAAAAACCCTCAATGCCAGTATAATTGTCTTTGTACTATTCTACCTGATTTTTCCTCACAGAAACCCTGATCCAATGACAATTAAGTTTAATAAAAATGTTCCTTTGACTTCAAAGGACTGGCTCCAAATAAGAGCAAAAAGCCAACTGAAAATTCTATGGACAAAAAAAAAGTACATTACCTTCTCAACATGAGTAGCATGAATAATAACATGTCACAAGAGAAACCATGAATAACTTATGATTCACTGGAAGCAATAAAATCAGACTTTGAGTGCTAGTAATTGCATTTTGTATAAGTTTACACTTAGCACCTATTACACTTTCATTTGCTTATTTACCTTTTAGGTGTTATTAGACACGTGAAGATTCACCTTTCTTCAAGTAACAGAAAAAAAGCTAAAAGGTAGTAGTGCATTAGACTAAAACAGTTAAGACATGTTCATTTCTATAATGTGAAGTATATATGTAGAAAAACAGTATTGTAGAATAAGTTGTTGTAATTGAATGGGGGGAGGGGGCGGGGACTGTGCAGAAGTTACATATATTTCCCAGGTTATCTTCAAAAGCATAGAGGGCTAGAAATACATTTTGCCCATTGTACGCTCTCTTTTAGATCTCCAATAGAGTAAAATAAGACAAAAATATCCTTCTGCCTTTGAAGATAAATAAATCAGGAAATAAAAACATGGAAAATCATATGTGAATATCACAGATATCTGCTTTGAGTGATAGACCTTCATATTACAAGATCAAACCTGATATTTATATTTACTCCACATTTTTGTCTCAATACTATTAAAATAAATTATAAACTTCTTTCCTTAGTTCCATAAATACATTTAGCAAAATAATATCATAACAATGTTCACATAGACATAGACCGTGAGACTGATAAATGAGATAAAGATTTCTAAAAAATGAAAATTCCTTTTCCTATAAGAGTACATATTTGACTGTTTCCTTTAGAAAGTTTTGTGTAGATTTTAGTAGTATCCTCCATGCAAGTAAAGTTCTTTTTTCTTTTGTGAGAGCTTCTTACCCATATTTATGAAAAGAAAAGAAAAGAAAAGAAAAGAAAAGAAAAGAAAAGAAAAGAAAAGAAAAGAAAAGAAAAGAAAAGAAAAGAAAAGAAAAGAAAAGAAAAGAAAGAAAGAAAAGAAAAGAAAAGAAAAGAAAAGAAAAGAAAAGAAAAGAAAAGAAAAGAAAAGAAAAGAAAAGAAAAGAAAAGAAAAGAAAAGAAAAGAAAAATAACCCAAATCAAACACAAAACTAAAAAAAAAAAAAAACACCACCAAAAGAACCCCAAGGAAACTTTTTGCCCAGGAGACAGAGGGAGTAGGAAGAGAGAAGAGACAGACAAAAATGGAAAGCAATGGAAGGGGCGGGGGAAGGAAAACAAATTACATCTAAGTTGAAAAACTTCCTTCATTATGCTTTTTATGTGTGCAAACCTGGGGCACTTTTTTTTTTTTTCTGATACATGTGATAGACATTTTATGCACAATGTGAATCACTACATCATATGCAGCTTTATGCTGTGTGTAAAATGCCTACTGGTACCACTGCTAAGAGCTCTGTATATGAAATGAATGAAGAGTATGTAGCTGAGCACCTGAAAGTTAAATAGCAACATTTTTACTGCTAACCTCTAGACACACTGTTATAGTAAACACTCTCTTGAGGTAGTTATCAAAATCTGTCAAATTTTTTTCACTCTATGCCAGTGTACATACATTTGCCATTTTTTCCCACCTTATTCCATGCTTACTTTAAAAATTCTCCTCTCATTTTTGGTGTGAAATTGAAATCATTTGAATGTCTTATTGAAATGAATGAAAAAAATAAGTAGCTATTTCATTAGTATATTCACAGTTGCCCAGAAAATATCCATTATTGTGATGGTCTTTTGAAGTTTTAGGTAAATACAGCTTTGATGCTTGCAGGCGTCTGACTTTCAGATAAAACCCAAAAAATAAGAATGTGTTGCCTAGGTGCCTCTGTCTCATAACAACTCTTATGATGAGCAGGACACAGCCTAGAGCAAACTAATACAAACACTGGGGGAAAAAAAAGCCTATATACAAGCTGTGTCTTACTTGGTCAGAGGAAAAACCAATCTCGTTCAGTACCCTGTCTCCAAATGTTGTAAAAATTGATGCCTAGGGAACAGAATAAACTTAAATAGCAAGACCTGAGTTTTGTTTTATTTAATGTATTTTGGAGCCCTTGGTGTATTTTGCTTCTATGATCTGTCCAAGTTTCACCTGAACTAAACCTCAGCAGCCACAACATGACAAAGAGCTCCAGAGCTTATCTTTACATGTTATTTGAGGAATATTTTCATTTTTCTGACTTTTAAACTTCTTCCTACTTTTTTTAGCTGGTGTTTCATAATTCTTCTTACATTTGAAAAGAGCAAAAATGTAACTTTTATGATGATAATAATTTTTATAGACATTAGTTATTTTTTTCCCTATTTTGCCTCCTTACCAGAGGAGCTTACTTAGTCACTCCCTATGTGCAATGATTTATTTCCTTTTTTTGAGTCTTTTAAAGTACTACAAAATCTTTTCTGAGCTAAAAATACTAAACCAGAATTCATTATTATCTAAATTTAACCAGATAACAAATAAAGAAATTCATAGAATCATAACACAGTTTGGGTTGGAAGGGACGATTAAAGGTCATCTAGTCCAACCCTCCTGCAGGTCAACTAGACCTGGTTGCTCAGAGCCCTGTCTCCAACCTGACCTTGAACGTTTCCAGGGATGGGACAGCTACCACCTCTTGGGGTAACCAGTTCCAGTGTTTCACCACACTCGTCATAAAAGATTTCTTCCTTATGTCTAGTCTAAGTCTACCTTCTTTCAGTTTAAAACCATTACCCCTTGTCCTATCACAACAGGCCCCATCTTTCTTATAAGCCCCCTTTAAGTACTGAAAGGCTGCAATAAGGTCTCCCCGGAGCCTTCTGTTCTCCAGGTTGAATAACCCGAACTCTCTCAGCCTGTCCTTATAAGAGAGGTGTCCAGATACAGAAGTCCAGATAGGTGTCATCCACATCTCGTGCCTTGTCAAGTGATGTAGTCACTCCACCATAGAAAGCCACTAGATTGGTCAGGCAGGACTTGTCCCTGGGGGAGCCATGCTGGCTGTCTCAAATCACCTCCCTGTTCTCCATGTGCCTTAGCATAGCTTCAAGGAGGATCTGTTCCATGATCTTCCCAGGCACAGAGGTGAGGCTGACAGGGTAGTGGTTCCCAGGGTCCTCCTTTCTACCCTTTAAAAAATGGGTGCAGTGTTATCCTTTTCCCAGTCACCAGGGACTTCCCCTGACTGCCATGACTTTTCAGATATCACGGAGAGTGGCTTGGCAACTACATCAGTCAATTTCCTCAGGACTCTGGAATGCATCTCATCAGGTCCCATAGACTTATTTATGTTCAGGTTCCTCAGGTGGTCACAAACCTCATCTCCTACAGTGGGAGGGACTTTTCTTCCCCAGTCCCTGCCTTATGGTCCATTCCCTTGAAACATATGGGGAGAGATGTTGCCAGTTAAGACTGAGGCAAAACAGTTGTTTAGTACCTCATCCTTCTCCTTGTCCACTGTTACCAGTTTGCCAGTCTTGCTTATCAGTAGGGGTACACTTTCTTTGACCTTCCTATTATGTCTGACGTTATGACTATATTAGTGGACTCACGATATTTTGTAATTCTAGGGTCCACAAGGACACTACTATCATCTTCTGAATACAAGATAGATAAAGACCCAACTTCTCCCAGCAGCCTCAAGGCATTACCTTAACCTTAATCAAAACAAATCAAGGATGAAAGGGATCCATGAAATGCTCCAAGAAAGCATACTGCCCAGATGCTGCTGTGGAAGCATGTACAAACTTGAAACTATAGCCTCACAACTATGTTATTTAGAAGAGACATTTTGCTGCTGCAGTATTCGTAATGGTGTTTCTGATTTTCTTCAATGACCATCCAGCGTATAACACATGTGTAGCCATGAGAGTGGTATCCCAAGCTTATGACTGCTGTTCTAACAGTGAAACTGTAGGGTTAAGCTTTTGTTGCTTGTTTTTCTCTTATTCCTGTAAATCTCATATTGGCAACACCGAGAGCTGCCTCAAAGCAAATGGCAAACCTTTCCCCTGTTAATGGTTTAAGCAATTTCCTAGAAAATGGGCTGCATGAATCTGAATCCCTTCAGAGCAGCATGAAAGCTGGAGCCAGTTATCTCATTTTCTGGATGAGTGCTTTAGCCTCAAAATTCTACGCAAAAGTCAATCAATGCTATCTGTGCCTTAAAAAGTGAGCCATCCTCATTTAAATATCACCTTTAAGAGGCAGACTACATATTTTAAATCCCGGTGACCAAATATACTTGATGTGCAGCTGAAGTCAGGAGCTCTGTAGTCAAGAGAAATGAGGGCATTCTTAGTATGTTTAGGTTTTCAGTCAGCTAGATATAAGCTAGCTATATAGTATAAGATTCCCTGCTTATAGTTGATAGCATGGAAATTTGTTTCCAAAACACCAAAATATAACTATAGAACCTCAGAGCATTGTCCACTTCTTGGATTTGGATGTAAGTCTCAGTTACATTTTAACTTCATGCTGGATCTAAATGAAGAGGAAACGAGTTTGTCCTATCCCTAGTGTTCTGGGAAATCTGGATGGGTGACCCAAAAGGAAACATCCCGTGCTAAAGCTATAGTCCAGTCTGGATGATTGTGAGTCCAGGCTCGGTGAGTACCATGGTATGCATCTAACCTACATTTTCTCAATGGCCCAGATGATTCTTTTGACAATCTAGGCATATTTGATAAAATACTTTAGGAAATCACTTCAACAAGTATCAAAACCAGTCCCAACTGTAAGAAGCCTACCAATAATGTCTTCAGACTTTCTAATGGTCTTTGAGAACTCTGATGCTCCTTTTCACTATTTCAATTTTTCCATCTTACATTTTTCACTATTCAGTTGTACAAGTGTAATACTGCAGTAAAACTAAAAACTGCA
Source organism: Chroicocephalus ridibundus (assembly GCF_963924245.1). Classification (NCBI taxonomy): domain Eukaryota; kingdom Metazoa; phylum Chordata; class Aves; order Charadriiformes; family Laridae; genus Chroicocephalus; species Chroicocephalus ridibundus. The sequence goes on from NC_086284.1 coordinate 56,095,215, forward strand.
ATAGTAAACTAAAACCTGCAATTTTTTTTCTGAGGTTGCACCAAATTTTGAAATAATTTCCATATGTATTTATACATATGTGAACACTTCAATGCATGTTTGCTTTAATAGACAGACAGAAGTTAAAATGTTACACAAATACCAAGTTTGGGAAATGTATTTTATATATATACATATAAAAATCATATTTATATATAAATGTGTGTGTATATATATAAAGAAATGTATTATCAGATTTATTAGTTTGAGGTCATCTTCCCCTCACCTTATGTGATAAACTAAAAGCATTGAATAATTTTCAAAATATTTTGAGTGCACTAATGCAACTTACTTCACTAGTTTTTGTAAAAACAACCATTTTGTGAGTCATGGAATGAAGAGAGAACTGACTTGTTAAAAGGCTGTAAGAGATTAAAAAGCCGGTCAGATCAAAAAGAATGGTATTGCCTGAGATAGCAAAATAACATTTTAACACTGTAGAAGATTTATGTTTGACAGAATTAGGTGGACCATTATATCAACTCAGCTGTGTATGGCACTCCAGTATTATTTGCTGACATACTATTGGATTGAATATGATTGAAAGTATTATGGAAATGATGCTTTGCATATCTATTTATTTTTTCTAATGAAGAACAAATTTTCTCTTCACTATTTTACTTGTTATATCTGGAAGGTATTATTGTAGACAATATTTATGAACATGTTACACCAGTAATATAGCTAGCTGCCATAGCTGGAGGCTGTAAAGGGCTTATCTAATTCTCCCTGACATTTAGTATTTTTACAAAAAAGTATTTTTAGATGTTTCTTTTATATTTAATATTAGGAAACAGTTTTACAATTTAGCTCATGCAAATACACTGCTTCTAGGAATGAAATACCATTACTCTCCTGGATCTTTACAGTGTTCTCCAAAATATGTTAATTTGAAAATCTGTAAATAAATAAAATTAAAAATACAGAAGACAGAAATTTGAAGAATTGTAATCACGTTCAGCTTATTTTGTATAATTCAATGTATAAAACCACTTCATATCTCATCTGAGGTTTTGTTGTGTTGTGGTTTTTTTTGGGGCTTTTTTTGTTTTGTTTTTTTAAGTTGCATTCAAAGCTAGATAATTTGGGGCTCTTCTCAGCATGACTGAAATTAAATATATTCCTAGAAAACAGGGTAGTCTTCCATTATTTTGATGTTTTATGGCCCAATAAAGCATGAGGATACTTCTTTAACTGGAAGTCAGTGGATGGGGGTGATTGATCCAATTAGAAAAAGATAAATCTGCTGATGAAAAACAATGGATTTAGCTACTTTACAGGTTCTACTTCTAGACTAATATCTTTGCTTTCCCTGTTAAAAAATGCTCACTAGCTTATTCTTTCCTTTCTGGTGGTGGGGTATATAAATTAACATCTAATTAACTTCTAAATTACTTTCATCTAACTAGGAAACTTTATTTAGATTAAGTACCAAAGATCTATTAAAAGTCAACTGAGAGAACTGTGTTCTCCACAGACAGCAAAACGTCCCCTTTAGGGATCTTATTGAGGACCACTCAGCAGTTTTTCTGAAATTCTGTGAAAGAATCCATTCAGGAATATTTAAGAAGACAAGATGAATTAAATCTGAATGAACTGCTGAGAAAAAATGGTAGAATTAATATGTGAAAAAGTAAGGTACTGGACCATCTGGTCCATTTCTATCTGTTGTTATTAAATAATCCTAGAGACAAAAAAAGGTCTGTTTTGTTATGATCATTACCTTGTGATATAAAAATAATAATGCTAATTTTGTGAAGATTTTGATTTTTTTACTAAAATAACTTGATTTAGATTGCTTTTATGAAGTCATAAAAAAACTTAAATGTTCAGTCCCAAATCCTTTTAGTTAAATGCTACATAAACTTAGTCGATACATTCACTTGTATCTAAAAATAATTTTAAAAAAACCCAAACACTTGGGAAATTATCTAACTTAGACATTATTGGCATATCACGTGCTTCAGTAACGAATAATTACACCATGTCATCATATATTAAGTAATCAAAAGCAGGAACATATGTAAGATTTATAAGTTAGAAATGATTTAATTTAAATATGTCTGGATGCTGGGGGCATAGATGAAGCACATCCTTCTATCCATTTGAGATTTAACATCAAAACAGCCTAATGATCTTTGACTTTTATCCTGTGGAGGTTGGCTATGAAAACAAAATGGCTTTACTCTAAAAGGGAAGGTGCCATCTACAAATCTTTATAAAATTTCAGGCAATGTAAACTTACAATTTCATTAATTACCAAAAATAAGTCTTTTTCACTCTCTGTTCACCTGTTCTCCATGGAAGAGATAATTTACTGAGGCAGAAGTCAAGAGGAAAAAGGATAAATGAAGCAAAAAAGGAATTAATTGGTATGTAGATAATGAACCAAGGCCTGATAATGCATTTCTTAGATAAGGGCAATAAGACAAACTGTGTCTGATAGAAGAAGGCTATAATGAAAATATTGAATAAAAGTCTTACTCATTTATAAAGATTTATTTTAACCTTATAAAAAAAGGAAACCTATTTAATTCAGCTCTGTTAAGTCTTAATTCAAGTTCAGTTTGAATGTCTTTCTGCTTTATCAGCATGCAATTTGGCATGTATGTCTGTCTTAGTAATTCTCCTGAAGCTGTTTTGAGATTAATATAGATCAAAAATCAAAGTTAAAAGTTTAAGGTTTTCTTAGACATATTCTATTTCTTGATTATTGTTTATTGCTCACTGGAGATGTCATCTGCATCAGAGTTTCCCTTTAAGCTATCTTGATGCTAAATAAAGAACTATAGGTGTTTTTGAGTGTGATTCAGTTAACTAGTTTTAGATATCTATGTTAAGATGGAAAGAATTGCTCCTTAAAAGTCTCTTTCTTATCCTTACAATGACTAATTCCTTTGTACTTAATATTAGGCAAATGCAATTAAAACTCAGATTATGTACTATATTAAGGGTAAATTTAATTCATTCTTATTTATTGATTTCCTTGTTTATTTATTTCAAATGATTTTTTTTTTTTTACCTTAGACCAGTCTTTTAATGTCAAGAGAATATTGTTTTTAAAAATAAGAAGAAAAAGAGGGAGATATACAAATGGAAGGAGAAGTAGAGAGAGTTAGAGGGATATGTAGACTGTAGTGAGAAGGAAAAAAAAAGAGTTTATTAAAAGGACCTTTGACTTTCAAAAGACAGTAAAAGTAATCCACAAAGGACTGAACTACTTGAATTTCTATGCCAACCTTTTTATGCTCCTAATTCCTTAAAGTCCTTGTTCAGCTGTTACCCCAGCAAAGAACTTTAATTCTCTACTTAATTCTTACCTTAAATCTCTACTTTTCTTGTCACACAAAGTTTTGCCAAGTACACACTGCTTACCAACTTTACTGTTGATTTATGGCTGAGACAGTCATTCTAGACTCCTTTATAACTGTTGGAAAGAATAGGTACTTTCACAATTTAAATCTCATCCTAAAATTTGCAAGTAAAATAGATCAGTGGAATCTGGAATATGATTATTAGCTAATTAAGAAGTCTACAGTTAGAGGAAGTAATTTCCCTGAACATTTATTTGTTTCTTTTTAATTGGCTTTGCAAGGGATGTAGCATGAATAGTTCCGACATAAATATTAAAATAGTTGATTCTTAAAATTAGATGAAATAAACTTCATCGTACACTTAAATGTCTGCTTTTGGAGATGCCCGTAGGCATCCAAGTCTTGGCAGTACTGGAGCCTGCTTTTCATTTAAGCTGCCATCACTTTCCTGTGTATCCCCAGATCTAGCACAGGGCTATGCTTTTCTTATGACTGGGTTCCTATAACATACTGACAAAGAAGGAAAATCAACCACAAAGAGGATAATGCTGTATCAATGAATTCATAAGCACTCTACAAACAGTGAAGAAATATAAAAATGCAGTTTCCAATTTCCTCTATTAGCCTGCTTTTGATGAGACATCAAAGAAGTATTTGTAGAGATTCTGTAGGTCAAATGATGCAAATAACGAAAATGATGACAAATCCTTTTGCTGACAGTGCATGTAAATAAGATTAGTTAATTCAAATTTATATAGCATATATCAATGCATGAATAACACCACATGAACACTTGAGAATCTTATTGCTGAGACGCTAGTACAGTTGAACCTGATAGACCTTTATCTGTCTTCTCTCCCTGGCTGCCAGCAGGTTAGAGAAGGCCAATTTTAAAAATCCTTGAAACACTGCCTCTTCTCTTTATACCTTCACTACACCTTTTTAATATGTTCTTTCAAATATTTAGACAAATTAGACCTTGTTTTCTGGGGTCAGTACTGGTCACAAAGGATAAAGTCTTAGGCAGTCTAAACATGCCTTTTTTTTGCAGAGTATTCTCAGACATTCAGTTTTTCACTTCACTGAAGCAGCTTTATGTCAGTGATGTTCATTGAAAAAATTCCACAGTCACTGATCATTTTTTCTCATTGAACTTTAAATTCCTATATCTTCTCTTATGGACTAAGTCATTCTAATTCAGAATCTGACTTTAAAACTGAGTGTCCAGTTTCTATTTGTGGAGAGGAAAATGCCAATTTACAACAGTGAACATATATAAAAGATGAAAAAAAAAAGATAGTAAAATATTCTTATCATAGACTTTTTAAATACATGCTTATTCCAATTTTTCATTTCTCCCTTCCAAGTTCTTTTAAAGTGCTTTCAGGTATTATTTCTTTCCTAGGCTTAGAGCAAGTGCAGTCTATATCATTACCAGTCCTATGGAAACAGGGTCATACCCATGATTCTTAAAGGTTCTTCATCACCTCTTGGTGTTTCTTCCTGAGAAATGCTTTCTGTATAAGGCCTGAAATAGCTTAAACTGCTGAATATAGCCTTGCACATTTGCTAACTTTTCTATTTGGGTTTTTAGCATGACATGTTTTCCTCATGCTGAAGGCACTGTTTTGCAAAGCCATTCTATGTTGAATAGAATAGAATAGAATAGAATAGAATAGAATAGAATAGAATAGAATAGAATAGAATAGAATAGAATAGTTCAGTTGGAAGGGACCTACAATGATCATCTACTCCAACTGCCTGACCACTTCAGGGCTGATCAAAAGTTAAAGCATATTATTAAGGGCATTGTCCAAATGTCTCTTAAACAGTGACAGGCTTGGGATATTGATTATCTCTCTAGGAAGCCCATTCCAGTGTTTGACCACTTTCTCAGTAAATAAATGCTTCTTAATGTCAAGTCTGAACCTCCCCTGACACAGCTTTGAACCATTCCCATGCATCCTGTTACTGGATACCAGGGGCAAGAGATGAGCACCTCTCTCTCCACTTCCCCTCATCAGGATGCTGTAGAGAGCAATGAGGTCACCCTTCAGCCTCTTTTTCTCCAAACTAGACAAGCACGGAGTCCTCAGCTACTCCTCATATGCCTTCCAGCACTTTCACCAGCTTTGTTGCCCTTCCCTGGATGCATTTAAGTACCTTCATATCCTTTTAAATTTTGGGCACAGAATTGCATGTTATTTGTAGTTCTTACAAGTCAGATCTCATATCACGTCACTGTTTATGTTCTTGGGGCACTTTCCTTTGTATATTTGCCACTGGAGAACTGTAAAGTTCTATATAGAGGTGGTGTTTTACTTTTTTAATGCTATTTAGTATATGAAAAAATCTCCATATTCACAGAGTATGCCAGGTACATTACCTTCAAATCCCATGATGGATATTCTCTTTTGCACGCACACCATCAGAGGATCCTAGATAGAAACACTCAGGTCCGTGACCTCAAAGTCTGTGCAAAGATATCATCCTTTTTACTAAAAAGCCATGCATTCCTACATTACTGATTCACTTTGTAATTCTTATAATCCTTTTTCTTTAAGTATGGAAAACCGTAATATTTGATTCTGTCCCTCTCTTTTTTGAGCACTTCAACATTTGATAATTATTAATGAATATGCCCCAGTTCATGTTCTTCTCTATTATTTTCAGTGTTTATTTTGTCACAAGCCCAATGAATATTTTTCTTTTTTTTTTTTTTTAACCTTGTGAACTGCATTACTATCTTGTTCTATTTATTCCTTTCATATACTTCCAGATCATGTTTTGGCTGCACTGCTCTGCATTTTTTACCCTGTTAATGACACAATTTACAAGATGAGTAGTTGCCCAGTTACTTAGCTTACTCTGGATGGAAGATTAGTACTACTGCTCTTACTATTATTCTATTTCTACACCGATTATTAATTCTGAAGTAGACTTATACAGATGTCTACGTTTTGTCTGATTTGTTTTTCTCATCTCTTTTGCACTGCATATGATGCTGTCATATCAATGAAATCAGTGACTTGTGAACTACTTAACCTCTTCCAACCGTACCAGTTTTGAGATAGCATGTAGCTTTGGCAAGAAGAGGGAGGGAGGGAGGGAGAGAGGGAGGGAGGGAGGGAGGGAGGGAGGGAGGCAGGAAGGAAGGAAGGAAGGAAGGAAGGAAGGAAGGAAGGAAGGAAGGAAGGAAGGAAGGAAGGAAGGAAGGAAGGAAGGAAGGAAGGAAGGTTGGTTATATCCCAATAATTCTATGGAGACATTTATATTTATCAACAAATTAATTTAATTTTACTGTAAAGTTTTTTCACCTATTTTCTTTTTGCTAAAGAAAAAAGTTGTACTTCCCTGAACACCATAAATCAGATCTTAATACATTTACATCATACAGACTTAGTCCATTTTTTAACTTGTCATTAACGTGATTTCACTAGCAAGATCTAACTACTTTGTGAACTTCTTATTGGCAACTTTTAAGGGTTTGAGGCTCACCTCATACCTAAATTTTGCATTAGATTATTTGCACCAAAAGGTCGTAAAGTCTTCCTAGCTAGTCTTTTAAGTTTTTGTTGTCATTGCTTTGATCTCTGAGGACTGCACTAATCACACAACACTGCAAAAGCCAAATTAAGCCCTTTACAAATTTCTGATTCAGTGCTACTCTATATGTAAAATTAATTATTAAGTGGAAGAGAAATCTGGACCTGGCTCTCCTGCTTTCAAGAAAGCAGCTTACCTATTAGTCTAGCAAAGAAAAGTTTTAGTTTTTCTATCCTCCTTTGTCTCAACTCACTAAAAATAACTGAAAGTTCTTCAGGAGATGCTGAACTTGCTGAGTCTGCAATGTTTAAAAAGATTGGTTCATATTGGTTAATATTTAAAGTGCAACATCTCTCTTTTTCTTTCTTTCCAAGACAGGCATGGTCAGTCAAGCTACAAGAAATTGTCATTGACTTCCTAATTGCACTCCTTCACGGCTTGGAGGGAGTCATATGCAAATGTTCCACCAGCAAGTTATAAACAACAGCTGTATTATAATACCAGTGGTAGCACACCCTCAGCATATTTGCAGAGGAGAAAAAACTGGGCTGATATATCAAATGTTTATGCTGTCATTCAGAGAGACCTTGAAGAGCTGGAGAAATGGGGTGGCAGGAACCCCATTGGAAAAGTAAAGCCCTGTTCCTGGGAAGGAGTAACTCCAGGAACCAGGGCAGATTGGTGCTCAACTGCCTGGAAAGCAGCTTTGCTCTGAAGGACAGTTCTGGGGGTCCTGGTGGACAAGAATCTGACCATGAGCCAGCAGCATGCCTTTGCAGCCAAGAAGACCAACAGCCTACTGAGTTTCATTAGGAATATTAGAATCATAGAATCATAGAATTGATAGGGTTGGAAGGAACCTTAAAGATCATCTAGCTCCAACCCCCCTGCCATGGGCAGGGACATCTCCCACTAGATCAGGTTGCTCAGAGACCCAGCCAGCCTGGCCTTAAAAACTTCCAGGGAAGGGGCATCCACCACCCCTCTGGGCAACCTGTTCCAGTGTCTCACCACCCTCATGGCGAAGAACTTCTTCCTAATGTCCAATCTGAATCATCCCATCTCTAGTTTTAATCCATTCCCTCTAGTCCTACCATTACCCGACATCCTAAAAAGTCCCTCACCAGCTTTCTTGTAGGTCCCCTTAAGATACTGGTAGGCCACTAGAAGGTCTCCTCGGAGCCTTCTTTTCTCCAGGATGAACAACCCCAACTCTCTCAGTCTGTCCTCATAGGAGAGGGGCTCCAGCCCTCTGATCATCCTCATGGCCCTTCTCTGGATACATTCCAGCACGTCCATATCTCTCTTGTCGTAGGGGCTCCAGAACTGGACGCAGTACTCCAGGTGGGGTCTCACGGGAGTGGAGTAGAGGGGGAGAATCACCTCCCTCAACCTGCTGGCCATGCTTCTCCTGATGCAGCCCAGGATACAATTGGCTTTCTAGGCTGCTAGTGCACACTGACAGCTCATGTTGACCTTCTCGTCTACCGGCACCCCCAAGTCCTTTTCTTCAGGGCTGCTCTCAAGCCAGTCACTGCCCAGCCTATATCGGTGCTTGGGATCGCCCCGACCCAGATGGAGGACCTTGCACTTGGTCTTGCTGAACTTGATGAGGTTGGCATGGGCCCACCTCTCCAGCCTGTCAAGGTCCCTCTGGGTGGCATGCCTTCCCTCCATCGCGTCAGCTGCCTCACACAGCTTGGGGTCATCAGCAAACTTGCTGAGGGTGCACTCTATGCCACTGTCCATGTTGCTGACGAAGATGTTAAACAAGACCGGTCCGGGTACTGATCCTTGAGGAACTCCACTTGTCACTGGCCTCCACTTGGACATGGACCCATTGACAGCCACTCTTTGGGTGTGGCCGTCAAGCCAGTTCTTTATCCACTGGGTTGTCAGTCCATCAAAGCCATATTTTATCAGCTTGGAGACCAGGATGTCATGTGGGACAGCGTCAAAGGCTTTGCTCAGGTCCAGGTAAATGACATCAGTTGCTCTCCCCTTGTCTATTGATGTTGTGACCTTCTCGTAGAAGGCCACCATTGTTTGCTCACACTATTGTTGTAAGCAGGCTGAGGGAAGTAATCCTTGTTCTCAGCTCAGCACTTGTGAGGCCTTATTTGGAGTGCTGGGTCAAGGTCTGGGCTTCCCAGAATAAGAGAAACATGTGCTTACTGATGCAAGACCATCAAAGGGCCACGAAGACCATGAAATTATTAGAACACCTTTTGTATCAGGAGAGGCTGAGAGCTGGCCATGTTAAACCTGGATGTTGCCTGGGGTAGGCATGGCAACCTGGTTCAGGAACGGCACGGCGACCAATCACAGGCCGCTCGGTCCATCAGCTCGCAGACACCAATGTGGTGCACAGCAAATGGCGTTTATTAGCACGTGACACAGCCTTATATAGCTCGAGTTTACAACGTCACTTCCGTCTGCTTACATCATCAACTAACCACTATTTAGGGAGGGGTTCTATCTTTCCATATAGCGCGATATCTTCCGGCCGCCAGACCCTAACTACCTACCTTTCCCCCCTCCCTATGGATAACCAAACTAGCTAAAATATAAAAATAGAAAACTTGAATAAAAAACATAAGGCACAGTGAACAGGTGGAACTTAGGGGGTAACTGGTAATAACGGGGTGTAACTTGGGGTAACTAGGGATAATTGGGAGTAACACAAAGTAAACACATTCTTAAAGCAGTTGTCGGCGTTCTACCAACAGAATGTTAACCTTCTCTAGCCGGCTTTTGACAAACGACACGAGCCTATTTAGTATACAGGGTCCAAAGATCAGTGCCATTATGATCATTGCGATCGGCCTATAGTGACAAGGCCTAAAATCAAAATCACACAAAGGCATCGCAGTCATCACTTGGTTTCTGCCAATGCGGGGCTCCCAGGCTTGGATAGGGCGCCTGCTGGCTTGTCAACTTCTTTTGCCACTGGGGTATACAGGTTACGGGGGTGTCCGATGATCCGGTCCTGTAAACAGAAACTCACAGTTTTCATTAATTTCGTTAGTCTTATTCTGAAGGTCCGGTTTAATAGACTTAAGCGGACACCATTTAATTCTGCCATCTTTTCTGACCGCAGCATACCCTCGGCCTGTCAGGACTAACTTCCACCCTTGTTCCCAGTCTCCCAGCTCATTTCTAACTATGACCGACGGGCCTTCTTCTAGTGCTCGAGTGGCCCAATGTTTTTGGGCAGGGCTGTTCATCTCCTCTCCTCTGGGGAACTGGTTTAGTGCTAATAACGCAGTCGCTAGCAAGCGCACCTGGTCTCCTGAGGGAACAGTGTTGGTAAAACCTTCTGTTTTTGCTAGTACCTCCAATTTAGATTTCAGAGTTTGGTTTGCTCATTCTACTATGGCTTGTCCTGTGCTATTATACGGGATGCCACGTATTAGAGTAATACCCCATTTCAGAGCAAATGCTTGGACTGATTTAGATACAAAGTTCGGACCATTGTCTGTTTTGATTTGATTAGGGACACCGAGCCACGCCATGGCTGTCAGCCAATGTTGGATGGTTGCTTTGGAGTCGGTCTTAAGGTGTTGTGTAGCTACGATCACCCTGCTATATGTGTCTATGGTTACCGCTAGCCACGCTCGAGGTTTCAGCAACTGACAGAGCGTAAAATCCGTCTGCCACACCTCGGAGGCTTTGAGACCTCTGGGGTTAACTCCACTGGACCACAGTGGTACTTTTTGGCAGTGGGGACACGTAGCTACTATGTGTTTCGCGTCAGTGGCTGAAATCCCACATCTCTTTGCTAGCGCTTTAGCTCCAATGTGGAGAGATTCGTGTAGTTGGCAGGCATCTCTTAGTGTCCATAATCCTTTAGCAGCGGCATCTGCTTTATCGTTACCGGTTTGGAAAAACCCTTTAACTGGGGTGTGGCTGTTGACGTGGATGACCGATATGGTACCTTTTCGGGAAAAAAGCACTTCTTCTAGCATTAGAGCTACTGTAGATGTTGACACACCGGGCCCTGACATGGCTAAGCAAAGCTTGGCCACGAACATTGAATCAGTTACTATATTGAGATGTTCTGTTGGAAACAGTCCGCACGCTAGTACTACGGCCGCCGCTTCCCGCTGTTGGACTGAAAGCGCACAATCGGTCATTTTAATGCAGTGCCATTCTCCTCCCGATTGCCATACTGCTGCCGCGGTTGAGGTCGCTGAGGATGCGTCTGTGAAGACCGTTGGTCCCGACTGGGGCCGGTCCATGATCTTCTGTGGAAGGTCGATATCGACAATTGCCAGCATTTGAGTCCAAGGGGGCTTTGTGGCATACTGGACTTCTCCACCAAATCCGATGAGGGCTATAGCTAGATACTCTGACATTGCCACTGATTGCGTTGGGAGCCGTTTGCGGAAGGGTAGGTATATTCTGGCAGGTTCAATGCCTAGATGTCTTAGGGCGAGTTTTCTGCCTTTCATGATGAGGTTACCAAGGCACTCGACTCCTGGGGAGAATGCACGTGATGGTTTTCCCAGGACTACCCATTGTATTGGTTGAGCTTTTTCAGGGGGGCCCTGGGCCAGTGCCCCTACTCCCCCCCCTTCCGTGAAATGCATGTACAGATCGAGTGGTATAGCCGGGTTCCATCTGGCGAGTGAGCTTGACGATACCTGACGCTCGATAAAGTCAAGAGAAGTCAGTGCTTCCGGCGTTAGAGTTTTTGGTTCCCACGGGTGTTGTCCTTTTAAAAGATCGTATAGGGGGGCCATGGTTTCTGGAGGGATCAGGACGATATTGTGGAGCCATTGCAAGGACCCTACTAGCTGTTGTATATCATGAAGCGTTTTGATGTTTCGACGGATTTTCATTTGGGGAGGGGTCACGTAGGAGCTTGTGATCCCCACTCCCAAAAAACCAACACATGGTCCTTTTTTAATTTTTGCGCTCACGATCTCAAACCCGCTTGTTTTGAGAGTCTCTGAAACCGTTAGCACCAGCTGGTCCACTTGACTCCCTGATGGCGCGGTGATCAAAATATCATCCATATATTGAATGATAGTCGCAGTCGGGTCGCTGCGTCGGACCGGTGCTAACGCCTGATCCACTGTGATTTGACAGATAGTAGGTGAGTTAATCATTCCTTGTGGCAGCACTTTCCACTGGAAGCGTAAGTTGGGGTGTTGGCTATTTGGAAACACGACGGAAAAGGCAAACCGTTCCTTATCCTCCTCATGCAGGGGTATTGAAAAGAAACAGTCTTTAATATCAAGGACAGCGCAAGGTTGCCCTTCCGGTATCATAGAGTTCATGGGCAACAGCGTTTGGACAGGACCCATTGGTTGGATTCTTTTGTTTACTTCACGTAGATCATGGAGGAGGCGAAACCCCTCACCGTTCCGCTTAGGTATTACAAAAACTGGGGTGTTCCATGGGCTAGTAGAAGGCTCTATGTGACCTCGTTGTAGCTCGCGATCGACTAGCTCGAGAAGAGCATCCATTTGAGGCTTCGACAGGGTCCACTGCTCGACGCACACTGGGTCGGACGATTTCCACGTCAGTCTAATTGGTGGAAGTGGGTGTACGGCAGTGGCCCTTAAGGTAAATTTGTCACCCTGGCATTTAATAGGGCTAGAGCGTCCCTTCCCAATAGTGGTGGGACTCCTGACATGACATATGGGAAAAGGTTGATGGTTTTCTCCGGTCCCTTTTCAGTGTGAAGCGTAATTGCTATTAATTGGGCGCTCTTCCAAGCTTGGGTTAATCCCCCAACTCCGCCCACCATGGGGGCGTCTTCCAATTTCCAACATGGGGACCAGTTCGACTCGGGAAGAACTGTAACATCTGCTCCGGTGTCAATCAAAAAGGGGACCTTAATGGTGGTGCCATTGGGGATATTATAGAGAGAATAGATCCCCCACACCACCGGTGGGTTGTCACATTTTATTGCCAGGGCCACACCAAGGTTTCGCCCCCAAGGGGTGGTCCTTGCTGTCCCTGAGATAAGGGCTGACTCAGTTGGGCTATCGGTTGGGCCATAAAGCTGGTCGCTTCTCGAGGGGGCAACGGGTTCGAAAGCGCCTCGCCCCACCTGGGGTTGGTATGGCTGGGCCGCGGGAGCTGTGTGGGAGAAGGCTGTGTGCGGCCCAGGTGCCCTCTCCCCCTCCCGTTTCCCTGAATTTTAGTTCTGCATTCCTTAGCGAAATGTCCTTTCTTTCCACAAGACCAACACGGCCCTCTAGATCGATACTGGTGTGGGGGGAGCGCTGTTGGCGGGTCCCCCAACCGAGGGCAGTTTGCCACAACGTGGCCCGCTTGGCCACATTTAAAACATGCCATCAGATTAGCTATTGCGGTGCGAACAGACACTTGAATCGGGGCTAAATGCTCTTCATTCACGACATGCTTAATCATGTCTGCGATAGTTGACCCCGGTGGTAGAGATCGTAAGATGTCTTTGGTTTTCGAATTACACTGCTGACGTAAGCAGTCTGCAACAACCGGGCCTTTCACTTCCGCGGGCAGGGTCGAGGAGTCGACCGCTGCCTGAAGGCAATCTACAAATTGCGTAAAGCTCTCACTTTCATTTTGTTTTATTGTGGACCGTGGCGATGGCTTGGCGACAGTTCTAGAGACTACACGAATAGCTTCTCTGGCCGCACGAGTGGTTGTCATAACTTCATGGGCCCGCATGCCTTGAGCTTGCGCCTGGCGGGTAACCATTGTAGGGTCTGTACCCATTAGCCGCTGCAGGCTGGAGCCGTGTAGCGGTGGTCCGCTCCGGTTATTTGGACTAGTTGCTTCGTACAGTTGTCCTCCCATTCTTGTTTAAAAACAATCATCCCTGCTCCGTCAAAGATCAATCTACAAGCTTGTTTTATATCGAACGGGAGCATGTCGTCTCCCCCAAAAACTCCGTCTATGAGGGTGGAGACCATGGCAGAATTAAGCCCTTTGTCTGTGATTGCTTTAACAATCGCTTGTATATCCTTAGGATTTATTGGCGAGTGGACCCTTTGTCCCCCGTCCGTCACCTGGACCGGGAACGCTAGCGTGGCCGATGGGGCCCAATTGGCGCATGCGATCTTTATTTTTCTCCAATCCGTGAGGGGAATTTTTCCCCCTTGCGTTTTCTCTTCATTGCGGATTGGGATATTTTGGCTTTTGACTCTGTCTACCCCTATTTCCTCCTCCTCCGAACTTGAATCGATTGCGCGCCACTCATTCCAGGTAGTGTCTGACCCGGAGTCGGAACTCGACTGACTGCTCACTTCCGGGTTCCAGTGCTTTTTAGTTGGGCTCTGGCCCCGCCCACTTACCTTGTGGGCGGACCATTCCCTCCCCCTTAGCTCACCTCGCCTTCTGTCCAGCGGGGTGTTTACTCTGTGAGGCCATTTTTGCAGATGACTCACTCTGATTGGCTTTCCGCCCCTCGCTCACGCTCCCCTCCTCCCCCTGATCGCCCCCGCCGCTTGTCTCTTTCTCCTTCTCCCCCTTTCTTTGTCTGTGAGCACCTGTAGGTTTTAGCGCTTCCTCCCTGTTCCCGCCGGGGGCATCTTCGCCCCGCCTTTCCCTTCTTCGGCCGGGGCCATCTTGGGGTGCATACGGGGGTGGTCTCGCCCAGGGGTCCTCAGACTCTGATTTCCCTGCGGCACCCCTGGCCTCCTCGGCTAATTTGCCCCAGAAGGATTTTGTTTGATTTTGTCCCTCCATCAGTGGGACGGGGTTCGGGGATTGGGGGGGCGTACCGCCCTCCCGCGAGTCCATGGGGTCAGCAGGATTACCGTCGTCCGGGGGGCGCGGAGTCTGTGTGGCTGCCCCGACTCCCAATTTCGGGGTAACCAAAAAACAGTCCCTTGCCGCCCTCCAGGTATCCTGCTCCTGTATGGCCTTCTGCAAAGCCTGTACGACTTTTCCCCATGACTTAAGATTTTTCCCACAACCCGAAGACATCATCTCCTCAGCTAACACTTTAGTACATTTGTCCCACACTTCTGGGTGGACAATATCCACCAGCTGGTCAATGACCCCAATTTGTAAAAGCCTCGCAACTGCAAGGGTAAAATCTTTGGGCTTACAATCAATCCCCCACTGCTTATATACTTGGGATACGACCTTCACAAGGGCTTCCATCCTCCTTGTTGGTCCTGGTCTGGGAGCGTCCTCCCCTGACCTCCCCCGCCGGGCTGGTCCAGCCGCTCCGGCCGCCGTTCACCCGAATCCAGATGACGATTCCCGGGTTTCGGCACCACTTGTTGCCTGGGGTAGGCGTGGCGACCTGGTTCAGGAACGGCACGGCGACCAATCACAGGCCGCTCGGTCCATCAGCTCGCAGACACCAATGTGGTGGACAGCAAATGGCGTTTATTAGCACGTGACACAGCCTTATATAGCTCGAGTTTACAACGTCACTTCCGTCTGCTTACATCATCAACTAACCACTATTTAGGGAGGGGCTCTATCTTTCCGTACAGCACGATGTCTTCCGGCCGCCAGACCCTAACTACCTACACCTGGAGAAAAGAAGGCTCAGGAGGGATCAATGTATATTAAGAGCCAGGCTCTTTTCAGTGGTCCCCACTCATGTAACCAGAGGCAATGGACACAAACTGAAACAGAGGAGGTTCTCTCTGAACATCAGAAAACAGTTTTGTACTGTGAGGGTAACTGAGTACTGGCATAGATTACCCAGAGATGTTGTGGAGTCTCCATCCTTAGAGATATTCAAAAGCAGTCTGGACATGGTCCTGAGCAGTCTGCTCTAGCCAAACCTGCTTGAGCAGGGGGAGTAGACAACATGACATCAAGAGGTGCTTCCAATCCAACCATTCTGTGATTCCCAATTCTGTCACTTCAGTTAAAAGTGTTCTCAGTTCCTTTGCTTTGATACTGTTGTGCTTGGCATAAGATAATTAAAGAAGCATTGGTCCAAACTGGAAAAAAGTGACTAATGTATATAATGCGTAGTATACATAACAGAAAATTATGCACAGTATATGCATTATACAATATGCAATACATTGTGTACCAGTAATTCTCACATACTATTTAGAACATTCCAAAAGGTGGGATTTAATCTCTACCGCAAATATATATCTGTAGTAAATTACCATTTGATAAAAAGTGTGTGTTCCTTTCAGACTATGTTAGTGTCCTGGTTTGAGCAACACTTCTAATGTTTGGGAAAACTGCACTTTTAGAAAACTCTAGTGTCTGAATTTGTCAAAATATTTACTTTACAGCCAGCTATGGTATGTGGGTTTCAAGTCTCAGTGTTTTTGAGTTAGCCAGGTTCAGGGATGAGGAGGAGCGAGACCTGGGCACTTGGCCCAAGCTGGCCAACAGGATTATTTCATACCATGAACATCACATTCAATATAAATTAGAAAGTTTGCTGTGAAGTTCTCTCTCTCCCTTGATGGCTGCAATACCGAGAAATTTTTGCCCCAGTGCTGGACTTCTGAGGTCTTCCCTTTCTTCCAAAGCCGTAGGACTCCCAGTGTCCGGTATTTGCTGTCTACTGCTGGCAGTGCACAGCTTCCTACTGATATGATTGGCTGAGTATAGTCCTTGTATATTTTATATTGGTATTGGGATCAGTATTGGTTCCTTAATGTTATTAATGTTAATTACTTAGTCTTATTCTATTAAATCTGTTTATATTTCAATCTTCAAGTTTCCTTATTTTCTTCCCATTCCCCTTCCCGGGTGGGGAGAGGTCATTGGGTGATAGAATAATTGTCTAAACAACAAAAATTGTGTTTCTCAAACCATAACAGTTAGACCTACATGATTGCTCAGATTTTGGAATTAAATCTGCAATGTCCAGAATTAGTGGTTGCGGAAAAAAAGAGAAGTGTGCAAGACTACTAGAAATAGAGAGGCAATTCTTCCCCTCACTTTCATTTAGGTAGCTAAATCCTACAAAATGTTTAAGAATTAAGACAAAATGTTGCGGTTTAGGCTTCTTGTTGGTCGACTTATTCAGGCACGTACTTCCATGAATGTCTTTAGGGGTACATCTATGAAAAGGAACTAGGGAGTAAGCTCAAGAACTGTCCTCCAAAGCGTCCATATTACCAAACTGCGGGATCCCTTAATCTGCCTGGATTTGCTTGGTCTTCTCTAACTAACTGTCCAAGGATAAATTATAACAGAGAGAATGAGCCCTAGATAGAGGAGACATGATCCAGTGGTTGCCTGGTGGTGTTATTTTTTATAGCCATATAGCTTCAGTGGTTGCTCACCTCTCCTTTCTTGCACACCTGGACTCTCCCTATTTAAGAAATAAGAATCATATAAACCTTGCTTTGGGCATCTGGCCTAGTGCCAACCAAGCTAATCTTTGGAACCAGAAAAATATTTCTTTGCCAGAATTAATGGTCCAACACAAACTTGTGCTAATGAAATTATCCTAAGATATCATTGTACTGCCCCATACAGTCAGATCAGTTTCTCAAGTGCAGAAAAATATATCCCACATTTATTTTTCACAGCATTGTGGATTTTATCCGTTAAATTTTGTCCCATTATCATATTGTTATATTAGAATCAAGCTTAATTTTTTTTTTCCTCTTATAAGTCTGAAATTTCTTTTCATATTAATGTTTTTTGTCACATTTTTTGGTTCTTCCTATTGTGTAATAATTACACGGTAATTAATGACATTTAATTTCCAAAATTTTGTATATTTATACATGTCTTGATTCTAACATTGTCTGTTTATAAATAATTTTATTTCTCTTAGGCAATGTATGTGTTTTACATGGCTCAAAAGGACTCCATGATGTTGTAACTAATGATATGTACCATACTGACATGCATATCAGAGCTGTATTCAAATTAGGGAAAGATATCCTTTAGTCAGTGACATTACAAAATAAGTATTGAAATGAGAATTAGCACTGCAAATTCTATTACAAAAAAAGGATGGACTGACTGGAAGCTATACTTGCCTAACTTCTGTTAAATAGAATTTTCTTTAAGCAGTTACTTTTGGTATAAATTGATGTTACTAATGTAGAACATTGTGTAATATTTGATATGGATACATATGGGGGCTGTGAGAGCATTACAGCATGATGTGATTATAGCAGGCATTCTAATAAGGAAGCTTCAGACCTCTCCAGTTCCCAAGTAAAACCATAAATGTAGAAGAAAGATATAAATAAACAGTAACAAAAGCCATAGAGGCATGTAAAGGAAAATGAAATATGGTTTATATTAGAACCTGAAAAGGTATATATTTGCCTACCTGTGCTGGTTTTGGCTGGGGTAGAGTTAGAGTTTTCTTCATAGTAGCTTGTATGGGGCTGTGTTTTGGATTTGTGCTGAAAACAGTGTTGATAATACAGGGATGTTTTCATTACTGCTGAGCAGTGCTCACAAGAGTCAAGGCCTTTTCTGCTTCTCACCCCACCCCACCAGCAAGTAGTCTGGGAGTGCAAAAAAAGTTGGGAGGGGACACAGCTGGGACAGCTGACCCCAACTGAACAAAGGGATATTTCTTACTGGCAGCTGGTATGATGACATGTTTTGGATTTGGGATCAGAAATAGTGTTGCTAGCGTACTGGAGTTTTTGGTTGTTGCTAAGCTCTCAAGGCCTTTTCTGCTCCTATTACTGCCCCATCAGCAAGTAGGCTGAGAGTGCACGAGAAGTTGGGAGGGGACACAGCCAGAACAGCTGACCCTAACTGACAAAAGAGATATTCCATACCATGCGATGTCACGCTCAGCAATAAAAGCTGGGGGAAGAAGAAGGAATGGGGAGACATTCAGAGTTATGGTGTTTGTCTCCCCAAGTAACCATTGCGCATGATGGAGTCCCGCTTTCCTGGAGATGGCTGAACACCTGCCTGCCAATGGGAAATAGTGAATGAATTCTCTACTTAAAACTAAAGATGGTCAAAACTAAAGATTATAAGAATCACTAAGTTTCAGAATGTGGTAACAATAGGTTATAGAAAAAACATATGCATGGCATTTTTGGAAAAAAAAAAAAATCCAATAAAAATACCAAAAAGCTAATGTATGAGTTACATTTAAGAAAAATTCACATAACAATTTTTGGCAGACTTTCAGGAGACAATTGACTTAGTACTGACTAGTATATTTCAGATAAAATCTTTTTGAAAATGCAGGAGATCCTAACAATACTTAACAGGAGACAAAGATCTCATTTTCCCTTAAATGGAACACCAATTATTCTTCTGCAATCAGTAATAATGCTAAACCTGAAATTTCAAAAGGAAGTCTATAATAACTTTAACACATTTCCAAAGAAGTTTGAAATTTTACAGTAAACTCAGTTCATAGAACTGTTACTTTTATATTAATTTATGCTTTTCCTCCATGTATATCTTTCGAATGGTCCCCCTTTGTCAAGGATAGCATTTTCTCAAGTAACAGTCCTTCTCTTGTCTGACCTTATTGATTTTGACATACTAATAAGTGATTGTTTCCACTTTTATTCCATGCTTCCTTTTGAAGAAGAAATTCTAGGCAGATAGTAAACAATTCATTAAATATTACCTCTCTGTCATTACTTATATTTTATGATATAGTTATGAAATGACTTTCAAAAGAAATTGCAAACAGACAGTGAGTGAAACTGCTAGCAGTGTCATCCATTAGGAATACAAGTTTCTGGTGGATCCAGTAGAGAACAAACTAACTTAGGTTGAAATATTGTCTATTTTATAAAACTTGTTACTCTCAAGGCTAGCACATAGATTTCCCAGATTGGGGTACTAAAATCTATCCTAAGCCTGTATAAACATCTTTTTTAAACTAAATATCTCCTTTCATAGAAGGAAAAAAAAAAAAAAGAAAAAAGAAAAAAAATTTTTAGGGAACAACAGTGTCCATTATGATCCAATCAACTATGAACTGATATACCCTTTGAAAATCTTTGTTTCTGGGAGTTAAACATTAAGTAGAAGTAAGCTGCTTATATCATAATGGATATAAAAATCAATACTACTACTATTACAGGATGACATTCTTACATGATTAGTTATATGTCATTTTAAACAAAGCTCAAATATTAAATATAAGTGGCCTGGTCTTTGCAAACTTTAAAAGACAAATGAGCTAATAACAGAGAAAACAGATGAAGGTGGATTTCCATAAATTCCTGGGCCTTGGGTCCAGAGAGAGTCCAGTTGGCTGCCCCAGCTGTCTGGCATACCATAACAAACTCATGAGCAGGTAGAATTAGTGACATTTAATAAGTACTAAATATACTTAGTATTAATGATTCTATGTGTTCTATACATGATTTCTTTCACTTCTCAGTTATTGTTTGCTACCTCATTTGAGTTTTATCTTTTTTCAAGGTGTCACATACATAAACTGCACAATTCTATTTTTAACATCACATTAAAACTGCTTCACAACATATGCATAATAAGTTCCTTTTATTTTCTTCAAAAAGATGTACCTTTTCTCCCCTAAATTGCTCAGGGCAAGGAAGAGATGTAACAGGGAATGCAGCCTTTGAAAGTCCCACTAGGTAGGCAGAAGTAGGCTGGACTGCAAGAGACAGCAAGAGAGAAACATAAGAAGAAATTGCACTGAAACTCATAAAATAATGAAGAGCAACAAGAAAAATGAGAAAACAGGCAACTCTAAGGCAGGTTAAATGTGTGTTTATTTGAAAGAAATGAGGGAGGAGGAAAGTGCTCTTTAAAGGCACTAACCCTTTATAGTAAGGTTATAATGTATAGAACAACGAAGAGATTTGAGATTCAATTTGAAAATGAGATCTTGTTCCAGTTCATCAGTTAAGTGTACTATGCCTGTCACGGTTATGGAAAGAGAAATCATCACCTTCCTTTTACAAAAAGATTCAGATTCAATTCTTTGGTCACACATTATCACTGCTGATCAGTTCCAATTTGAATTTCCCTTTACCACCGCACCCCACAGTGAAAAGCCTGGCTCCATCTCCTTGATGACTTCCTTGATGAGGAAGTCATCAAGGTACAAGGGTAGCTGCTGTTCCCTCACAGCTGTCTCTTCTTAAGGCTGAACAAGCCCCAGTCCTTCAGCTTCTCTCACCATGACCATTGTCATGGCTTCCTCTGGACTTGCCCAAGTTGATCAACACTTGACTAGCAATGAGGAGAACCCAAACTGGACAGAGTAAAGGAACTGGAAAATGTTCCACAGTAATACTTATTTCATGTTTGTTGCTTCTGTTTTAGACCTGACATAAATAAAAGTATGTTTGTTTGGTTTTTCCCCAAATACATTTGTTGATTTAGTAAAATTACAATCTTTCCCTTCAAATTATGCCTAACGCAACTAAATGTTTCTAGTAGATCTCTAAAAGGAATTACACTCAGTGTTTATAACCCTTTTCAAACTGATTAAAACTACAACAGGTACTGTTTCACAATGTTGTATAAGCACTGTTCAGTGGATATCCCACAGTCTATTTGGGAAACCTGTTACAATGTTTGATTACCTTCATTGTGATTTTTTTTGTCTTGTAACTAACCAGAAGATTTTTTGGTCTAACACTTACATGCATTGTTTCTTGTTCATCTGTTGTGCACCTCTTTCAGAGGCACCTTCAGCAAATTCTAAGCAGAATTCATAAAATTAAAATATTTTAAAATGAAAAAACTTGGTAAAATATGGAGAAACTTAATTTTGAAAAGTTATAACAAATAGCCATTTGATGCTACTCTCAAAGTCAAGAACTACATTTTAATTTGAGGTAGAATTTTAGTACAAATATGCTAAAATAATAGAAGACATAAACAATCATGGAGGAATAGAAGGGCAATTCATTTTTTTTTTATTCTGCCTATGCTAAGACCTACACCGTCAGAAATATCTGTAATTAATAAGACAAAATTTAATCTTATGAGCAACAATTTCAAGTTAAAAATTCAATGACCTCACCGTTCTATTATTTAAATGATAGTAAATCTTACATTATTTTTTCTAGTAACTGCAATGTAAATAGATGTGTGTAAAAGGCAAAAAAAAGTCAGAAATCAAGTTCTACTTTCCATTAAATTACTGATCACATGCTGAGTAATGATTCTGATATGTTTGTGTTATTGAAACAGATAGCTATTTCAAAATATAAATATATTGAAATAAATGGACAGAAGAATTGAACAAATTCTCATAACATGGTCTATTAATTATCAGTAAGACTACTATTCTGGATTTTTTTTTAATAACTGTATACTTTTTAACCAATTCTAGTAGTATGTTCCAGTAGTCCTTGAAAACATAAAGAGCTAATAATAGAAAACAAAGATTGCCTCATATTTATTTATATGAAGATATTGATCTTTGTGAAGACTAGAAAGGGCCAACAATACGTTGATCACCTACTCCATATCTCTTGCATGCTTCGTTAATTTACCAGAGAACTAACTTTGTGTAGTTGAAATTTGGAGGCATGAGTTTCACTCTAGTATTAATCCTGTCACTAAAAGTGTTTCCAGTGCACGGTCTCTATTTTAGTGTCTATTAGAAAGCTTTCAAGGGTACTGTCAGATTTTTCTACTTGTCTAGTCATCTCTCCATCTGGACAATGCACCTGAAAAGTACACCTGCTTAGGTGTACTTACCATCTAGAGACATTGGAGGATAGACTGGGAAGCTAAGGCAAGTCAGCTACAGTCCCACATTTAATTTATCTACTTACTTTAAAAATCATACTTAACCCAAGCTAGATTACAATAAAATATGAATAAAAACATGTAGCCAAAATAACTAATTCAGACAGAATAGTAAACAACTGAACAGATAAAGCATGAAAAAAAAAAACCAAAACAAACCATAAAACAAAACCCTACTAAGAGTAAAACTTCATCAGAAATATCTCTGCTTTATTCAGTTAACTTTCTGTCCTCTTTAGTAAGATGGTTGACAGGTTTTAATTTTTTGCATCACTTATGCATCAGTTTATAGTTATTCTGGAGACCCTAAATGGGAGTCTCAGTTAGAGAGGTCTTACCTTAGAAAGCTTTCTTTAAAGAATATTTTTAAGCCTATCTCTTCAAGGACACTCTTAGCTCCACCAGAGTGAAGTTAGTTCTCCTAATCAATTTACCTTCTGAAGTCTTTGATGATGTTCAGACACATCTATGTTTTCATTCAGGAACTCATATTTCCCTTCCTTATTTAACAGACGATTGGATCATTTTTAGTTAAACATCATGTCTCGTATTTTCATTTTTAGACAAGATGTCAATCTCCTATCCTACCTTGGCTAGCAAACATCTTCTTACCAAGAAGCAGTACAACTGACCTTTTTTCTCCTTTTCTGACCAATTGCCATGGTTCGGTAAGAAATGTTTCTAATATTCAGCCTATTTTAACAAACATTCTTGATATAAACATCTAAAAAGGGTAACTTTGTGTAGGTTATTATTAGCTCTAGACTGAAACCAGGCAAAACAATAATAGAACAATTTTTATGATTGACAGAAATGCTTCTCTGTTTCTTAACCATAAAAAAAATTCATATTGACATAATCATTTGGGGAACATGTGCAATATATATTTTTAATATTCATACAAATTAATTATTTTAATATACTCAAACTGAAGTAGAAGAACATGTCCTGACAGATGTTGCTTTTATATTTATAAAGACAAGAAGAGGATGGTGCAATTGTCCTTACTGTTGGAGCTTTTTAAGGGGGATTGCAAAGTGTTGTTCTTTTTAGGGGACTAGGTATTAATCTGTTTTGGTTTTCTTTAATTAAAAAAAAAAAAAAGGTTTCAGACACTGATTAACTTTGCTTTTATTGAATCACATATGGCTATTCAACTTAGTATGACTTAGGTTGTTTGGCAAGATTATGATTTCACTAAAGTTTATGTCTTCTGATGAGATGATTCATGTTCTATTTTGCCTTTTTAAAACAATCTCAATAATGTATATTTCTGATCCTTTTAATAATCAATCTTAGATCAAGTTGACATAATAAAAACTTATTCATGCTTCACTGAACAACCACAGACTTCATACTTTTGTAAGAATGCATGGCAGGCAGGCTAAGGAGTATGTCAGGTAAAGAGCAGGGCAGGATTTAGTCTATTATCTTCCTGGTACGTCCTTGGGCAAAATACACCTACACCAAAATCCAGTCTTCAATTGCAAGTAAAATAGCTTAAAAAGGTTTAGCTTTAATGTGTGAGAGAATGAGGCATTATAGAGTTCTGCAAGTGAAGAACTGGTTAATCATATAAAAATCTATTCAATTTGATTTGAGGTAGATACCAGGAAGTTTACTTTTCATAGACTGTGAATCCCTTCCTGATATGCATTGACCAGAGGGAGTTTGCTTTATGAAGTACCCCACCTGGAGTACTGCATCCAACTCTGGGTCCTCTAACATAAGAAGGACAAGACCAGAGCAGAGCAATGAAGATGATCAGAGGGCTGGAACACCCCTCCCATGAGGACAGGCTGAGAGAGCTGGGGTTGTTCAGCCTGGAGAAGAGAAGGCTCTGGGGAGATGTTACTGCAGCCTTCCAGTACCTAGAGGGGCGTACAGGAAAGATGGAGAGGGAGGGTAGCGATAGGACAAGGGGTAGCGGTTTTAAACTGAGAGTAGATTTAGATTAGATATAAGGAAGAAACTTTTTACTCTGAGGGCGATGAGCCACTGGAAAAATTTGCTCAGGTAAGCTATGGATGCCCTGTCCCTGGGACTGTTCAAGGTCAGGTTGCATGGGGCTTTGAGCAATCTGGCCTAGCAGAAGGTGTCCCTGCCCAAGGCAGGGGGGTTGAAACTAGATGGTCTTTAAGGTCCCTTCCAGCTCTAACCATTCTATGATTCTGTGATTATATGATGGTGAAGTACATGTTGAAAACTAATTTGACTGGACAAAATGCATGGATTTTTAACAGATGTCATATTAAAAGGTATTTGGTTTTCAATAGTAATAAGAGTTAGGTCTGTAATCTACATTCCCCACTACTCCAGAAATGAAATATTTTCATTCTTTAAATCAAAAGTACTTGTGGTTACTTTTAGCGACTTGCTTGGCACACCCCTTTCAGATGATAAATTTGTGTTGCCGGTGTTTGAGATGTGTATTACACAAATAAAGGAATGAGGTCCTTGTTCAATGAAAAAAACAAGGTAAAATTTCTGATAGACTTAGTTGTGATCTGACAGGAACATTCTCTAGAGTTAGGACAAACAGTTATCCCTAGTTTTTCTGTATATTGTGGAAAGTATGTAAGATTTCACTGGCACCAATTAAGTGCCTGATACATAAGAGGTTATGAACTGGTTATGCTTTTTCCCACCATGAATGTTTGGGTGGTCATTAAATTCATACCAATGCCTGATGTTCTCTCACCATGTACCCTGGTTAATTAAAGGGAATGTAGTATCAGAAAGGATGCCCTAGGTCATTAAATTGCCTGGTGTTGCAAGGAACCACATTTCATAATTTTTTTTATAACTGGATTGAGTTCTTTTGGGGGATGGTGGGGGGGGGTGGTTTTTGTTTTGGTTTGGTTTTTCTAAATGTTCAGTGATTTTTTTCCCCACTTCTCTGATTTCAAGTCTACTACTGTACCCCCCTGCTCAGATGGTTAAAATCTTTTTCTAATTCATAGTTTAAATGTACTTACGACTAGTTTATATACACTAGGTTTAGAGATAATATTGTCTTTATTAGCTAGCTATTATATTTTATGTCATTTTCCTTAGTATATTTTTAGAGAGGTCATCTTTCTTCTCAGTCTTCATTTTGCTAGGCTAAACCATCCCAGTACTGTCATTCTCTGTAAGATAAAATCTGTTTAGAATCCTAATTGTCCAAGTAGCCCTTCTCTGTTCTTTCTCCAGTTTGAAGTGATCGTCTTTGAACTTTGGTGCATGGAACACTTAAAAACTTTATAAAGTAGCTTTAGCATCTCCTTGCTTCTGTTAGGCATCCTGTCCTAGTAAATTTCCCTTCATGTTGGTGTGTCATCATAATACTATGATGATTTAGTGCTTAAATTTTCATAGAAAAATTATTTCATATTATTATTAGTCTCTAGATAAAATTTTGTTCAATTTTGAAACTATTGCAAATCTGAACTATAGCAACAGTTTCATAGGTGCTGAGTACATTATGAAAATGACATTGAGATGACATTTTATTGTGAGATGAGACATAATCAGCATAACATTGTAGATGCCTTGCTATTGTTTTTATTTCCTTCCTAATCATGTTTTTTGTGGGTTTTTTGTTGCTGCTGTTGTTGTTGTTATTGAGGTTTTTTGGTGTTTGGTTTTTTTTTGTTTGTTTGTTTTACCCCAGATTCAATAAATTATTATTTTCAAAGCCTTTAGTTGTTTACATATTACTGGGCAAGACTGAGATCTTTCAAAGGAAAGTCTATCTCAAATTATTTTAGTAGACAGATGATCAAACATTCCTTAACATGAAAACTTGTACACAAGCTCTATTTGAAGACTTCTAAAGGAAAATTTGTATTTTACCCTGTTTTTTGTAAATTAAATTTCTCTTACTTGAAGAATAAAACTCTACCCAAAGTTCCAATAATGCAATTGACAAGCAGTCATCAAGATAAATCCTAATGCTTTCTAAAAAATGTAAACAAAGTAATGCTAATATTGAAATTTAAAATACTTTAAGAATTAAATCTCAAGTATCTAGTCTTGAAATAGAAGAAAATTCCCAAATAACTATGGGAAGAATATTATCCTCCAGAAGAGTGGTTCAGAAATGTTACAAGGATCTTGTTCCAAGAAAGTATTTTCACAGCATGTCCTACAGCCCATAAATGACTACTTGGCATTTGATTTAATAAGAATAGCAAACTCCAGTTATTTTAAAAACTTGGGATGAAAAAAACCCAAATAATTAATCAGTATTTTGCTCAGAGTTAAAGACACCCACTAAAGGATAACAGATGACATAGAGGAAAACATAGTGGTATTTTCATGACTGAAAATTTAAGCAGTATAAATACAGCATCATAGGAAAATGGGGAGTCGGAGTCAATGACAAATAAGAAATGATAGATAGTAATCAGCTGTGAAAGGCGACGACAAGCAATTTGTGTTTGATATATAAAGAGGAACTGAATGGAGGAATCCTCAAACATTTTGGCTGAGATTCTTAGAGAGATGGATGCTTCAAGAAAGAAAGAGCACCCTTCAGGAAATAATGTGTCAGAGTAGAAGTCAAGCACCTCCAGGAAATAAAACACTTAAGACACTGACTGCTCACGATATGAGTAAACACCTGAATACCAAGGCAAAGCAGCTTGCTTTCCAATTATCTCTCTTCTTTTCCTTATAATGAGCAAGACAGACATAAAAAACAGCCAAGAACAACTAATGGTATTACCTTGGTGGCATATTTGTGGATCAGTTAAACCACTAATTAAGCTTGCAGACTAGTCCTTAGCCTCCTGGGAAATAGATTAGAGGCAAGTACTTTGCTGTGACTTGATTATTCAAGCAGGCCCTGAAGGATGACAGGTTCCACAAATCAGGCCTCATATGAGATGCAATCCTGTGTCAAATTTAATTAACATTAGCCAGCACATACATATGTTTCAGAATGAGGGACACAAACTGAATTATTGATGAAGGTTTTTGTTTACATCAGAATCTAACCATGACTTTTGATTTTGATATTCTAGCGTATGCAAAAAATAGATTTCTTCCTTTTCTTTTCAGTGTAACAGAATGCTGGTGTGTTTTAGTGTGATAGCAGGTTTCTTCTTGACATGAATTTGCACTGTGTTTATGTTCAATGTCTTGAGCTTGGTGGGCTTGAAAAGGTTCCCCTCATGGTGGAACAAAGACTGAAGTTGTGCATTCAGTTACCCTCTGGACTGACTCACTTTCAATGATGGTGAAGGGTTATCAGCAGTTAGCTCCCTACTTACATATGCGGTTCCTACCTAGGACTGGCTACATCCGAGACCTTCATTGCTGACTGACATGTGATGTGGACATGTGCTCCCAGAAACAATACGTATTGCATCAGATTTAACTCTGGTCTTTCACTCTTTGCATTAAACATTGCCTTTGAGTCATGTATGCAAGGGTGCTTAGTCTGACAGTAAGACATCTTTATATGATAACTCCTCAGGATTGGGGTTTAGAGCTGTGCACTTATTCAGCAGCTTCCTTCATGGGATTGCAGTCCTGTGATGATGCAATAGTACACTCTTTGCTCATTACCTCATCGATGTCTGCAACAAGCAAATTGTCACAGAAAAAAAGGCTAGGATCATCAAT
The DNA here is from genome assembly GCF_963924245.1 of Chroicocephalus ridibundus. Taxonomy (NCBI): domain Eukaryota; kingdom Metazoa; phylum Chordata; class Aves; order Charadriiformes; family Laridae; genus Chroicocephalus; species Chroicocephalus ridibundus. The sequence continues at coordinate 56,123,348 of NC_086284.1, forward strand.
GTAAGGATAATTTCTATAAAGAAAATCCATTCCCAGAGGCTATTGGTGAGAGAGAAAACTGGCAAGGTTACTATAACTACTATATGTCTTTAAAAGGAATATTTTCCTGTTTTCACACAAAGCTAGGATATTGATCAGTATTTCTAAATAAACACTAAGTAGATTTATTCTCTTCTGTATAAACAAATAAACACAAATTCCTTTTAGAGCAGATGAAACTATTATGCTCATTTATAAATATGTAGTATAATACATTTTGATTTCAGTGCTTCTAGTTTTTAGATATAGTCACAGAAGGGACCCTGTAGGTCATCTGGTCCAATTGTCCTGCTCAAGCAGGGTGACGTAGGGCCAGTTGCCCAGAACCCTGTCTAGACAGACTTTTAATATCTCTAAGGATGGAGAGTCCACAGCTTTTCTGGTCAACTTATTCCAGAGCTCAGTCACACTTACAGTAAAGAAGTATTTCCTGATATTCAGAGAGAACCTTCTGTGTTTCAGTTTCTGCCTATTGCTTCTTGTCCTGACACTGGGCGCCAACGAAAAGAGCCTGGCTTCGGCCTTTTTGCACTCTCCTCTCAGGTATTTATATACATTGGTAAAATCCTTCCTAAGCCTTCTCTTTTTCAAGCAGATCTTTGAAGAGACCAAAGCCTGCTTTCTGAAGTCCAGGCTTCTAAGCACGCTTTTCACTCTTCTCCCTGTCCTCAGGATTGTGAACATCATCTCATAGTCACTGCACCCAAGGATGCCTTTGAGCTTCATATCCCCAAAGAGACCTTCCTTGATGAGTATGAGGTCTGGCAGAACTCCTCTTCTCATTGGTTCCTCTGTCACTTGGAGGAGGAAGTTAGCAAACAACACACTCCAGGAACCTCCTGGATTGCTTATGCCCTGCTGTGTTGTTCCTCCAAAAGATAACATATTAACACCTATCACAAATAATATTTTAACACCTATCACAAATAATATTTTTAACACATGCCACAAATAATATTTTTAGATGTGTGAATCTTTGCAAACCAGCTCAAAATCTAGAAATACATAGTATCTGGCTAAAACTTATTATCATCTGGATATAAAACATGTAGGCCACATTTTTCATAGTATTTAGTGGAATGTAATGACCAATTACTTTGTGTTTTGTGTTTAGCCTTTACAATTGGCTCTAGGAATCACAGGTGCTTATAAAAGAATCACTTCTGAAATTTCCATTATACTTTTTTCAGCTTCTAAAGATCACTTGTCTTCGAGTACCAATTTTCACTAGTCCTTGGGTATCTGCTTTAAAGAGTTTTGACAATGTTTAGTCTCAGTTCTTTTTACTTTTTGAAGAGACTTGTAAAACAATTATTTTCTCTGGAATAAAGAATCCCGTTAAGGATCTACAGCTTCGGAAAAATTGAAATCACATAAAATATGTTTGACATTGATATGCATACCCTTTGGGGAATAAAAAATGTCCAACTCCTAGCTTTTACAGCTAACAATGTGTCGTTTCTGACAGAATAGTTATGATGTGATAAGCGTTTTTATGCTTTAGAAACATTCACCTGCACTACATTTTACATTTCAAAAGTGAATGAACTGTATCAAGAATTACAGACATTGTAAATACAGATTTCTATTTGTTCCAGACAATATTGCACCTAGGCAAAAATTCTTGGTCTGCCTGAATTTCAGAAACATGGGCCGTGATATAACATTGATCTATAATATGAAATAATATTAAGAATTAGATATAATTCCTGAGATTCTTGGTGATGAACTGAGTTTATATGCAATGTGTATGCAAGATAATAAACTGCAGCTCTTCTAACATTCATTAGAATGTTGTGGGGTTCTTTGTACTACAAGTGCATGCACAGTACTAAGATTGCTAAAATCATTAAAGGAGAGTGGCAGCATTAATAAAAATATCCCTTATGTGTATATATATATGTAAGTATAATGCATTTCTTGCCAATGATATCAGTTTTCTCTTTAATCTTCATGTTAGGATATGCTTAAGGCTTTGTTTTTGTCCCTCTCTTGCCCACATCTTTGTTCCTTTAAGAAATTTTAATGAAAATTTCAACATTGATAATCACATATACGGATGACATTCTCCTTCATATCACATCTCACAGGTTTCTCTGTCTTTTGGTTTGTTAACTGCTATCCACATAATCATCTTCTTATTTCTTGTGAAAACAGCTGAAATATACCTTTACTAGCCAAAATATCATCATTAACTTCTCTCTGTACTTACTAATTTTTTTTAAGAAACATAAAACCTGACTGCCTTTTTACTTTCTTGAGCCCATGGATTTCAATAGAGTTATTCTTATAATTTTAAGAAGTGGGATAGATAATCAGACTTTTTGTTTGTCGTCAACACTAGTAATCTTGGAATTATTATTGTAGTTTAATTTTAATTTCTTCTTGAATGTTAATTTTCCCATAAGCTTATTCACTTTCAAAAAGCCACTGTTTTGTATTAAGAATCACTCACTAGAGAACTCCAAACAAGCTTCATAGATGACAGTTATTATAGCCAGAACTATCCTTTTCAATCTTAAAATCAGTATTAACTGATTTTTTTAAACCTACTTTTATTTATTAAAATGGTAAAAAATGCATCTGTGAAATTGTATAATTCACTTTTATTTTCTTCTACTGAGAAACACATAGGATATTATTTGATTGTAGTACAGAACATGAAATAATCAAGAAAATTATGATATATGTTAATGTTTTAATCCTGATATGTGTGAATGTTATTCTTCTCAGCTACCTGAATCAAGCGGGGAGGAAATTAATTAAAGAATTAAATATTCAAGAAATATGATATGATATGAATAGGTAATATGTTGCATTGTATGGAGTCAAAAAGACCTTAGACAACATACTGCACTGCTGTCTCTAACTCTTTTTGTTCTGCTTTGTCCTTCTTTTGGCAAATGTGGAAATTTCTTATACTTGCTAATCAAAAGACTCATGATAATTTCACACTTTAACTTGATTTTCTGATAGCTGTGCCTCTGTATTGCTTGTGATTCAGTAATGGTCTTGAAAATTCATTCTCATATGAGAATTATATTTTGAAGATGGCCTGACAACTGAAAAATGTGCTCAAACATTCTATGATCTTATTGATAATGAGGTAAACTGATGAATATGGTATGTTCAAGATACACCAAACTGAAATAAATGTTTTAGCGAGGTATTCATTATATTTTCAACCACAAGTTTTGTATCAGACTGAGACCTTCTGAAACAAGTCAGGATTTGAGACTTATTAACACCATGAATCTTAGAAAGATTGTGCTCTTTTCTTTGTTTTTCTTAACCTGAATAAGGCTATTCAAATGTCACACAAGCTGAAAGTGAATACCAGTTCATATATGTATGTGATTATCTATCCTTTCCTGGCTAACAATTTTTTCATATTCAGCCATCCTCCAGTTGCACATCACTGCCTCTCTTCTCCCTCCGTGCCTTATATGTGAGAGCTGAAGTACTTGTATGTCTCCACAACGTCTTTCAGTCAAAATGAACTATTGAAACTCTAGTATTTTCACTCATTAAAGTAATCTGGCTCATTTTTTGCTCAGAGAGATTAGGGACTGTTATCACAATCAGATAAGACTGTGGTTTCAGGATACAAAATCTTCAGTCAATATTTGCTTATTTTTGGCCTTTCTCCTCTTTCACCACCTATTCCCAATTCCATGCCATACATGGAGTACTCAGATGATGTGTTGGCATCATGCTTGTGATACGCTGTGAAGCAGCCAGAAGATTCAATCCAGTTAAAATGTTTGTTAATTAGTAAAAGTAGTTGTGTAAGCCCTATGGGCCATAAAGGTCAGGCAAGATTAAGTAATGGAACAACAGTGAAAGAGGAAACAAGAAAAATATATTCACGTCAGCTATGTAAATAAAGAATTTTCTACATCAGCTTATCAGAGAAAAACAATTTTGGAGAAAAATAATTGTAAAGAAAATGTTAATGTAACCAGAGTATACCCTTCGTCCAGAAAATACAGTAAACTTGCTGTTACAGTTTGACTGTAAAAGAATGAAAATGAATTACTAAACCCAAATAATGTATGATCAAAACCAGGTGCAAATACCTGAGTAAAGCAAATGTTATGCTTAAGTAACTGAATTTTTTATTTCAGCTGCAAAATCCACCCTAAGCAATGTAGTATAAATGACATATTTTATCGTCAATTTTACCATTCACAGTTGCTGGTGCATTTGGTAATTATAGGCAGTTTGTGATACTTAATAGCAAAGGACTTTTTCTCAGGATCTGAATAAAGAAATCATATGTATAATATATTTATATTCCCACATATAAAGTGGAAATAGGATAAACTCTCAGAACTGTGCTTCACATTTCATGCATGCTGGGATACCTAAGCAAGGTAACCGGAAATAACAAAGCTGTGTGTGTGCAAGCATAGACATTGAGTTTCATAGAATCACAGAATATCTCAAGTTGGAAGTGACCCATAAGAATGTTGAGTTCAACTCCCTGCTACTCACAGGACTACCTAAAACTAAACCATATGACTAAAAGCATTGTCCAGGTGTTTCCTGAATGCTGACATGCTTGCTGCTGTGACAACTTCCCTGGGGACCCTGTTCCAGTGACCAATGACCCTCTCAGTGATGAACCTTTTCTTGATGTCCAGTCTGAACTTCCCTGACACAGCTTCATTCCATTTCCTCATGTCCTATCGCTGGTCACCAAAGAGAGGAGATCAGCATCTCTCCCTCCACTGCCTCCCTTGAGGAAGTTGTAGACTGCGATGAGGTCACTCCTCAGCCTTCTCTTCTCCAAGCTGAACAAACCAAGTGACCTCAGCTGCTCCTCCTAGGTCTTGCCTTTGAGACCTTTCACCATCTTGGTTGCCCTCCTCTGAACACACTCTAAAAGTTTGATATTCTTATATTGAGCCACCCAAAACTGCACACAGTACTCGAGGTGGGGCTGCACCAGTGTGGTGTATGACCTCCCTCGATCAGCTAGCTATGCTGTGCTTGATGCACCCCAGGACATGGTTGGCCCTTTTGGCTCCCAGGGCACACTGTTGACTCATATTCAACTTGCCATCATCCCAAACCCCCAGATCTCTTTCCATGGGGTGCGTCTCCAGCCTCTCATCCCACAGTTTGTATCCCAGGTAGAGAATCTGGCACTTGTTAAATTGCTGTTCCATTGTATCTAAAGTTTTATTGTATCTAAATTGACACAGGCTTTCAGTCTCTGAAATCACAGAGATACTTAATCATGTCTGCTGACCAGCTGCTAAGAAGAGCATATCTAAGATAAAAAAAAAAACAAAAAATACGGAAAAAAGGGTGGAAAGAATATCTGCTGGACTCTGGTCCATTTCTTTTCAGCTAAGGTTTTGGACTTATTGTGAATATTATTCACTCTCTCTTTTTGATAACTCCTTGCTAGCTTCCTCCAACAGCATATACCTATCTCACCTTTCTCATTAGCAACTAAGTCAGTGGATTTAGTACAGTCTCAAAAACAGGATATTATTTTTTCTTTAACAACTCCATGCCTCTTTTACACCCTGTTCCCTCTTTTACATCCTATTCCATTTCACAATAAATATTCATTCATTAATTGTAACATATTTAGTTAAAATATGTTTAGACTGTGGGTTTTTTCAAGTGGAGAATGATTATATGATTTATTTTGAAAAACCTGCCAACCATTTTTCTCAACAATACACCTGTTAGGATTAAGGTTCATATTCAGGCATCTAAACATAGGTATCAGTGACAGGGGTATCTAACTTGTCACAGGTTAGATTCTAGTTTAGGATCCTGTTTTAATGAAAGGACATCAGATCAGTATTTTAAGTTGAATCTAGAGAAATCCACTGCCGACTTCTACACTGCTGTCCAAAAATACACGTCTACCTTAGAGTAAAATGAATAGCCTGTGTTGACTAAAGGCTGTGTTCAGCTTGCCTGCAGAAATCCTATTGCCATTTGAGGTGACCAAGGGTCAGTGAAGAGCGAAAAGACAGAAAATCAGAAACAGGACATGCAGGAGACTTTAACGCCTTGAGTGAAAGCTGTATGTCCAATAGAATGGCTTAGAACACCATAAATGCTAGTAAATGTTTATGTGGAATTGACCTCTAGACTACTGCTGCTTGTGTTGGATACATGTATCTGCATGTGCCTGTGTGTGCACGTGGTAGCGAATGGCAGAAAGAATGTCTCTATAATTAAATGTACTACCTAGACTTATGAAGAAAATTTTGTAGTTATCACTTTAGATCTATTTTTTTCTTATTCTTTTAAACATCATTCTTTTTTTATGCTATTATTAAAAACAGATTTCTTCAAAATGTGCAAAATGGATGTTTTTCTTACTACAAAATGTTTTTTAATGCACATTGTGTGTACTTAGCTACTTTTATAATTATATTTGTGCATAGGCATTATGTGATTTTTATTTGAGAAGGAGAACTAGACATATATCTCAGAATAAATGCAGCCTAAATTTAAATTCAATTTCCTAATCCATGATATGTGTCTAATTGTCATGTAATTTCAGAGTCAAAAAGATTGTCTATAAAATGTCTCTAGTTATCTACAAATACAAGTACACAATTATATGAGATTTAAGTGCATAGCATAAATTCAGACATTACGAAACTTCTACAGATATTATTTCAGAAGATATTATTTTGTTGAGAACTATAGTTTAGACCTGGATAAAGAAATAATAGTGGTTTGGTTGTTTGGATTTTTTTTGTAGAAAACAAGGTGCATGAACTATACACATTTAGGATAACTTTTCAATAAAACTAATCCTTTGGTAAAGTAGATGGCAATCTTGCAACTGCTTTCAAGGAGAGCAGGAATCACGTCAAATTTCCTGTTGTTAGAATTTCAGTTAAACATACTGTGGTGGGACATAAAAAGAAGTTAAAACAGGATTGGGTTTTGGGGAGCTTTGTTGCTTTTGTTGTTTCTTTTTTTTATGCTTTCTTTTGCTAGAGTCAAAGAATATGAACAAGACCGTCTTTTACAGGATAAATCCTTTGATAATTTTGTTAACCAAAAAAAAAAAAAAGAGAAGAGACACTTTGCTTAACTAAACTGAAGGGTACATATATCAGGTAGTTCTTCAGAAGGCTGAAAATGTACAATAACAGTCATGTGATATTGGGTTATGCTTTATATGCTGTGATTACCTCTTGCACCAGAGAAAAGTTAAAAATGGAAGAGAAAAAGAAAAAAAAAAGTAAAACTTCAGTAAGCAGCATTCATAGCAGGGAATGTAAAAAATGTGCTAGAAAGCAATGGAGGTTTCAGGCTTTCTTTGACTGTTTGCTACAACAGTTCTGGGGACAGCAATAGTATCTTTTCATTATTGTTAAATTCCTTCTGTTATGAAATAACTGTTACAGAAAAACTGCGTCATAAAATACAGTTCTATATATAAACCCCCCAAGTTTCTGTCCCTAAGGACAGAAAGTATAAAAGCACAAAGAAAAGATGAAATAAATAAGTTATGGTAATCTTGGTTGATACGTATCAAAACTCGATTATACAAGCCTGTGTAATCTGTAGCTGTGGCCTTCCAGGATGTTTGGTTTCAACAGTAGTCAAAGGTTTCACAGTATGAGGTGATATCCAAAACAAAGTGAATATGAAGCACTCGCTTTCAGACTGCCTCTATTGTAGCCTAGTCTTTGCAGGCTAAGAAGAAACACATTTGTTTGTTTGTTTTTTTGTTTGTTTGTTTGTTTGTTTCTCTACCTGTTATATTACTTTTTTGATATAAACAAGTCTGTAGAACTTCTATGGTCAGTCCATAACATTTTGTCTCTGCCACTCCATCTTGCTCACACTTTTCCCCTGCTCCAGAATGGGTACTTCCATGGACTACAGTCCTTCCAGATAAACTTGTTCCAGTGTGGGTTCTCCAGGATCCACAATTTCCTTCAGGAAATATCTCCCTGCTGCAGCATGGGGTCCTCCATGGGCTGCAGTGTGGATATCTGCTCCAGCGTGGTCTTCACAGGTTTCAGGGAAATACCTGCTCCACTGTGGTCTTCTCCAGGGGCTGTAGGGGGCTCTTTGTGCTGGCACCTGGAGCAACAAATCTCCCTCCTTCTTCTCTCACCTTGGTGTCTGCAGGGCTGTTTCTCTCACATCTTTTCTTAGTCCTCACCCTTGGGCAGTGCTTTACCCTTTCTGAAATACCTTTTTCCTGAGATGCCACCACCGCGCCTGCAGGGCTCAGCCATGCCCTGCGGTGGGCCTGTCAGAGCTGGCTGGAACTGCCTGTGTCTGGCACGGGGCACCCTCGGTCTCGCCTCACAGAGGCCACCCCTGGAGCCTCCCGCTACCAATATCTGGCCATATAAGCAAAATACAAATGTGCATAAATAATCCTTGCTGATTTGTTTGACAGAGGACAAGGTATACAACTCTTGAACTTGCTCGGTTTTCAGGCATGTTAAAATTTGAAGTATACCACATGGTTTATGCTACAAATCCACTATATAGTGGGGGCTTTTTCTGGTGCCTAAAATTTTGAATCAAATAAACATCTGCAGTGCTGTCATAGAGGTGATTAATCAACACTACTTCCATCGAGAAGCAGTAAGAAGTCATGGGGACTATGGTACTCTGTCATGATTCTAATACTTCAAGGAAGTAATGTTGAGGGAACTTCCACTAAATTTTGCATAAAACAGATCCTTTCCTCTTATTTGTTTTTGCATCTGTTAGATTATAATGGCAAGACTTTCTAAAAGGCCTCTGGTGATATATACCGCGCAGTTCTAAGTACATTTTGACTTCGTCAGACATCCTGAGAAGCTTTCCTGCGGTCATTCTCAGATGTTTTATACACTAGTGTAAAATGAGAACTGAGAAAGAGCTGCTGTTTGTTGTCAAAGGCCTCCCTGCTGCTCCTGCCCAAATGGCACAGAAAAACTTGCATCCCTGCTGCTTGAGGGGTGTGCCTAAAAGGCATAATACTGACCCGCATTTTCCCCCAGGCTCCATGTGAGAGGCTGTGGATAGGAACATTATTTTATTCAAAGCAAAAGGTTCAGAAATATTATGAGGGTTATAAAGTAGTGATGTTGTTAAAGTGTGAAAACACAGTTTTGTGTTTTAGACTCCAATGCATTACCAGAGGGCCTGTTGCAGTTTTTGAGAGTGCAAGGACTGCTGGCATGGGGACGAAGGATTATGCTGAATGTAAGGAGACAAATCTGTTACTCTCTTGTCTGAATGGGCTTTTGGCAACCAGATTTTCTTGTAGGGAGCTGAAAATAGACCTAAGGAGATACCTACCATTTAAGGAATAGGGATGATCTGGGATCCTGAGGTCAGACTCACTGCTGTTTTATTCAGCAACGTAGATCTACTCAGGTATCTCTATCCATAACACTTTGGGAGCAAACAACTTTTGAATTTTGAAGTTAAGATATGATAATAAGGGGAAAAAAAGTTTTAAAGACAAAGAAAACTCCAGAGCCTAGTACACAAAATATCAAGAGCACTTTAAAAAATCCAAGAAGGTAATGTTTGAAGTTAGAATTACTGAAAACGTTGAGCAAAGTGAATAGAGAGTTTGGTAACTTTATTTAAGCAAAGCTCCAGGGACTGACTCACCCATGAGCACTGTATGAATAAGACCATGAACACAACCTGAACAAGCAATGTGCCTTCTCCTTTATTCACAGGAGCTTTTCACTGACTTCCACATAATACAAAATACAAGAATTCTGTGCTTAAACACCAGTTTAATATTTCCACGGAAGAAAATTTAAAACATTCAGCTCAGGTTTTAAGACAGTTAGAAGAATATGAAATCTTATTGTGGATTTCAAAGATGTTTAACCTGTCAGCATTATTACAGCCTTAGCCATGCTGGATAACACTATGTATGAGCGCTGTTAGAAGGTCCTATGGACTTTGACAGGAGTAAGCCAAATGACCATAGATTAACTTCACACCAATGCCCAGTGCTCTCAGAGACTAAAACTGGAGATCACATAGTTTCTATGAAGATACTGTTGTGTAGGTATAAACTATTCTTGACTACAATTTCCTGACTGATGAACTATTAAAAATGTTATGGAAATATTTTTTTTCTATTCTGATAGCATAAAAATCTACTGGAACCTTGCTTTACACTGACTGGCGCACTGGAGTTTATCTGGAAGACAGTATACCTGAGCAAGGAAATGAAAAACAGAATATCTGTGTTAATGTTTTCATTTTGAGATCAGAATTCAGTAAATCCCTTCATATTTTATGCTATTTCTATCCTATCCTTTCCTTTTTGTGATCCAGTTGTCACTACTGGAGCTTGTACCCCACTGAAACAAATCACACTTTTTTTAAAAGTTCAAGACCCGGTAACTTGTTTTTTATGTGAAAGTAGAGTGCACAGGAAATTAAATATTTTGTTTCAACTTTTAGAGTTGAAAGAATTGTCTTATGCTATTAATTTTTTTTATTTTTTTTATTTTTTTTTTGCTTTAAAACAAATAAACTGAGAGGAATATTTCATTAAGAAGAATGTTGAAACAAAGCATTTTGGCAGTTCCAAAATGTAATGTTTCTTTGTTAAATTGTCAAAATTAAATGTTTTGATGCTTTTAAATTATTTCTTCCTTCTGGCCAAAGGTATTTGCAACATTTGCAAATGGAATTTGATCTCCTAACAGCTTCTGGTTCCTTATTCTTCTATTTTTGATAAATGTTCTAACCAACCAGAAAATGCTCATTCTTCACATTAGGAACATTTTCTAAATCTGCTAGGTAAAGAAGGACTAGTCCTCAGAAAGAAGTAGTGACTGTATTAATTAGTTGAGGTTATAAGAATTCACAGTCTTGTGATGCAGTGCTTTTCTGTAGACACTGAAGTTACCCGCTGATTTTGAAAAAGGTGAGTCATGGTGACAGGACGTTCTCACTGAATATTAGAAGTCAGAAGGAGAGATTGGTCTATTTTTAGATTATACTACTAGGCTTTTTCAGAATAGTGCTAAATTAGTCCAGTGAGTGATTCATTCTGCCTGTGTCATTTATTGTTGTATGGGGTCAATTGTCCTCTGCAGTCCCTATTTCTGTTGACAAATATATTTGGTATAGGAGGCTACCTAATTTTTCAGTGCTTAAAATCTGATGAGATGACACCAGTATTTTTTAAATATGTAGTAAAGAAAATTCTGCTGATTATAAAGGCCAATGGGCAGGATTCTGCTGCTAGCTGTAGGTGTCTAATGTCACTTTAAGTGTTGTGGAGCATCCTGTTTGGATGTCAGCTGTTGGGGTTTTTGGAGGGGGGAGGGGTTGTTTGGTTGGTTGGGAGGGGGTTGTTTGCTTTTTTGTTTTTCCCATTAAAAATACAGGGCTTTAGAAAGTCCAATGTTATACCTGCCAGATTAACCCAGAGGTATTGTACAGCCTAAGGTTTATCTACAGCTCTATGTTTAGCAGTGAAATCACATCCTTTGTTAAAATGGTCTTAGCGCAGTTTCTTAAAGACTGGACTCCAGTGCCAATTTAGGTATTAAGATATCTCAGATATCTTAATGCAGGCATGTATGACATGACATGAACATTTTCATTGATCCTGATGCGAATTTAGAAACCCAGTTCATATATATGCACCTACTTTTACACCTTTATTTGGGCATCTGAGACCTGCTGCTGAATCCTGCACTTGCTGATGTTAAAAAAAAACCTCAAACAAAAAACAAAACCCTTGAAAAGACTCAAACAACAAATACAATAACAACAAAAAGCCAAAACCAAACCAAACCACTCACTCCAGTCATTAAGAAACAACACAAAAATCCTGAAATGTCATGAATCAAGTCTAAACCTTTTTTCTATTAATACAGCTAGAATTACTAATTTCCTTTGTTACATCTTTTCCTGACTACAATTACAGAGCCTAAAGAAAATATTGTCAGTGAGAACCACAGAAAGAGCTTCAGAGTCTCCTGAAATCAATGCAATTTCTCTTTGATAGCGTAACTAATTTTCTTAAGAGGGTATCTGCGATTTGTTAACACACTGATTTATTTTCCTAAGGGAAAGCTCTAGTTTTCAGTTCTGGTAATTTGTCACCTAGGCACTACAAGAATAACACCTATAAATTTGCTCTGAGACCTGCGCAGTCTAAGCACAGAAAAGTCATTTAGCAATCATAACTTATACTCTGAGGAGCTGCTATCTCCAAAAGTGCTACAGCTACCTCTCTAACATACTCTGCTAACAACTCTCGGTAATGGTTGCACAGCATGTGAACAAAACTGCTCCTGCATACCACATACTTGTAACAATATAATGCTGCTGAATGTCACTTGTAATGCTTTCTCATTTTTATTTTTTTTTTCCTCCCAGAAATTCAAAAGCTCCAGCTGGCTTGTCTCTTTTCAGAGCAGAAGAATGAAGCCTGGGAGAATGTGAAATTCTATCTAAGGAAATATCCCTATTACGCTGTTTGGTGTAATCGGTGCTAAAACAGAACGCATCTTCTTACTATTGGTGTTCATCTCCTTCTTCATAAATTATTACCATTTCAAGATAAAAGTCAAAAGCCTGAAATCATGATACTGAAAGTCATTTATTTATTTGGAATCTGCACTCCAAGATGGCTTTTGTTTTGCTGGATTTTTGCTTTAAAGAAGTAGACAGATAACTATCCTAACACGAATGTAGGGCAGCGAAAACAAAATTAATAAAAATGAAAGTTCTGTTCCTGTTAGCACTGATAGTTTCCTGATAAAATTAACAAAATGAAAACTGTGATGACTGCAGTTCTTTCAGGATTTAATTGGAAAGTAGGGAAATTGATGGGAAAGTATTAGAAAAATGTATTTCTGCTTGTGGTGGCTTGACCCCAGCCAGCAGACAAACATCCACACAGACACTTCCTCCCTCCCTGCCACACCCAAAGAATCTGGACTGGGGGGAATAGGAAGAATAATAAGTGAGAAAGCTCATGGATTGAGATAAAGACAGTTTAGTAGATGAAGGAAAGACAAACCAGCAGATCAAAAGAAATCACTCATCCTCTCCCACAAACAGACCAATGCCCAGCCTCTGTCTAAACAACGCCCATCTTGGAAGACAACTCCCCTTCCCCACTTCTTCTTCCTTTACTCCAGCTTTTATTGTGGATTATGATGTTGTATGGCGTGAAATATCCCTTTGGTCAGTTTGGGTCAGCTGTCCCTTCTGTGTCTTCTCCCAACCTCTTGCCCACCCCCAGCCTACTCATAAGGAGGGACAGAGTGAGAAAAAAAAAGAATGTCTTGACGATGTGCAAACACTATTCAGCAAGAGCTGAAATGTTGTGTTATCAATGTGATTTTAGCCACAAATCCAAAACACAGCCTGATAGGGGCTGCTATGAAGTAAATTAAGTCCATCCCAGCCAGACTCAGTACATGGCTTAGTATTTAAAAATGCCTAAAGCCAGCACCATGTTTACTGTTCGAGAGTCTTAAACTCTTCCTCTCTTATACATACACCCTTCTGACATCTTCTTAAAAAATTATTAACAATTCATCTTTACCTAGATTCATAAACCAACCTTAACTTCCCTCATTTTCCTCCCTAAGAGTTCATCCTTCAGCACTTTCACTATTGCCTGCATCATCTTGCTTAAACACAAATAATTCTCTATCTTGAGAATCCTTAATCACAGAATCACAGAATCACAGAAACTTCAGAGTTGGAAGGGACGTCTAGAGATCATCTAGTCCAACTCCCCTGCTAAAGCAGGATTGCCTAGAGCACATTACTCAGGACTGCATCCAGGTGAGTCTTGAAAATCTCCAGAGAAGGGGACTCCACAACCTCCCTGGGCAGCCTGTTCCAGTGCTCTGTCACCCCCACCGTAAAGAAGTTTTTCCATGTATTTGAACAGAACTTCCTATGTTCTAACTTGTGCCCGTTGACCCTCGTCCTGTCACTGGGAACGAATTAAAAGAGTCTGGCACCATCCTCCTTCAACCCACCCTTTAGATACTTGTATGCCATAATAAGGTCTCCCCTCAGCCTTCTCTTCTCCAGGCTAAAGAGTCCCAGCTCTCTCAGCCTTTCCTCACAAGGGAGATGCTCCAGTCCCTCAATAATCTTAGTTGCCATACGCTGGACCCGCTCCAGGGTTTCAAACGTGTATTTCAAACATTCCAGGTTTCAAACATGTATATTCTGGAGCAGTAGATTTGCTGTTGTTTTACATATTCATTTGAATGTTATTGCTTGCTGCTGAGACAGAAAGAACAGTTCATATTTACACAGAAATGAGAATTTATCAAGAGCACTATTTCACACCCCTTTTAGGCCACAAGTCCACAATGGCACCTAGCTATACTGCAGCCTCCAAATGTGGGAAATTGTACTAGAAATGTGAAGATTGTTATGAATGAATAATAAGTGGTAGGGTATGTGTGTAGAAACATCAAAAAGACCAAAAAAAAATGGACAGAAGGACTATGAAAGTAGGGTGTGTCATGATTCCTTGTCTAGTAAATCATCCAGATTGCAGCACATACCCATATGCAGCTTCTCAGGATACACAGACTGAATGATAAAGGACAGTAAGTAATTCTTGATAGCTCACAAAGGTGAGTTAGACTGGAGAGACTAATTTCTGTCAGCCTCTGAAAGCTACAAAAAAGGCATATTCACAATCTGTGTATGGTCACCAGATGAGTGTCTGCTGCCCACCATAGCAATGCAAAAAATCCTTGACAGGGGTGCAAATGTCCTCGTGTCTGCAAGCTGGACAAACCACCTGAATCAACATGCTTGGTGTTAGTATGTGGGTATGTATGAGACTGCTTATGAATGTTCTGAAGTAAAACCATCTTCTCCTCCTATACCTCTTATATTGTGCTTTGCTACACTGTTGCAAAATTATATCCTACACAAAGACTGGAAATGCTTTAGTCAAAATTATAGTGCTCAATGACAATTGATGCTGCACTGCAAAATTGCAGGTGTAGAAGTAGACAGTGTCAGAAATCTTCTGTTACAAATGGTTTCCAAAGTAGACGTCTCTCTTACGAAACTGCTAGCTTGTGTAGATCATCAGATTAAATAAAATGAATAGATATTATTATACATCTTGAGATTAAAAAGTAGTTAAAATATTTAAATATTCCCTAAATTCTTCTGGGAGGGCCAAACTGACACTTCTCCATTGCCTTCACCTTCATAGCAACTATCAGTTTGATGCTTCTTGGTCAGGCAGAAGGTGAAACTGCATTTGTAAATTTCCTGTTCAAGAAACTGAACAGTTATTCCACAGGGGATTTTTTTCCTTCTTGCAAAACAATTGTGTTTGACAATCTATACCCGGTTCTGAGCTAACCTTGGAATTTAGATCTTTTATCCCTGAAAAAATATGGACTAAGCTGTAACTAACTAAATGTCCAGACATCAAATTTAAGGTAACATAAGATCTCTTTTAGTCTTATCTGTTATTAACAAAATATTCATAAAAATTCAGCAAATTAACATATTCATTACTTACCTGATTGTGTTTTAGGGAGTACCTGGAGCAGATCAGCAGACAGTTCATAAAGCATAAAGTTAATACTGCAAACCGAACTCTCAAATTGAAAAAGACACCTTCCATGAATGCCACAGTGCTTGTGATTTATCCAAGATAACTCCTCACATATATAGTAAGGTTTTTGATCAGAGTTAGTTGACTTGTATTATATCAGAGGTAGAGTGATTTCTTGTTTATGAAATAGGATGAAAATATTCCTACAGAACTAGATAGTCCTACTATCTTCAGTTCTGATACTTATCTTTCCCTGTCTCGTATCAGCCAGAAACCAGGATTTAAGGAAAATTCACCTTGCCAGTCAGGACAATAAGGTGATTATTCACCCATAAACAGAGTTAATAAGCAATTTCACCTTTCACAGAAGCTACAAAATCATACAACAAAATAACTTCGTAGAAAGTTTGCCTGTAGGGTCGACTTATTTTGCTCATATTTTGTCTCAGGACCGTTGTCCCTCTTACATTCAAAATATTGCCATGGGTAAAAAGGAGACCACCACTTCTATGAAATCAAGGATTTGTTGCTACCCGAAATAAAATATTAGCAATCAAAGCAAAATATGATTTATTATTGCTCCTGTTAGACTAACACTTTACTCCTAATTAATACAGAAATGTCACATTAATAATATGCAAAAACTTAATACAAAAGAAAATGTACTAATATCTGTCTCTTTACTTCAGTCTTACTGTTACCCTTCCAGTGTCCCCTGGGTCATAAGGCTGATGGTGTCAGCTTCCTCAAGCAGAAAGGCAATGGGTTCTATGTGTTATCAGTGTCCTAAGTCTACTCTAGGAAGAGTTTGATGTTGAAAATTGAGGGTCCCTTCATCCTCATTCTTCAATTCTGCTTGGGACTATTTGTATACGTTTTCTTACTTCAGCCTTCTTCTTTGTCATTGGTATCCCGGTAAAGTTCAAAAGTTGCCCAATAGCATCCCCCAACCTCAGCTGACATCAAGGCTATTGCTTTCTACACTATGATCATTTTCCTTTGTCAGTCCTTTATTCTATGTAGTATTCACAGAACAGAAGACAAAGCAGGGCAGGAAAAGGTTACTTCAGAGGTAGATACTTGTTACAGCAAGGTAAAATACACCTTGGCCAAAGCAAGCTTTAGCTAGTCCTGAGACCTCTCATGGTGAAATGAATATGAAGCCTACCTTCTTGTACCATCAGTAAAATTAAAAAAGTAATAATAAAAAAGTCATATCTAATGCGTTATAAACCTATGCACAATAGGTTACATATTTCTTCACTCCTGGACTCAAATCTGGAATAAGGATATAAGTTTTTTTGGTGAAGTAGCCTGACCTAGAGCAGAACACAGCCTGTCTCTGGACCTTCAATGTGCTGACTACAAGGATGTTAATCAATCTGAACTGCTTGATCTAGTGACCATTTGTCCTTGACTCCTTTTTATGAGAATGGTGTATGCATTGTGTCTATGACATGAAAAGGATCTCAGAAGCCATAATATCACAAGATTTGAGCGGACTTTTGTAGGAGAAGGAAAAGATTTATTTTTAACGCAAAAACTGTTGCTTGTTAAATGTCAAGTCCTTTTCTTCACAACATGTGGGAACTAAAGTACTTGTAACATGGTGATATTGGAATAAAGAGGAAAAAAGAAGAAAATGCATTCCATTAAGCATTAGTGTCAGGAAAAGGCTAAATATTTTGGTAGAAAATTATAATAATTAAAAAATATATATTTATGCCATCATCCACATAGGATCATAGTTAAATTCTAAAAACACTTATGACTAACCAACTATGAACAGAATCTTAGAACAAGGAACTTAGAGAAATATTATTAAGATTCAGAAGCTTTTTCTTTTTTCAGGAGTTAAAAATAAAATTACAAAACCTCGTACTTTCTCCATCACAGTATATCAAGCTTCTTTGATGTTTTTATGGGCTAAGATGCCTAATATCCCTTTTTGATAATCACTGTCACTTACAGTAGCAGATGTTTGATTTGAGGAGGCAATTTGTTAAATTCTGAGTAGCAAATTACAGTCATACCATACAGCTTGTTAAATGATTAGTGTATAATCATATACTTATTCTTAGGTGTCTCACTTTTGGAACAGCTGAAATGTTTTGAAGGCCTCTTTTTTAACAAGAACATTAACAAAGCTGTAACATAATATCTCAATGTAATGAACAGATCAAAATTGTTTTCAAATAATTAGTAATCAATTAATTTCCTGGTCAATGTGATCATGCATGCATTTAGCATTTTACAGTAAAATATGTCAAGAACATGTATTTATTGCAGGAATGCAGTTAAAAATCACTGACATTTCCATAAAAAAAAGCTTTATGAAATGTCTGAGTAACTGAATAACTGTTTTTTTTAACCAAATAACTGAAGATAAAAATATATAAGTAAAAGTATGATGTTTGTCCAAATATATCTTTTTTGCAAGTGGTAACAGACAAAAGAGAGACGGAGACATGGTGGGGTGGGTCCTATGACTGGAGTGTTGGAATGAAAGGTTAGAGGCTCTTTGGGAAGGACAGGCAGGGGAGATGGGGGATGGGGTGTCACCATCTATGTCAATGACCAGCTGGAGTGCATGGAGTCATTGAGAGCTTGTGGGTCGGGATTAAAGGGAGGGCAGCGACAGGTGACATTACAGTGGAGGTCTGGTTGTAGAGATACTTGCTGTGGTTTAATTAAGCGGCAAGTCCTGGACTTCTAGTCATAATTTCACCAGAACATTCAGAAACAAGAGACTCTGTGAACCTTCTTTATATCATAATCCTCCTAAATTTTGTCCTCATAACCTGTCCTGAAAGTCCACAGAGATCTTGTTCACCTACACCATAGAAAAATTCTACAAAACAGCATCTAATTACTAGACATAAGATGAATTTTAAATAAAAAACCTGTTTGTTTCATCCCAGACTTACACTTCTCATAAGCTTATGGATAAAACATACTTAACTTTCACAGAAAAGTAAAGAAAAACTTAACACGATCAAAGACTTAACTTCACCTCATCAATTGGAGTAATGAGCAAAAGCTGTTCAGAAAAATTCTTCCTAAAATCTTTTCTGTCATCTGTTTTGCAAACTTCCAAATATGTTCAAAAATTTTTGTTCTGTGTTGTTTTACTATTGTATATTATATAAGCAAAAAAATCTTTGTTATTATAATTGTACTGAAACTACCTTTTGGAAAAATAGCAGAATACATATTGACAGAATTGACAAATTCTTGCTTGATTCTTTCCCAAAAGAGAAAAATCCAGTTAAAGGGATTTTTACTACTGTCTCCAGATACAAAAATGATACAAATAAATTACTTATAATTATAAAAATTAAAATATATGACTAAGTCTATATGATTGTAGCCTGCTGGGAAGAAACTTTTTGATAGCTAGGAGAGAGAGGTTAATGAGATATTCTCATATTTGCTATTTAAACAAAATTAATCCAAATAATAAAAAAAGGTGGATAATAAAAAGGATGCCTTAAATTTCCCTCCCAGTATGCTAAAATGAATTACATAATAAATGTCAGATGTATAATTTAAAGGAAAAGAAATGAAAAAAAATAGTTTATTCTGCATTTCTTAATCTAAATCCATACTGAATTTCATTAAAATTTCTTACATTTTAACACAACTTTGATAACCAATGGTGAGACAAATTTCTAATTGTTTTGACAGGATTTTATATCTCACAACACTTACATATAGCTAACAGAAAGGAAGATATTTAGAATAAATTAGTCATTTAGGGCCTTTATATGGGAGCTCATACTATGGAAAGAAACAAGCATCTCTGAAGCATTATTCTATATTAAAATGCATACCTATGGCAAATGAGATGCTCTCTGCTTTGTCACTCCAGTCCTTCAGGTGAAAATATTTGTCTGAATCCCTCAAAATGTCTTTGTTTGGAAATTAAACTTCAATGAAAAGAGCAAGAAATGACAGGAGGAAAGAAAGAAAGGATGTTATACAACTGGTTCTCATCCTTAGGATGTGGGTCTTAGGAACCATAAAACTTTTGAATCCCACACCTACAAAGTAGCATTTATTTTCATTAAAACTAAAACTCAAAGGTTAGATTTGCTTCTGATGTCTTTATATGTGAATTACATCTGAGTTACATGCTGTGACACCTCTATCTTGTTCAAGTAGAGTTGATAAAAGAGTAAGGATATCTGGATGCAAATGCCTGCCTTTCTATACAGATCTTCCATGTGTTGCTCTACCAGCCTGTGACTTTTGAATGCCCCTGACGACAGAAGGATATGTGATAGACTACAAGTTTAAAATGTATTTTATCTGATTATTGAAGAAATATTTAGCATATAGATCTTTGAAAAAAGGTACTTCTAAATGAAAAGATGCACTTCAAATCTTAAAGATAAGTAGTTCTCAAAACATCCACTGGTAAAGCAGAGCTGCCATGATCATTTTCTGTAAATGTCTTATTATTTTGCCTTCCAACTTACTAAAAAGTGAGGAGTTCCACGTTTTTGGGTTTTGGTGTTTTGGGGGTTTTTTGGGGGGGGAGTATTTTTGGGAGGTTTTTTTTGTTTTTTCTTCATCCATAGAAATGTAAATAAACAGACATTTTAATAAACCCTTCATCTTCAGTTCTCGTAATGGAATTTAACAAATCCCTTCTTTTCAGCATTGTTATGTGTATATTCCTTTGCATTTTTCGCTCTACAACAGATGTTTCTATCCATTTGAATGTAGTTTACTGTTCATTCAACTGTTCTAAATTTAACAATTGTTTACAGCTCAAGACTAAGGTGTTCTTTGTTTCTTACTCATCCAGTAAACAATCTTTTATTGAAAGTGAAATTAATTTCTTTATTTTTTTTTATTTAGAAAACATCATGAGATATACAATTAATGTATATAGCATATAATCATGGATGTCAGAAGAATGTGGAAGAAAATTTAAATGATCTAATGGGACCTCGTTGGCCAAGAGAGATGACATTTTCCAATAATTTAACAAACAATGTGATATATAAAGGAGTTAGGACTGTAGAATTAGGTGTCAGAGCGGCACAATTTCTTCTACCATGGGAGACATCATTCTTGTCCCCTTAGAATAAATATTTATGGCTGATTTGCTAAAATTTAAAGTGACAAGAGAGATATAAATCACGAGTTAAACTATTAAGTACGTTTTATGCTTACTTCAGAAATGGGCCTATCTTTGAGATTTCTTACTCAGCACCCAGTGTGATTTCAAGACCTACAGGAATTTTTAATTCACCAGCTAGCTATTATGCTTTTTCATTGAGGTCATGGTAAATTAGTAATGGAAATAAAATAGATATTCTGGAGAAAACTAAATTTTGACCTCTCTAATGTTATGATAGACAAAATGTTATTTTATAGGGAGAAACAATTCGTAATTCTTTCTTTGCCTTTGTTTTATGTTTATTGTCCTGGTATATGTGTTCATATTTTTTTATATATGTGTGTGTATAAAAAAACCCAATGCATGCATACATTATATTTGCATGTATTATGTATGTGTACATACATAGACAATATACACAAACATGCACTAACATCTACAAAAGCAGCAACTTCTAGTCTAATCAAATAGCCTTAGGCTTAAGCTTGTGTGAATATTTTCTTATGTACCAAATTACTATTTTGGATATTGAATCATAAATGGCACCTTAATTGAAGAATACATGCAGATATACCTAGAATTATGAAGAGAGAAACTTCTTCATACACATTACAAGTTTTATATATTGATTTGATAACCTTAATAAATTTCAGCTTTAGGATTTCAGAAATACTACCAAGGAATAAATCTGTATGAATATAGAATTATGGATCTAAAGGCATGCTAAAGGTCATGCAATTGTAAATAAGAATAACTTTACTATTTTGCCCTTTGCAAATATTTTCCTAAACGAAACATATTACTTGATTTTCCCTATAAATCATTAATT
Organism: Chroicocephalus ridibundus; assembly: GCF_963924245.1. NCBI lineage: Eukaryota > Metazoa > Chordata > Aves > Charadriiformes > Laridae > Chroicocephalus > Chroicocephalus ridibundus. The sequence goes on from NC_086284.1 coordinate 56,144,897, forward strand.
CTTGGTTTTGTCATTTGTCCCATTTCATGTAAACAGAACACATACAAACAGGCTTGTATAAGCCAGGAAAAAAAAACAAAAAAAACAAACAAACCCAAACCAACCCAAAGGTCAGTATATATCAGCAGGGTGGACAGGGAATAACTTCGTACAAAATAAAGAAATAGAAATATTATTCAGGAGGTGAGGAAAAGCCAGCATGTTCCAGAGAGAAGACAAGTTCAAGTTGAAATTTTTATTTTTATAAATTGGAATAAGAAAGAATGCGAAATCAAGTTACAAGGAAGAAAAGATGTATTCTAATGAAAAATTATAATCTCAAAAGTCAGAGATTCTAAAAATTAATCCTTTATAAAAGAAATCATAGAATACAGAAAAGTTGAAGTTGAGTTGACCTCTGGAGGTCATTGAGTCTGAACACCCTGCTCAAAGCAGCACTACCTAGAGCACATTGCCTGGGGTTGTGTCCAGTCAGGTTTTAAATATTTCTCCAGAAAAGAGACTACATCACATCTCAGAGAGATAATCTGTTCCAGTTTTCCATCACCATTACAGGATATTTTTTTTTCTTACATTTAAATGTAATTTCCTGTGTTTCAGTTTGTTCCCCCTGGGTACCACACAGGAGTCTGGCTGGATCTTCTTTTCTTCCTTCGGCCAGGTTTTTACACACGTAGATCAGATTCCTGCTGATCCTTCTCTTCTTCAGGCTAAGCAGTTCCATCTCTCTTAGCCTCTTTGAATGTAAGATGCTCCAGTCCCTAATCATTTTAGTGGCCCTTCATTAGGCTTGTTTTGGAACCTTCATGTCTTTCTTGTACCAGGGAGCCCAAACCCTGATCCAGCACACACACACACAGAGGTGTGGCCTCACCAGTGATGAGTAAAGGGTAAGGATCACCTTTTCGACCTGCTGCTGATGCTCTTTCTATCACAGTCCAGGGAACTGATAGCCGCCTTTTCCATAACGGCACATTGCTGGCTTATAGTCAACTTGTTTTTCACCAGGACCTGCAGGTTTTTTTCTGCAATACTAACTTCCAGCTGGTTTCTGCAGCCTACCCTGGTGCCTGGATTACTCCTTCCCAGGGATATGACTTTGCATTTCCCTTTGTTGAACTTCATGATTTTTTTCTCTTCGCATTTCTCCTACTTATTGAGGTCCCTCTCAGCCATCTGCTGTATCAAACACTTCTCCCAGTTCTGCATCATTTGCAAACTTGCTGATAGTGCACTCTGCCACATCATCCAGGTTGCTAACAAAGATCTTAAACGAAATTGGTCCCAGTGTACACCATCAGTAACTGGCTGCTTTGCACCTTGTCCAGGACCTCAGCAGAGATGAATTTCTACTGAGAAGGGGGTGTCAGTACAAATAATAAATGCAATTTTAACTGAACCCTTGCGGTCTGATCCTGTCAAGGCAAATGATGCCCTAAAATTTTACCTTTGTAGCAGGCCTTGAGGTTAACCTCCCAACTATGATGCACACACTTGGGGTGATCCCTGTCTTGCTGATTGTAATATCTCCTTTGCTTTCCATCCTGGTCTACCACTTCCTCATTTCGTTGTTTGTCATCCTCTTCCCCCCTGTCATTCTCAATTTAAAGTCCTCCTCACTGCATTGGCCAGCGTGCTGGCAAAGATGCTTTTGTCCCTCTTAGTCAGGTGGATCCCATCTCTTCCAAGCATTCCTTGATCCTCAAAGAGGGTTTCTGATCACAGACACTGCAGCCCATTGCTGACACCAGCTGCACAAACTGTTGTTGACCCACAAGATCCTCTACCTGAAGGCCTTTCATCTCACTGACAGGTTTGAGGAGAAAAAATTCTAGTCCATGAGGCTCTTGAGTATTGCCAGACGCATTTAGTTACCTGTGATGCTTTTCAGGCCTCTCCTGGCAGTATCACTCATCCAGCTCAGATGCTTCATTGGACACAGTTCCAGCCCCTCACCTGCTGCCAGGGTACTAAATCTCTTCCATAGTTGCAAACCTGCAGGTGGACCAAGAGTTTCGGTCTTAGTGTCATAAGGTACAAGCTTCCAGCATTTGCAGAAGTGTCCACTTCCCATCCTGACAGGCACAGAATTTGCCTGCCCTTTCCTTTGGTACAACTAGGGGTCTGGGCTCTCAAAGCTCTAGGGTCTTGGAGAAGATCTGGCTACTTCTTTCTGGTAATCTCTGCTGCTGCACAAACTGTTGACCTTCTCCTGCAACCCTTTCCCATGCTTGGTGTCACAGACCCGCCACCCCTGCCCACCTCTTGCAGGCAAGGAACCTATCTCCTGCTCTCCCAGCCTCAGCAGGTGGTTCCAGGTGTCCCATCAGCCCAGAATTTGGACAGCTGCATCCTCCTTGGGTCTGGGCTGAGGCTCTGATGTTACAGGGATAGTTGCTTCAGCACATCCTGGGGACCACTTCTTGCAGTGTATCACCATCGTTGCTGAACACGTGCACTGCTGTCAGCAGAATTGCTGGCCCTCTTCTGTGTGCAACTCTCTGTGAACTGCTGTGCAAAATGCTACACCTGTGGGCTGCCTCTATTATCTGTATTCGTATACAGGTAATATCAGTAAGTTTTACAAAAACTTATTACATCTTTACTCATCTCTATTACATTGTAATGCAGTACAATACAGATTAATCTTTATCTGTGGTAATACAAGGCAACATCATAAATGGTGTCCATAATTTATACATATAAATTATTACATGTAATAATTTAAATAAAAAAATAAAATAAAAACCAACTTTCCATATTTGCTGTAATCTCAGCATTAATTTCTTTCTTGTATACATAATACAGGTTTTTGTTAGCTTAACTTGATGAGAAGACTGGAATTATAGATCAAGCAATATACATTAATTGTAAGAATTTTACTCCTTAACACAATATTATTTCTTTTGTGATTAACTTTTAATAAACCTTTCTTGGTATTATTATTATTTATTTTCTTCTCCTTTATGAATTCATACTTCATCTCTTCTCCTTTTTCCATCATCTGTTTCAGATTTCTTCAAGTTCTATATTCTCTCTCTCTCTCCCTCCCTCCCCTCATTTCCTTGTTTTGTTCCTTCTTTCAATTTTTTTAATTCATACCATATAGTCCAAGAAAAAAGAGCAGAGTGACATCCAGGTGCATGTCAAATGCTTTATTTAGTGTCAGTAAGAGAAAAAAAATAAATATGTTTCTAAAGAATCTATAGATCCCCACTTTATTTCTAATGCACAAAGATGCCTGTCTCCAAATTAGTATCTTTCAGTGAACAGTAAAAAACACAGAAACAGAAAGTCCAGGTAGTTTCAGTGTGTTTGCACTAATTAATGGAAAAGATCATAAGGGGTTACTGAAGACAAATTTACAATAACCAGCTAAAAAAAAAAAGTCTATGACTACTGGAAGTTGGGATGATTAAGACTATAATTTAGGAAAATATTATGTGCCCCATTTTCTTTTCCTTCACTTGGTTGGTACTGCCAGTTGCTCTTCAAAATAGATTGTCGGTTGACCTAGATGCAGGGCAGTCATTTGTACATTCTTAAATTGCCAGGAATGTCATGAAAATGTAACCAGTATTCCAAGCCACTTGTGACAGAAGCACATTTTCCAGTGTTCATTGTTCATGTTCATTGTTCACATTATTATGATCTTCTGGAAACCTCTTCCTTTGGTCATAATGTAGGACCCTTCCAGCTGTGAGTAAAATTTGTGGAGTATAAGTAAGAATTTTGTGGCTAAAGCATCCTCTGAATGAAAAAAGAAATGTTACAGGGGAGATAAAAGAGATTTAGAAATGCCAAGCTACTTTTATACTCCATGTATTCCTTACAGTTTTTCTAAGTGATTAGCATTGACTTTGATCACCTGAAAACTTAACAGATATAATATTAATAATGCTATCCTTTTTGGTATTAAAAGCTGCAGTTTAAAAATTCCCATTTTCAGAATACTCAAAATCTCTAAACTTACTATACTGCAACCATTTGTTGCAGGAAGGAAAATTTCTGTTTATATGCTCCTCTTCAGCTCCAAGAATTTAGACTCAGATTTTGTACTGAAAAAAATATGCCATGAAAATTGGGAGGCTGTTGTAATAAAATGAAAATGGTTTTATGACAGAACTTAATAGAAAAAATCTTTATGTGCTTATAGAAAGTTATGTGGAGAATTAAGGGTTTTTTTCCTACCAAAATCACCCAGAGATAAACATCCTTAGTCACCAGCAATCTGAAAGTTCCCATTAACAATTTTAGCAGAGTAACCACTAATGGCAAATACTGCCTCTTAGTGTTGCAACTTCGGGAAAAAAAGAGGATCTATGGCCTCTGGAAGGAAGGGCAGGCCACTCAAGACGACTACAAAGAGGTAGTTAAGCTATGTAGGGAAAAAATCAGGAGGGCCAAAGCTCAGCTGGAGCTAAACCTGGCTTCTGTTGTCAAGGACAACAAAAAAAGCTTCTATAAATATATTAGCAATAGGAAGAGGACTAAGGATTATCTCTGTCCTCTAGTAGATGCGGCCGGCAACATAGTGACCAAGGATGAGGAAAAGGCTGAGGTACTTAATGCAGTCTTTGCCTCAGTCTTCAGCAGTAGGACCAGTTGTTCCCTGAGCACCCAGACCCCTGAACTAGAAGACAGGGATGGGGAGCAGAATGAAGCCCCTCTAATCCAAAGGGAAATGGTGAGGGACCTGCTTCAGCACCTGGAGGTGTACAAATCTATGGGGCCGGATGGGATCCACCCAAGGGTATTGAAAGAGCTGGCGGAGGTGCTTGCCAGGCCACTTGGTATCATTTATGAGCAGTCCTGGACAACCGGGGAGGTCCCAGCTGACTGGAGGTTAGCAAATGTGACACCCATCCACAAGAAGGGCCGGAAGGAGGATCCGGGGAACTACAGGCCAGTCAGTCTGACCTCGGTGCCTGGGAAGGTCATGGAACAGATCCTCCTCAGTGCCATTACACGGCACATGCAGGAGAACAGGGTGATCAGGCCCAGTCAGCATGGGTTTGTGAAGGGCAGGTCATGCCTATCAAACCTAATATCCTTCTATGATAAGGTGACCCACTTAGTGGATGAGGGAAAAGCTGTGGATGTTATCTACTTGGATTTTTGCAAAGCTTTTGACACTGTTTCCCACAGCATTCTCCTGGAGAAACTGGCTGCCCATGGCCTGGACAGGTGTACTCTTCGCTGGGTAAAAAACTGGCTGGATGGCCGTGCCCAGAGAGTGGTGGTAAATGGAGTTAAATCCAGTTGGTGTCCGGTCACAAGTGGTGTCCCCCAGGGTTCGGTGCTGGGGCCGGTTCTCTTTAATATCTTTATCAATGATCTGGATGAAGGGATTGAATGCACCCTCAGTAAGTTCGCAGATGACACTAAACTGGGCGGGCGTGTTGATCTGCTTGAGGGTAGGTTGGCTCTGCAGAGGGATCTGGACAGGCTGGACCGATGGGCTGAGACCAATGGTATGAGGTTCAACAAGGCCAAGTGCCGGGTCCTGCACTTGGGTCACAACAACCCCATGCAGTGCTACAGGATTGGGGCAGAATGGCTTGAAAGCAGCTCAACAGAAAAGGACTTGGGAGTGTTGGTTGACAGCTGGCTGAATATGAGCCAACAGTGTGCCCAGGTGGCCAAGAAGGCCAACAGCATCCTAGCCTGTATCAGGAATAGTGTGGTGAGCCAGACTAGGGAAGTGATCATCCCCCTGTACTCGGCACTGGTGAGGCCCCACCTCGAGTACTGCGTTCAGTTTTGGGCCCCTCGCTACAAGAGGGACATTGAGGTGTTGGAGCGTGTCCAGAGAAGGGCTACAAAGCTGGTGAGGGGTCTGGAGGACAAACCTTATGAAGAACGACTGAGGGAGCTGGGGTTGTTTAGCCTGGAAAAGAGGAGGCTGAGGGGAGACCTTATCACCCTCTACAACTACCTGAAAGGAGGTTGTAGAGAGATGGGGGATGACCTCTTCTCCCTGGTGACAAGTGATAGGACGAGGGGAAACGGGTTCAAGTTACGTCAGGGGAGGTTTAGATTAGATATTAGGAGATATTTTTTCACTGAAAGGGTTATTAAACATTGGAATAGGCTGCCCAGGGAGGTGGTGGATTCACCATCTCTGGAGGTGTTTAAAAAAAGGGTAGATGGGGCACTTAGGGACATGGTTTAGAAGTGGCTCTTGTCAGGGTAGGCTAAAGGTTGGACTCGATGATCTTAAAGGTCCCTTCCAACCTCAACAATTCTATGATTCTATGATTCTATAATATGATTGCTTACTGCCAAGGTAAGGAATATATCAAAGGGATGGATCTGATAACATTCCTCATTTCCATAGTGCAGTTGCATAACTAATTTCCCACACTGAAAAAATAATATTCTCCTAGCAATAAATATTCAGGAATTTTTCCATTCAAAAAAAAGATGAGAATCCCAAGCATCAGAACTTGAAAGCAGGGTGAGATTCTGAGGTCATTTGATACGGGCCTACCATGGCCATCTTGGCCAAGAACCAACTGCAACCCAAACAGGTGCAGTGGGGTATGGCCAAATATGACAATGCAGACAAAATCTGAATGATAAGCCTTGGCATGGGTGACAGGAGAACAATATCTGCACTTGCTGGAGAGGTATAGCAGGATATCAACCTGTTTGGTCGACATTCTGTACTGATATCTGACTATAAAACCCACCCAATCATAGAGACCTGGGGAACACTGTCAAGCCGCTGTACAACATGCATAGAAGCAGGGGACTCGAGATGTCAGAGCTGAGCCCTGCCCAGAGCCTTATGCGGACAAGCAAGAGAGAAGCTGTTTCAACTCACTGGTGTGGTGACTGGGCAGGTCTCAGCTAACTATAACTGTGCATGTGTATGTGTTTGTAAAACTTTCCTTGACACAGCTTCTCTCTTGCTTGGTCCGCTTCATAAATTGAGTTTAGTAGTATCACGTTATTTGGTGTTCCTTTTACCCCCTTGAGAGCATAACCTATTACTCTTAGTCCTACTGCACTGTCTTCAGCTTCTGGGAGTTATTGTACGCTACTTTGATAAATAAGACTGTGCTTCAGTTAATTTAATATGAAATTAGAACTCTTAATGAAATGTCGTCCTATTACCCATTACATTTAAGCCCATGGTCATTTTCAAGAAGGGGAAGAAGAACAATTGGTAAAGCTACAGTTTGATCTGTTTAACTTAATTAACAAATTATTCTGGAAACTATGTCCAGACACTTCAAGGAAAAAAAGATGTTTGGGAGAAGCCAATGTGGATTTACCAAAGGCAAATTGTGCCAGACCAATCTGATTGCCTTCTATGATGAAAAGAGTGGTTCGGTGGAGAATGAAGGAAAAGTTAATATTGTCTACTTTGATTTTAGCCAGGCTTTTGGGATGAACACCCATCCTTGCATTATCCCTGAAGGCACACTGAAGAGGTATGGCACGGACAGAAGGACTACTAACTGACTGTGGAATTGGCTGAACTGCTGGGCTCATAGCATTATGGTTAGTGGTATAGAATCCTACTGATGGCCAGTTATTAACCATCCTTAGGGGCTGATACTGGGGCCAACGCTGTTTGACATTTTCCTTCATATCCTGGATAGTAGAATGGAATGCACTCTCAGCAAATTTGTGGATCATGCTACAGGGTGGGAGGATTGTATTTGTCACGGTCATGACCCATGAGTGTTACCTGACCTGTGGGTGTGCAAAGGTCGTTACTGTGGGGTTTGCAGGATTCCATAATACATAAAGACTTGGAAGTTGTATTTCTGTGAACTTCTTTATTACCTATTACTGTTAGTAGAGCAAGTGTGTGTATATATATGTATGTATGTATATAAAACAGGTTACTACAAAATGACCTGACAAAATGACATGACTACAAAATGACACACACACATATATATATAAACTAAGTTATTACAGAATTATCATTAGTAAAGTAAGTATATACTTATGATCATTCATATGCAGGCCAATATGTATTATGTGAGATGTTAATGGTGCAATACATATCAAACCACCCCCAGGAGCAGGGCTACTTGACGTTGGAAAAAGTGCTAATTTCAGATTTCAGCAGCTCTGAACACACTGCTGATTTTAAATAATTCTGTACCCCTGAATCCACTTATATCTTTAAAACTATCAGTGTTTTTCCTCTGCTGCTGGACATTACAATCAAGTATCAAACAGCTAGCCAAGCTTTCTTGGCAAGATGAAGTGTTTGGTCATTACATTTTTATTTTTAGAGTTATTGCATTCTTCCAGAAGCAACATCACTTGAAATGTGCAGTCAGTACTGAATAGTCTGCTTTTTAAAATCTTTGTTAATATTTGCACTTTAGTGTGGCTGTTATCTGATGAATTAACAACATTTAGCTAAGCTTTGAAAGATTGTTTACACATGGGTGTGTGATTTCCATAGTGTGAAAGAACAAGGAGAAATAAAGGGGAGGAAATGACACTGTGCAGTTGAGAGGGAATGAAGGGGCAAACCTAGGAATAAAGCACTAGATTCATGATTATGAGTGCCCAGTTGTATTTTGTAGACCCCTTTCTCCCACACTGACAGCCTCAGAGGGGTTATACTAGACCAAGAGAGTAGACACTTTTTGAAGTGATAATGAGTACTGACAAGACATGACACCATCCTGGAGACAAAAAGAATCAGAAATACTGTTTAGCAAAATACCCGCTATATCCCTACTGGGCCTGCAGATGAGCCAACTTTACAAGGTCTCAAAATACTCCCAGGATTTTGACAGGCAACAAGCAGATGCTTTTAACTGAAACTTTTTCCTAGCTCTACAAGGCTACTCCTTACATTTTTTCATGTCACTGTTCATCATTTTTCTCCCCTGTCATCTTCTGGACATTTCTTCAGTCAGCTAAGCTCTTTTCCAATACACACAGCTTTTAAAAACTTTTTTTTTCTTTACAGTTTAATATCAAGGAGTTCTAGGAATTAGTAACTGAAAATAATACTAGCTTTTAGAACATTATTTTGCAACCTTGCTGTGATTTGGCAAGACTGTATATTTTAGTGTTTCTTACAGTGATACATCAAAGTGGATATTGCAGACACCTTGAACTTTTTAAGAATACTAGCTTCCCACTTGTCATGTATTTTCACCTCCAGGACCTGTTTCTGAGATCTGTGTAAGAACCCACACATCTGTACAGATCTGTAGCAGTATCTTCAAGTCTACAGAAAGGCTTTGCATTCGTTTATTTATGTAACGCTGTATAGTCAAGCTATTGTTACAGGCTTATAAGGTGGATAATGTGAATATATTCAGCATATTTTTTGAATAAGATATTTTCTTAAAAGTGTGTTCTTTTACTGACAGTAACAAGTTCTTACACCTGCTCGGAAATGCAATTGCACTTCTTTCTAGTATTTTTTCAGACGACTGTCAAGTACGGAATTACAGGGTCCTATGGAAATATTTGAAACTTTTTTCTCCTCTTGTCAGTTCAGATTAATTTACAATAGTTTGTAGAACACTGATGCTTGAATTAGACTTTGGGATGTGTCAGTTAACACAATATTATTTTTAATTAAACTGAGCTATTTCTGTATTGTTTCTCATTTTGCTGTCTAACATATGCTTTCTAATATGAGATTCAGCATTTGCTCACAACGCACATTTAGTTCATGCTGAAATTACTCATGTCTTCTTTTTAATGTGTTTTAGGAAGACTGACTAAGATTTGATAAAGTGTCAAAGATTAATACAGAGATTTGTGGTTTTGACACTCATCTGAATCCCTGGAGCATGACTGAAATGGCTACACAGATGGACTATTTTGTCTCACTCATTTAAATGTCATTGCAGGTACCTTGGTGTGACTACATAAACATGTATATAGGCCTGATGTGAATAGCCATAAAGGCGACCTGGTTATAAGGTTACTGAACAGAAGAAAATGTCTGCCGAAATACTAACAGAGAAAACACCTGCCAGCCTGGGAACTATAAGCCTGGAAACTAGGCCTGTGAACCAAAAGCATCCTTTAGAAGTGCAGCTGGTATTTTTGAAGTACAGCTGGGTACCTTGAAAATGGAGACATCCTGAGATGCCATTGATAAACCCAAAGACAAGGAACTGTAACTGCAACTTACCAACTGAAAAGGTGAAAAATAGTCTGGAAAAAAGAGAAAACATCCCGAGGAAGTAAGAATTGGCAGCTGCGTTGGCTGTTTTAAGTGCAAGAACAGGAAAACAATCTGGAAAAATAAGAAATTGGTCTGAGTGTAGAAAACATTGTCTATTGGATGTACCAAGTCAAAACCAGAAATTAACACAAGCTATTAGCTGCTCAAAGTGGTGATGTCTTGTACCCTCTTATGCCTATATAATATAAAAACTACTTAATTTTTATCCGAAATGTAGCTTATCTTCCTGTGTTGTATGTACTTTTCCCTTTCCTAAAGAGATCTGCATGAACTTTCTACAAGATCTTGGACTCTCTCTGAGGACGCCTGGCTGAATCCAAACTCTGTGATGCAGATCATCTTTGAAGTGTTACTCTGTCTGTTATTTTACTTGTCCCCTTCTGGACCCACTTCTGGGGTCTGTTTGGTTTGTCCTCGCACTTCTGGGACGGTTGTCCTCCCTTTTGTTACAGTTTGACCAGCTTCTGAAGTCTGTTTAATGCACTTGTTACCATATATATACACACACATATATATAAACACACACACACATATAAAAAAGTAATATATCTGTTGTTATATTATTGATAAGTTTGGTTCATTAGTGATAAATTTGTAACCTGTAATATTATATATACTTTATTGCTGCTATTATTGGGTGTTACTATTATTGATTGTTGGTATAATTGGTTGCTGCTACACTATTGATCACTGCTACTATTGATTGCTGATAATAATTTGTAATAGCTTGATATATACATTCACTTTATTAATCATAGGTATAATTGCTAGTGATTTTTGTGGCAACAAAGTAGAGAAATTTAGAGGATAATGCCTCCATGTGTATTATGGAATCCTACGGACCCGTGGTCTCAATCTTTATACACCCACAGGCCACACAATCTCCTTTAGGTCATGACAAGGCAAGGTTAAAATCTACAGAGCACTGTAATTAACCCATGACAGAGCAGCGCTGGATGATTCACCTGCATGACCTCTGAAATTTGTCATTATCTTCATAATGTTGAAAACTAATGTATAAATTCAGTAGGTATAGTAGGTTCTGATTTCCATTAGAACTAGGACATGGATGTTGGAAGAGCTGAAGGAAAGCTGAAGGTGGAAAACCAGTGTTTTTGGTTTCTAAGACTTTATTTTTCTTTTCCCTCAAAAAATATAAAAAAGGGTGCTCTACTTTTAAACTATAATTTATTTTAAAAGTATTTATGGAGAAATCTATCACAATTGTTTGCACAAAATAGCTAATAGACACCATCTACCTTCAAACAAGACAGTGGTTTCTTTTTTTCTTCTTACTTTAAAGTTTTTAAAATTACTGATGTGGCTAGCTCATTTTCAGATTTCAGATTTTCAGATTCAATACAACACTCAGGAACTCAGTTCATCTAACTGACCAAAGTACATAAGAAGCAGCATCCCAACACTTTGTGAAAGGAGAACCCAAGTGTATTCTAACTGGGTACCAGTCTGGAGAAGTGAAAGATTAGGTCTCCAAAGCAAGCTAAAGGAAACCAGAGGCAAAGGCAGCGTGGTCCAGCTCTGTTGACTGAACTTCTGCCTTTACCTTCTGCTGAAGGTAGTGCCTCAATGTAATCTCATGATTCTACTGTTCTTTAACCAAGACTTGGAGATGTTACTTGTGTGGGCAATGTCTCAGAGGGGACAGCAGTGTTTTGTCACTTGCTTTTTTCTCCATTTGTAAACCCGTGGCCAGCTCTAGTGTTCAGCCATGTGCTTATTGCTTTATGTGTTTTAGAAAACCTAGCTGACTATTTGCACAGTAAACATCAGGGAACTGGAAACAGCCAATTAAATTCTAAGGCATGACTGAGTTTTTATTTTTTCAGGCTGTCACACCATCTTGGCGAAAATACTCTGAGCACATACCACCCTAGCTTTTTGTGAGTTATACCTACATTGTAATGCTATACAGTAACTGGCAATATATCATCTGTTTATGTTGATTTCCTGTCATTTGAAAGTGATTTTTGAGGAAGTAAGGTGAAGTCAGCCATCTGGATGCATAATTGTGGTTCATTATGCCAAAAAAACAAATAAATATGAAAATAAAATATCCTGAAAGAAATCCATCTCTGTATAGGTAAACCCTGGTTTTGGAACATGATTATATGTATCTACAATCCGTTCTTCATTCTCTGTTGTCATTGTGTCAGTAAATATTGGATACTTGCACTTTTTTGTATCATAGTCACTAGTTAGGAGGTCTGTATTTTATGATCATTGGAATTACAGATATTACTCCTGGGATTTGTGATTTTTTTACTGTTGACTTCACTGATACCAGGATCTGTGCCACAAAGACAAGTTTTTTTCTGTATTCCTAAGAATAAAAGCTTTTCTATGATACTTTTTTTTCTTTGTTAAGTCATCATGACCTTATGCCAGAGCAGTTTATTGAAATGCCAATATCAATTCACAAAAACTGTTTCCCCCCTCATTTACTTTTTTCTAATGAGTTGTCTTTTTTCTGGCATTCTTTTGTTGTTCATTATAACTTTGAAATGTGTGGGTTTATGAACAGCATGTTTGGGTTTTTTTCATTAGTTATGTCCATTTCAATTAACGTTTTAAATCACAATCATTGTTCAAGTACAGTGAGGCGGAGAAATAGATAAAGAGAAATGGAGAGAGAGAAATAAAGGGAGAAATAGATAGAAGGGAATAAGAAATAACAGAAACATTGAGTCTGTTTTGGTTTTTTTAACACCTGTTTTAGCTTGTACCACAGCAGACTTTGCAGAAATGCAAAAATTAAAAAACTTGTCTTTCCTTTCTTCTATTACTACATTTGTAAGTTAAAAGAGTTGTAGAAGGTATGGAAATATTTTATTCTGTGAATCTGAACTCTTATGTCTTTGAATTATAGTTGCTCACTAACAGAACACCGTTTCCTTTTTGTAAGGAATACATTACTACTGATGTTGAAGAGTTCTTTGATTACACATAATGTTAGAAAAAGCTGTCATAATTACTATCATAGTACTTAGGCTACACCATCTGCTACACAACAGGAATGTTCAAATCCAAATGTATTTTATCAGCTTATATTTTCTTTATAGGACTACTAACTCAGTCAAATCTATTTAAATGCTTCACTTGCTAACCAGGAAATTCTGACTTAAACCTAAAATGAAAAATTGTGAAGTTTATTAAATCTGAAAGAATTTAGTTTGGTTTCTTTTTAGTGTGCCCTATTGTTTAAATGGTTTCAGTGTATGTAACCAAATGACATCTACACATACGTACATTCGAACAATAGAACCTAGAAAGTTAAAGTTGTAAATATCTAACTATACCTATAATAAGATTTTTAGTTATTATTATTTTGATAAGGATTGACATCTGAAAGCTTAATGTAATTGTACAAAATCACAGAGAAGTAATAGATGGATTATTTTTGCGGGTTAAGTAAAATTCTTTTATTTTAAAGCCGAAATATAAAGTAAATATTTTTCACTTTTCCCTATCAAATTGGAGGAAACCTCTCTGAAATGTGTAAAGAAGAGTATTATTTTTTGCAATGAAGGATTGAGTTTGAAAGCATTCCTTTTTTGCTCGCCACAAAGTACCTCAGTAAAAAGTGATTTTCTTATGAGCTGGCAAGCATTCACACAGAATTTAAGTTCAGCCAGGTGCCGAGCAAACAAAAAAACTGTTGTGATAAAATAAAAAGTTTCTGTAGATTTATACACTGATGAAAATATGCACATACTTCTGGAAATTTAGCACATTCTCCAGGAAACGATGACAATCTGTACTTCTCAGTCTTCTCCATGTTCTCTCAAGTTCCATTCCAAAGCATATTTAGAGAATGTTTTCCTCCTTTCTCACTAGATATTTGTTTCAAGAACACACATGAAAAAAAATCATATCCCTAAACATACCCATTTACTACAAGGTTATATATCCTAGAGTATCATAAGCTGTGGCTTTACTAGCAAGTAAGGCAGCATAATAGAAAAGACTCTGCTGACTCAGATCAGGCCCAGTCAGCGTGGGTTTATGAAAGGCAGGTCCTGCTTGACTAACCTGATCTCCTTCTATAACAAGGTCACCTGCTTAGTGAATGAGGGAAAGGCTGTGGATGTTGTCTGCCTTGACTCTACTAAAGCCTTTGACACCACCACCCCCAGCATTCTCATGGAGAAACTGGCTGCTCATGGCTTACATGGGCATAAGCTGGGTAACAAACTGTCTGGATGGACGGGCCTAAAGAGTTGTGGTGAATAGACTTAAACCCAGTTGGTGGCTTGTCACAAGTGATGTTCCCCAGGGCTCGGTACTGTTGTCTTTAATATCTTTATCAATGATCTGGATGAGGGGATTGAGTGCACCCTCAGTAACTTTGCAAATGACATCAAGTTGGGTGTAAGTGTTGATCTGCGTGAGGGTAGGAAGGCTCTACAGAGGGATCTGGATAGGCTGGATCGATCGGCTGAGGCCAATGGCATGAGATTCAACAAGGCTAAGTGCTGGTTCCTGCACTTGGGTCACAACAACCCCATGCAGCGCTACAGGCTTGGGGAAGAGTGGCTGTAAAGTTGCCTGGCATAAAAGAGCCTGGGGGTGTTGTTCAACAGCCAGCTGAATATGAGCCAGCAATGTGCCCGGGTGGCCAAGGCAGCCAACAGCATCCTAGCCTGTATCAGGAACAGTGTGGTGAGTAGGACTAGGGAAGTGATCATCCCCCAGTACTCAGCACTGGTGAGGCACCACCTTGAATACTGTGTTCAGTTTTTGGCCTCTCACTACAAGAAAGACATTGAGGTGCTAGAGCATGTCCAAAGAAGGGCAACAAAACTGGTGAAGGGTCTAAAGAACAAGTTTTATGAGGAGCAACTGAGGGAACTGGGTTTGTTTAGTCTGGAGAAAAAGAGGCTGAGGAGAGATCTGATCACTCCCTATGACTACCTGAAAGGAGGTTGTAGAGTGGTAGGTCTCGGTCTCTTTTCCCAAGTAGCAAGTGAGGAAAAGAGAGAAAAAGGCCTCAAAAAAAGAAAAAAAAAATAAGACAGAAAACGGCTTGAAGTTGCACCTGGGGAGGTTTAGACTGGATATTAGGAAAAATTTACTCACTGAAAGGATTATTAAGCATTGGAACAGGCTGCTCAGGGAAGTGGTTGAGTCACCATCCCTGGAGATATTTAAAGAACATGACATGTGTCGCCGTGGAGACCAGCTTCAGTGCAGGTAAGGCCTCACTGGGGAAGGGGATCGTGGCGGATAAGGCCGGCAAAGGGCTCCTTTGAGGGCTCTTTCGAGGGCTCTTTCGAGGGCTCTTGTAGCCAGGAAAGGCGGCTAGCTCGTGCCGAAACCGGCAGCTCGGGGGCGGGCTGCTGACGCAGCAGGGGCAGAGTCAGCGTCACACGCGGCAGCTCTAAACGGGTGGTCCCAGAGCGCAGCGGCTGGCCGCTGCGCACCCAGCACGCGGGTAGCCTATGTGGGTCACCCAGGGCGGCACCGCAGTGCGAGCGAATGAACAAGGAGCAGCATTTCGTACGGTGGGTCACTGGAAGCCTTGAGTCTAAGGTAAGCAGAAGCTGGGCAACCACAAGCAGAGGAACATCGGCGTGCAAGGGCACTGGCTCAGGGCGCGAGGGAAGCGAACAGCAGAGATCCTCCATCTCCCGGCACGAGAAAAGAACATGGCTGCAAAACAGTCAAAAGCTTCTGCGAGGAAGAATGTGGGAACTCAGACTGAGCTCCTTCGCAAGCATGTGGCTGTGCAGGTCTCGGGCTGTAATGAATGCCTGAGTCTGGCACTGCTCCCACAGGGTTCCAGAGACACTGTGTGCATACAGTGCGATCAAGTAAATGATCTGCTCAGGAAGGTGGTTGAACTGAAGGAAGAGGTAGAAAGGTTAAGAAGTATTAGGAACTGTGAAAATGAAATAGATTGGTGGAGCCATACCCTGAGGCAAAGGCAGCAGGAAGAGGCTCTATCAGAAGTGGATGACCCACTTCCCTCCTGTCACCAGGCAGAAGGAGAGGACTCAAGGGATAAGGGGGAGTGGAGTCAGATCCCTCCTCGGAGAGGTAAGCGAAACCTCTCATGGCCCCCCTCACCATCCCAACTGCCCTTACGTAATAGGTATGAGGCTCTGGAAATTGAGGACCAGGTGATTGAGGATGGAGAACCTGATCCATCCAGTGAAATGCCCAGTGCTCGTCACTCACCCCCACGCCTCAGGACGTCCTCAACAAAGAAAGAAAGAAGGGTTATTGTAGTAGGTGACTCCCTTTTGAGAGGAACAGAGGGTCCTGTCTGTAGACCGGACCCATCCCACAGGGAAGTCAGCTGTCTCCCTGGGGCCAGAATTAAGGACATATGGAGGAAACTCCCTTCCCTGGTCCAGTCATCAGATTACTATCCGCTACTGATATTTCAGGTAGGCAGTGACGAAGTAGGTACCAGAAGTCTGAGGGCAATGAAGAATGACTTTAGGGCCCTGGGACGGCTGGTTAAGGGATCGGGAGCACAAATAGTGTTCTCCTCTATCCCACCATTTGCAGGGGTAGACGAGGGGATAAATAGGAGGAGCCAGCAAATTAACTCCTGGCTCCGTGACTGGTGCGTCCGGCAGGACTTTGGCTTTTTTGAACATGGGCTGATCTACAGGAAACCAGGCATGCTGGCAACAGGTGGGGGAAGCCTAACCCGAAGGGGAAGAAAGAGACTGGGACAAGAATTAGCAGGGCTTATCCATAAGGCTTTAAACTAGGTTTGATGGGGGATGGGGACGAAACCAGGATCACAAAAGTGGTGCCTGGGAGCAACATAGCAGTGCTCATGGGTAAAAGTGATAGCAAGGTCTTGCAGCCTGTCTCAGCAATGGTGGGGGATAGTGAATTGTGTGGCAGCATAGACACAAGGAGTAGTGATAATTTGGTAACTACAGTAGTGTCTGAGAATGATCAGGTGCAAATCAGGGCCTGTCCCCCCAAGAAAGTGGCAGGACAATTAACCCAACTGAAGTGCATCTACACTAATGCACGCAGCATGGGGAATAAGCAGGACGAGCTGGAGGCCATCGTGCAGCAGGGAAACTATGATGTGGTTGCCATCACGGAAACGTGGTGGGAAGACACACACAAGTGGAGTGCTGTAATTGATGGCTACCAGCTTTTCAGAAGAGATAGGCAAGGGAAGAGAGGTGGTGGGGTGGCCCTCTATGTTAGGGGCGGTTTTGAATGTCTAGAACTCAACAGTGTGAATGACAGTGTTGAGTGTGTATGGATAAAAATCAAGGGGAAGGCCAACAAGGCAGACATCGTGATGGGAATTTGTTATAGACCCCCTAATCAGGATGTAGAAACCAATGAAGTATTCTATAAGCGGCTGGCAGAGGTCTCGCGATCATCTGCCCTTGTTCTTGTGGGGGATTTCAACTTCCCGGATGTCCGCTGGGAATACTACACAGCAGAGAGAGAACAGTCCCAGAGGTTCCTGGAGTGTGTGGAAGACAACTTCCTAACACAGCTGGTGAAGGAACCTACTAGGGGAAGTGCCCTACTGGACCTACTGTTTGTTAACAGAGAAGGTCTTGTGGGGGATGTAAAGGTTGGAGGTCGTCTTGGGCAGAGTGACCATGAAATGATAGAGTTTGCAATTCTTGGTGATGCGAGGCGGGGAGCCAGCAAAACTGCCACCTTGGATTTCCGAAGGGCAGACTTTAGCCTGTTTAGGAGCATGGTTGAGAGTGTCCCTTGGGAGGCAGTGTTGAAGAGCAAAGGTGCCCAGGAAAGCCGGTCATACTTCAAGCAGGTGCTCTTAGAAGCACAGGAGAAGGCCATCCCCATGTCTCGAAAAACGATCTGACGGGGAAGAAGACCAGCCTGATAAATAGAGAGCTTTGGCTGGACCTCAGGAAAAAAAGGAAGGCTTACATTCTCTGGAAAAGGGGCTTAGCAACTTATGAGGATTATCAAGATATAACAAAGCTATGCAGGGGGAAGATTAGAAGGGCCAAAGCTCAATCAGAACTCAGCTTGGCCACTGCAGTTAAAGATAACAAGAAGAGATTTTTCCAGTATATCAATAGAAAAAGGAAGACTAGGGAAAATGTAGGTCCACTGATGAATGAGACGGGTGCCCTAGTAGTGGAAGACACAGAGAAGGCAGAGTTACTGAATGCCTTCTTTTCTTCGGTCTTCACTGATAAAGCCGTCCCTCACGAATCCCATACCCTGGAGGCAAGGGGGAAGGTCGCAAGAGAGGAAGATTTTCCCTTAGTTGAGGAGGACCGGGTCAGAGACCACTTGGCCAATCTGGACATTCATAAATCCATGGGCCCTGATGGCATGCACCCGCGAGTGCTGAGAGAGCTGGCAGATGTTATCGCTAGACCGCTCTCCATTGTCTTTGCAAGGTCATGGGGAACAGGAGAGGTGCCTGAGGACTGGAGGAAGGCTGACATCACTCCAGTCTTCAAAAAAGGCAAGAAGGAGGACCCAGGGAACTACAGGCCGGTTAGCCTCACCTCTGTCCCTAGGAAGGTAATGGAGCGACTCATTCTGGAAGTCGTCTCCAAACACATAGAGGAACAGGAAGTTATTGGAAGTGGTCAGCATGGATTTACCAAGGGCAAATCATGCCTGACCAATCTGATAGCTTTCTATGATGTTATAACGGGTTGGCTGGATGAGGGGAGAGCCGTAGATGTCATCTACCTTGACCTTAGCAAGGCTTTTGACACTGTCCCCCATAACATCCTCATTAGGAAGCTGAGGAAGTATGGGCTAGAAGAGGTGACAGTGAGGTAGATCGAGAGCTGGCTGAGTGACAGAACTCAGAGGGTTCAGAGCACAGAGTCCAGTTGGAGGCCTGTAACGAGTGGTGTCCCTCAGGGGTCAATACTTGGTCCAATTTTGTTCAATATATTCATTAATGACCTAGATGAGGGGACAGAGTGTATCCTCAGCAAGTTTGCTGATGATACCAAGCTGGGAGGGGTGGCCGACACTCCAGAGGGCTGTGCTGCCATCCAGCGTGACCTGGACAGGCTGGAGAGCTGGGCAGAGAAGAACCTAATGAGGTTCAACAAAAGCAAGTGTAGGGTCCTGCACCTGGGAAGGAAGAATGCCAAACACCAGTATATGTTAGGGACGGACATGCTGGGAAGCAGCTCTGAGGAGAAGGACCTGGGGGTCCTGGTAGACAGCAAATTATCCATGAGCCAGCAGTGTGCCCTTGTCGCCAAGAAGGCCAATGGCATCCTGGGCTGCATAGGGAAGACTGTGGCCAGTAGGTCGAGGGAGGTCATTCTCCCCCTCTACTCTGCACTGGTGAGGCCACAACTGGAATACTGTGTCCAGTTTTGGGCTCCCCAGTTCAAGAGGGACAGGGAACTACTGGAGCGAGTCCAGCGTAGGGCAACCAAGATGATTATGGGACTGGAGCACCTCCCTTATGAGGAAAGGCTGCAAGAGCTGGGACTCTTTAGCCTGGAGAAGAGAAGGTTGAGGGGGGACCTGATTAATGTTTGCAAGTATCTAAAGGGTGGGTTGAAGGAGGACGGAGCCAGGCTCTTTTCAATGGTTCCCAGTGACAGGACAAGGGGCAATGGGCACAAGCTAGAACATAGGAAGTTCTGTTCAAATACACGGAAAAACTTTACAGTGAGGGTGACAGAGCACTGGAACAGGCTGCCCAGGGAGGTTGTGGAGTCCCCTTCTCTGGAGATTTTCAAGACCCGCCTGGATGCAGCCCTGAGGGATGTGCTTTAGGCAATCCTGCTTTAGCAGGGGAGTTGGACTAGATGATCTCTAGAGGTCCCTTCCAACTCTGAAGATTCCGTGATTCCGTGATTAGGGACACAGTTCAGTGGTGGACTTGGTTGTGTTAGGTTAACAGTTGGACTCAATGATCTTAAGGGTCCTTTACAACCTAAATGATGCTATGATTCTATGATTTTATGAGTGAAACAATACTGAGAACCTGACATTTACACTGTATGCTTTTCAGGGGACTTGACTCACTGAAGTCTAAATCTTTCCAAAGAAAACATCTCCACAGGGCTGGGTGGTAAGAGTCACAAAAATAACAGCAGACACCCCCGCTTCTGGGACAGCCCCTGAATGTCAGATATGATACCCAAGGACATCTAAAACACACCTGTTTAGGCAACTGAATCACTCTCTCAAAATATTTGAAATTTTTTTTATAGATCAATATATCACTTGCATTTCTCATTTTTGTTGATTGACATAGCTGTCAAAAGGGAATCTTACAGAACTTTTCCAGTTTCTGTCATTTGATCATTTTTGTAGTCCTGCGGCTTATTAACACTAACTTGCTTATATGGGTCATATAAATACACATATAGATGAGATATAGACGTATATAGAGAGATATAGATATATATGCAAGGTTGGTTTTGCTTGTTTGCTTGTTTCTGTTTTTCTATATTTGTCTTGTGCCAACACTGAAATTACACTTTAATCCCAGTCTACAGGCTGCATTTTCTGCAACTGTCAATGTTGAAAATGCTTTTCAGACTGTCATATCAAAACCAGTTTATTTGGAAAATTTTTCTCAAACAACTGCAATAAGGAAATCATCTGATGGCTTTGTAGCTGCTGCCCTTAGACACTACCTTAAAAAATTCATACTTATTACTCACCACCTCTTGATGAGGATTCTTATATGAATTTATAGCATGTCTTTTTCTGCAGTGTTGTCTTTACTGTTCATTTTGAAGCTTTTTTAATCTTTGAGATATTTGGAAGTATCAAAATATTCCTTAAATACAGAATTTCCAAACCCCTTAAGATTTCTTCTTTGTTTTTGTCTTAGTATGTAACTGTTTGTTCTTTACTTTTTCTTCTTTTTTTTTTTTTTTTTCATGCTGGGATGTGTCCAGAGTCTTGCCCTTGTTGGTGCTCCCTAAGCAAAAAGTAAATTACAGAGCTTTTTCATATAATGTGAAATGGGATTACTGTGACCAAAGGTAAACATGCATATTTGAACTTTTCACTGCAGCTTCCTTTGTAGATAACATAGAAGAAACAGAACCACAGTTTATCTGATTGTGAGACATATTTAAAAGTAGGTCAAACTCATCTAACAAATTTATTTCTCTCTAACGAATATAAACAGGATCTAAACTGAGAAGCTTAAAGTACATATCAACATTGTGTTGGTAAAATGCAGTTAATGTGTAAAAATACAATAAGAAAAGCTGGTTTTGGAAAATGGGACTGAAAAATCACAATAGTGAAAGCGGACAGCAAAACATTTCTTCTCTGGTTTTCACTCTTCTGTGCTATATCTAAACTACATATTTTATCATTTTAGCAAATCTGAAAAAAAGAACCCTAGAAACCAGAAAGGCCAGAAAACAGACAATGTTGGATTTCCTAGGACATATGAGCATTTTTAATGGAAGACCCACAGATAAACTAATAATTGATTACATTTTGGTCTTTTTAATTAACTTGGAAAATTCCAGTAGAGTATTTGGTGGTTGTACCAAGTTAAAAGTTTTGGGGTTTTTTTATGATTGCCCTTTGTTTGGAAAGAATTATTATTTTGTTTCTTTTATTTTTTCTGAGTCACAATGAACTAATAAAGAATGCTTTTAATCTATCAAAGAAAACAGGGTGAAATAAACAAGCTTATAGATAACAGTTTGGGAAGGCACATTAAGTGCCTAAGCTTTGGGGGGAAAAAGCATAAGTTACTCAGCACTTTAATACAGGTTTTGCTTATTATGTTATGACAGAATCATAGAATCATGGAATTGTTTGGGTTGGAAGGGACCTTTAAAAGTCATCTAGTCCAATCCCCCTGCAATAAGCAGAGACATCTTTCACTAGATCAGGTTGCTCACAGCACCATCCAACCTAACTTTGAATATTTCCTAGGATGGGGCACCTATCACCTCTCCGGGAAACTTGTTCCAGTGTTTCACCACCCTCATGGTAAAAAAATTTCTTCCTTATGAGCTTGGAAAGTCACCTCTAAATTAATTGGAACTTTTACTGAAAAATAAGTTAATAGTATATGAAGATAACTGTATGGCAGAGCGTCTGCCTTATCTTTTGTGACAACGTAGCGTGAATAAAAATGTATTTTCTATTATGAGAGTCACCATCAATCCACCTATTAACTTCACAAGAAAGTTATGGCAAATAGTAGTGAAATAAACATTTGTGAAAATTATTTTAGTGCTAGAGTTAGCAAATTGCTCATTGACATGAGTTTTCCATTCTTGTCACATCTTTACCAGTTCATTAACTTATTTTTTTCTTCAGTTTTATGGGAATACACAAAGCAAAATCAGACTAAAATGCAAAATTCACTGTAGCAACACTACCCAGACTACAGGACTACTGACTTTGAATAAAAGTTTGTTACTAGTCAGAAACTGAATATTCAAGGAATATGCTGTAAGCAAAAATCAAGCCTGAAGCAATCAAGATTTCTCATTTGGATAAAACTATTATGCTTTTGAATGCAGGGATGAATCAATACAAAAATGCATTATAGAGTCTGATTTTTCTATTAATTTCAGTAGTAGCAAGATCTGGGTTTATAAGTAAAAAATATTCTGAAAACATCAGGTCAAGTCCATGGTTCATTTTATGCTATGATTCCACAGTACTGCAACCCTCAAATTGCTGCTGTTGTACACTGTGTACTTTGATGTTTTCTTTTGTTCCATGTTAGTACAGTTGGAAGGCCAAAGGGGTCTTAATGAACGATAAAGGTGCATAGATGATAAAAATGATTAATTATAGTAAAATTCTAATCTAATTTCCAAATAATATGAAGGCCTAATGAAGGCTACCATTTTTAAATCTTGCCATTATTTTCACAGTGTAATGGTACATTACGGTACAAAAGTGTTTCTGCTTTAGTTTCTGTTTATAGTAAAACAACTAGGATGCTGTTGGTTATTTTTTATATAGTGTTCATCATAATTTCATTATCTGAACAAAGTAAAATAATTTATCTTAAATATTAAATCAAACTAAAGCTTTTCAAAAGCCTTGCTGCACAAGACACTGAGTTACTACACATGGTAAACTTTTAACTGTTTTCTTATGGCTAAGAGGATATTAGCTTCTTCAGAGACTCTCAGCATCTGAGGGATTTAAATATTTCTGAGGTTTCAGATTTTCGGGTATGAAAGGCAAAGGAAGAAGTTGCACATGTAATTGTTGTATAACCCTCTGGGTAGTTTGCAAACTATTTCCTCTGTGCAGGGCAGAGAGAATGTTTATCTGTTACAAACATCAACTTCAAGCTACAGAGGGGTTTTTTGTTTCTGAACAAGATGGCAGCTGTCATAATAACCCATTGCATGAATCCGTTGCCTGAATTGTTACAAAAAGGATGTTCTCCACAACTTGTCAATACTCTTAATAGTAAGGAATAGATCTTCTCAATAGTGTTCTTCTTAGGGATCTTGGTTTAGGATTTGTAAATCTCATTTGACATCTAGCAAGGTAATCAGACTGCTAGTACATTGAAACATTTTCAATATAAAATTTAATAGAATGAGAAATCTCATTTTAGACATTGTATTGATCATTTCTTTAAGCTGAAAATTAAATCTCAGCAGGAAGTGGAAATTTGTTATGTCCTCCCATACCAAGGGAGTGTAGTAAAGGTTTCAAAAAGTACAAAACACTCATAAGCAATAAAACAAAACAAAAAAAAAAATGCATAGAGGATAACCTATTTTTGTTACAAGAAGTCTATGGTATCATAACTAAAAAATATAATTTTATAGTACTGAAGTGCAACAAAATTTTTTTTTTTCAAGCAAAATTTTATTGTACAGAACATTTAAAAAAAAAAAATCCAAAGGGGTTCTTCCTTTGTAACCTCAGTCAGTTATTTCAGTCAAAGGGTTTACCAAACAGACAATGTTTTTCTTATGTTAAATTAACCAGAACCATAATAGAATTCCATGCAGTCCAACATTTACAACATATGGAGCAGAATATAGTCACACTACTTTTTTTCAGCAGAGGATGCTACAAATTTAGAAGTACTGGCACATGACTCACTCGCTTGAATCAATTTAATTCTACATAAATTGAGATACTTACTTCACAGATTGAGGTCGCACCTACAATTAAAATGTTGAGAATTTTCAGGACAGTGATACAGTTTCTACAGTAAATACCTGAAGCTGTCATGCAGGATTCATTATAGATGCTCAAAGTGATGTCAGATATCTTCTCCAATGTGGTGCTTGGAGTACAAGGTTTGGTCATTATGCAGCTGTCCCAGATGTCTATTTTCTCTTTATACACAATGATGTACACTTAGCTCTATGCACTTCATCTTTGTGATGTGTTTTCTTCATGTCTCATTTGCATATCTAGACACCCTGGTGTCACTCTTACATGACATAACTAAAAACATTTCTTAATGAAATTTGGAAGCCAAGACACTTCTACATCCCAATGAATGTCAAGACATGAACTGCTGAGCTGTAAATACCTTTTTCCCAGGTCCCTTTTTCACAGTTAATACCAAGAAGACAGCACAATCACCAATGCGTATTTCCTCTCTCGCCATCATTCTAAAATTTTAGTTGTTTTGTTGTTATGTTTCAGTATTCCCATCTCCTCTACCATGTTAATATTCTGTGCTTCTCTAAAGCTCACATAATTTTTGTTACTGTTTTCTTTTCTGTTTCTTTTCCCTGGCACCTGTTTTAACTCAAAAGATAAAATAAAAATATTTTGTGTATTTGTACAAGTAGTGGAACTCAAATCTCATCTTACGACCTTCACTTCAGAGATGTTCAAGTGTGATACTTATGGTGAGTGCAAGGCAAAAAGCAGTTTGCAGTATGCAGATGGCAGAAAATTTACTGCTGAACCATGACTGGTCTTCACAGAGGTTTAGTTGAAAAAGTTGTCATGCATGTATATAGAGAATTTATCCCCAAGTACACCTTTAAACATCTAAAGATAACTACCTGTTGGACGCTGATGTAACACAAATGCCACAAGTGAGTGGAGGGCATATAGTCCTTGTCAGAATGTCTCTCCATCAGTGCAAAGGTAGACTAACAAATGTCTCCCATTTCCCCATTCCCAATAAAATAAACTCTTAAAGAAAAATGATGCTAGAAAACGTTTAAACATAAGAAGCATGAAGTCATTTAACATTCAGGAAAAATGTGGAAAAAAAACCCCAAAACCTCTGTAGAACAAGTCTACAGTTCAAGAGTTTTTAATTAGAAACCTTTTGAGCAGTGCAGCCACTTGAGTCATATGCATTCCCACTTCACTTTCTTTCACTGTACATGAGCAAGCTAACAATCTTTACCAGTACCTGAAAAGGCTTCCCTCTTCTGAGTTATAATTCTTAGACATGTCTCAGTTTCAGCTGAAACAGCTGTTCTATGTCTCATACACTAAAAATGACCCATTTATATTCACAACATACTTTTCTGTGAGTCAATATGAACTTTTCAGGGCTCCAGACTTCTGCCATATTATTCATATTAGCTTATCAGAAAATCACTGCAACCTTCTGAAGCTGTGCTTAGTAAGGACTTTCTTAGGGATCAACATCAGCTGTACACAGCAGATGGTCTTAGCACTTCACCAAATCATCAGCAATCCTCCTGGTCCTGGCAGTTTTCTTGATGTCATTGTTTAGGCTCTACTGGCCACTAAATGAACAGCAGATGCTCTCTTTAACCTCTCTCCCTTCCCAGAAGACAAGGGAGAAAGAATAAGAGAGAGAGAGACTTACGGGTTGAAAAGAAAGTGACGTACTTTAATTAAATAGTAATAATAAAAAGAACATATAATAATATTAATAAGAAAATAATGAAATGTATACAAAGTATACAAAGCCAATATTGAGCTCACATGTTGATGATCACGTCACCATCAGGCACTTGGAAAAGTCTCAGATAGGGCTCAACAACAAATGGAAACTGGATTCTGAAACTGGATTCAGGAATACATAGATCGGGACAAAAGGCAGATGAACAGACAGTCCTCCTCAGATGCCGGCCATTGAAGAAAGGGGACTGACCCTTTGATCCCTCAGCTTTTATACTGAGCATGATGCAGATGGGATGGAATACCCTGTTGGTCAGTTTTGGGTCACCTGCCCTGTCTGCTCCTCCCCACAAGTGCGACCCCTCTACACTTTTCTGCTTCTGACCCTCCTAAAAGGGCATATAACAAAGTTAGCTGACCTTGGTTGTTATAGCAATAAGTATAACAAGAGCTTCTCTGCATACCATTCCTTGGCATTATGTGTATACATCAGACACTATCTGCTAGAAGTACTGTTTGAAAACTATGCCATTAATTTCAGTCAGTGCAGTTAGTTAGAAGAGACTTAACTGAAAAGTAAAATTAGTGGAAAGAAAATTGGCTCTGTTTTAACCTCAAACCAGGACATTTGACAAGACATTTGGAACTAGGTGTACCTGTGAGCAATCAATGGACTTGTTTTCCCCTTGCTAAAGTAGAAAAGTATCAGATTTCAGCAAGTCCAGACATCTGGCTTAATTGTAAGTATGTTTACAGATAGATAGTGCCCAAATGTATTTTGTAATTAAATGCACATATATGATTAGCTGAAACTCAGTAGAGTCATTAACCGATGGGACATAGTTCTAGATTTTTATGGTTTATATAAGATTCTGAGTGAGCTAAGATCAAGAGTTACCTATGTATATAATGAAATAATCTATGAAAGAAAACGTCATCTGACAGTGTTCTTGAACCAACTCAACCAGTCCTTATTGAAATAGTATTTAGGGATCACTTAGAAATGTACTGTCTAAAAATATATGAATATAGCAAAAGGAACAATTACATCTTGAGTTCTGAAGGAAAATTTAGTCCTGTGAAAACCTTGACAGAATACAATCTGCGTTATTTGAGCTTCGTTTGGGAAGAGTTACATACTCAAAATATTTACTGAGTTGTAATTTTGTAGCACCCTTCAAAAATTTGTTCTATGCATGAGAAACACTGTGGTCATGAATATTAAACAATAATTAATGTCAACATGTTTTAAAGAGAAGTAAAGGATATGCTGACACACAGGAACTTAGTTCTCATATCATTGTACTAAACAGTTGACACATGCACTCTGAAAATGTTCAAAATATTGTCTTCAATGTATACAAGTTTCTGTATTTTTTCTGTGTATGATGTATAAAATCTCATAGCTACTTCTGATATTTATATGCCCAGCTCTTTTAAAAATTAGCTGAAACCACACCCTTCTATTTTAATTAAATTCATTCTTTAGGAACAACAACCAGCTAATCCCTCTATTATTATTTTTTTCCAACCCTTTTTGTCTCTTAGCATTATTTCCCACATTGACTTCTTTCCATCCCCACACAACTTCCAGATTTTTTTCTCTGCAAATATTTTATATATGTTATTTAAAGCTGTATATAAATAATATAAAATTCAGAAATATTATTGAAAGAAGGGATAGGTAACTCATAATTTTAATTTCTTGCTAAACCATAAAATAGCACAATAACTCAAGTAGGATATTTCCTTCTATTTTCTTTTGAATCTATAATGCAGGAACTGAGAGCTCAATAGAAGCAAGTCTTCAACAATATCCTGAAATAAAGCAAAGAGGTCTGCTCTGAACCTGCCTAGTTGCTCAGATTTCCAAGGGATTGAAATGCCATATACCGAAGACAACGAAAAATTATAAATTTACACTTATATAAATTTATAAGCCTTCACTAGGATTTAGAAAGGTCTAATGAATTCCTTTGATAACTCATCCGTAAATTTGTGCACTGTGATTCTTGTCACTAAAAGTTGTAATTGCAGAAGTTGCAGTTTCCTATGTTCACATTGCCGAGATTCATCATGTTTGTATTTAGAATGAGTACTTCTTCCTTCACTGAGTGGTTCAGTATTTGTATCCTGGTCCAGTGCTGCCACAATAAAATTAGTCTTAGAAGGATTTCCACAAAGTCAATTTTTTTTTTCTTTTTTTGTCTATTTGGTGTATCAAAAGTTGTCCATGTTTCACACTGTCAAATGACACATAACATCCTAACACATGCTTGCATTTTGTATCTTAAGAAAAGATTTAACGCCAGTATGTGAAAGGGTTTCCTAGTTGCATCTTGATTCTAGGTCACTGAAAAGCGTTTGATCTTCGATGCTGGTGATTTTACAGAATTTCTGTAACTGCAGCTATTTGTACAATATTTGCTGATAAAATGATTAACAATACCAGAAGTCAGATCTGCAATAGTGTTCAACTTCAAAATACTTCTAGTTTTTATTATTATAGTGTGGTAGATGTTACAGCAGCCAAATGAGCAAAAATGCAATGCAAACAGGTTGTGCATGGTTGTTTCAAACTTAAGAGTTCAAGATTGCCTTTTTTCAGCTATTACTAGCTAGCTTTACTCAGACTTTTGTCTTATAGGGGTGTTGTTCAAATTCTGGGATTACTCAAGAGTTCTCTCCAGTGTGGTCTGATGGTGCTTAATAAATTAATATATATTTAAATCTCATAGCACATGAATTTACTGTGAGCTGTCTCTCTGCCTGCTGTTTTTTCAAACTAGATGTCAGATATATACATGTATGATAGACAATGAACAAGATACTGATGCTTTAAATACTGAAAAGTACTGCCACACGAACAAAGCCTTCAGGGAAACCATCACTGAGTTTGTCAAAGAGTTGGTTTTGTTGCCAAGATACCTACTCCAGCTTCTCTGTTACTGAGAATTATACTGTCAAAGCAAGGGAAAATTCACATTGTTCAAAATGTCAAGCAAAACGCTTTTCCACCAGACAGTTTATGCTTGGATAAAACTTCAGCAAATAAAACTCCTCACTGACTTCTGCTTGTTAGCTTCTATATACATAGTCAATGCTAGAACCTGTTTACAGGAACTGTGAGAAGATATACATAGGTCTAATTTTTTTTTTTTTCCCACTGGGAATACTTACTTTAAAATATTCTTAAAGGATGCTGTTCTAAATCCTTGCAAAAATCTCTAAGCAGGTATACTGGCCAGTTCACTGTCTTCCTCAGGCCTAAGGGCCACTAACTTAAGTCCACTCTTTTTGAGTTTTATATTTTGAGTATCCATGGAAAGTTTTCTAATAAGAATTGTCTTTTCCTGTTTTGGCTTTTGAGGAGCTCCATAAAGATGCTATTAGCTAGAGTACTTTTTGTCATTTAATATCAGCAAAGCTTTTGTTCATGTCTTGCTTGAAAAAAAAACCTGCAAAAAATACAGAAGCAGCATGACAGTTTGGCGAGTTTGTCTGGAATTATTTATAGACTTAATTTCAAGAGAATTTATATACTAGTACCTTTCTGTTCCTGGCAACCTCAGCATCCAGGAGATAAAGAAACTCACTCACCTTTGCAAGTTGACTTTGTAAAATCAGTATTCTCGTTGTTTCTCATCAATACTTTTGCAGATGACAATCAGGAAAAAATTGCTCTCTATTTTTTTATTTTAGTCAACTTAAAATGCACCTAAAGCACTCTAATATGAGTTACTATAGATCTAAAACCCTGAAAGATCACTGGTTCCATCAGGGTCCTTATTAAGAATTGCAAATTTTGAAAAAGAGCTTCCTTTGTTGGTCTTCCTAACTAAGGAGTTCTGTGCATTATAAGCTCCAGAAATCTTTCTTTTTGAACTAAACATAACAGAAAATATTTGGAGGGTGCTGGATTTCAGTAAAAATGGGAAATATTGTCAGTGGTAGAGAATTTTACTGCACAACAGAATACTAACCAAGAAAATAAAAATATTTTTACTTGGTTTTCAACATAGTAAATCAAAATTCTTCAAAGATGTTCTGAAAACGTGTGTGTGTCTGCATGTCTGTCTAGAGATTATCGGCTTAGCCAGCAGTAGGCACAAGTTAAAAGCTTCACTTTACTTAATCGGTTAATTTAGGTTTGTGAGCAGTGATGTAATTTATTTATGATTTTCTCTGTTAAGTGTGAAAATACAACTGATGCCATCAGCTTGTTGAATAGATACTCTCAAAAGTTCTCTTCCTCAAAAAAAACCCCAAAAAATCAACAGTGATAAACGGTCCTTTTCTATCTCACTTGACAATTACAATGATCCATTTTCACTATCCCTGCAGCTGGATGTAGAAAAAAAATACTACAAATGCTTCCTAAAATTACTAAAAATACTACCTAAAATATAATTGAAGGTACAAAATGTTGATAGCCTCTCACTTCAAGGAACTCAGAAAAAGAAGTAAAGCTGGTATGGAATTTCTGTCTCTAGCTTCATCAGTGTTAAACCACAATAGACTTATATTTGGGTCTTCCTCATTTATTAAATACAAATGGGCATAGATATGAAATGGACACCATAGCACCTAAAATGGTGGTTTACAAATGGTGGTATACAGAAGACACTAATGAACTTCAGGAGGCTAATATACTTTTCTAACATTAAAAAAGCAAACAGAAAAAAACCCAAAACCTAACACTACCAAAGCCACCACTAAACTATGTCCCTAAGCATCACATCTACCCATCTTTGGTGGAGTGGCCCTGTATATTAGAGAATGTTATGAGAGCTCGGAAATCAAGTATACTGATGATGGGGTGGAGAGTGTTTGGATTAGGTTAAGGGCCAATAAAGCTGATATCACTGTGGGAGTCTGCTATACACCTCCCAACCAAAGCAGTGAGGCGGATGAAGCTTTTTATAAGCAGCTGGGGGAAATCTCGCGATCACTTGCCATTGTTCTTGTGGGGGACTTTAACCTCCTGGATATCTGCTGGGAATACAACACAGCAGAGAGGGAACAATCCAGGAGGTTCCTGGAATGTGTGGAAGATAACTTCCTCACACAGCTGGTAAGTGAGTCAACGAGGGAAGGTGCCCTCCTGGACCTGCTTCTTGTGAACAGGGAAGAACTTGTGGGGGAAGTAAAGGTTGGTGGCCATCTAGGGCACAGCGATCGTGAGATGATCGAATTTCTGATTCTTGGAGAAACAAGGAGAGGGGTTAGTAAAACTGCCACCTTAGAATTCCGGAGGGCAAATTTTGACCTGTTCAGAAGACTGCTGGGCAAAATCCCTTGGGAGGCTGCCCTGAAGGATATAGGAGCCCAGGAAGGCTGGACATACTTCAAGAGAGAAGTCTTAAAGGCACAGGAGGAGGCTGTCCCTGTGTGCCAAAAAACAAGTAGTCGGGGAAGGAGACCAGCCTGGCTAAATAGGGGCCTTTGGCTGGACCTCAAGAACAAAACGAGAGTCTATGACCTCTGGAAGAGGGGGCAGGTCTCTCATGAAGACTATAAAGGTATCGCAAAGCTATGTAGGGAGAAAATTAGGAGAGCCATAGCGCAGCTAGAGCTCAACCTGGCTACAGCTGTTAAGGATAACAAAAAATGTTTCTATAAATTCGTTAACAACAAAAGGAGGATTAGGGAAAATCTCCCTCCCTTACTGGATGCAGAGGGAAACATAGTCACACAGGATGAGGAAAAGGCTGAGGTGCTCAATGCCTGCTTTGCCTCAGTCTTCAGCAGTGGAACTAGCTGTTCCCTGGGCACCCAGCCTCGTGAGCTAGGAGACAGGGAGGGGAAGCTGGACAAGGTCATCTCAATTAAAGAGGAAGTGATGAGTGACCTGCTACGCTGCTTGGATGCACACAAGTCTATGGGACCGGATGAGTTACATCCAAGAGTGCTGAAAGAGTTGGCAGACGTGCTCGCCAAGCCACTTTCCATGATCTCCCTGAAGTCATGGCTAATTGGGAGGGTCCCAATGGACTGGAGGGTAGCAAATGTAGCGCCCATCTACAAAAAAGGCAGAAAGGAGGATCCAGGAAACTACAGGCCTGTCAGTCTGACCTCGGTAGCAGGGAAGGTCATGGAGCAGATCATCTTGAGTGCCATTACAAGTCATATAATGGACAAGCAGGGGATCAGGCCTAATCAGCATGGGTTTAGGAAAGGCAGGTCCTGCCTGACGAACCTGATCTCCTTCTATGTTAAGGTGACCCGATTATTGGACAAGGGAAAGGCTGTGAACATTGTCTACCTAGAATTTCGAAAAGCATTTGACACTGTTCCCCATAGAATTCTCATGGAAAAACTGGCTGCTCATGGCCTGGATGAGCATACAATCTGCTGGATCAAGCACTGGCTGGATGGGTGGTCCCAAACAGTGGTGGTCAATGGAGTTAAATCCAGCTGGCAGCGGGTCACAAGTGGTGTCCCTCGGCTCAGTGTTGGGACCATTTCTGTTTAACATCTTTATTGATGACCTTGATAAGGACATAGAGTGTATCATCAGCAAGTTTGCAGATGACACGAAGCTAAGCAGGAGTGTTGATCTACATGAGGATAGGGAGGCTTTACAGAGAGACTTGGATAGATCGGACCGATGGGCCAATGCTAACGGTATGAGCTTCAAAAAGGCCAAGTGCCGGGTCCTGCACTTGGGCCACAATAACCCCATGCATTGCTACAGGCTTGGGGCAGTGTGGCTGGAGAGCTGCCTGGCAGAAAAGGACCTGGGGGTTCTAATTGACAAGCGGCTGAACATGAGCCAGCAGTGTGCCCAGGTGGCCAAGAGGGCCAATGGCATCTTGGCTTGTATCAGAAATAGTGTGACCAGCAGAAGGAGGGAGGTGATTGTCCCCCTGTACTCAGCACTGGTGAGGTCACACCTTGAGTATTGTGTCCAGTTCTGGGCACCTCAATATGAGAGAGATATCGAGGTGCTGGAGCGAGTGCAGAGGAGGGCAACGAAGCTGGTGAAGGGCCTGCAGAATAAATCTTACGAGGAGCGATTGAAGGAGCTGGGACTGTTTAGTTTGAGGAAGAAGAGGCTGAGGGGAGACCTCATCACTCTCTACAATTACTTGAAAGGACATTGTAGAGAGGTTGGTGCTGGTCTCTTCTCACAGGTAATTAGCGATAGAACAAGAGGGAATGGCTTCAAGCTGCAACAGGGTAGGTTTAGGCTGGACATTAGGAAAAAAATCTTCCCAGAAAGAGTGGTCAGACACTGGAATAGGCTGCCCAGGGAGGTGGTGGAGTCACCATCCCTGGATGTGTTTAAGACTCGTTTAGATGTGGTGTTAAGGGATATGGTGTAAGGGAGAACTTTGTAGAGTGGAGTTGATGGTTGGACTCGATGATCCCAAGGGTCTTTTCCAACCTAAATGATTCTATGATTCTATGATCTTTTAAATACCTCCATCAATGGTGATTCAACCACTTTCCTGGGCAGCATGTTCCAATGGTTAATATCCTTTTTGGTGAAGAAATTTTTCCTGATATCCATCTTAAACCTCCCCGGGTGCAACTTGAGGCCATTTCCACTCGTCCTATTGCATGCTTCTTGGGAGAAGAGACCAAACCAAACAGATTTAATTCTTATTGATTTTGAGAAAAGCTAAAACTCAGTTAGAAGCAAATCTAGCCAAGGAGATCAAGGGAAACAGCAAAAATTTCTGTACATACATTAATGGTAAGAAGACGACTAGGGAGGGTGTGGGGCCCCTCAGAAAGGAAATGGGGGAGCTGGTGGCAAGTGATATGGAGAAGGCCGAGGTTTTCAATGACTTCTTTTCCTCAGTCTTCACTGGCAAGTTTTCCAGCCACACTCCCGGAGTCACAGAAGGCAATGGCAGGGGTTGGAAAGAACTGCCCGTCGTAAGTGAAGATCAGGTTTGTGACCATCTGATGAACCCGAAAGTGAACAAGTCCATGGGACCCAATGGGATACACCCATGGATACTGAAGGAACTGGCGGATGAGGTTGCTAAACCACTCTCTCTTATGTTCCAAAAGTCATGGCAGTTTGGTGAGGTCCCCACTGACTGGAAAAGGGGAAACATAAACCCCATTTTCAACAAGGGAAAGAAGGAGGAACCCAGGAACTATAGACCAGTCAGTCTCACCTCCGTGCCTGGTAAGATTATGGACCAGATTTTCCTGGAGGCACTACTGAGGCAAAAGAATAATGAAAACGTGATTGGGTACAATCAACGTGGCTTCACCAAGGGCAAATCGTGCCTGACAAAACTGGTGGCCTTCTATGAGAAGGTCACAATATCAATAGACAAGGGGAGAGCAACTGACGTCATTTACCTGGACCTGAGCAAAGCCTTTGACACTGTCCCACATGACATCCTGGTCTCCAAGCTGATAAAATATGGCTTTGATGGATAAAGAACTAGACAAAAAACTGGTTTGATGGCCGTACCTGAAGAGTGGCTGTCAATGGGTCCATGTCCAGGTGGAGGCCAGTGACAAGTGGAGTCCCTCAAGGATCAGTACTGGGACCGCTCTTGTCCAGAGAAGGGCCATGAGGATGATCAGAGGACTGGAGCACCTCTCCTATGAGGACAGACTGAGAGAGTTGGGGTTGTTCATCCTGGAGAAAAGAAGGCTCCGAGGAGACCTTCTAGTGGCCTACCAGTATCTTAAGGGGACCTACAAGAAAGCTGGTGAGGGACTTTTTAGGATGTCGGGTAAAGGTAGGACCAGAGGGAATGGATTAAAACTAGAGATGGGATGATTCAGACTGGACATTAGGAAGAAGTTTTTCGCCATGAGGGTGGTGAGACGCTGGAACAGGTTGCCCAGAGAGGTGGTGGATGCCCCTTCCCTGGAAGTTTTGAAGGCCAGGCTGGCTGGGTCTCTGAGCAACCTGATCTAGTGGGAGATGTCCCTGCCATTGGTATGGGGTTGGAACTAGATGATCTTTAAGGTCCCTTCCAACCCTAACAATTCTATGATTCTAACCCCCACCTCACTACAACCTCAGGTAACTGTAGAGAGTGATAAGGTGTCCCCTCAGCCTCCTTGTTGTAACTAGCCTATCTAAGGTGGGTTAAGATATAGCAAATACAAATTTCAATCAATTTAATTTTCTGTGAATGTCAAAAGAAAAGTGTCAACCTATACAGAACCTTTGATTACACATGATTGCAGAAGGAGTTCGAATGTATTCTATTATCTTTCTAAAAGTAAAAGCAATAATGATAATTGCAAATTTCTTCAATACATATCTGATTTCTAAGCAGAAGTCTTACCTTTTAAATTTAATAATTCTCATCTATTACTATGTTCTTTGCAAGACATAAAATAATTCATATTAAGGCTAAGATATCTGTATTTTTCAGTAATGATAAGACAGTGAACCTTCTGTTCATAAGGAAAACAGTAAGTATATAAAAATTAGGGCAGCAGTATTGTATGTCTTTTGAAAGGATAAAAAAAAAGTAATAATTTCTTATATACTAAGAATGTAGCAAGTTTGTTAGGGGGAGTAGTGGAAAAAATGAGAAAGAAGCTGTGTCATTTAAGCACATTGCACAAAATGTAACTACGGTACTTACCATGCTGATGTAAGAAGACAAGCGGCCTATTTCACAGCAATTTAGCTCACCTTACGTCTTGTCAAGAGTGACGATGGAATTCATCTCACTTAACTTTAGCTGTATAGAAGTTGAATATCTCACATAAACTAATCATATAGGCTCCTTTTATAATCAGTGGCAACAGTCACACCACGAGATGAGTTATTCTCCCAGCTTCTTTCATTCTCCTGCCTCTGTTAATTAACTGTGACTAACTGAAATGCCATGGCTAAATTCCAGAAAAATAGAATTGGATGAGATGATTCCAGCCCTCAGAAACCTCCGCATCTGTCTGTTCACCAATACTGCAATAACGTTATGGTCTCAAAACCACATACAATTCTGATACCAGACTTTCTATTGATTCTCAGCACCATTAAGATTAAAAATTATTATAGATCTATTTAATGATGATTCCACCATTCAAGTATTAGTAAAGACAATAGGTCAAATGTGCTGCAAAACACAAAAGTTTAATTCTGTGAGAGATGAAGGTTGTTTCACTGCCTGTGGTTATAATTAGCAGTCATATGGACTTCCAAAGAGGCTGAAGTAGGATTCACTGAGCAATCCAGATTGTGAGAAAAGCAGTAAGGTACCTTCCTAGAGGCATCCTTAGTTAATTAGTATTTGTATATGTAGAAGAAGAGTAATTATGAAACTAACCCCACAATTTTGACCTACTGCAACTTTATACATCTGAATGTTTAATTACAGACATTAAAAAGTACAGTACCCTACTTCTGAGGACATTTTAGTGGTTTGAATTCTTCACAAACTTCACATTTAAGACTGCACCTTTAATCCATAATACTGTACTACTTAAAGAGTTTAAGAATAAAATTAATAAAAAATAACCATTACAGATGGCAGAGTTCTATTACAAAATCTTCAGTGTAAAAATCCTTACACTATCATGGTTTATGGGACAATGGGATGTTGTATTACATCCCCTCTGTTTTTTGGACCTTGGAAGTCAAGAGTCTGTCTGCTTTCACTGTAAACATCAAAGATCTAATAATTATTTTCTGGTTGCTATTTGTATACAGTAAGTACCATACTATGTCTTCTCAGATTGGTTTTGACTAATTTGGACAAGATACAGATATTGATATGAATAATGTTGATTTCTACAGCCCAGGATACCTTTTTATAATTCATTACATATTGGGCATATGCAATACTAGTGGAATATCACAAATGTAAAAGCAAGGTATAATGAAACTTCCAAAAATACATTCAAATTAAAAAAGTGTTAAAAAAGACATTTCAAACTTCAATAAAGTAGTCTTTTTAATACTTTATCCCTCCATATAAGAACTATTCTTGAAGTCTCTTATATAAGGAAAAGTTGAGCAAATGTGAAATACTCATGTGCATAACAGCAAAATTTCTTTCTGACTTCCATAAGAGAACAGTTTACCCCTTGAAATGTAAATACTACTAATCCTTATAATACGGCTTCTTTTTCATTGTGCAGCTGTGCTAATTTGCATACATGACCCAGGATCAATAAATCTGAGGAAATGAGTAGGCCAGCAAAATATATTACTGAGTTTATGTGCAAAGAAAGCAAAGAGAAAAGCAAGACAATCATGAATAAGAAAAGCAAGATAATACTTTGAAATACTTTAACACTACAGATGAAAATCACATGTCTTAAAGTTTGCTGACCCTCATTGGCAGCATGTGGCAACAGTCTGAAGGAATGATAGGATGAACTTCTTATGACAAACAAACGGATTGCTATGTGCAAGGCCCCATAATCTGTTTAATTTCATGAGTGATTTGCAAATCAGATGTAATCACTCTGTCTATTATGCCTCCTAAATAAGTCTTCAATTGCTTGGTCAGTTACAGCTAAAGTAGTAGAATTTGCAAAGACAAAAGATTTTACGAAATCAGTGGCCAATATGAAACAGTTACAAATGAATGTCACTGAATTTTTATTTTTTTTTTCAAAAATGACCATGCCACAGCATATGCTGCTATTTGGTTATAGAAATAGATAAAATATATGCGTAAAAAATAAATACTTAATAACAAAAGGGAAGGGACACTGAATACAAAAGAAAGAAGTAAGTGGCAAAGGTTCTGTAAGAAATCAGGTTTTATCGCTGCCATACTTCAAGTTTTACCAGTCCCACTACCCACAGAGTAACTTGCTTATACAATAATCAAATAAGAGGATCTTTGTGTATATGAAGTCGTCTTCTTTATTCTCTTAAGTTAAACTGTATTTGTCTTTTCTTATATGGGACTCTGCATGTCTAATAACTAATATTTTTAAGTGTCCTTTTGTTTCTCAGATAAGGGGGAAAAAAGGGTACTTTAATTTTTTTTCAGTTTTCTCTCATTTTGCTTAATGAGTAAGCACAAATATTGTTATCTCTAAGAAATATGTTGGTTTTTTTTTTTGTAATTTCAGTTTTGCTGAAATTCCAGATTTCATATTCTTTGTACAAGATAACATTAAGACACGTTCAGAAACAGTCTTCTTTACCCCTTGTCACTGTGGAGGAAGGATCATCAAACAACGGGACACCATTAAGCTTGATGTATGAAGTGGGACAAGTAGGACGTGCTTTGTGTCAGAAAGGCTTCGCTCATGCACTGTCATACACACACGTACACACACGCGCACAAACACACTACATTCCAATTAATTAAGACCTGCCTGAGTAGCCACACC
Source organism: Chroicocephalus ridibundus (assembly GCF_963924245.1). Taxonomy (NCBI): domain Eukaryota; kingdom Metazoa; phylum Chordata; class Aves; order Charadriiformes; family Laridae; genus Chroicocephalus; species Chroicocephalus ridibundus. The sequence continues at coordinate 56,183,163 of NC_086284.1, forward strand.
AGTAAGTCAGCATGGTCCAGGCTGGAAAAACACAACATCCAATCCCTCTGGTGCCCATGTCAGGATCTGTCACTGATTCTTCAAGACCTCTGTTCTATAAGCTTTGTTTGGCTGCGTGACAATGTTCCGCCAGTCTCTATGACTGAGTGGGTTTATATCCAGGTGTTGGTACAGGTTGTCAGCCAAATCAGTTCACAGTGATATCATGGTATATTTTTCCTTCCAAGTAAAGTCCTGAAGCTTCTAGGACAAGTCTTCAGTGAAGATGCTATAGCTATAGCTCAGTGATAGTTTGAGGAATTCACCCTGTTGTTCTAGAAACTCTTTTATCTTTACAAACTGATGTCAAGATTAACACAGGTTTTCTCACTCAGTTTTGCACTAAGCCATTAGGCCCATGCACACAACTTCAATGAAGGTTCATTTTCACGTAATTATTTTAGTCATGCCTTTGGTAGAGCTCTTGAAGAACTACCTATAAACATAGCAATATTTGTTTTAAGATTCTGCAGAAATCATGTACATTTTATAGTTTAATCATGGATACATTGACATGTTGTGGCAAGCTAATGCAGGTATTCTTTACACCATTGTATCAGGACTTTAATATTTCAATATTTCAAGAAATATATGTTTATAATGTTTATACAGGTGGTTGTTTTTGGTTTTTTTTATCAGACTACATTGTCACTAGTCTCAGAGAAGATCTATAGAAACACAGCTTTGGATGAATAGTATTTTTTGCTTCTGTTTCTACCATACTTCACATTGATACCAACACTGACATTTGTAAAAAGAAAAAGAAAAGGAAAATTGCAAAGAATTCTTTCTTCTTACAGGAGAGAAATCTTCCAGAAATTGTGAGCATCCTCACAGATATTACTGAGAAAATGAAATACATTTTTAAACAACTTTTTAGTTCTCTATAGTTTGTTTTTTGGTCTATTTTTAATGTTTTTTAATGAGCCAACAAAAACCTTCAGAAGTAGTTCTCCCAGAGCAGTTGTCTATTTGACCAGAATAAATACTTCATTGAGACAATATCTAAATTGAGTAGTTCTTTAACAAGAGGGGAAAAAAAAAAAGCACAACAAACAAAACACCAACAAACAGCTTGATTATTCAGGACAGAAGGAATGGGACTCAGCTCACTTAAAATCAGACACCTATATCTGAGCTAGCCTCTCTGGGAAGGATTCAATTGCCTTAACATAAATATTTAATGTCATTTTTAATTCTCTGCAATATTTCCCCTGGCTTCCATCATGGCTTCAGCTGATCTCATCATTAAGACCCATACCTACTGATGATGTCTCTTTTTTCTAAATCTGATACCACCCCGTCTGCTCCTGCAAGCGCAGCTGCAGGCAGTGGATACTGCCGGACATTAGTGATTTTAGAGGGAGGTAAAGGCATGGAAGTTTCCAAGAGACTCAATTTCACTGTGTCTATTACTTTTTCGCATCCTGCAAAACTCCACACAGTTCCATCTGGGAATTTCCACATTCGCCCACGCAGCACGTCAAATCCTAGGAGGTTAGTATCCGAGGCACCCACTAACACTTCCGCCCTGGTCATTCGCTGCTCTCCCGGCAACCAGAGGTTAATTTTTGCAACGGGGCATGTTTTTACCACACCATCAATTCCTGCGAAGTTGACTCTGCGTCTGGTGGGATTTATACCTAGAAGTTGTGCCGTTTCATTAGTGATTGCAGACATTTGGGCTCCGGTATCAATAATAAAGTTTACTGACATCCTCTGGGGTCCGACAGGAATGGCGATAATAGGTTCAGAATCTTTATGAGAGAGCCATTGAATAGCTAGTACCCGCCGGACAGGGTGGCTCACTGCCCTCCCCGGGGATAGGAGTTTTTTGACTGGGACTCTGACAAATCAATCGAATTACGCTCTGGTGCAGAAGGCGCAATTTTCTCACAGCTTGGGGATTCTCTGGTTAGACTTTTCTCCCCAGCCGAATTATTCTTTCTAGTTAGAGATTGGACCAGCGTACGGAGATCTCCCGTAGGGACACCGTGCAAGAATTGTCGGGGCACCCCTAATTGTAGGGCTTTACGCCACAACTCATTCCGGTCCTTATCAGGCTTAAACCTTTCCACCGGTTTGGGGTTTTGAGTGTGAGTTCGGACTTGGCGAACCTTTCAGGGGTGTTCGGAGGATTTTTCGCTAGTTAGGCTGGCCCAGCCCATTCGGCGCCCATATTGGTCTATTTCCTGTACATATTCATTCCAGGTGGGCATGTAGCGACGCTGGCCCCGCCCATGAGCATCCCAAGCCTCTTGTATACGATCTTGAGTACGAACAACAAATGGCTTCAGGCAATCGGGAAGACCACGGATGAGAGGGGCTAATTGATCGGGGTCGATAGCAGCTGACATTGGGGATTTCCGAAATTCCTCTCTGTCATACATGGCTTGCAGACAAGCTGCTTTCTGTATCGCCGCAAACAGTTCAGAGTAGCCTGTAGCTCTAATCTCTAATGGCTCTCCCCTCTCTCGCGGATCCATACCACCTGCCCAAAAGGCTGCTCGAGCGGTTAGGGAATAATTATGATCCCCGTCCATTGTAGTTAAAAACACTCCTGGTCCCCAAGAGTCTCCTGCTTCTTCCTCACTCAACATAATTCTATCTCCTCCTTCAGAAGAAACTCGCCACACATACTCAACAGCTGATTCTTCTGGCCACCTCGAATATTTTTCCCTTATTTTCGCTAACTCTGTTGGTGTCCACGGAATAGTACGCACAGTGTTGCGGACTTCCTCATCATCCTCATCAACTGTGGTTTCAGTTTTAATCAGAGGTCGTAAAGGAAAGACTCGAGATTTCACAGTAAAAGTCCTTCCCTCCTCATCTTCTTCCTCATCTTCACTATTAGACCAAAAATCTCCGGTCTGGGTTCCAGAATTTGGATAACACATTAATTTACGAATCTGTTGGACCTGGGTCGAGGGCTGCATTTTATCTAAGAGCCCAGTCACCCTTTCCAATAACATTTTAAGTTGGTGATTTTCACTCCCAAGTTGAGCATTCTGGTTTCCTAAACATTCATTCTCACTCACAAGCTTATCAACTTGAGTTCTTAATTTTTCTCCTGCCTCCTTTTGAAAGGCTAGTGATGACTTCAACACCTCATTCTCCGATTTCAGGGTTGCATATTCTACAGCTGAAATCAGATTAGGAGCAGGGGTTTCCCTAGCTTCTTGTTGTGCAGAAGATAAACAGGCGCCTAACACCGCACAAATCACACCTTTGCCTTTCCCCGCTCTGAGCTTCTGTGAAACCCGACACTCTTCAATACGTTCCACCACTTTCTCTTCATCCTTCCAAAATTTACGGGCCCACTCCTTCCCAGCCTGGGAAGGGGCACAATCATATTTTTGCAGCAGTTTATCCATGGCAATCCTGCCGACTACGCCAAAATTCTGTTGCGTGAAAAAGGGGCAAAGCGGTTTTAGCAGAAGATAAACCCCCTTGCGTTCTAACACTCCTCACCGAGGTGGGAGGCTAGGTGCGGCTAGGTTTAAATTCTGAGTGATGCCCAATTCAGCACTATCAGTCCAATCGCGTTTAATATGTATTAAACTATTATGATTTGGATACACTAATAGTGGACTGCACCTTCAGTCTAGTCGTGCTCATGAACTAGCACGGCCACTCTTGAGTCTTTGGTCGCGTTCAGTGAGAAACCAAAATGACTAGCTACTTAAAAAAGTGCAGTTTATTTAAACAACAGATATATAGGTTCTTAGGATTGCCAGTGATAAATACACTGTCTGCAAAGCACATGCAAATGAAAGTATTGTTACATATACAAAACGCACGACAAAGTTATAAACGATACAGCCTGGCTTTAAATGTAGAAAAGAGAGTCTCTAGAGAAATTTCTAAGTTTCCCGAGGAAGCACTCGGTATAATCTAAGTCTTACCCAAAGGCGTCCCTATGGGGGGGGGAAGAGAGGCTGAGCCCGTCGACTGATCCCAGAAGTCAGTGATGTAATTCTTTATGATGGTGTCTTCCCCGGGTATCCCCCCTCTCTCGGGCTATTTTTATACTATTTGTTATCTTCAAGGTGGAGTTTGAGTGACTTTAGTCATACATACTTTTATCATGATTGGTGTAAATTTCTCTCGCTTCACAATTAAAGGCATAGTTTACGAGAAATTCAGGGCGCAGACTCAAGAAGGAGTGGTCGCACCTTGGAGGCGGGTAGCCTTCAGGATGGAGGTGTGTTTTGGTATTATAATGACATTATAATGAGTAAAGTTCGCACAAAGGACAGCATTTCATCAAAATTTGACGAAATGTTGGCTCTGAGCATCTAGCGGGCAGCTAATTGGCAGCTTATCTGTTTCATGGTATCATCCCATTCCCATATCCGCTATACATCATAAGGTAAAGCCACGGAATAATTGCATCCCATCCCGTACCTCATGTAGCTTATCAGGGAACCACAGATGTTGTGTCCTTCATGCCAGCTGCGGCTATTTTCTACCTCAGAAGCCTCTTGATTTTATACTTTTCCTTAATGTGTGAACAATGCTGTACTTTTGTATTTTTTAGCCAATTTAGTATTTATTCCACACCTACCACCCCCACGACGGCATTTCAGGTGCCCCAAGCATCTATACTAGCAATAGACTCCAAAGCTTAAGAAGCATCCTGACCCCTATTTTGATAGCCCCCGGAAAGTAATGTTCATTTTAGAGGGATAATTCTTCTCATTTATTTATATGTCGGTTTGAGGAGGATAAGAATAAGAGTGTCTATTTCTCTTCACTGATTATAAGTCTAGACAACTACCCCACATATAAATGTTTATCTTAGAGCTCACTCAGGTAGGATTTAATCTGACAATAAGATTCCTAGATTTAGTTATCTATGTGCAAATCAGGCCTCTAAACTCCTGTTATAGTTAACAGGGATTTAATCAAGATAATAAACAAACAAGAGAGGGACTCAATTTATTATCTACTAAGAGCTTCTTTTGTCTGACTGAACATACGTGTCTAGTGCCATTTCTGTAGCCTCAAACTATCAGTCCAGCTCTCCTATTTCCTGTGTTATATGCAGTTGGTCCATGAGAATGTCTCGGTGTCTTATAGAAAACCAGGCATCCATACTAAGACAACTGAGTTGAGTCAAAGTCAATTTTCGGAGTTCTCTCTTCATTTGTACTGTGTAATTGTAACTACCTAGCTGGTATTATTTGCTGTTTTACTATCAAAATAAGTTCTGTTAAGGTGCTTACCCAGCGAGGAAGAAATGGGGGTATGTATGTCTCACCCACAGAGGAAGAAGCAGCACTGAAGGACATCCTCTGTTATCTGACAACCCAAATTACTAGTCTCTTTCTGGTTCACCTTCTCAGCTTGAATCTGGATGTCCTCTGTGAACATTATCCCAAAGGCAAGACTGACAATAATGGGAAGAAAAGACTGTGCCCTGGTGCAGGCACCTCTATTGCCTTGTGCTTTGGAACATTATCCTGGCAAGGTTGATGTGGATGTTCACATGAAGAGGAAATGCAAGCATATTGGAGAGTAGCACCTGGCTTTAAAATAACACCTTTTTCATTCACTATATGGTATCTATTGAAAAAAATAAAACTAGTTATAGGAGGAATTTATAATGTTTCTGAGTATTTTGTTCTACTATTCTAGTGGCCAGCATCTGCAAAGAAAAACCAATATCTTAAAAAATGTACAGGTTGATTATCATGGTAGAAGAATATAATAGTAATAAAATGGCAATGGTCTCCCTAATTGCTGACACCAGGACAAATGAATCTCCTAAGTTCTGGTAATCAAATGTACACCCACTGCCCCTCACACTTGAACACCACCACCTCTGTTCCCCAAATCTCTCCTGTAGCTGGCACAGACCTGTGGTCTCCCCTGTATCTGACTCTCATACTCCCAGTCTTTCCAGCAGTCTCCAGAAGCTAGATCTTAGACCTCTTATTCTAGTCACCAGTTACTTTTTGACTGCTGTGACTTGAATTTTGCTAGTGAATCGCTCATACATACATGCATACACACAGGATGCTTCCAAGGGAAACATATGCACAGCATGGTTCATGCAGTTGCTGGTACACAGATATATGGGCCATTGTGACCCAAGGCCTCTTCTCCAGCTGCCGGCACTGACACTTTCATGCATATGTGCATGGAATATACAGCCCTATCACCCAGGAAAATAATTGGAAATGGTGTTTAATTAGAAGACAGTACAAACTGCAGGGGAAAGAACCTACATAGTTGTTCCAAGGAGAAAAAAGTCTTCAAAACTTGATTTCTGCTGCGACAGGACACCTGAAAAATCTTAAAAATTCATTCCCCAATCATTCATGTCCAAAAAGAAAATATACTTTTTATAGGAATCTCTCTACTAGAGTGATAAACACTGAAGCTGTTTCCCAGGCTACAGCTTGCCATATTGATGTGACTAAGGAACAGATTATCAAAGTCTGATACAAGTCCCTCTGCAGTCAATGAAAAATCTTTCACCAACTTCAATGTATTTTGGATCAATGCTTAATTAAATCAGTTACCTTTTCCAACTGAAAATAAATTACATTATCTGAGGAATTTAAAATTTGAACTGATATGGAGTTTAAAAGGTTTTGATTACAACTGAAAAAAAAAAGAAAGGATAATGCAGCCTTTCCTCAGGCCAAGTGACTTGTCAGGATCTTTTTTCATTTGGATATTGGGTTTTGCCATGGCTCTCCCAAAACTTATTACAAAATGACTGAATGATTTATTTGTTAATCCTGCCATTGAAATATCATCATTCTAAGACTAACATAACCATTTTCTTTTTTTGCATCAAATATATTAACAAAGTGCCACTAACAATGATGATAAATATCAACAGGAGAAACACAAAGCAAACATTAAGGTATATCGGTGAGGTACCGTTCTGTGAAATTGTTTATATTTTATTCTCAAATACACAAAACAACCATGCTTTACAAAGAAGCTTAAATGAGGTATTTCAAATTTCCACTTGTTTATGATGTTTCTTAAAACATTCAGCAAGAAATGTCCAATGGGTTTCTTTCTTGTTCAGCTCTTCTTCAGCCAGAAAATGCAATACAAAATTGCATGTCTGAATTACCTAAAAAGCAGAGGCAAAATTATGAAGAAGAAAAGCAGAACTGGAATAACAATATAATAGAAGGTAGTATTTGGTAGAAAAGGGAAGGGAAGGGAAGGGAAGGGAAGGGAAGGGAAGGGAAGGGAAGGGAAGGGAAGGGAAGGGAAGGGAAGGGAAGGGAAGGGAAGGGAAGGGAAGGGAAGGGAAGGGAAGGGAAGGGAAGGGAAGGGAAGGGAAGGGAAGGGAAGGGAAAAAAACTTGTTTTGCCTTACTGCTTAAAAATAGTTCAGCAATCTTAGTGAGTGATTTCCTGAGTCATCCAAACATCTAAACTGTATCTTCTGCTTACGACTATGAGTTGTAGTTGTGGTTTATGTCTCATCCCCTGGAAGATTTTCCAGGTCTATATGATATGATAAAAGCCATCCTTTGACCAATACAGCAGTAGTTTTTACTTTCCTTTCTTAAGTATGCATGAAAAAGAAACCCAGAATTCGCTTCTAACAACTCCCAAGTAAAAACTCCGTCTGTCTTGTCTTCAAAAGAATTTCATGTCCACTTAGTTTTAGCGATAATATTAGAAGGATATATATTACACGTGGAGAAAGATAAGAAGGAGTAATTGTAATCTAAAGATTTTTTTGCAGAAACATGTTATTACTGAGCTCTGACAAGGAACCTGAAGCTGTTAAAAGTCTATTTTTTGGTCTGTTAACATCCTTATTTAAGCATTGTTATGAAAAATAATTTGGGAGTGTTTCAAAAACCAAGTATAGTTATTACAAGAGTTTTATTAATCAAGCAACTCTAAATCAGGTGTTATTTCTGTCCACTAACCATCAGTGAAAAAAGATTTTAAAAGTAGATGTTACCCCCTCTTTTACTGTCTCCCAACTCTAACAATTGCATGGAATAACATCGCTGTTATTCTAAAATTGGGAAATGACCACTAAAGGCTTTTATAAAATGGTGTTATTCTCAGATTTCACCTTAGTTTAGGTTCCTTTTTCCGTTTTTCAGGTATGTGTTTTGCTTATTATTGTACAATCTCCCATTTCAACCTTTTCTACCTTTTCTCCCCGGGAATGAAGATTGGTCTCTAAATTCTTGGGAAATAAACACATTAATAATGATTCATCATGAATGAATAAGAAAAAATAAGAAAAAACTTTATGTGTTCTGTACTTATTACATCGTTAAGAAGACAGGTTAAAAAATAATCTTAAATTAATTTTAAAATCTTCTCAAAATTTTCCATCTTACTTCCATACATTTTTATGAATATTGGCATAGTCTAAGCAAAAAATCTTAAGTCTAACCAAATAACATGAGAGAGAATTTAAAGTCTACATGATATTTAAATTTCAAAAAGTTCTCAGACATGTTAAAGGAAAAGACAGTCACATACATGGAAAGCCAAGTAATATTTTTTTTTGTTGCTGCAAAAAGACAGAGAGTAAAATCTTGGTCCAGATGAAAGCATTTATCAAACAAGAATGACATTGTCTTTTACCCGAGGAAAAAAAAGCTAAAAGATAAGCCAGTTTTTCCCAACAGTGATGATAATGCAGCAGAATTCATGAATCCAGTTTACGGGATTCTCATTATATGTTCCTTTTAAGTAAGGCAAGGGTTAAAAACATGGCAAGTGTGTCTGAATTGAAAGTGATAATAGATCAGACCTTACCAACAACTGTACAATAGTTTTAACTTCCACGTCTTGGTAATCTTATTGTTCGTTTTCACAGCTCCCTGGCTGATAGAGTTTGAAAAGTAATCCACTTAGCCTGAGGTTGGCACAGGTGACCTCAAGTATTCAGATTTCAGTGCATACTGATTCTTTACCTGAGAAACAGTGATCAGGTATTTGAAAGGAAAATGGTATTAGTTTCTTCCCAAATTCAACTTTGTACAGGAATGACATTCACAAAAAATATGTGGTTTTTCTTTCAGGGTTATGTCACTCAATAGCTGTTCTTTGTTTTGTTTTGTTTTGTTTTTTATTGTTTTCTCTTTTTATATTACTATTTTTTAGTCCTTCAAATAAAACTGAGAGCTATGTATTAACAATGACAAAGTGAGATCAGATGCCAGAAACTCTTTACTACCTGCTTCTCCTCAGGTTTTACGTTTATCTCTCTCCTCTATGTTTAAAAGAAATATCTTTAGGAGTAGACTTTTCTAATAAGTGGACATATTTCAAGATATCTATTGGTTTCTTCTACTCTTTAATAGGGTTTTCTTGTTCCTTCTTACCACTTGTTTTGAGACACAAGTGTAACTGACTCCCTGGTACTTAAGGTTCTATTACTGAGAGACAGAGACGAGGAGACACAGAGACAGCTTGCCGTCTCTCTAATTGCCTAAGCCATCTATTGCTTTTCCAGTCCTCTCAGGAAATATGTATTGCCCAAATCAGAACAGAGAAAAGACAGTATTCAGGTCTATAATTTCTTTTTTTTTTTTTTTAAGTTCTATGTTTGCACAATGCAATGGACAACATAAAAAACAAGCCACCCCAAACCCAGAAACCTCTGTGTGGGAGTTTCTCTTCTTAGAATTTGTCAGTTTCCATTAAATCTAATAAGGTTCTTATCTTCATTGGAAATTAATATCTTAACTGTCCATTTCCTTCCCTTTGTTCGTCTCCAACCAAGATTTTGTTGATTGATTGACTTCTTATCAATCACAGTCTGTTCTAGATTGAACCAATTAAAGCTCCATCAATCATGAGATATGAGGTTAAGAAATTGTTACACTTACTAATGAACTGAACCAGATTGTTATCCTTGTTATCCTTTGCACAGTTAAAAGGGAAAAGGGAGAATTTTACAGTAAATTTACCATTCCCACATTTCTACTGCTACCAATTTCAGTTTGGTCAATGTTTTCTTTCTCTGCAGAAATTGTCTTTCTTGTGATATGTTTGGCAAAGGCTCTGTTTGATTTGAATGTTTTTCAGTTAATTTTAGTGCAAGTAGGAGAGAACCTGTTTGTTACCTATGTCAAAAAGGGACAGTCCAAGTAAGAGCAGTGACCCAGTACTGACCAAATTTGATTTGGTGGTGGACCATACTTGGGGAGAAGAGCTGTAGAGAGAATTGCATTGGTAGGTGTTTAATTAATTTAACTATTAACTGAAAAACCTTAGACGCTTGTAAAAAAGAAGGACATGTATGGGGCAGCAGACCGGCTCCCTAGTGTTCATGGGAAAAAAAATCAAACACCTCAGGAGTCCCAGGCATTGGGGGAAGTAACAGGGAAAGAAGAAGACTTCCCCTGGGTTGAGGAAGATCGAGTGAGGGATCAATTAGGTCAATTAGATATTCACAAGTCCATGGGCCCCGATGGGATGCACCTGAGAGTGCTGAGGGAGCTGGCGGAAGTCATTGCTGGGCCACTCTCCATCATCTTTTAAAAGTCCTGGAGAACAGGCGAGGTGCCTGAGGACTGGAGGAAAGCCAACGTCACTCCAGTCTTCAAAAAGGGCAAGAAGGAGGAGCCGGGGAACTATAGGCCAGTCAGCCTCACCTCCATCCCTGGAAAGATGATGGAACAGCTCGTTCTGGGTGTCATCTCAAGGCATGTGGAGGAAAAGAAAGCTATCAGAAATACTCAACATGGATTCACCAAGGGGAAATCATGTCAGACTAATCTGATAGCCATCTATGATGGCATGACTGGATGGATAGATGAGGGGAGGGCAGTAGATGTGGTGTACCTTGACTTGAGCAAGGCGTTTGACACGGTCTCCCACAGCATCCTCATAGGGAGGCTTAGGAAGAATGAGCTTGATGAATGGACAGTAAGGTGGGCAGATAACCAGTTGAAAGACAGAGCTCAGAGGGCAGTGATTAGGGGCACAGAGTCTAGTTGGAGGTCAGTGACGAGTGGTGTTCCCCAGGGGTCAGTACTGGGTCCAGTCCTCTTCAATATATTCATCAATGACCTGGATGAGGGGAGAGAGTGCACCCTCAGCAAGTTTGCTGATGACACAAAGCTGGGAGGGGTGGCTGACACACCGGAAGGCTGTGCTGCCATACAGAAAGACCTGGACAGGTTGGAGAGTTGTGTGGAGAGAAACCTTACCAAATTCAGCAAGGGCAAGTGTAGAGTGCTGCACCCGGGGAGGAATAACCCCATGCACCAGTACAGGTTGGGGGCTGACCTGCTGGAGAGCAGCTCAGCTGAAAGAGACCTGGGAGTCGTGGTGGACAACAGGATGACCACGAGCCAGTAATGTGCCCTTGTGGCCAAGAAGGCCAATGGCATCCTGGGGTGCATCAAGAAGAGTGTGGCCAGCAGGTTGAGGGAGGTCATCCTCCCCCTTGTGGAATAATTACTAAATTGGCCAAGAATACAAAAATACAGCATTGTTCACACATTAAGAAAAGTCATAAAATCAAGAGGCTTCTGAGGTAGAATATAGACGCAACTAGCACACGAAGAATGCAACATCTGTGATTCCCTGTACAAGGTTGTTTGCGAAACTACACGAGGGATGGAACGCAACGCGCTTGTTCCGTGGCCTTCCCTTGTGACGAATGGCAGATATGGGGACAAGATGGTACTACGGAACTGATAAGCGGCCTACACGCTACTCGAGCCAACATTTCGTCCAATGTTGATGAAATGCTGTCCTTTGTGCGAACTTTGCTCACCACAATGTACTAAAACACACCTCCATCCCGGAGGCTATCTGCCCCCGAGGTGTGAACACTCCTCCTTTAATACATTAATCATAATAAAAGTACGTATGACTAAAGTCACTCAAACTCCACTTTGAAGATAAAAAAATAGTATAAAAATAGTCCAAGAGAGAGGGGATGTCAGGGAAGACACCATCGCGAAGAATTCCACCGCTGATTTCCGGGATCAGTCGACGGGCTGAGCCTTTCTTCCCCCCCATAGGGACGCCTTTGGGTAAGACCTAGATTACACCAAGCGCTTTCTCGGGGATTAGAAATTTCTCTAGAGAATCTCTACCCTACATTTATAGCCAGGCTGTATCGTTTATAATTTTGTCGCGCATTTGTATACTTAACAATATCTTTATTTGCACGTGCTTTGCAGACAGTGTATTTATCACTGGCAATCCTAAAGAACCTGTATATCTGTTGTTTAAATAAACTGCACTGTTTAAGTAGCTAGTCGTTTAGCTTTCTCACTGAACGCGACCAAAGACTCAAGAGTGGCCGTGCTAGTTCATGAGCACGACTAGACTGAAGGTGCAGTCCACTATTAGTGTATCCAAATCGTGATAGTTTAATACATATTAAATGCGATTGGACTGATAGTGCTGAATTGGGCATCACTCAGAATTTAAACCTAGCCGCACCTAGCCTCCCACCTCGGTGAGGAGTGTTAGAACGCAAGGGGGTTTATCTTCTGCCAAAACCGCTTGGCCCCGTTTCACGCAACACCCCTCTACTCTGCCCTGGTGAGGCCACACCTGGAGTACTGTGTCCAGTTTTGGGCTCCCCGGTTCAAGAGGGACAGGGAACTGCTGGAGAGGGTGCAGCAGAGAGCTACCAAGATGATTAGGGGACTGGAACACCTCTCTTATGAAGAAAGACTGAGGGATTTGGTTCTCTTCAGTCTGGAAAAAAGACGGCTGAGGGGGGACCTTATCAACACTTATAAATTCTTAAAGGGTGGGTGTCAGGAGGATAGGGCCAGGATCTTTTCCGTGGTGCCTGGGGACAGGACAAGAGGTAATGGGCGCAAACTTGAGCATAGGACGTTACACCTAAACATGAGGAGGAACTTCTTCCCTTTGAGGGTGGCAGAGCACTGGAACAGGCTGCTCAGGGAGGTGGTAGAGTCTCCATCTCTGGAGACATTTCAAAACCTGCCTGGATGCGTTCCTGTGCAACCTGTTCTAGGTGAACCTGCTCTGGCAGGGGGGTTGGACTAGATAATCTCCAGAGGTCCCTTCCAACCCTATGATTCTATAATGTGCCACTTTGTGTGTTTTTTTCTAGGTAGCATGATTCTCCTCTTTCTGTTTTTCAGAATCAACATCTACTAATAGGAGAATTAAGTTTTTAAAATACGTATGATTGATGGGTTTAGTTAGCATATCTAAAGAATCTTCTTTTTTCTGTAACTGAAGTTTAGATTTGTTATCTAAGATGTTTGAGCTGTTCTAACTTTGGTGTAATAGAATTAGGATCCTTGATTGCATTCTTTTTTAGTTGTTGTGGAACAGAGACATTTTGATAAACGATGATAGCAAGGGTCGTAAGTACATTGCATAGTAACATAGCTTTGAAATATTATAATAAAGGAAAAAGCAGACAGCTTGATCACATCAAATTCAATCATATCTCTCAGTATTCATACATCAGATAGTGATAGAGTCATATCATAAAAATAGATGCTTTAATGTTCTATCACACAGTCTCTACATGTTCCATTTATAATTCATCTTAATAGATACTAATCAAACATTTACTACAGTAGAAATAAGGGAAAAAGGACAGAAAAAAATAAAATAGAGCATTAATGCTTTGACTATGAGACATGACTGATTCAAAATTAAAAAAAGTTGGTTTTTTTTTCTTTTTTTTGTGTGTGTACCTTCAGGAATAAATATCGCCTTCTTAAATAAAAGGTATCAAAACCAGTAGAAAGTCAAAGGTGGCATAGTGTTAGCAGTTGGAAAAAATCATGGCTGATAAAATATCTTCCTGTAGCACAGGCAAAGTACAGGCTCTCAAAACTTAGTGTGTGGCATCTTACACTACAAGATTAAGGTAATTAAAACCAAGCAAAAGCCCTGAGAAAAATTGTTCTGAACTTTTTTCTTCATGAATTATAGGATCAGCAGCCAGTTTAATGAGTTTACTGCTACTTTTCTCTGAGGCAACAGCAGCATCCAGTGGCCAACTGGCTAGGCTCAGCCTAGCTGTGCTGCCTGTGGACTGCTGGTGTCTTTTTCTGTATTTTCAGCTTTTATACAATTGTGAAAGGAGCAGATGGGATTTAAGGAGGCAATATCACCACCTTGCAGGTTTGGTATGTCTCTGCATGAATTCCATATAGATTTTAATTTTGCTTTCCTCTATGACATGTATAACATTGAAGGAGGTGGAAGAAGTCATTCAGGACAGCTTTATGACTTTCCAGTTTGCTTCATTAAGTGTCTGCTTATTGACACAAGAACAAGTGAGCAGTAGGATATTCAGAACATTGTTTGGTATACATAACCTGTGGGGCCTTCATGCTGAATAGTGTACATAGGTGTTGTATAAGACACAGTCTTAGTCTATTAGAGAGCTGTCAGATGAACTGGAAATGCTATTTTAGGGGTTATCAATACTGACTGTAAATAGAATTGCAATAGAACTTAAATGAGTTGAAGCTCTATTGTGTTTGGTCCTTTAAGTCTATTTTCAGGGAGGGGAGAAAGTTCTTGCTTCCACATGCTTAAAAAGAACTGCATAGGAAAAAATATGAATGGTAACTATGTACAAGACACAGTCTGGGATTAAAGAACCTAGTTTGTGTTCCACAATGTCGTATTAATAAGAGTCCTCCAGGCAAATGGAAGTAGATTAGAAAATATGTGATTGCTTTTCTTTGCCTTAGCAGTATTTTATTTTCAGATTTTTATATTTTTTTTCAACTTTATACTTGTAACATCTATGGGCTGCATACCTTCTTTCTAACATGTAGCCATCCACAGTATATTTTGGGAAATGTCTTGGAAAAATTGCCTTCACAAGTCAAAGACAGCTTTTGCAGATTGTGTTTGATTCATTGGCATAAGCAGTATGGCAATGACAGAGTATATGTTTTATATTTATGAAAGTAGGATTCTTACACACACAGAAGGAGGATATGGTAGGTTTGAATTATAGTTCAAGAAAGATACAAACAAAAACTGTGATCATTTACTGACAATATTGTGTATGCATTCTTGTCTGTGGACTACATTAATCATATTTTTTTGTATAGCATTCAAAGACGAAACAGTTTAGTGAAGGGCCATGAGAGCTGAAAGGCCTGTGTACTCTTCTTTGCTAGGCAGTCATGAAATGTGACAACTGTCATAGTGGTCAATGTAGGCAAATCACTTCAGTCCTCTAAAGTGTCAATATGTGTTCTGATATCAGTTATGGGCATGATCTCAGTAGAACCAAGCCAAGATTTAAACCAAAGCATTTTGGAATATTACCCTCACAAAAACAATAATATGCAAATGTAAATATACACATACAAACATACCAAATGGATTGTGAGATTTTATCTTTGTCTTTTCCAGGAATAGCTATTGCCTCCTTTCTTCCTTTAAGAACTTTCCTCCCATTCCTATTTATATTTACTTCTTATTGTGTGAAGGACTTGGTAAAAATATTATGTACAAGTGCCTAAAGAGTTAAGCAGTTTTTTGGAGACTTATAAGTAAGTGGTGCACTGCTGCGTGCAATTAAGACTTATAGAGAGTAGGATTAATGGGCAGCAGTCAAGGACAATAGGAGGCTGTTCTGGAAAAGAGCTAAATGGAAGAAAGAGACAGATTCATGCTAGGGGCACTTGTTTGAAATTGGCTGAATTAATTTTGGAAAAAAAAATAGTTTTAAAATTTCTTTGTTCTTTAAAAACTTCCTTTAAATATTATAATATTAAATACCTTGTCCTTGTGTTCTTTCATTCCCTACATTTTCATGTACTCAGCTTGGTAGCAAGTCTGAGAGTTTTATAGCTATTTTCATTTCTTAAAATACTTTGTGAGGATTGGTGTGTTGCACAGGGAAACAGTGGATATGTAGCCCCTACAAGACACAGGGCAATCTGCCCACAATAAGCAGTATTTTGCTTGAATAAGCCAAATAGTAAAAAGACCAAGTGGTAAATTTATGGATAAACTACAACATACTAACAGAGAGATCAAATACAAGGTTTTATTAAATTATTATGACTCTGTGTAGTAATTAGTGATTGAAAGCTTTGGGGTTTTTTCTCTTCAGCTTTAGCTGGCTTAAACTTTGCCATTCCAAGATAACTAATTCTCTGCCTGCCTTGGAACTTTTTCCATTCCAAGTGCATGTTACATTTCTTACATCTCAACAACGTCAATGGAAAGAGGAAAGGGAAAGGAACTAGAAAATCTGTATAAAACTTAGATTTGAAGAAAACAAGATGATGAATGTTTTAATTATGTCCACATCACAAAATAATTTTCATAAATCTGCTGATGTTTATTTTAAAACACAAGTACTTCTTCTACACAGAATTCTTCTTCTGTTTAAAGATGTATAATTTTCAACTTAAGTGTATTAATAGCCAGAATAGATCCTTTTTTCTTTTTTTCTAAAAAGCATTTCCTTTTAATTTAAAAAACCTTTCCTTAACTAGAAAAGCTTTTCCAGAGACTGTACAAAGATTTTTCATAAATGGAAAGAGAGTCTATAAGTTCTTTCTGACATCAGTTTCCTGAGTTAAACGTATTAATAGTTTTGTGTCCTGAACGTACTAGTAGCTCTCTTGCATCTGTTCAAATCAATCTTTTCTGAAAATTGGTAAACAAACCGTATTCCTTTCTGAATAATTTACAGATATATAGTAACCAATTTTCCCAACTTTCCCTATTGACTAGTATATAACTATAAAAATATATATTTTTATGATGAGCAAATAATTAATTCATTTGGTGTCATTTTCATTCAAATGCTCTTCTACTTTAGAACAGAGCTTTCTATTATTTATTTATGAATTTATTTTTAATTCATAGCTTTTTGCTAATCTTTTGGGATTTCACCTTATTTCTACGGCTCCAATCGCCAAGGCTATTTGTTCTTCTTCTAAGATAGCTTGGTCACCCTATGCAACAGTGATCCTCTCTGCCCTTTGTGATCAGGAAAGGATTGTCTTTAAAGCCAATTCCATTAATAGAAATATCACACATTAAATCAATCTACAGACAAATAATTGATAAATTTGCCTAGTAACTTTCCTGTAGTTTCACAGTTCCTCTTTTTGATCCCCTTGGTTTACTTGTCTTGAAGCAAACAAGATTAAATCTGATGTATTTAGTTTGTCTGAAAATCTGCTAATCAGAGAGAGAAAGTTTTATGTACAACTTAGTTTCAGCTACCTTTGGTACATTCCATATTACTACATGTAAAAATTTCTTTTAGATGTAACTGAAACATTAATCTCATGGATGTTCACTTCTTCTATGGCATTAATGACACTCGTTTTCAAAATTATTTTGAGCTCTCTCATGCCACAATACAGAGAGATTTATACATAGAGATATGCAATACAGAGAGATATAAGCAGGACATTGATGGGACACATATCATAAGAACTGGAGTTAAAAAGAAAGTAGAGGAGGAGTTAGAAATACAGTGAAAGTATTTTTCTAGATGCCTTAAGGCTGTTTAGGTGTTATAAAATCTTTACCTAATTGCCTCGTAGTTATTAAATTTCATTCTCCAAAAGGCAATTATCTAGCAGTATAAAATCTCGGCACGTTTTCTCCTTTCTGTCTCAGTAATATTTACCATACAGGTAGCCTTTTCACTTTTTTTTCATAAAAAAGCAAACAAACAAAACCATCCTGGTAATTTGCCCAGCTCATTACTACAAATTAGTATTAGCAAAGATACTTATATAGTCTAAGTGGACTCTTTAGGTTCCAATTTTTGTTTGGTTATTTGGGGTTTCTTGGTTGGCTCGGGTTTGAGGAGGGGTCAGTTTTAAGGTTTTTTTGGTTTAATTTTTCAGGGCGTTTGCTGGGGTTTTTTTGTTTGTTTGTTGTTGTTAGGGTTTTTTTGTTTGGTTTTTTTTGTTTGTTTTTTTTTTTTAAGGGACTGTATTCTTTGAAGAAAAAAAATCTTTATCAAAATCTAAAATTTCACTTTGATAATTTTCTTTTTCATTCATGTCATGGGTGTGTTCTTGTTTTGCTTATAAGCAAAAAAAAATAAATCATTTCATCCCCAATACCTCTGTATTTAAATTTAGGCTTTGATTATCTTTTGCTCAGTACTGCATATAATAATTTCTTTCATTGAAAAATGGATTTGAAAGTCTACTAAATCAGAATGTTAATGCTTTATACCAACTATGCCATCAATTCTCTCTTTAAGTGACTGCATATAGTACAAGACACAATTCAAGCACTGCCTCTTTTTATCCTCTTAAGGAGATCATCCCAAACTCAATTTTTTATAGACTACTACTCAGAGATCTCAAAGTAAAGATGCTGTACCACAAATCTGAACTTTTTTAATGCAGAAGACTGTATTTAATTACAAAAAAATTGCCTCACGAATAACTACTGTCACTGGTGATCTCATTACATATGACAGAAACAGCATAATGCTTTACATGGAAAACCCAAGATTAATATAAAAATAAAAATCTAAAGTAATTTTATCTATCTTTTAATGGAATTAGTAACTAGAAATAAGAAGGAAGTAAGGGAGTAGCTAGCTACCTACAGGTCAAGGAACTATTTCACAGATTTTTCACATAATAAATAATTCTTTATATGAATGTGTGTCAGAAATGCATTGTCTACATACTTATTTATGCAGATTAGGAGGTTAGGATTTTTTTATGCTAATCTGTTAAAGTCAGCAGATCTTTTGAATTTATTATGTTTCACTTTAGTCATAGGTCTTCTCTTCAATAACTGTGGATATTAGTTTTAGCACTATAGACTGAGGTTAAACATTTAAACGCTGCAACAGTTCTACACACTCTGTAGTTACTTAATCTGTACTGCAAAAGATGTTGAAATCTTCAGCAGAGATACAGAGTGAAGACAAGTTGCAGTATCATCAGGAATGTGAAATTCCCATTCATGGGAGTAGTTTATATTTCCTGCTTGACCAACCTGAAACAGCACAGACCTTTCATATCTTAGGCACGTTTGCAAAAAGCAGTTCTGATGTGTCTTACTTGTCCAACAGTAAATATAGTATGCTGTAAAAACAGAGAAGGAATATCAAGTTATAAGGAATTATTATTGCTAGCTTCACAACTTTGGTAACCAGGGTTGATGCATCTATGGATAAGAAGTCTAGTATGCCATGGCAAAAAGCATATTGCCTAGAAAAAGAGCCTAAAGAGAAAAATTCAAAATCTAACATTTATTTATAGTCATCCAAAACTATATGATATAAACCTCTTGGTAGCTGTAATTAATCCCTCTGTGAAATAGTTAAGCCATGAGTGAAGCATTATTTCTGTGCCACATGGTCTCTCATATTTTACCAAGCCTTTCAGACCACTTAGAGAAAAAGTGAAATGAGAAAACAGTGTCGTGTCAATTTCTCTCAATTTGGTTATTAGCTATGGTAAATCATCTGTTCTGCAGAGGCACATTGTGACAGGGTGGTTCTGCAATTGCTTCCCTAAGGGGAACGTTCCTAAGGACAGGCTGGAAATCTCTAGTTGCTTAATTTATTTCAAAGGAATTGCTTACATAAAAAAATTCTGGAATGAATAAAAGTTACTTAATCTTATTCAAAATATCCATTTTTGGGGGCTGAATTCACTGAAGCTCTGTTTTCTTCTGGAGAGCACTATTTTTCTATTTGAGCAAACTACACTGCTCTCCGCTTTAATTTTTTCTTCAGTTGAAATATTTTATTATTTAGCACAACAGTCATTAATTAAAACTAGTTCAATTTCATCACAATAAGTGCAAACAAAACTGTATTGTACAAGCTGTGATGACAAATCTATGTGTCCTTCACACAGCAATAGAATAAACCCAGTAAAAATTCCCATGTTTCACTTTAACAATACAGGCTCAGCTATGACCCAAGTCTTTTTTTTTTTTTTTTAATGTGTGAAATCAATTACAAAAATCAAAGATTTATGAAGCTTCGTTACATTGGGAGAGAAGGATTATTCATTTATTTCTACATTATTTTACTTAATAATCATTTGTTGTGATTCTGTTCTATATGCAGGATGGTTTCATAATGTTTAACGGAAGCTTAATTAAGAACTCTTATGTCAGTGGACATCTTCTTGTTTGATTTGGTAGACTTTATTTAGATTAGATCCCTATTTCCTGTATTTCTATATGTACAAAAATGCAAGTTCAAAATAAATATTTTGTGCTAAGTTAAGCTATTTTGTGTATAATACTTAAAAAAAACCCAACAACCAAACAAACCCAACAAATCCAAAACACAACATCACAAAATATTTGAGATTGGAAGGGATGTCTGAAAATTGGCTTGTCCAAAACCCCAGCTCAAAGCAGGGTCAGCTACGGTAGGGTGCCAAGTACCATGTATCAGTCAGTTTCTGAATATTTCCAAGATGGAGGCTCCACATTCTCTGTGGAAGAGTTGCCCCAGTGTTTGACACCCTAAATAAAAAAAGCTTTTTTAAAAATGTTTAAACAGAATTTATTGTATTTTAGTTTGTGCCCTTTGCCTCCTTTCTTTTCACTGGATACCAATGAGAAGAGGCTGTTTCTGTCTTCTTAACTCCCCCCCTTCAGTATTTATACACACTATTAAGTTCCCCCAAGCCTTCTCTTCTACATCCAGAAAAATTCCAGTGCTCGCAACCTTTTCTCGTAGGTCAGAATTCCTGTACCTTAAAATGATCAGCAATAATTCTTTAAGGCAATTCAATGTATCCTTTTACAAACAAAACCAATTTAATTTTCAGATACCAACTATTTCCACTGATGGAGCTACTAGTGCTTCAAAGAGTTCTAAGTATATCTGTCAGGAACAAATTAATATTAAAAGTCAGGTAAAAATATTAATCATAAATTTATTCCACAGCAAGCATATTGCATACCTAGATGTATATATATGTAAAAAATAAATATATGAAAGAATAAAATGGAAGTCTACTAAAAAATTCCTTTAGATGTATTATTCATTAGCAAAACACACAACTATTATTTACTAATATTTTCTTTTGGTGAATCTGAGGTTTTATACTGTATACCCTCCATCTGAATGGTATTCGCTACAAATTATGATATCATTAAAAGGAAATCTTTACTACACTGAAATCACATGAGATATGGATGAACCCAGAAATTCACCATGAGAATTTTCATTTGAAATTGGAAAATTGTATTTTGCTGAATAATAAATCAAAAAGGTGGAATGTTCCAAACTGTGAGGGCAATATAGCTGTTATCAGTACCATGTAGTAATAAATAACAAGCTACTGATCTACTGTGCCTGATATAAATCAAGGCAGTTAATAAGTTTTTATTTTTGACATAAAAGCAGTGTCAGTTACATTATGAAATCATACTTTTGAAGTGCATGATAAAAAACATTTAATTGACATAGAATTTAGTTCAAAAATTTTCAAAATATTTCGAAAGCTGCCTTTGTAATGAACCTGCTGCTTAACTTAGGAAAATATTTTTGCAACTGCAATTTTTCTGCTACTCTTACCATTTTTTTTTGTTTCATTTTCTTAGTTATACCTTCTCTATTTTCATGCACATTACATAAACAATGCATCTTCCCTGCTTTCCAGTAGACAATAAAATAGACCAGGTGCAATAACTAGCTGGGGGATGCCCTGAGATCACCCTGCAGGGATGCAGCAGGGAAGACCCAGGCCTGGCAGATTGTCTACCCATGGCCGAGGCTTCAGTGGCTGCAAATTTCTAAGGTGTTTTCCTAAAGAGGGATTGTGTCATCTCTGGCATAGGCATACAATGACTTGTCAGCGAAATGATTTATGTATGTACTAAATATAGGCACTAAATATGAGCAATTTTATACTTATTCCATATATCTGTGCATAGCAACATCATCCATTTTTGTTTGTATGCTTGCCAAGCCCTCAAGCAGTGGGACATCCAGCTGTGAACATTTAGCTAGAGAACTGAGTGAACCGGTCAACATGATGTGCTTCTCCTCACCATTCTTTCATTATACTTTAGTGCCCTGTACAATAATGTAAGCCTGAAACTAGTTTTTTGGTCTATAATCATTAACTCTTGTTTATTGGTTTTTCTG
This sequence comes from Chroicocephalus ridibundus, assembly GCF_963924245.1. Classification (NCBI taxonomy): domain Eukaryota; kingdom Metazoa; phylum Chordata; class Aves; order Charadriiformes; family Laridae; genus Chroicocephalus; species Chroicocephalus ridibundus. The sequence continues at coordinate 56,205,258 of NC_086284.1, forward strand.
ATTCTTCTCTTCCTCCAGTAGAGTATTCTCTTTCATCTGTCTGTTTATTAATAGTAAATATTCACTTTCAAAATGTCAGACTGCTCAGAACATTTAATTCCCTTTTTTATAAACAGACATTTCAAAAGGAGGTCATACTTTTTCACAGAAAGATTGAATGTTTTGTCCTCGTCTACAAAGTTCTGTTTTCTTCCTTCTGTCCTCACATTCATCTATTTCTACTTTTTACCTTAAAATAATCTACCTTGTTACAGTCTTTCCTTTTCATTTTTTTTTCCACTCATGCTTTCATGGGCTTTGCATTCTACTATCTTGAATTTAAAAAATTCATCCGGTGTCGAGAAAAATATATATGCTTATAAAAATAAAGCCTTTATAACTGCATGGCTTCTTATTACACATAATGAATAAAAAAAAGCCTCCAGAAGACCCTAAAGTAGCTTATATTTCTGTACATATGTACATATATATGTTTCTTCCTTCTTTCCTTCATTCCTGTTTTCTTCCTTCTATCTTAAAGACTAAGGAAAGAGGTTGCAAGAATTTATGTAAGCATATTTTGCAAATTTGTTTTTTTTGTTGTTGTTGTTTGTGTCATTGGTTGGTTGGTTGGGTTTTGTTTGTTTTGGTTTTTTTTTTTTTTTTTTTACATGGGACTTTCCAATTCATTTTAAGTTAGCTGTCTTATAAAATAAAAAGTTAATGGTTCTCTGAATTAGAAACTATACAGGAATCCAGTACGTATGTGTTTGACTTACTCTATCTTACAGTATTTTTATTCCATTATGTCAGTTTTATTATCTTTTGCATTGAGTATTGTCACAGGTGAGTGCAATCCTAACAGAAACTTGAATCACACAGAATGATTTCATGGTCAAATTTAACATATGCTATGATCTGGTTTGTAATAAGATATATCTTATTATGTTGTAAACTAAACCACACACATTTTTCCTGTGACAAAACCAATCCCATATATTTCTGATAAAGTTTTCAGTAAGCCTTGAAAACTTTATGCCAATGTTAAATGTGATTGATAGATTCTTTGGATTATTTTTTCCTGTATGCAGGTGAATATGTCCATTTTTTTCACACTGTTGATGCTACTCAAATGTAATTTACAAGCACAAAATATCAATAAAAAGTAACATCTATTAAGTCGTCCAGAGTTAGTTACAAAAAGATTTAGAACAGCCTATCTTGTTCTAAAATATAACTTGAAGGAAATATACTGGCATAATACAAAGGCATGATAAAATAAAACAACCTCTATCACAAATGATGCTTTTTATAAAATAAACTTGAAAATCTACAAATAAAAGGTTCATAGCATTTAAATGGCCATCTTTATCAAATATGCTGTAGTTAAGATGGATAACACATCATCTGTTTTCTTTTATTTTCTTCCTAATATTATTTAGACATAAAATAATATTTTATTCTCTTAGGCTGAAACCGCTCTGTGAAACAAAGTCTCATGAAAAGGACTCTGCATAACTTCCATCATAAGTAGCTATTTCTTGGGACCTGTTAATTTTTTGGAACCCGTAAATGATCCAAGAAAAATAAGCCAGTTATCAGCATACTTTGATTCCCTGTCTTCTACTTCTAGTGCAGAAATTATAGCAACCCATATCTGGTTTTCTCCTAGTTAGTGAACGAAGTGGTAACCAATGGTTTTGGCCTGTTTGACTTTTTAGTATTTCAAAATTATTTCAGAATTATTTTATTCTCACACTTGAACAGCAAATGCATTCATATGTTCATAGATTCCCTTCCAAGCGTGTTTTTACTCTCAATGCAACATGTGAGTAATAGGTCTATACTATAATTTTCTCCATAATCTATTCTATACTCACTCCACACCCATCATTCTAATTGAACTTCTTTTTCATTTGGCTTGTGAGACTATGCATCCCTTTTTCGAGTTTAAGAAAACTTGGATATTAAGCTACAATGTCTATTATCTTTGTCTCTAACTACAAAAGAAGCTAGCATGCCCATAAAATAGTAATGTTTCATTTTTATCCACTGCTTCTGTTATTACAGATACTAAGACATTCTGATGAGAAAATATCTGAGTATATGTAGCTTGCAGTTCTGTATTTCTGAAAAACTATTAATTTATACTATTGCAAAACAAGATCTCAATTCAAGGGAAAAACCATAAACAACATATTAGATAAAAGGTAACTAGAAGGTGTGTGATGAAGTACTATATTTTTAAGTACAATTTTATTAGCTATTTTCATAAATTGCCTGGAAGTACTAAAGAGCTTGTTTTGATACTCATATAGGATGTTACACTGCAAGGAATGTAACCAAATTCAATGCCGTATATATGCAGAAGAATGTTCAATATCCATAATGATGATTTGATTCTGATCATCGTACTAACACAAAAGTGGGATTGTAGTGAAACAGGAAAAAAGTTATTAAGAAATCTCTGAAAATAATAATAAAAAAAATTATATAGACATTACTTGGCTGAAAGACTGAGAACTACATGAGCAAGTCTGACTTTTGGTTCAGCTATCCAATCAAATTTCTTTTCAAAATAGAATGAACAATGCATAATAAATTTTTTTCTTCACTGAAATATAAAACATGGAATATCATTTCATTGACAGGCAGTGATCTACTTGAGCCAAAATGTAATGTAGCTTGTACCTCCATATTCCATTATGGATTTTCTTTTATTGTTCCCCTTCTCCAATTAGCAAAGTGTGCAACACTGGTTTTCTATCTTCAGCCACTCTCACACATATTCTTGTACAGACTGCTATCTGTTCTGTTTACAAAAGAAAAAACAAAAGAGTTAATCTTAAAAAAACAAGACAGTTTCCCATTGTTGTCCAACAGTATGGTGGTTACATAGCCACACGGGTTCTATCAGTGTTGCAAGTGTAATTCCACTGATCCAAACTTATGTATACTAGCTGTTTATAGAATTATTTCCTTCACCTGTTCATAAGACCTTCTGTAACAATCCTTTGAAATATCTTGACTTGTCCAGCCAGGTATAAATTCAGTCCTGCAGCAAGACTCTAGTTACAATTGATTTTCTTCACACTTTTTAGTACTGAAGAATGAAATATTCCCTTTCCTTGCCTTTGTGTTTTGGGGTTCATAAATAAGAATTATTTATTTCACAAAGTTTTTAATGATAAATTTTAGGATCAGTTCAGTGCAAAGATTTCCAAAATTCTATCAGTAAAAATCTGAGTAAAAGGAAGATCAGCTTGGAGTTTTCATTGAGGTAAATGAATATAGTATTAAGCCATTTGTTTTAAGTTGCTTCAGAGCCACAATATTAACAGATGAATATTAATTATTATGAACACAGAAAGATATCACTAAAAATAACATCCTTGACTTTAGATTTAATACTAGCCCTAGCTTTATGTGTCTAAAAGGCTGACTTCTGAATCTGATGTTATATAAGGATGCTTTTATTGCAAAAGAAGGAAATAGCTACTTCTAGATAATAATCTGATCCATCTAGTATAGCTTGTCATATGATTGAAAGAAGTTCCTTTTGAACGTATGTATTTGCCTCCACAGATTATAATAAGAATTTTGAGTTACTAGCTCAGACTTTGAGATCCAACTTGAAGGTACCTTATTTGAGGCAGATGAATCATACATGCTTTTAGTAGGAAAAAACAGGTAAGCAGTCAAGATGCTCAGTCCTTGTGAAAACCAGTCAGCTACTTATTTACAGATGGAAAGTTACTACTGAGCTTCTATTTTTGAAAATGCCCTAGTGTCAATTAAGTAGGGCAAGATTTAGGTCAAATATTTCCATGTCTGTTGCACTCGTCATTGGAGTACAGTCTCAGAGATTTTTCAAGACACAGTCACTCGGGAAGAAAACATGTATTTCTTGGGTATAGTACCCTAGCTATACAACTTGGTGGTAAAGGAAGGATGAAACACATTATCTGGCTTTATTTTCTGTACACTGTAATTTGTTCAGACATAGACAAGCAAGTCAAATAAATCAAAACCATTCAAAAACAGAGGAGGAGGAATATATAATGTATTGTATTAATATCCAGTGGGCAAAAAGGAGAATTTCAGTTCTGAACTTCAGAAGAGTTAACTTTTTTGTCTTCAAAGACCTACTTGGAGGAATCCCATGGGCTAAGGCTCTAGAAGAAAGGGGGGTGCAAGAGATCTGGTTAATATTTAAGCACTACTTCCTCCATGCTCAAGATCAGCGCATCCCTAGGAGCAAGAAATCAGGCAAAGGAGGCAGGAAACCTGCATGGATGAGCAAGGAGCTTCTGGAAAAAACCTCAAATGGAAGAAGGAAGCTTACAGAATGTGGAAAAAGGGACTGGCAACTTGGGAGGAAAAGAAAGCTGTCAGACGTAGTCAACACATATTCACCAAGGGGAAATCATGCTTGGCCAATCTGATAGCCTCCTATGATGGCATGACTGGCTGGGTGGAGCAGTGGACATTGTCTACCTTGACTTCAGCAAGGCTTTTGACACTTTCTCCCATAACATCCTCATAGGTAAGCTTAGGAAGCGTGGGTCAGATGAGTGGACAGTGAGGTGAATTGGGAACTGGCTGAATGGAAGAGCTCAGAGGGTTGTGATCAGCAGCGCAGTCTAGTTGAAGTCCTCTAACTAGCAGTGTTCCCCAGGGATCAGTATTGGGTCTAGTCTTGTTCAACATACTCATCAACAACCTGGATTAGGGGACAGAGTGTACCCTCATCAAGTTTTCTGATGACACAAAACTGGGAGGACTGGCTGACACACCAGAAGACTGTGCTGCCATTCAGCAAGACCTGGGCAGGCTAGAGAGGTGGGTGGAGAGGAACGTAATGAAGTTCAACAAGGGCAAGTATAAGGTCCTGCACCTAGGGAGGGATAACCCCATACACCAGTACAGGTTAAGGGTTGACCTGCTGGAAAGCAGGTCTGCAGAGAAGGACCTGGGAGTCCTAGTGGACAACAAGTTGACCATGAGTCAGAAATATGCCCTTGTGGCCAAAAAGGCCAATGGTCTCCTGGGGTGCATTAAAAAGAGCATGGCCAGCAGGTTGAGGGAGGTCATCCTCCCCCTCTACTCTGGAATACTGTGTCCTGTTCTGGGCTCCCCAGTTCAAGAAAGACAAGTAACTGCTGGAGAGAGTCCAGCGGAGGGCTACAAAGATAATGAAGGGCCTGGAGTGCCTCTCTTATGAGGAAAGGCTGAGACACCTGGGTCTGTTTAGCCTGAGGAAGAGAAGACTGAGAGGGGATCTCATCAATGCTTATAAATATCTAAAAAGTGAGCGTCAAGAGGATGGGGCCAGACTCTTTTCAGTGGAGTCCGGCTACAGGACAAGGGGCAGTGGGCACAAGCTGGAACACAGGAAGTTTCATGTCAGCATGAGGAAAAACTTCTTTACTTTGAGGGTGACAGAGCACTGGAACAGGCTGCCCAGACGGGTTGTGGAATCTCCTTCTCTGAAGATATTAAAAACCCACCTGGGTGCGTTCCTATGCAGCTTGCTCTTGGTGAAACTTCTTTGTCAGGGGGGTTTGACTAGATGATCTCCGAAGGTCCCTTCCAATCCCTCCCTTTCTGTGATTTTGTTATTCTGTGATTGAATCAGCAAGAAGGTTTTGAATTCAGTAGCAACAAATTTCTTAAGTAAGGGCCATCATATTTGATCTTGTTACTTAGCTGTTAGTAAAGAAATAAAAAAATAAAACCCAAAACCCAAAATAAACAAAAACTTTTAAGGTAGGATTCAGACTGAGATTGATACAGTTGAATTTCATTTTTCATGTGTAGATACAGAAACTAAGTTTAAGCTACTACATCTGACATGCTCTTACCCAGAAATAGTGTTAGACATGAGAGTTCTCTTTGTAATTAGTGGAGATTTAGTTATTAGGCATTTAGTGACATTTTATATGCCACAGAATACCAAAGATATCATTTTTAGGGGCTGGCCAACATGGTTCAAAACTAAATGGAGACAACTCTCCTTCTGGACACCTCAATATAGCTTCCTAATTCTTGAAATAAACTCCACACCAATTTCTGAAAAATTTGTTTAAAAGACTGTTTTTGTCTTGTCTAGTTTTCCTGATTCTCTTGTTCATTTTCAGAAGACACCAAACATTCTTAGTTTATAAGGTGGGTCCTCCACTTTCTGTTTTACTTACAGCTGTGAACTCCTGCCTCATTATGGTTAGGATTTACAAAACATTTAAAATAGAAATCTTATAAATCTGATCCTGGCTTTTAAATATCGTATATCAGGGAACAGTTTGTACATGACAAAATACATACAGCAGTTACTTGATTAGAGGTGAGTACCCAGAAAAGAATTGAGAGTAGACTTTTTTTTCTAAACTCCAGTGAACGACTTTCGGTTGTAATGAACTCAAACCAGGTGCCACCTACAGTCCCCTATGCTTCTGTGTGCTGCTTTGAACTCCACTCAAAGGTTTACATTAGGCATTGGAAATGCAGACACTTAGAGGATTTGTGCTTGAACAAATACATCTTTGTTTATTTTAAAGACTCATACGTCTGAGTAGCTGCCTTTTTCTCCTTATCTCTGAGCCCAGGTTTGAGCAGCCCTTTATGTTCACAAAAGTAACATGTCTTTTCTGCTGTTTTTGATAATTCTTTGTAGAATCTTATCAGTCTTTAGCCACAGAATGAAGATGAGCAAAAGTGTATCAATAATTAACTGCAGAAATACCCATGAAAACGCATGCATTCATTACTGCTATATCACTGTTTCTGAATCAGACTTTCACCTTTCTTAATGATACATTCTGGCATACTGTCATGTGATACAACTAGATTGATTTATTTTGTATAAACATATATATATGTGTCACTAAGTACTGCAATAGCTTCTGCTGAGTTACTATTCCTTTTTGCTAAATACTTTCAGTCTTAAAAATAAATCCTATCAAAGAATAAGGAAATACATACTGAACAGTTGACAAACATCTTATTTGTGGGCCTTGATTTTTTGGCATTTAAATAGTTTATAGTTACTGAAGGGCTGATATATTAGACAAGTCCTATGTTATTCCTTGATTCCAGATCTACGAGTCAGCATTTTTATGTAAAATATTCATTATTTAAAAAAAACCACAAAAATTGGAAACAAAAATGAATAGAAATCTGACAAGAGAGGAAATAATATCAGGCTATTACAAAACAAAGACTTTTTTTTTTCACTTGTTTGTTTTCAGAAGTATCTAGACTCTTCAAAATTTTTCCACAGAATTATAGCTAACAATAAAAAACAAAATAAACAAAGAATTTCACAGATTTCCTTCATGTGTTGAGATATTTAAGATATAAACCATTAAACTGTGAATCAATTAGGAATAGATGAAAACTAATGGTGCATTTTTAGCTTTAATATCATAAAACTTATCAAAATCATTCCTCTAAGAAAGCTGTCTCCATTTTTCAAAGTTCCTTTAATATCATTGTGCAGATACTTCCTATAGAAGAATTACATTTATTTTTCTCATTTAAGAAGAATGAATATTAAATATAATATATATATACACACATATGTATATACACACGCTTTAACATATTCTCGAAGTGTAACTATAAAATTTGGGTATAACTAATGTTGAACAACTGAAACAGATTTTTTCCAAGAGTGACGCATCAGTGAAAGTATAAATGACATAAAAAAAACATGAAAGAGACTTCTCATCTAACAACAATAATATTTATTTTGAATGTAAGGACTGATGCCACACATGACTTTAAAATTCCTACTTAATGGATAATCCTACATAATTATAAAAGCCACAGATTGTCATTTACACTAAGTGCATTCTGCATTATTTGATTTAGAAGCTTATTAATGGCATATCCAGAATAAAGACTATCCTCAAAACAGTAACATAAAGAATGTACTTCCAATTACCTACATTCCAAGACCAAAAACCACCTAAAAACTTCATAAATATTCCTCTCTTCTACACTAATTAAAAAAAAAAAAAAAAAAAAAAAAGAGAGAGAGAGAGAAAAAAATTTATCTGGATCTTTCTGTAGTTTGTATTTCTTCCATAATAATTTCTACAACATAAAAAGAAAAGAAAGCAAACTAATAGTAATACACCTGTTTTTTTTTCCTGTTTGGTTTTTTTTTCCCCCCTCTAGTAAAATACATAAGTAGTAGCATGTAGTATAATCTACTGTACAAACGGTCCGTCTGGAGAGCATTCAATCCGGAAAGCCATTGCAGATGGTCTCTGCTCTGTTCAGAAGTTTTCTTAAAATTTCCAGATTAATGTTGCTTGCGGGCATTTCCTATTACTGTCTCTTGTGGAAAAACTGACATCTAACTGAAGAGAAACTGTCTTTATCTCAACCCATGAGTTTTCTCATTTTTACTCTTCCCATTCTCTCCCCCATCCCACTGGTGGGGAGTGAGCAAGCAGCTATGTGGGGCTGAGCTGCCCACTGGACTTAAACCATGAGAGCTGTTCTACACACATGAATCACAGATAGAATATTTTAAACCCAGATGAATATTTTTTTCATATAATTTAAAGAGATATCTTCCAAAATCTCTGTCTTCCTTCATTCAGTGGAAAGTACCTATATGCATTTACGTATTTACCAAAACTGTAAGTGGGGAACCCCCAGATAAATTTTTTTAAGGGATATTTATTAAGGGAAGAGTTACTGGTCTCTAACTTGATGAAACTGAGGGTGAGATAGGACTCCGTCATTCATTCACACATGATACTTAACTGTATTTACACATAGTTAACAATTTAGGTATATCCTCTAACCCAACATTCATTGTCAATATCCCATACATCCCGAGCAGATCTCTCAATATCCCACAGTTGCAGTGTAAAGCAGCTGTTTTCTTCCTTAGTTTGCATCTTTTTTTCTACAATACTTGTGGGATGACATATTAAAATGCTATTTCCTTTAATATTTATACTAAAGAGTGAACTGAAAGGCGTGTAATAAGACTAATATATATGTGAATTAAAAGGAAAAAAAAAATTGAAATGCCTTTAGACAGCTAAGTGCAAGTCAGATGTTTTGGGAGTGGATATTAAAAGGTAACTGTATTTGGATATCTAACAGAATACAGACAGCAGATATATGCCAAGGCAGAAAGCTATATTAAAGAAGATGTGTTACCTTAACCACTGCTCTCTGGACACATTTTATGATGTTTAAAACCACATTAATTCTGACACATAGTAAACTGTACAACTCACATCCTTCCCACTTGTTGGGGTTTGTTTGATTTGGTTGTTTTTGGTTTTTTTTTCAGAATTAAAAAAAACAAAACCACAAACAAAACAGAGTTTTCCCATTGACATTGCACCAGAAGCAGTCCTGTCAGAAAAAAAGCTGAAACCAAGTTCATCTTGCTGTGAATCTGACTAAAAAAACATATTGACATGCAAAAGTGTGTTTAGGTCAAAGCAGTAGTAATTTTAGGTAACAGTTCCTTCTTTCCTTCTAATACAGTGATCTCTTAAATTTTAGAACATATTTGCAGAGAGAGAGACGCTGAAAATTACCTCAGGATTGTTGTTGGGGGTACGGCATACATGAACCATTTTCAAAATGGTTCACAAAATTACAGGATGCTTGGTTGCTGGAAGAAGCATACTCCTTGGTCAGGAAATTTAAAACACCATTACCCCCGTGTTTCCATTTTTCTAACACAGTCTAACAGTGACAATCAAGCTACAGTAATGACAATTGTCTTGGTCCTCACTATGTTATGGATTTGGGGTATCTAGAGCTCAAACACAAATTACAAAGTCTGACTGCTGTTTCGGGTGTTTTGGAGAGAGCTTCTTTTGTTTGGTCAGGGAAAAATGGCAACAAGTAAAAGACACAAGACTGAAGTAGGAGTTCTGTTTATAAAATGTTTCAATGCTTAAACTTTAGACTTGGTTTTAAACTCTGCTCCTAATAGAAAGGGATACATGTTAGCATTTTTAACCTTAAAACATACGGTGTTCTGAATACAAAGTTGAAAAATTATTTCCAGTCAATATGGTTGCAATGGTGTCAAAGTATATAGACACAGAAAATTAAAGAAAAATAATAAATAAAACACACAACCAAAACCGAATAAATATAGCTTTTGTAGCAAGAGAGTAGCACCAAATAATTTTTACCAATCAATCTATTCTTTGAATATTTGTGTCTTCTTATTTGACGTTATTTCTGTTAGAACTGCTTTTGGATTTTTTTGTTAAATCTTTGGATACCATAAGAGTATTAGCCTTCACATTTAAATATGGTAGTCACAAAACCTGATCGTAAACTCCATATAATAGATTGAGCATCCCAATAGGAATTAAATACTCCTGCAAACTCAATGGGAATAATACCTCCAGAATGCCTGTGTTACAGTTTGAGAAGTAGAGTGAAGATTGCTGCACAGCAGACGTTCGCGGCAGGGATTGCGTAAACTGTGTGGATGAGGCGTTTTTACAGCATTCAAAATGAAACAGGCCAAAATAGCAATCTTTGACATTGTTTTATACAGTTTTCTCTGAATTCCTGACGAGACAAATATGGTAACGACAGCTGCTCCTGCTCCCTTCCACTCCCTTCACAGCAATTTCACAACCTCTTACAGCTGCCCTGGGTCTTGACATAGTACCTGCTGTACACAACTGCAGAGGAGGGGCAGCATGTTTTCGATTTGAGCTGTCAAAAAAGGCATAAAGGAAGGGGAACAGTACTGAAAAAAAACAAAATTTTTCATTTTGTTTGTGTTTCTTCAGTCACTCTATATGTCTATGAAAATGTTGATAGTGGGGCCAGTCATGCCTATGCATCCAAATCATTCAGCTTAAATGATGAGCTTCATGGATTAATCCTTTTTATAAAGTGATATTTTTTCTCAATTAATTTTATGTATTATATTTTGATATTTAATATGCTGCCAGATATGGTTACTTTCAGCAAGGAATGCAGCCAAGTCAATTTCACTGGCACAAACAATGCTACTGTATGCATTAGCTCTCTCGGTGCAAGCAAGAAACTTACTTTTGAGTATTTTACATTCCTTGTATACTCAGTCTAAAGTAGCCTTGGTAACAGGAATCAAAATCTCTGCTTCAATCTAGATTAATTGGCACTGCAAAATGCACTCCTGTTTGTCAATGAACTTTAAATCAAAGCGAAATATAATAGGAGATGTGAACCAGGACTATTTTATTACATAATCATGTCTACAAATTCTGTTTTTTGGAGATGAACCACATGTCTTAGTTTTGATATGATTAGGTTAAATAGCAGGCTTAGATATTTGCAAATAGGTAAGTATATCTGGTAATTTTTTGAATGTGGAGTGCTAGCACTCCCAAATTCACCATTATACATATCCACTAGTTATTTCTCCTTCTTTTTGTGCCCTACTACTGGCCCTTGAATTACATTCAGAGACCCATGAAACCAGTGAGGAGGCAGAAGTGAAATAGCTCTGTTTCATAGTCTTCTCATCAGTTCAGCAGAATAAATCATTCTGCACTCGACACAGAATTGCTAGGGTAATAATATAGCAATTCAAAACAGATTTTGTAATTTCATCACAAGGAGGAAACCATGTCATGTTTTTATTTTATTTCAAACAGATGATTACAGAAAACAGCAATCTTTTGATCATCCACTCTGAGTTCCTTACTCTGATTGGAGTTTCGTAAGTATTGCAATATTTTGCAAAAAGCACTAAAAAGCAATCCATGTTTTCCTTATCTTCCTTTACCATTTTCATACAAAGTTGTTTATAATATTGCCAATGATACTCACCACCAACGTCACATTCCTGGTGTTCAAGAACACTATTTATGAGTTCCTATGTAAGATGATTGGAAGAATGTAAAGTATCTCCAGGGTAGTTGAGCGTGAGGTTTTTGTGACTGAGTATGATTCCTCTCTGGAGAATTCCTTGTCTGTGTGAGTATCTAGAAGGATAGTGAATACTACTACATACCAGTTTATTACAATTATGTTATCCATTGGTCTTTTCCCAAAAGGAAATAAATTGGCATACTTACCCAGTTACAAAGTCTGATTATCTTGTATGGTCCAAGGGAACACCTTAATCAAATTAACAGTCTCAAGCAAGCAATGGTGCCATGCTATTTTTTAATGGCAAATTCACCTCTTTCATACTTCAGATGACGTTTCATTAATTCTGTGCTATCCCAACTGGAAGTAACAAAGCTTTGCTTGACACCTTAGCCTTGTGGGGCTTGGTGCTCCAGTAGGACCTCTTGTTCACAAATTTTAGTATTTCTGTCTCACCAAGTTATATCCATCAGTTCCATCTGCTGATGCAGTAATATCCAGCAACGTATGCCTTGCTAAACAGGGGGAGGAGTAGAAGATTGGTGGGGGGGCTTTGGTTTTTTGTTTGTTTTTTAATCTGGGAGGAGAGAATCTGTTTAACCATTTCTCCTTCATTTTGACTGTTCTCTTTTCTTAATCTTCAATTCATTGATATTTTTGTTTTTTCTTTTAAGCAATTTTCTATTTTACAGTTCTCTAAGCACAATATGAAACCAATCATGCTTTGTAGTTACCGTGATTAATCTTTTAAGCAGAATTAGTACAGCTTACTCAAAAAATACCATTCAAAATGCAAGTCTAAATTGCTACAGCTCATTACAGGGAAACCGATAAGGCCCTAAGCAGAAAGTAGTGATGTTACTATTATCTGTGGGCTTGGGTGAAGCCAAATGAAAAAACATTTATGCTATTGAAGATACTGAGCATTACCATTCTAACTTTCCTGAATCAGTGAGAAAACAGACTATGTTAAAAGTCTTAGTTGCCATGCCTTATGCAGTGTTCCTGCTACTGGGATCAAGTGAGGTTTGTTGCCTTTCTTACTGCATCAACTGTTCAATTATGTTCCACTGGGCAGGAGTTGTTGGGCAGGAATTGTTGGGCAGGAATTGTATGGTGAACAGCAACTGATTTTCAGGCCTTCACTATATCTCTCTACTTTGTTCCCATGTCTTTCCAACATTTTTAAGGAGCAGAATTTCAAGGAATGCAACAGAATGGTTACTTAGCAGGACAGAGTAAGAGATTTCAGATGAGACACGGTGGGGAACAAGTCATGCAGATCATGGTTAAGGCATCAGTGAAAGAAACATCAGATCTAAACAGATACTATTAGCTTTCTTTTTTGTAAATAATGGCATGCAAATTGTAAATAATTTTGTAAATAATGGGTTTAACCCCAACCAGCAACCAAGACCACACAGCCACTTGCTCACTTTTCCCCCTAGTAGGGTAGGGAGAAGATGGAGAAAAGAAAGGGAAAGGAAAAAAAAACTTGAGGGTTGAGATAAAGGCAGTTTAATAGAACACTAAAGGAAAATATAATAATAATAATAATAATAATAATAATAATAATAATAATAATAATAACAACAACAACAACAATAATAATAATAATAATAAATAATATATAAAATAAAGTGATGCAACCTGATGATCAGTTGCCCAACCCATCCTGAGCAGCGATCATGGATTCCTGCCCCCCAACCAACGCCCACTTATATGCTGATCATGACATCTATAGTATGGAGTATTCATTTGCCCAGCCTGTCCTCTCTATGGTTGCTCTCAGCTTCTATGGGAAGCTGAAAAAGTTATTGACTAATGTAAACATTACTTAGCAACAACTAAAATAATATGGTATCGACATTATTGCCGTACTAAATCCAAAACACAGCAGCTACTAGAAAGAAAATTAACTCTATCCCAGGTGAAACCAGGACACAAAACAGCTTAAAAAGTTCCTCCCCGCAGCTCCATCCCCTGTTGAAGTCTATTAAGTTTGACAAAGCTTTGGGCTGTGGCCGGTACACACGAGCCAGCAGCCACACACTTGCAGCGCAGAAAACCAACTGTATCTGGGCTGCATCAAAAGAAGTGTGGCCAGCAGGTCAAGGGAGGTGATTCTGCCCCTCTACTCTGCTTTCGTGAGACCCCACCTGGAGTACCGTGTGCAGCCTGGGGCCCCCAACACAAGCAGAACATGCACCTGTTGGAGCAAGTGCAGAGGAGGGCCACAAAGATGATCAGAGGGCTGGAGCACTTCACCTATGAACACATGCTGAGACAGTTGGGGTTGTTCCGCTTGGAGATGAGAAGGCTCTGGGGAGACCTTATAGCAGCCTCCCAGTACTTAAAGGGGGCCTACAGAAAAGATGGGGAGGGACTCTTTATCAGGGAATGTAGTGATAACATGAGGGGTAATGGTTTTAAACTAGAAGAGGGGAGATTTATATTAGATGTTATGAAGAAATTCTTTACTGTGAGGGTGGTGAGACCCTGGAACAGGTTGCCCACAGAAGCTGTGGATGTCCCATCCCTGGAAGTGTTGGATGGGGCTTTGAGCAACCTAGTCTAGTAGAAGGTGACTGTGCCCATGACAGGGGCATTGTAACTAGATGATCTTTAAGGTTCCTTCCAATCCAAACTATTCTATGATCCTGTGATCTATTACTGGTATTTCAGAAGTAGCAGCTTTAAGTATAGTCATGGCTCTGGAAGGCAGGGAGGCTCAAGAGAGCTGTTTGATATTCAAACACCACTTTCTCCAAACTCAGGATCAGTGCATCCCTAAGAGCAAGAAATCAGGGAAAGGATGCAGGAGACCTGCATGGTTGAGCAGGGAGCTTCTGAAAAAGCTCAAGTGGAAGAAGGAAGTTTACAGTAAATGGAAGAAGGGACTGACCCCTTGGGAGGATTACAAGAATGCCGTCATGATGATGACAGCATTCTTGTGGATGAAAAAGGAAAGCCAAGGGCTCCTTGGAATTAAATCTGGCAAGGGACGTCAAGCTCAACAGGAAGGGCTTCTTCAAGTATATTGTTGGCAAAAGGAAAAACTAGAGAAATTGTGGGCCCACTGTTCAATGAGACAGGAGCCATGGTGACGGAGGATGCGGAGAAGGTGGAGTTACTGAATGCCTTCTTTGCTTCGGTCTTTACTGCTCGGCCCAGCCCTCAGGAGTATCAGGCTTTGGGGAAACTAGCAGGGAAAGTCTGTATGAAGGAAGACTTCCCCTTAGTTGAGGAGGATCAATTGAGAGATCAGTTAGGTCAATTAGATATCCACAAGTCCATGGGACCTGATAGGATGCACCTGAGAGTGCTGAGGGAGCTGTGGGAAGTCATTGCTGGGCCACTCTCCATCATCTTTTAAAAGTCCTGGAGAACAGGCAAGGTGCCTGAGGACTGGAGGAAAGCCAACGTCTTTAAAAAGGGCAAGAAGGAGGAGCCAGGGAACTACAGGCTGGCCAGCCTCACCTCCATCCCTGGGAAGATGATGGAACAGCTCGTTCTGGGTGTCATCTCAAGGCATGTGGAGGAAAAGAAAGCTACCAGAAGTACTCAACACAGATTCACCAAGGGGAAATCATGTCTGACTAATCTGATAGCCATCTATGATAGCATGACTACATGGATAGATGAGGGGAGAGCAGTAGATGTGGTCTACCTTGACTTGAGCAAGGCGTTCGACACGGTCTCCCACAGCATCCTCATAGGGAGGCTTAGGAAGAATGAGCTTGATGAATGGACAGTAAGGTGGGCAGATAACTGGTTGAAAGACAGAGCTCAGAGGGCAGTGATTAGGGGCACAGAGTCTAGTTGGAGGTCAGTGACGAGTGGTGTTCCCCAGGGGGCAATACTGGGTCCAGTCCTCTTCAATATATTCATCAATGACCTGGATGAGGGGAGAGAGTGCACCCTCAGCAAGTTTGCTGATGACACAAAGCTGGGGGGCAGGGGGTGGCTGACACACCGGAAGGCTGTGCCACCATACAGAAAGACCTGGACAGGTTGGAGAGTTGTGTGGAGAGAAACCTTACCAAATTCAATAAGGGCAAGTGTAGGGTGCTGCACCTGGGGAGGAATAACCCCATGCACCAGTACAGGTTGGCAGCTGACCTGCTGGAGAGCAGCTCAGCTGAAAGAGACCTGGGAGTCGTGGTGGACAACAGGATGACCACGAGCCAGCAATGTGCCCTTGTGGCCAAGAAGGCCAATGGCATCCTGGGGTGCATCAAGAAGAGCGTGGCCAGCAGGTCAAGGGAGGTCATCCTCCCCCTCTACTCTGCCTTGGTGAGGCCGCACCTGGAGTACTGTGTCCAGTTCTGGGCTCCCCGGTTCAAGAGGGACAGGGAACTGCTGGAGAGGATACAGCAAAGGGCTACCAAGATGATGAGGGGACTGGAATACCTCTGTTATGAAGAAAGACTGAGGGATTTGGTTCTCTTCAGTCTGGAAAAAAGACGGCTGAGGGGGGACCTTATCAACACTTATAAATACTTCAAGGGTGGGTGTCAGGAGGATGGGGCCAGGCTCTTTTCAGTGGTGCCCAGCGACAGGACAAGGGGTAATGGGCACAAACTTGAATATAGGAAGTTCCACCTAAACATGAGGAGGAACTTCTTTCCTTGGAGGGTGGCAGAGCACTGGAACAGGCTGCCCAGAGAGGTGGTGGAGTGTCTATCTCTGGAGACATTCAAAACCCACCTGGTTCCTGTGCAACCTGCTCCAGCTGACCCTGCTCTGGCAGGGGTGTTGGACTAAGTGGTCTCCATAGGTCCCTTCCAACCCCTACCATTCTGTGATTCTGTGATTCTGTCAGCATTAAATGAAGGTGAACTGAGAATTGAGAATTACACTGGAAGTTCACATTTGAAAGTCATACAAATTCTGAAGTTAAAGGAAAATCACACACTGTGAAATGAGAAGTCTTCTGTTTTAACCTTTTTACAGTTTTCAATCTATACTACATCCTACCAAGCCTTGTAATGTGAAGTCTTTTAAACAAGCATCTCCATTTTATTGATTCATGACATCATATTTGAAAAATTATTGAAAATTTATTTGAGAATGAATTCTCACAGCTTTTCTTCTTTATTGGCATTGAAGAAATACTAAGTTTTACAATATGAATATCTATACTGCAAGAGACCAACGGCCTGTCTAGTCCAGTAACATGTTTCTGACAAGGCCAGCAGTTGAGAACAAGACAACTATACCTGTGGACATTCTGTGGTTTAGACCTAGAAGTTGTAGTCCCACTATCTTGATTTTGTGTAATCATTCTTATTAACTGACATCATTGCATTTGGCATTCAAGTATCTTATGACTTGAATAGAATTGAATTATATGTTATGTGACACAGCACTATTTTTGGTTTGTTTTTTAACCACCAACATGATAACCTTACATGGTCCCCTAACTCTTGTGTAAGAGGAAATAATCATAGAATCATAAAATAGTTTAGGTTAGAAGAGACCTTAAAAATAATGAATAATTTTTCTACTACTTATGTTGTTTCTGACAGTTATGGTTTTATGACCTATAATCGTATTTTCTTTAAATTGTTGCTTATGTTAATTCATTTTAATCCCATATCATGTGGAAGCCATAATATACATCCAAATATCCTTGTTGCCTCTACTTTATATCTTCAGTTTTACTAAATTATTTTTGAGATTAATTGCCTTGAATGAAACATGGAATTAAAGGATGGCACATGAAAATAGCGAGTGGCATAGCTATTTCTCTATTACTTAACTAGTAACTCCTGATTCTTGCATCCTTTTTGTAGCTACCAACAATTAAACGTATGCTTTCATAGAACTATCTATCTAGGCTATCTGTAAGATTTTTTTCTGAGGAATGTTAACTAATTTTGACCATGTCTATTTTGCTAAATGAAATAGAACAATGTTCAAGTTCCTATCTCCAAAGATAAATAATATCAAAACCCACCACATTCACGATGTTTAGAAGAAGCTTTCCCCTCCCCCACCCTTTTTAGATTTTTCTTTCCTTTAAGTGGTCCAAAACAAAGTTTTGGAATAAGTCAACAGTCAGGGTTCTAGCACTTCATCTCATTCCTCCTTTTTTTAACAACATCAATATAGCTTTAACTGTACAAATGCAGTTTTAAAGTCTATCACTAAGGTAGGTGCAGTTAGAAAGGCTTTTCTCCATATATCCGTCATTTGAATTCATGGCAATTTCTTCTCATCAGCTCATTTTATCATAGTTTACTTTAGTTTTGATTACTTTGACAATGATGACTATTAGAACTCATTTGCTGTTGTAATGCTAGAACTATCCTTGCTATTCATCCTGGGTTTTACATCATTTTCCAGGTATGTTGAACAGGACAATTTTCAGTACAGATCACCACTCACGCTTCTTTCGGTTGCAAAACTTGTCCATTGTTTCCCTTTGTTTCCTGCAATAGTGTTACTAATCTGTGAGAAGGCAATAAATTTTACATTTAATAAATCTTGCAACAGTTTAATTCCCTAAAGTGTCTTAGGAAAGCAACTTTTAAAGTCAAACCTTTTTTAAAATCCAACTTCATTCTATCAATAATATCAAGCTTATCTGAATGACTATTGACTACTTCAGAGCACTCTGAAAGATTTTTAAAACATAAATTCTTGATATAAAAATCATTGTTGATTCTTTCCGTATATTCTCCATTTATATACAAATTCTTTTTTGTATTACACTTTAAAACAATTTTCCTTGTTTTCCCTACCAGTCTGTTCCTCACATTCACACTGAAGCCTTTTCTAAAAATCATTTCCTTACTTGCCTCTTCCCTATCACCTGAAAATAAGGCCAATTTACATTATAATTAACATACCAGTTAACAGTTTGGTAATTCCATATTTGATTTCTTTTAGAACTTTTGGTGAAACAATTTACTTCTTTGCCTTTTATTGATTTGTTCTAAAACTATATTATTAACAAGTAAGTGTGTTTTTTTTTTCTTAGATTCTCCCCTATAAAGACAGAATGTGGAATAAGAATCCCCCTAAACTCTTTTGCTGTGAATGCTAATACAAATAATTCAGTTAGCTTTTCTATTATATTTTATCTTTCCCTTAGTGTTCCATTTTTGAGATGATCATCTATCACCCCTGTCAGCTCTCTGGAAAATTTTCTATTTCTGATGTGTTGGAAGAAGTTTTTAATATTAGTTTTAATGCCTATAGCAAGTTGCTTATGAAAATCTCTTTTTTTGTACAGACTTATAACTTTACATTTTCCTTGCCAGGTTTTATGTTCCATTTACGAAAGTGACTATTCTACTTTTTATAATCTCCTTTGTTAAATTAGTAACTACTTCAACTTCTTTCTTTCTTTATTGCCATCCTTTTAAAGTCATTGCTAACTTTGAACAATTACCATAAATGACTCTTGACTGTCTCTTGCAATTGCTTTATTTTATAAGCTTATTCTAATGAATTTCTAATGTTGTCCCTAACTGTGGTAACTGAATACATTATGAAGAGAACTCTGCTACCAAGCTTAAAGATTTTCTGAAAATAAATGCTTCAGTGCTCAGCAAGCAATAGTACTATACTTCAAGAAAATTGTTGGAAACATAAAGCAGCATGGATAACAAAGTACTGTGAACTAAGTCTGAAATGGAAAGCTTTTGAAAAGGGTCAGCAATTAATTCTGAACAGTATTACCTAAAAACACAGGGGAAAAATGTACTTAGAAATGAATAATGGAAAAAAAAATATCTTGGGTTTGGCAGATAACAGTTTGCACTTGTTACGAACAACACATATTAGCTATGCTTATGGGGAAGCAGAAGCATCTCTGCGGCTGGCACCCCCATAGTACATCACAATTATGAACTGTAGTAGCTGATATTTACATTTCAGTATTTTCTGTCTTGGTATTCCTTACTATCTTTTTTGGATAGAGAAAACAGTTAGTGTCCATTCTTCCTCTGTGAATTTAGGGACTTTAGGCTAAGAGCTGTTTTAAATAAATTTAGCTGTCTAAAAGTAAAGCGTTTAAATTGGAGAAAGGTGTCTAGAACAAATGAGGCTGACTTTGCACAGACTCCTTAGCTAACAGTCATGTAAACTGATGCCTACTAGCAGGGATGTAAACTGATCTCATTTTCTGTGGGTGGCTGTTCAAGGGAGGCCACGAGTGTTTCTGATAACACTGCAGAATCTTACAAGAACATTTATAGGGAGTCAGAGACAATGTGGCACGCAATGCCGCAGCAGAGATTTCTTCCTGCCCTCCAAAGATCCCTTAACTTGTATTGCTTTTGCAAATTAAGTTGTTTGATTAATAAGTGACTAACCTTCTTGCTCCTCACTGAAACTTCTTTCAGGTTTTCACTGAAATAGCGAAGTGAAAACATTTTTCCTACAATGTAAAAAAAAATCTGAACCAGTGAATAACAGTTCCCTCTCTCATGTGTAAGTGGACAAAAGGCAAAAGGACAAGGGATCCTTTTTTACTCATAATATTTACTCAGTAATTATGATATTTTTTGAAAGGCTTAAAATGTTTTTTCTTTTAGAAAAAAGTTATTTTGATGACAAAAATATGAAGTATGCTTATAAAAAATACAGTTACATATTTTTCTTCACAATCAGTTCAAATACAAGATTTGCAATTAACTGCAAGTATTTGATAAGGTCTTTTTTAATCACAGTTCCACAAGTGGCATGACACTTTCATTTCACCAAGGTGATATCATATTTCTCACGTACATTTATGTTATGTTGTATGTCTGAATTTCACAGTATAGCAACTACAATACAAAATAATTCCATGTGACATGAAGTGTCAGAAAAGGGCCTTTGTATTTCAAATGGATAACCAGAAACTTCAAGAAGACAAGAGATTAAACACCTTCATTATTCTTTTTATATATTTAATTAAAAAAGAAAAAAAAAACCCTTGTGTTGTACATGAAAGAAGATTGAAACTGAAGTGTTCACTGCTGGGTTTTTTTTTAGAAATCTAAATATGAAATACTAAGGAGAAGATTACTAGGTCTGTTTAGTGATACAAGAACATAATTCTCTGCTCTACTAAAAGACTTTTTTTAGTATTTTGGTTTAGAAAAATAGAGTATTCAACAAGACTGGTAAAAGCACTATGAAATTTTAATTCCCATTTCTCCTTGTTAAGGGTATGTGGAAATATCGCACTCACCTAAGAGTTAGATTCATGCGAAACATTTCACTCATGTCTAAAAGGTAAATCATGATAATGTACACTTGGTGCCTAAGCTAAACGCGAATTTTATTGAGAGCTTTTGCCTCTTGATAAATTTTACTTAGGAATAGACTTGAACTAGAAATAATATGCCAAAACCCAGATGCATGGGCTTGTGTCAAAATTCATGAAATTATTTTTTTCATTGTCTCCTTACTTAACAATCTCAAAGATAAGCTGCTGCATTGCAAAGTCTGTATTTTTGCTTCAGATAAGACATATTTTTTTAAAAAAAATTTTGCATTTCTCCTGTGTTCCCACTGAATTTGTGACTGGGGATATCTGTTATTTCAGAAAATCAGAATGGGCTTTGGTTATCCTTTTATATAATTTGAACTACTGATATTATGAAAATACATTTTTTTGCAAGTTTAGGCTGATTAAGAATGCTAGAGTTAGGCCTAAACGTAGCTTCTGTGACACTGCAGGGTAATTCCACGTGTAAGTCCCTGGGCCCCCTTAAAACCATTGAAAAGACCTATGGGCATATAATATTTAAAGTGGTTAATTCTAGTGTGAGAGAACCTGTTTCTTTCAGGGAACACCTGACATGAGGGTCCCTGTCGGATTTGCTCTTTCTGTCTACTGACAATCAATGTAAGGCCATGGAGAATATATTATGGTGTTTTCTTACAGAGATTATTTTCAGTAGAAATGCTCAAGCTCATGTGATCAGTATTTAAAGGAAAGTTAGGGGTGAATTGTCTTTGGAACCAGGTAACTTGGCAAGTCCTTCAGATCATACTGTTTTGGGGTTGCAAATGTGTGCTTAGAGTGCCCCAAAGGGAAAAGTTGTGGAAGAATTATGGCCTGAATGTGGGAGAAATTTTTTAATACTGTTTCAGGGATGAGAAGCTTATGTTGGTTGTAAGACTGCTAGTTTCTGTATTTTTCCCCCTCAAGTACTGTAGACAGTTTTAAGTTTGTCCTTGTCTATTTTCTCCATTACATGATGTACAGAAAGTGAAGAATTTTTAATACATCCTGAATATCAGTGAATTGATCTAAACAAAACTCCTGTCAAGAAAGAAACTACATTGATCTCAATGATGCTGATTATTCCAAAATTCAATAGGTGAACCTAAAACCCCCCAATGCAAAGACTGTAGGTAAAAAAGAAAAAAAAAAAAAATAAAGTTTTAAATGAATTCTTACCATTACTGTATATTTGGTTGTCCCATTTTATCAGACACAAAATATATTTTTTATATATGACATTTCTATTGATCATCAAATTCCCTGTCTTGGGACCAGCTTAGGAAAATCCATACAGAGTAATCTTTTTGTTTTAAATGGGTTTTGGTGCACTCCTGGGCTGAAATTCAGAATGTAATCTGTAAAATATATGTGATTTCAAAGGACTGGAGTTTCACTTCTCAGATTGTGCAATATGCCATTTTTTGCCAGCTTGCAATTTGTGAAATATCACTAACATGAATCTTAAATCTTCAGAGTTTTGTAGGAGTTACCTGAATAAGAATCTTACAGGAACATGATGTAAGCCAGTAAAAGTCTCTGTAGCGTTAGGAATGTGTTCAAAACTGATGTCTGTATGCTTGGAACCATAGCTACCATCAATGTGTGTTGCGTGAAAAGGGGCAAAGCGGTTTTGGCAGAAAATAAACCCCCTTCTGTTCTAACACTCCTCACCAAGGTGGGAGGCTAGGTGCGGCTAGGTTTAAATTCTGAGTGATGCCCAATTCAGCACTATCAGTCCAATCGCGTTTAATATGTATTAAACTATTACAATTTGGATACACTAATAGTGGACTGCACCTTCAGTCTAGTTGTGCTCATGAACTAGCACGGCCACTCTTGAGTCTTTGGTCGCGTTCAGTGAGAAACCAAAACGACTAGCTACTTAAAAAAAGTGCAGTTTATTTAAACAACAGATATATAGGTTCTTAGGATTGCCAGTGATAAATACACTGTCTGCAAAGCACGTGCAAATGAAAGTATTGCTACATATACAAAACGCGCGACAAAGTTATAAACGATACAGCCTGGCTCTAAATGTAGAAAAGAGAGTTTCTAGAGAAATTTCTAAGTTTTCTGAGGAAGCACTCAGTATAATCTAAGTCTTACCCAAAGGCGTCCCTATGGGGGGGGGAAGAGAGGCTGAGCCCGTCGACTGATACCAGAAGTCAGTGATGTAATTCTTTATGATGGTGTCTTCCCCGGGTATCCCCCCTCTCTCGGGCTATTTTTATACTATTTGTTATCTTCAAGGTGGAGTTTGAGTGACTTTAGTCATACATACTTTTATCATGATTGGTGTAAATTTCTCTCGCTTCACAATTAAAGGCATAGTTTACGAGAAATTCAGGGCGCAGACTCAAGAAGGAGTGGTCGCACCTTGGAGGCGGGTAGCCTTCGGGATGGAGGTGTGTTTTGGTATTATAATGACATTATAATGAGCAAAGTTCGCACAAAGGACAGTATTTCATCAAAATTTGACAAAATGTTGGCTCCGAGTATCAAGCGGGCAGCTAATTGGCAGCTTATCTGTTTCATGGTATCATCCCATTCCCGTATCCGCTATACATCATAAGGTAAAGCCGCAGAATAATTGCATCCCGTCCCGTACCTCATGTAGCTTATCAGGGAACCACAGATGTTGTGTCCTTCATGCCAGCTGCGGCTATTTTCTACCTCAGAAGCCTCTTGATTTTATACTTTTCCTTAATGTGTGAACAATGCTGTAATTTTGTATTTTTTAGCCAATTTAGTATTTATTCCACAATGTGCAAGTCCAATACATGCTCCAGACATGACTGGACTCCAGGCAGGTTTGAGACTGCATTGCCCCAAGTTCCCTTGGATAAGGGCCAACCTGGAGCCACAGTAGCTAACAAGCCTCTGATTTGGACAGTAAGGCGCAAAAAGTTATGTTCAGGTGAATTTAGTTTCAGCCACAAGCCACAAGTGACATTTTTCCTCCTATGGGCAACATACTTAAATTACACTAAACCAAACAACTTCCAAAATAATACTGAATCAGTCTGTTAGTGAAGCCACTAGACTGAAATTACATTATTGTTTTTCCAAATATAAATTTCTGGTAAATTTTACTATATTTGGATTTTTTTTTCCTAGTAGCTGTAAGGTAGCAAATAACTAAAGCTCTTGCCCAATTTTATTTCAAAGCAATGTACTCTGTCTCTGTACTTTTTCTCTCTCATTACTAATTCTTCTGGGTATAAATTTCTTATCTTTTATTCATCAGAAATAACTTTCTCACATTTACAACTTTCTAATTGGTCTCAAAGTAATATGTGCAGGTAGATTTGAAAATTAGTAGTGAAACACAAGAAAGTGGTATATTTAAACAATAATGACGATCTCGCATCTGCCTTCTCATCAATGTTTGGTCTACTTCTTTGCAAATTATTATGTATTTTGTTCGTGACATATACAGTGGTACAGAGATTAAAGTTCGACATTCAAGTCAGCCAAAGGAGACGTACCTTTTTAAGCAGCCTTCCTGGAAAAATAATTAATTTTAAGGAAAATAATTAACT
The DNA here is from genome assembly GCF_963924245.1 of Chroicocephalus ridibundus. Taxonomy (NCBI): domain Eukaryota; kingdom Metazoa; phylum Chordata; class Aves; order Charadriiformes; family Laridae; genus Chroicocephalus; species Chroicocephalus ridibundus. The sequence goes on from NC_086284.1 coordinate 56,229,876, forward strand.
GTGCACATAAAGCCTAAAGTCTGAATCAAAACTCATACACATTCTGTTTTCCTATAAAGAAAAATCTGTGAAGTGAATCTCTTTGATTAGTTGGTTTTGACAATAATATAAAACCACAAATGCTGCTGTAATTTGTAGTGTACTGCGGGAGTCATGCGTAGTTTATTTCAACTCCTTTTGCAGCACATAATTTCTTTGTGTCAGAACCATTGATCAGGATTCTGGTTTAATTTCTATATGTATCTTTCACTTATGTGCACACTCTGCAGAGTCAAAATCAAATGTGTCATGCACCAGTTGAGATGTTCAGCTTTATTGACAATCCTCAGAAGGGAAAAAAAAAAAAAAAGAAAAAAAAGTTATAGTTTATTGTAGATGATGCACGAGTAGAATACTATTCATTTCTTGTAATTTCAGTTACCTTAGAGTTAGGTATATTGCCTAAACTAGCTATGTAAGCTCTTTCCATAGTGTGATAGGAGAGACAAATACCTACAGAGGCTTATTTAATTCATTTTAGTTAATCACCTGAAATACTTGGTACAAAACCCTTTTTGTTACGACTCTTATTCCAGATGTACTTAGATTTACACATTATTCTCAAGTATTTGACAGTGTCTGCCAAGGAGACACTGTCAGGAAGCAAGTCAACTTGGGTTTATTACTATCATTTTATTTAAAAATATTTTAACTATAGCAATAAAGTTATTTTTTTTCCCAAAAGAACAATATTCTTAATTAAACATTAAGAAAGTTATTGATTGCCTCTATTCTTCAAAAAAGAAAAAAAAAAAAAGGAAAAAAGCGAAATAGAACAGGCCACAGATTTTTTACTCACCAATAACAAATTATTTTTCAATAAAATATTTGGAGGGGGGAGGAAGAGGAAAAAAACTGAGTTTCTACATTCCATCATCCAAATAATTATAAATATAGTTTGCCATATCTGGGAAGTATTTATCAAAATTACTTTCAAAGATCACAAGGAATAGAAACTCCCTAAACAATTTATTGCATTATTTACCAATCTTCATATTTAGTTTTTCATCCCCTAGCGCATAGCATAAATTTCTGTATCTCCAATTGAAGCCTATATTAATGAACCACTTTATGCAAGCAGTTTAAAATAAGTATGATACTCTGAACTTAATACATAGTATAGTTTTTCGCTTAATGGCTTCTGGGAATGTCATTATTTCCCCCTGATGCCACTGAGGTTTATATGTAGTCAAGTGGATAGCATAAAATCTTTTCAGTGGGTTGACTAGACAGAACACATTCCTCTCATTCTCCTTCTAAATGTAACTTGGCATTCTTCCGTATTTTATATTTGTAATTCATTGAGACCAATAAAAATATTTAAAGTTCATATTTAGCATAGATAACCAAATCAAAATTCTTCCTTTCTTCATAGCTCGGAGAAATATTTCTAGTTTGTTTAGCTCTTTTACCTTGACAGAAATATATTCAACATTTTACCAGGTTTATTTTTGTTAGTATTTGGCACTGTTGAATTAGTATAGCAGATAAAAGAAAAAACACACGTGAAGAGATGAGAAAGAAGAGTAGTGAATAATAACAAATAAATTATTCTCTTGTCAACGCAAGGCGATGAAAATATGAAGTGGCAGGCACAGGCCAATACGCCAGCTGTCGTATGTGATTTCTTTCAAACAATATGTAACTCTTAAAACCCATAAAAGATTGCAACCTTCCCCCCGCCCCGTGTGATTTAAATACTGCTTACCTAAAGGCTGGGTAAGGAATGCTGCTTCTGTCCGGCTTTTTTTTTTTTTTTTAACCTGTTTCATACCATACAAAACCAAGACCTTTCCAATAATTTTGCATAAGAACTAGCATAGTTATTGAGATACAGATTCTTCAGACCAATGCTATAAGTAAGAGAATACTGGTGACTTCACGTGTCTTACTTTCTCTAATAAGATGTTTCTTTCAGTAGCAAACTATGACATTTTCACTGAAAGTATCACTGAAATATATTGAATAAAATTAAAATTAAGAATAAAATTATTCTTTAAAAACAGATCAGGCGACCTCTAAGGCATTATGAGATGCCTGTATGTTATCACGATCTTCTAAGAGAGCTGAATCTGGGATAATCATGAACATTTTACCACAGTAAGAGCAGTTAATTTTAGGTCCATTCTGGAACTGGAAAAGGTCTTTCAAGTCATCTATGCAATCTTTCATTTTGCAAAATCAGTTATATAGTGAGTCTAAAAAAGGCTTATTCCTCCTCTTTCCCTCCCTCCCACACCCATGATAACATGTTCTGACAAAAATTTGTCACCACCAAGGAAGCACTGCAGAGTGTTTCACTTATTTTAGCTGAAGCAAAATCTCTTCTACAGAAAAACAAGTTAGACATCTTTTATTGTTTCCATTGCCCGTTGCGGTCTTTTTCCCCAGTGTGGTGGGTTAACGTTGGCTGGCTGCCAGACCCCCACATCCGGACACTGCCTCACTCCTCCTCCTCAACAGGGTGGGATACGTAGGTGAAAAACCTCACGGGGTGAGATAAAGGCAGGGAGATCACTTAGCAATTACCATGACAGGCAAGATAGACTTGACTTTAGAAAAAGGATTTTAATATATGGCCAGTTAAAATGGAGTTGGATATTGAGAACCAAAGACAAAAAACTAAAACACCTTCCTGCCACCCCCACCACTTTTTCCCAGGCTCAACTACACTCTTTCATTCCAGAGTCATCTATCCCCTCCCCCTGCGTCCCAAGCAGCACAGAGAAGATGTGGGATGACAGGTAATGATCAGTTTGTAACACTTCCTCTCTGATACTTCTTCCTCACACTTTCCCCCTGCTTCAGCGTAGGTCCTTCCCACAGACTGCAGTCCTTCGGGATAAGCCTGCTCCAGTATGGGTCCTCTGCATGGACTGCAGTTCCTTTCAGAAGTCTGCTCCACAGTGGGCCCTTCAAAGGCTGCAGTGTGGATATTTGTTCCGGTGTGGTCCTCTCTTTGGTCTGCAGGGGAATATCTGCTCCAGTGCCTGGAGCACTTCCTCCTCCTCCTCCTTCTTTTCTTATCTTGGTGTTCACAGGGCAGTTTCTCATACTTTTTTATCCTTCACTCTTCACACTTCCAGGCAGCATTTTTCCTTTTCTTAAATACATTATCTCAAAAGCACTATGATCTTGGCTGAGGGGCTCAGCCATGCCCTGCAGTTGGAGCTGTCTGGAACTGTCTGTCCAGCACAGGGCAGCTCCTGGACTTTTCTCACTGAACTCTCCTCTTCAGCTCTGCCCAGCTACCCAAAGCTTGCTATGTAAACCAAATACATCAACATATTGTCAAAAAATTTTATATCACGCAAGAAAATACATTCTGTCTAATTGCAAACCTATACCAGAACAGTGTTCAGTGCTAGTAAATAGAGTATTTAAAAAAGCTAATCTCAAGCTTCAGTATTGACTACTCTCCACAGGGCCACTGAACTTGTCCACTTCTACTGAAGAGAAAGGAAATCGAGTGATACACCATTCACACAATGATCTGGACGAGGGGATTGAGTGCACCCTCAGTAAGTTTGCAGATGACACCAAGATAGGTGGGGGAGTTGACCTGCTTGAGGGAGGATGGCTCTACAGAGGGACCTGGACAGGCTGGATCAATGGGCCAAGGCCAACTGTATGAGGTTTAATAAAGCCAAATCCCGGGTCCTGCATTTCGGTCACAACAACCCCAAGCAATGCTACAGGCTTGGGGAAGAGTGGCTGGAAAGCTGCCCAGCAGAAAAGGACCTGGGGGTGCTGGTGGACCGACAGCTTACCATGAGCCAGCAGTGTGCCCAGGTGGCCAAGAAGGCCAACAGCATTCTGGCTTGTATCAGGAATAGCGTGGCCAGCAGGAGCAGGGAAGTGATGGTGCCTCTGTACTCGGCACTGGTGAGGCCTCACCTCCAGTACTGTGTTCAGTTCTGGGCCCCTCTGTACAAGAGGGACATTGAAGTGCTGGAGCGTGTCCAGAGGAGAGCTACCAGGCTGGTGAGGGGTCTGGAGACCAGGTCATATGAGGAGAGGCTGAGGGAGCTGGGCATGTGTAGCTTGGAGAAGAGGAGGCTGAGGGGAGACCTCATTGCCCTCTACAACTACCTGAAAGGAGGTTGGAGAGAGGTGGGTGTTGGCCTCTTCTCCCAGGTGAATAATGACAGGACCAGAGGAAATGGTCTGAAGTTGTGGCAGGGGAGGTTTAGATTAGATACTGGGAAGAATTACTTTAGTGAAAGAGTGGTCAGGCACTGGAACGGCCTGCCCAGGGAGGTGGTTAAGTCACCATCCCTAGAGGTATTTAAGAAACATCTAGATGTGGCACTTCAAGGCATGCTCTGAAGGGCACAGATTGTAGGTTGTTGTGTTGGATTTTTTTTGTTTGTTTGGTTGTTTTTTTGTTTGGTTAGTTCTGGTTTTTTTGTGCGTGTATGTATGGTTGGACTCGATGATCTCAAAGGTCCTTTCCAACCATGAAGATTCTATGATTCTGTGATTCTATGTATAGAAGAAACTGAAGTTTTTAATCCATAAAATGAAAAGGTTATTCAGAAATTGGAAATGATAAGGCTGAATAAATTCTACTGATTCATTAAACAAAACAAAATTGCATTAATTGTTTTTGAAACACACCTGAAAAATTCAGGCATACTTATGAAGAGAAGATTTTACATGATATGACATCATTAATAATCTTCTAGTAAAGGCATGCAGAGATATCATTTAATCAGTTAATCTGAAAAATATGCAGCTTCCAATTAATGTTACTGCTTAGGTAACTAGGTAAGTAAGATCATAGAAATAACTGAAATTCTTATATACTATTTTGTTGTCATACTTCCTGTGGTGTACTCTCTTTGCCTGCATCAGTCACATGTCACAGATTCTTGGCCTTTACAGCACTACAATTTCCTTTATATGTATAAAATCCTTATTTGAACATAAGTAGCAACCCCCTGATATTTAACCTCTAATTCTTCACTGTTTTCAGGCCTTACATTCCAGTTATCTAGCAAATACACTAGACATTTTTGTTCTACTGCTGAGCAAAGCATATTTTCTGACATATTTAACTTGCTTTTCAAGTTTGACTATTAGTGGTCTGGACCCAATAGTAGTTATTTGGTTCACATTGACTCATTGCTCTTCTTCAAATATTAGATCTGGAAGCTTTATTTGTTGCAAAATATAATTTCTTAAGAAAGGAAACATGACAGAACTGCTTCTGGTCTGCAAACCAAATTTCATCACTGTTAGGTAAACGCTTTACCTTCTAGAGAAGAAAATGATTGCAATTGCTTTTCTTTCTGGAGTAACAAATAATGTAATCGTACTAATTAAAGTAGAATAGGATGACCTGTGGATTCCCCATTCCAATATATTTTGCTTTTACAGATTTTTATGGAAGTTACAGATTCTGTCAGATAGACAAATGAATTAATAATAATTAACTATAGTAATATTATAATAAATAATTAACTGAATATCTTGAATCCATACTCCGATTGTTAACATAAGCTAAAGCCTGTACCAATGCATCTTTCTATTTTCTTCTCACTTTCAAATAGATCAGTAGGTAGACAAGTAGAGGTAAATGATAGACAGACAAGCCATCTATCGTATGTGCAAATCCCATCTCCATTTTGCTGTCATCTATGTCTTAAGCACTATCAATTTCTTAGTCCTGACTGGTTTGAAGAAAAAGTTTAAAAGCAAACCATAGTTGTTAGGAAAGAGAAGACTTGAATATTAGAAAAGAAATTTACACTTCTTTACAGAATTAGTTGAATCATTTTCAATAGCACATAGTGCAGTCATACTAATGCTTCAAAAGTGTAAACTTTCTTGTAATGATCAGTGAGAAAAAGAAAAACACCTTCCCTTAAAAAGATACTGCCATTCCAGAACATGGTTGACCATCTTTCTCAGATGCAAGACATTCTGTCAAAACCTTCCTATTTCTACTGTGAAGTTTTTGGTGCTTTTATTCATGTTCCTATTTAAAACCTCTTCATTCTTTAGTCAAGGGATGATCTGTTGGTGGATAGCAGTGAAAAAGAATATAAAAGCACCAGCTGTAATGGTGATTTTTATTTTTTATTTTTTTTTTTTTTAATTGGGGTCAATTTGGCATGCACAACTGCTGTACTCTTTGGAAGAACTGGAAGTATTGATACATTAAACTTGCCCTTTTTGTAATGGAGAACATTATTGTGCTTACTAAGACAACATTTATATCCTGAAACAAAGGATAGCTAACAAAGTATCAGCAAAACTAGGCAATGATAAAATTATAAAAGAAAGATAATGACACGTGGCAAGACAGGAAAGGAAATACAGAATTATAAAATAACTAAGGATGAGAGGAACGACTGGAGTTCATATAGGAATATAGGAAAAGGTGTTTAGCCCAGGGTAAGTGGTAGTAAATGATGAACTTCTTTTTGGTACACAAAAAAAAAAGAAAGAAATGACAGATTTAATTAATTCAGGAATGAATTAGGAGTGCTTAATTTGAAACACAAGATAATAATTTATCTGTGTCTATTTTGAGAGTACGAAGAAAATAAGATAGAAAATTGTTCTATCAAGGTAAGGTGAAGAAATTCCATCTTGTAAAAAGATTATCATAAAGAAGGAAAGAGTCAATCTTTTCTGTCCACTGGAAACAAACAAAAAAATCACTTAATATGGAGCACAGCAGAATAATATGTGAGAGCTCTCTTTCCCCACTCTCCCAACTATAGAGGTAATTAAAATATTGGGATAGGCTAAGGACTAAGAACTTATTTCACTGATGTTTTCATGTTTCACATAGTATTTCACTGTTATTTAGAAACAAAACAAAACACAACAAAACAAAACAACAATTGTCCGGTCATACTTGATTCTGGTCTATATTTATGTATGAATAAAAGTTCACTTAAGAAGTTAATGCTTCTATCAACATATTGAACTAAGAAACAAATTATATGAATTAGGATTAAGAAATTCAGTATTGGCTATTTATAAATACAAGTACTTATTGTTAGATTAATTTATCTAAACTTTACCTAGTAGGTAGTATTTTAAGGTTTAGGGAATTAAGATTTCTTGAGAGTAAATAGAAAAAAAAATCTATGTTAAGATGGGCTAAATCAACTTCTGGAGTGATATTTTTGTTTGCGCTATCCAAAATTAAGTCTTTCCTGTGTGGCTTGTTTTGGGTTTTTTTGGGTTTTTTTTGTTTTGTTTTTTTTTTTTCATTTCTGAGCAGGGTTATAGTATAGAATGAATGCCAGGCAAAGTAATTCTAAAAATAAAGTTGTTCCATTTCTCAGGTATTATAAACTGATATGGTTAGAGATCTTTTGTTTTGGTCTTGATTACAGGATCCTGGTCTTCAATAGATCCATTGATAATCTGTATCCATAAAATAAGAATATGCAGCAGTAGCAACATATTTTCTAGGTTTTGTTTATGCTTTAAATTAAAATAACTGTCCCAAGCTAAGTTTTAAAAATAAATTTTGCTTTGCATTTCAGTATTTAATTCACTACTTTACTCCAGTAAGAAAAAAGTAGGTTTATACCTACTTAATTGTATGTAACTACTGTTAGCCTTCATGTCCACTAATGTCACATATTCCGTGAAAGCACACTGTTAAAGACAGTGTTATTTTATTTTCTGTTACTATTCTGTTATGAAGTAGTTCTCTTAATCACATATAAGAACAATGTCTCTAAGAAATGTTTTATTCCTAATATCCTCAGTTTCCCAAGAAAATTAAAAGACAATGTTCTGATTGTATATGATTATCTCCATTCATTTGAAAAGATTGTTTGATACCATTTGTTTTCTAAACAATTGTTGTAAACCATGTTAATAGGAACTGTTGAAGAATTTATAACTGTAAATCTTATAGGTAAATAAAGATCTACTGTAACTGTAGAACTTTATTCAAGTTGAGTAAAATATTCTGCAGAACTGCCAGATAGTCAACTGGTAGTTCAGTCAAGATGACTTTAGACATTCAAATTCTATATTAAATTGTTGAGTCTCAGCCAATGTCCTCGAGCAAGTAATAGAAAGCAGAATTGGTATATAAGATTAAATAACTAGATTTTACACAGATGAAGTCATGTTCCTACTTGAAGATGATCAGAAGGCTGGAGCACCTCTCCTATAAAGACAGGCTAGGGTTGTTCTGCCTGACGAAGAGAATGCTCCAGGGAGACATTATAGCGGCCTTGCAGAGGGCCTGTAGGAAAGATGGAGAGGGACTTTTTCTGAGGCAGTGTAGTGACAGAATGAGGGGTAATGTTTTTAAACTGAAAAAGGATGGATTTGTATTAGATATGAGGAAGAAATTCTTTACTGTAAGGGTAGTGAGAGACTGGAACAGGTCACCCAGGGAAGTTGTGGATGGCTCATCCCTGGAAGTGTTCAAGGTCAGGTTGGATGGGGTTTTGAGTAACTTAGTCTAATGGAAGGTGTCCCTGGCTATGGCAGGGGGGCTGAAACTAGATGACCTCTAAGGTCCCTTCCAACGCTAACCATTCTATGATTCTATATTTTCACCCAACCTAAAAAATTACCTAGAGATCTTGCACAACTAAATTACTAAATACCTTTTAATAAAAGATACGTTGTCTTGTTTACACTATTTTTTTATTGAAACAAATTGTTTCCACATCTGTAAGACTATTTTTACATTAGTGGGATAAAGAAAAACATATTCAAAATCCTGGCTATAATATCTGAGTGAAAATTTTGTTTACAGAGGACATACAATGGTCAGCTGGACCACAGGGACATAAGGGCTGCAACGCTACATCTGATACAGCAAAAGAATTTCATAGCTTGACGTGTACCATTATATACCCTAAGAACAATGTGAGGGGGACAAAAAAAGTTTTTGTTTTCTATCTGATGTGAATCACCTCCTATGGAAAGTAAAATTCAGACTTTTTTTTCCTCTTTTTCCCTTTTTTTTTTCTTTTCCTTTCTTTTACACTCAAAATTTGGTTATGTACAAATACAGATCTCTGATCATGAGCAAAAACAAATCTAAGAAATCATTGCTAATGCAACTAATGACTTGATAGCTGAGTTGTCCAAACCCCTACCACCATTGAACATGCAGAAACCCAATCAGGCCAATGAAAGCCTGGGCATCTTTTGAGACCCAGTGCTCTAAGTCAGTGCAAAGCCTTTTACTAGTAATTGGAAACAACATATTTACTCAGTCATACCTTCCAATGCTATTTGATATATATGGATTTTATATATATATATATATATATATATATATATATATATATATAAGGATTTCATCCTTGCTGATAAGAAGGGAAATGTTTTGACCCAGACAATAAGAGTATGGGGTTTTTTTTGCTGAACACTGCTAGTCATAATACTTTTATTTTTATGCCTGGTACTATAAGCATCTGAAGGCCTCTTACTTTCAGTCTATCATCTGGAATCTAGACACATTTACTAAAAAAACAGTTGCCTACCTAAAATAAGACTGTCCCAGGCTCCATAAATATTTCAGTCTTTTTGACTATTTCAGTGAAAACTCAGTGATTTAAAAAGAAGAACAGACTGGACATTTCTCATGATTTTTGGTAGTTTTGAATCATCTGGAGTGTACAGGGCAGTGTGACGAAGATTAAATGACCTACCCACATCCTCCAGAGCTGTCAGATGGGTGGCTTTCCCAAATGCAAAATTTCACCAAAGAGGAAAATGTAATCAAGCAAGCAAACAGGCAAGAATTATTTTTAGGTATTATTTTTAGATGCACATAATTCTAGTTAAGGACCAACGTGAGACACATGAAAATTACAAATAACAGGAATGCATTGAACCTTAAATATATACAAATATATTAACTTTTTGTCATTTGAGGAAACACCTACATGAATATGTTGGGGTTCAGGTTGTTTTTCAAAGTCTTGCTGATGACAGGTATAAGTTGCCAGAGAGAGGAGATCAGCACCTCTCCCTCTGTTGTCCCCCTTGAGGAAGTTGTGAACTGCAACAAGGTCACCTCTCAGCTTTCTCTTTAAACCGAATAAATGTGGAAAAACAACATAGTATCTTGTAATTTGCAGAACAATTAATGATGTAGCTCAACAATGGGAGAAAAGATAACACAGTGATGTGAACAATACATTTAGGGAATGAAGAAGTAACAAATTTTTAAGGAAAAGTCACAAGAAATTTGCAATACCCTCAAATCAATAGAAAAACTTGAATTGGTATTTCATAGTAACTGTATTTTAACTCCATTTCAAGTAACTGTAAATATCAAAGACTCAAAAAACCCTGCAAAATATATGGAATAAAAGATTATTGCATGGATATAGAAAAAGATCAATATGGAGAATATTACAATAGTTAGAAATTAAAAAATTATGACAACCTATACGAACTATTAGTAAGCAAACTGAAAATGAATTGGATTCTAGAAAAAAATAGCGGAAAATTAAATTTGAAAACAAAATTCAAATTTTAAGATAATAGTAAGAATTTTGATCAGAAACAAAGGATTAATGGTAAACTCAAGAATAATAGACCAGTGCAACAAGGGATAGTAAGAAAAGGAGAAAGCCATATATAAAAACATATGAGGCACAAACCTGAGCAACAAATGATGAGGGAGGCAGTGATAAGAACCAAACCTGGTCAGCCGTACTAACTGATGAAGGCATGTAAGAGTCACAGAATGTTTATTCCAGCAAGATATCTGATTGGGGATCTTGTCAATTGGGAATCCAAGGGAAAAGAAGGAAACCTGAAAAAGTATACTGAGACAGACACCTGTCAAAACAAATGAAAACCAGAGTTTTCATTCCTTGCAAGATGTTTTTTGTTCCAAACTGGATTAAAATTGGATGGATATATGTTTTCCTGGTTTTGTATATTACAAATTGGCTCATTCAGAGAATACAGTACATTATGGTAATTTTTACAATTATTTTTAATGTTTCAAATTGTTCAAATTAGTCTGTACCCATTTCACTTTAAGTCAGTACAAATCTAAACTGCATTTCAGTGTTGTAGAGTATTACCTCAGAAATGTTATGGTTCTTATCTGATATCTTATTCTTTTTGAGGAGAAGGCTTACTGACCAAACACCTGGTGCATATAGACTGCAAGAAAGTAAAAATGGCACTGCTAGATCTCAGAGGCTTATGAAACAAAATTTCCATGGGTATACTTTAAAAAAAGAGGGGGTGTAGGGGAGAGAAAAGGAAGTCAGTCTCACGATGAAACTCTTTGACACATGTTAGGTCAACTGGAACAGCTTAATTATTTCATTACATGTTGAAATAAATATTCCAAAAGGAATATTTATTTTACTTGAGTAATTTGTAAATTTTTATCAAATAATGGAAAAACCCAAACTCAAACAACTCTAGAAACTATACTTTCAGTTACTCTGGTGGCTCTAATTTAGATTACCATTTTCTTCGGATGTGGTTTTCAGTTATGTACATGTTTCTAAGGTTGCAAATTCTGCTATTAAATACATAATTTTCACCGCTGAAGCAGGAAAGAAAATAGAAGTTTCATACAACCAAAAAAGGTAGAAAACATATTCTACAACATGCCTTTTATTCCTTCCACAACACAACTGCAAGCATACCTAAGACACAATAGAAAAAAGTCGAAAAGCTGTTAATGTAGTCCATGATTCTTTGCCACAATCAAAATCTTTCTTTCTTTCATGAGTAATTGCTAGCCCTTTTCACAGTAGACTACTATCTTACAGAGGCAATTATAGAACCCCAGGGAATTACTAGGACTGAAAAAAATATGTATTCACATGTAAACCCTAAAATACATACAATTACCAAAAATTACTGGTCAAAAATTTGAGGTGTCATTACTATATTTTATAGAGTCATTAAATTCTGAGTTTACAAAGGTGTTTTTTTTAGATAAATTAATTGCTTGCCACATTAATAAAATTATTTTATTTTATTTTTATTTTTTTTTTTTTTTTTTTTTTTTTTGAGGTTGGAAGGGACCTTTAAGATCATCGAGTCCAACCTTTAGCCTACCCTGACAAGAGCCACTTCTAAACCATGTCCCTCAGTGCCCCATCTACCCTTTTTTTAAACACCTCCAGAGATGGTGAATCCACCACCTCCCTGGGCAGCCTATTCCAATGTTTAATAACCCTTTCAGTGAAAAAATGTCTCCTAATATCTAATCTAAACCTCCCCTGACGTAACTTGAACCCGTTTCCCCTCGTCCTATCACTTGTCACCAGGGAGAAGAGGTCAGCCCCCATCTCTCTACAACCTCCTTTCAGGTAGTTGTAGAGGGTGATAAGGTCTCCCCTCAGCCTCCTCTTCTCCAGGCTAAACAACCCCAGCTCCCTCAGTCGTTCCTCATAAGGTTTGTCCTCCAGGCCCCTCACCAGCTTTGTAGCCCTTCTCTGGACACGCTCCAACACCTCAATGTCCCTCCTGTAGCGAGGGGCCCAAAACTGAACGCAGTACTCGAGGTGGGGCCTCACCAGTGCCGAGTACAGGGGGATGATCACTTCCCTAGTCCGGCTCACCACACTATTCCTGATACAGGCTAGGATGCTGTTGGCCTTCTTGGCCACCTGGGCACACTGCTGGCTCATATTCAGCCGGCTGTCAACCAACACTCCCAAGTCCTTTTCTGTCGAGCTGCTTTCAAGCCATTCTGCCCCAATCCTGTAGCGCTGCATGGGGTTGTTGTGACCCAAGTGCAGGACCCGGCACTTGGCCTTGTTGAACCTCATACCATTGGTCACAGCCCATCGGTCCAGCCTGTCCAGATCCCTCTGCAGAGCTAACCTACCGTCAAGCAGATCAACACGCCCGCCCAGTTTAGTGTCATCTGCGAACTTACTGAGGGTGCATTCAATCCCTTCATCCAGATCATTGATAAAGATATTAAAGAGAACCGGCCCCAGCACCGAACCCTGGGGGACACCACTTGTGACTGGACACCAACTGGATTTAACTCCATTTACCACCACTCTCTGGGCACGGCCATCCAGCCAGTTTTTTACCCAGCGAAGAGTACACCTGTCCAGGCCATGAGCAGCCAGTTTCTCCAGGAGAATGCTGTGGGAAACAGTGTCAAAAGCTTTGCAAAAATCCAAGTAGATAACATCCACAGCTTTTCCCTCATCCACTAAGTGGGTCACCTTATCATAGAAGGATATTAGGTTTGATAGGCATGACCTGCCCTTCACAAACCCATGCTGACTGGGCCTGATCACCCTGTTCTCCTGCATGTGCCGTGTAATGGCACTGAGGAGGATCTGTTCCATGACCTTCCCAGGCACCGAGGTCAGACTGACTGGCCTGTAGTTCCCCGGATCCTCCTTCCGGCCCTTCTTGTGGATGGGTGTCACATTTGCTAACCTCCAGTCAGCTGGGACCTCTCCGGTTGTCCAGGACTGCTCATAAATGATACCAAGTGGCCCGGCGAGCACCTCCGCCAGCTCTTTCAATACCCTTGGGTGGATCCCATCCGGCCCCATAGATTTGTGCACCTCCAGGTGCTGAAGCAGGTCCCTCACCATTTCCCTTTGGATTAGAGGGGCTTCAGTCTGCTCCCCATCCCTGTCTTCTAGTTCAGGGGTCTGGGTGCTCAGGGAACAACTGGTCCTACTGCTGAAGACTGAGGCAAAGACTTCATTAAGTACCTCAGCCTTTTCCTCATCCTTGGTCACTATGTTGCCGGCCCCATCTACTAGAGGACAGAGATAATCCTTAGTCCTCTTCCTATTGCTAATATATTTATAGAAGCTTTTTTTGTTGTCCTTGACAACAGAAGCCAGGTTTAGCTCCAGCTGGGCTTTGGCCCTCCTGATTTTTTCCCTACATAGCTTCACTACCTCTTTGTAGTCGTCTTGAGTGGCCTGCCCTTCCTTCCAGAGGCCATAGATCCTCTTTTTTTCCCGAAGTTGCAACACTAGCTCCCTGTTTAGCCAGGCCGGCCTTTTTCCCCGACGGCTTGTCTTCTGGCACATGGGGACAGCCTGCTCCTGCGCCTTTAAGACTTCCTTCTTGAAAATCACCCAGGCTTCCTGGGCTCCTTTGCCCTGGAGGACTGCCTCCCAGGGGACTTTGTCAACCAGGCTCCTGAAAAGCCCAAAGTCCGCCCTCCGGAAGTCCAAGGTAGCAGTTCTGCTGACCCCTCTCCTTGCTTCTCGCAGAATTGAAAACTCTATCATTTCATAGTCACTGTTCCCAAGACAGCCTCCAACCTTCACATCCCCCACAAGACCTTCCCTATTTACAAACAACAGATCCAGCAGGGCACCTTCCCTAGTTGGCTCTCTCACTAGCTGTGTCAGGAAGTTATCCCCAGCACATTCCAGGAACCTTCTAGACTGTTCCCTCCCTGCTGTATTGTATTCCCAGCAGATGTCCGGCAAATTGAAGTCCCCCACGAGGACAAGAGCTCGCGATCTTGAGACTTCTCCCAGCCGTTTATAGAATATTTCATCTGCCTCCTCATCCTGATTGGGCGGTCTATAACAGACTCCTACTACGATATCCGCCTTGTTAGCCCTGCCCCTGATTCTTACCCATAAACACTCAACCCCATTATCACCATCATTAAGTTCAAAGCATTCGTAACACTCCTTAACATACAGGGCCACACCCCCGCCTCTCCTTGCTTGCCTATCCTTCCTGAAGAGCCTATAGGCATCCATGGCAGCACTATAGCTATGTGAGTCATCCCACCACGTTTCTGTGATGGCGACTACATCATAGTTTCCCTGCTGCACGATGGCCTCCAGCTCGTCCTGCTTATTCCCCATGCTGCGTGCGTTAGTGTAGATGCACTTCAGTTGGGTTAATTGTCCTGCCACTTTCTTGGGGGGACAGGCCCTGATTTGCACCTGGTCATTCTCGGACACTACTGTAGTTACCAAATTATCACTACTTCTTGCGTCTATGCTGCCACACGATTCACTATCCCCCACCATCGCTGAGGCAGGCTGCAAGACCTTGCTATCACTTATACCCATGAGCACTGCTATGTTGCTCCCAGGCACCACTTTTGTGATCCTGGTTTCGTCCCCATCCCCCATCAAACCTAGTTTAAAGCCTTATGGATAAGCCCTGCTAATTCTTGTCCCAGTCTCTTTCTTCCCCTTCGGGTTAGGCTTCCCCCGCCTGATGCCAGCATGCCTGGTTTCCTGTAGATCAGCCCATGTTCAAAAAAGCCAAAGTCCTGCCGGACGCACCAGTCGCGGAGCCAGGAGTTAATTTGCTGGCTCCTCCTATTTATCCCCTCGTCTACCCCTGCAAATGATGGGATAGAGGAGAACACTATTTGTGCTCCCGATCCCTTAACCAGCCGTCCCAGGGCCCTAAAGTCATTCTTCATTGCCCTCAGACTTCTGGTACCTACTTCGTCACTGCCTACCTGAAATATCAGTAGCGGATAGTAATCTGATGACTGGACCAGGGAAGGGAGTTTCCTCCGTATGTCAACGGAGGAAACTCATGTCAATCAATCAAAATGGCTTTTGATTTCCTGAACAAGGAATTCAGAAAAGGGCTTTTATGCTAAATACTTGTTTATTTTCAAACTAAATAGCTCTGATATGCAAATGTAATTCCAGAAAGTTCAAAACAGCTACCTGCGTCACAGTCCTGCATATTTATTAGTGGAATTGTAAAAAAAAACATACCATAGAAAGATTTAGATCAATAACATCACATGACAAGATTATATTTGTAGAGTACAATTTTAAATTCTTTTTTTGCAATTTAAATTACCTTAACTGGAATGTTAAAATTGCTTGAACTTGGTTCCTCTTTGATATAATGATAAGTAAAGATTCATCTATGCTAGATGCTTTATGTTGACATTATAGCTTCTAGTTCAAAAGATAAAGGCCCGAAATACTTTTCCTGAAAATGTTTTAAATAGGAGCCGCCAACCTATTTCTAGACATCAGCATGACAACTGCATTTTCTTATTCGATCTGTCTCAAGAAATCATGGAGTCAGATACAGATAACTGCCTGTTTGAGTATCCCCTAACACTCTGGAACTTCTGCATGTTTCCTCAGTGAAGATGAAGTCTATATTGTACAAAGTGATAAAACTTTTTTCCAAGAACTAAATAGGGATTTAACTTTGTCAGAAAAATATGATTGCATCTAATGTGAGTATACAACTATAAAACAGTTATATTCTCTGGAAGTTAAATTTCCTATTAGCTCATTTATGTTTAGCTTCTTTAGACATGGCTTCAGTCTGACAGTAAAAAGATGTAATAATATGCTGTTTGTTTGTTTGTTTGTTTGTTTTTATTTACCTCTGCATTTAATGATGTGTCTTTTATCAATTTGCACTGTATATAGGAATTCCAGGAATATTCTAGAAATACATCTAGGAATACCTTTAGAAAATCTGATCACTGTAAGACTGGAAGTTCAATATTAAAATGAAAAATAAACTTTTGATTGAGTTTCGAAAAACAAACATCTGATTTGAATCTTACTGCTATTGACATTTATTCATTCAAGTCTAATTACATTTGAACTATTGGCATCTGACTCAGCTATCATCTTTAGTGTATTCATATAGTGACAGATGACTGCATTCTTGTACCTTGGAAGCCACCTAGCTTGGAAGTGTTTATCAACAATTCACTCAAACATGAGTGAAAAAAGAAAAGTGTTGGGTTTTAATGTTTTGATCCTTTTAGGCTCTTGGTTTATGTTCTTAGGCTGCTTTTAGGCTTGTAGGCTGCTGCTGTCAACAGCATCAATTCCAGTAACGGACTGGCTAACAAAAGCACACACAATGCAAACACACAGAGAGGTCCATGTAAGAATAACTCTTAGGTTAAATTTACAAAAGCCAGGAAAACCACAGGAGAAAACTATTGCAGTAGGAATTGAAATGTTGAAGCACCTGTAGGCTAAAACATGCCTTCCATTGACTGTAATGACAATAATCAACATAAAACACTTGAGATACACATTACTGGATTTTTCTTTTTTGGCTTTGACGCTAATTCTTAAATAAATTACCATTCTGTCCTCAATGGTAAAATAACTCCTCTGGTTCAAGTTATGCTGCAATTAATTATGTCTCAGGTTGACTTCTACTATGTCTCTGCATTTCTCCAGTCTACACATAACAGTGTTCTTCTGTGTATTGATTTGTGATTTCCTCAGTGGAAGAAGGAAGAATATATTATACATTAGTCCACTTGTCTAGCAAATATGGGCCAGCCTGAAGGCAAATGAAATCAGGGACAGTGAGAAGGATGAGAGTTTACTATTTTCTCCAACTTTTCTTTTCTTTTTTGGTTGTTTCCCCTTTTCTTCTGTCCACTGTCCCCTCCTCAGAGCAACTGTGGACAATTGGAATAAGGTTGGAGAACTGTCACTGTCTGAAGTACTGAAAGGATGAGGTTCACACAACTTCACACAACTTAAGTAATCTAAAAGCTGTGGTTCTAGTGTAAGTTAGTCATTCTGTCCTTCCCTGCAATCAATGAAGAAATTGACATCTCTGGGGGTGAGTCACTGAACCTTTTCAGGTGCTTATCTTCATACCAGATGAATCACTTTCCTGATCTGCATGCTTCTCTTAAGAGACTACAGAGATTTCTGCTCAAACTTCTCTTTTCTTTCAAAAATATTTCTTTTTAGACCATGTAAGCCCTAGCCAAGCAAAGAACTTCAACACTTTCTGAATTCTAAGCATTTGAATATTTTCAGTATTTTTAGTGATTTTACTTACATATTAACAGCTTACATATTGACAACTTTTGTGCTTTGCTTAGTTGAATTATATAGATTAGGTATTCTGTTTAGATTGATTATTCAAGATAAGTTCATTATTATGCTATGCTCTATTTCATATTGATAAATTGATAAAGACCTTAAACAGGATAGTTCCCAGGATGGACCCCTGCAGTACCACTCTTGTCACAAAGCACTCAACCACTACAGTCTGAGCCTGAGCATCCAACTAGGTTTTTAGCCATCTGTTCAGACCATCCAGACAGTAACTTCCTCCTTTATTCATAGAATCATAGAATCATAGAATCATAGGGTTGGAAGGGACCTCTGGAGATCATCTAGTCCAACCCCCCTGCCAGAGCAGGGTCACCTAGAGCAGGTTACACAGGAACACGTCCAGGTGGGTTTTGAATGTCTCCAGAGTTGGAGACTCCACCACCTCTCTGGGCAGCCTGTTCCAGTGCTCTGCCACCCTCCAAGGAAAGAAGTTCCTCCTCATGTTTAGGTGGAACTTCCTATGTTCCAGTTTGTGCCCATTGCCTCTTGTCCTGTCCCCGGGCACCACTGAAAAGAGCCTCGCCCCATCCTCCTGACACCCACCCTTTAAGTATTTATAAGCGTTGATAAGGTCACCCCTCAGACGTCTTTTTTCCAGACTGAAGAGACCCAAATCCCTCAGCCTTTCCTCATAAGAGAGGTGTTCCAGTCCCCTAACCATCTTGGTAGCTCTCTGCTGCACCCTTTCCAGCAGTTCCCCGTCCCTCTTGAACCGGGGAGCCCAGAACTGGACACAGTACTCCAGGTGCGGCCTCACCAAGGCAGAGTAGAGGGGGAGGATGACCTCCCTTGACCTGCTGGCCACGCTCTTCTTGATGCACCCCAGGATGCCATTGGCCTTCTTGTCCACAAGGGCACATTGCTGACTCATGGTCATTCTGTTGTCCACCAGGACTCCCAGGTCTCTTTCCACAGAGCTGCTCTCCAGCAGGTCAGCACCCAACCTGTACTGGTGCATGGGGTTGTTCCTCCCCAGGTGCAGCACCCTACACTTGCCCTTGTTGAACTTCATAAGGTTTCTCTCTGCCCAGATCTCCAACCTGTCCAGGTCTCTCTGTATGGCGGCACAGCCTTCCGGTGTGTCAGCCACCCCACCCAGCTTGGTGTCATCAGCAAACTTGCTGAGGGTGACGATTCCTCCTTATTGAGGAAGACGATGTCAAAAACCTTCCTAAAGTTGAGGTAAACGACTCCTACTCCTTTCCTATTGCTCCCAAGCCTAGTTATTTTATCAGAGAGGGCAGCAGTCAGGTGCATCAAGAATTTTTTACCCTTAGTAAATGTTGACTGTTCCCAATCAGCTTCTTTTTACGTTAGGGGTGTATCTAGTACCGTTCATCTCAAAAGCCTGAGATTTGACTCCAGATTTAGAAACTAACTGAAGTAGTCTAGTGTACCTCTACTTGTGCTTAATCAATCACTTGTGTGTTTTTTAGTGTCGTTGATGAAGTGATGACATAATCTTCAAGTGTCACCTCAGACCTGTACTCCTTTATGCTGCATTATTCTTCTAGAGTTATAGAGAGTTAATTTTACACAAAATAATTGCTAATTATCTATTTAAAATATATCAATGAGAAGTATTACACCTTATAATTGCACAAAACTAATTAAAATTAGGTAATAAGGAACTAGTCATTTGACCATAGCTCTTACAGCTAAACAAGCTATAATAGACACCTAAACATGCTGAGGCAAGTTCAGACAAAGCAAGTCCATCAATCTGACTGCTATGTTGTTAACTTAGGACAGAGCCTGTTGCTAGCAATGACAAAATTATATTTACAGGGCTGTAGGGCTGCATGGGTTCAATCCCCACAGATGGCAACTTATTTAGAAAGCATACTTCCTTGCTTGAAATGCAGTTTCTTAGAGTATGGGAGCTGCACAGATTTAAATAGCTAATAGCATTGTTGGACAGTCAAACTTAGGTTTCCTAAACTCAAAAAGAAAGTACTTGCCCCCAGGAGGTGAAAAAGAAAAGAAAATGGATAGAAGACTACCGACCTATCCAAAAGTGTTGGATAAAATTCTAAATAATGAGAGGTAGGTAAGTGTATGCAGACTTGTCCACCAAAGAAATGCATGTAAGAGCAATTTGAACTCCTTACCACATTCTCACTGTGTAAATCCAAGTGAAAACTCTAAAAATACAACTGGTTCAATGGAATAGAAGGAACTATAAGGTATAGCTGTACATGGTTATTCGTCTCCAGATATATTCCAGTCATAAGTCCTATTTGTCCAGAAAAGATCTTTAAGTATGTATGGTGGGAAAAGACCAATCAAACCTACAGGAATATTTCTTCATTAAAAGAATAGAAAAAATGTTCTACAAAGGATAAACTCAATAGTCTTCTTGTGTCAGTGGGCAAGAATGAAGTAGTGATCCTGCCACAGAAGTACTGACTTTTTTTTCAGGACTAAGGATACAGAATAATATGATACTTCAGGGATCACAGGTGGTTTTAGTGAAGCTCAGAGAGTAGTGTTATAAAATTATTTGTGTCTCACAAGCAAAGGAAGGCAGTAAGTGGGAGGTTTTGGAATCAAGACAGAGATTAAGGAACTATTTTAAGATTTAACAATTAAAATCGTGGAAAATAAGCTTGGAAACTTTGGACAGGACTGAAAAAGGAAAAGGGTGAAAAAAGTGATGCCCTATGGAGAAAAGAAGTATGACTGGTCTTGACCATGGTAAAATGAAAGTATCTTTATTTTAGTGTGGGTAAGTAAGTCTTACTAGATAGAGAACACTTGAGGCAATATGTGATACCTCCTAAAACCTAATAAATCACATTTGAGAACAGAATGACTTTGATTTGAATGACACGCTTTGGATTTCTTATGCTCAGAGAACTAAATTATCTTGAGTTTTTTTTATTATAGATGGCTCTTTCCTAACGTAAACATTTTTGTCTGTCATGGGATAAAGCTATGCCATACTTAACCTTGACAGATAAGGAGGAATTGATTGAAGAACTGGAAATGAGTTTTAGCTTAGGTTTAACTGATCATAAATTTATTGCACTGCTTATATACATATATATACTGGATGAGATCATGAATGAATGATGTAAAGAATGACATCCAAAGTCCATAGTCAAGGAAAAGGCATACTGATTTAAAATTGTACCCTAGATTACAGAGTGAGTGAAGGTATTTTACTTTATAGGAAAGAAATAGAAGAAAGAGGAAATATAAAACAGATTTTCTAATGAAAAGCTAGATAAATGAGGAAGATGTAAACTGAGGTATAAAACAAGCAGAAGTAAAAAAAAAAAAGTCCATTTTAAATACTTAAGAAAAAAAGGGTCCATTTACAGACAGAAATAGTAAAGCTATCAAGTTTAACAATTTTTTTGTTTGTTTGTTTTCAGATGGTATTGATTTCTGACTTTGGGGGAAGCATGATTGATGTATTAATGCCATAGTGTATTCTTTAAATAAGAAAACGCACACAGATTCTAAACATAAATTTTAGTCATATATACTTTAATATGAGAATATTTTAAAACTTCTCAAAAAGATTTCTTATTCTGCAAGATGTATGGGCCATTAATAGTTATTTTGCCTCTCTCAGGATAAAAATGTGATGTAGAGTGTGTATTTCACTAATATTGAAAGAGTAAATAGGATAATTTCTATAATCACAAGATTCTTGGTCTTGCAAAATCTCAGGCAAAATATAGAACAAATCATATGGCAATGAATGAATAAAGTGCTATTTAAATTAACATAAAGAATACCAGGAACTTAACAAATGTTTATGGCAAGTATATATGTCAAGATAACATGATGTTTTCTTCTGATGAGACTGAAAATTTACTTCATAAAAATTAAATAATTTGTAACTCTATATTTAATTTCTGAAAGGTGTTTCATTTGGTCCTGTTTAGTATTAAGGTTTTCATTAAGAAATCAGAGCAAAAAAAACAGCATGTTGTGACATCTATTAATTAGTGATAAAACTGAACAATTGACCAGTTTAAAAAGAACTTGTAAAAAGTTAAAACACTGCCTGTCACAGACCTTTGGGAATCTAGAACTATAGTACCTATAAATTATCAGGGATTACATATAAAATAATAATTTTGAATTTAAGTGAAGATTTGGAAAGTGAAAACTTGAGTGAAAACTCAAGTAATTTTGGAAGGGGGAGGATGATGATGTCATCAGGATGATAAGAAAAAGCAAAGTAATAGTGATTCTGGCATCATTTATTTACACGTCTTTCTTACCAACACTGGGATCTATTAAACATTCTATGCCACTGAGGCTTTAGACTTAGTCGTGGGCTTGATTTGGACTGAAGAAAGCAGGAAGGAAAAAATGGATGTTCCTTGTGCCATTATTAAAAGCAAAGGGGCGGGGGGGGAACCAGAAAAATTCCTTTTTTTCTGGGTAAACTTGTATCTTTTTATAAAATAAGAGGTTTGATAAAAATTACAACACTTGAGATATAGTATTAAATGGATGACTCTAAGATTTTTAGTCTAGGTTTAGAGCAAAGTCATGGAATCAGAAATTAATACTTGCCTTTATAGGGGACTGAAAAATAGCACAATATGGCTCTCTCACCAGCTATTCAGAAAATGAAAAGGATGAAGAAAATTAGAGGGTTAAAAAACTTAAGAGTATGGTAGAAGTTTGGATTTTTGCAAGATTTTATTATTACTTCATACAATAGAGTTTAGTTATTCTGAGATTTATTTACCTTTATGATCATATTAATTAAGGCTTTATATGAACGTTTTATGTATAAGTACATTCGTAGGCTTTAAATGCCCAGCTTAATTATTTGGTACCTTACCAACAAAAATGTTACGAAATATGTCTGCATCATATACTTTATATAAGATATAAAAGAAGTATAAACAGAATATATTTGTGCTCCTCTTGGTCCATGTGATTAACCAACATTCAAATCTTTGGGATTAGCTCTAGAAATTACTGGTAAAATGAAATAATAATTTCTCTTATCTGGTACATGTCTAGAGCTCTTGCACATAAAGACCACACACAAAAGACTGACATTTTGAGTTGCAAAAACTCAATCAGTCATATTCTTTGCTTGCAACTCCAAATCCGCAATTCCTGCTAGCACTTTGCTTAAAGATTAATTTGCTTAAATTTGTTTTTCAAACATGCTAACATTTTTAAAGATAAATTTTAGATTTTTAGTGGCCATATTTCAAGTTGCATTCTTATGTTTGGGATTTTTCAAATTTCCTTTTACATTCCTTTATTGTTTAGGTTTTTTGATGTGTTTGGCTTTACTCCATCAGATACTGTTTCTTTATATCTGTGTAAATATAGCACGTATTGAAGCTTTTTTTTTTTCTTTTAGGGCTACTGGATGGTGTATCTATGAGAGGAAGATGTGGTACAGAGCTCACTTCTTTTAAGTAATTAGCATTTGAGAATTCATATGCTTGAGTGTCAGTTATGCAGAAGTAACTATTATTTATTTGAACATATTTTTAGAAGAAGTTCCAGGAAAGATTAATTCCTGTTTAAATTTATCCTGATTATAAATAACTTGCAATACAATATTTTGCATGCACACAGTAGCTCATCTCTTAACACATTATAAATGATAAAAATACAGACCACCAGTTAGTGTTGCCTTCTGGAGTAAAAGGCAGAAGCTAGATGAGAATTAGTTTGATTAGATTTTTGTTATAATATTGTCATTACTGGGAAATTTCCTCTTGCAATTCTTTTAAAGAAATATAGTAATGTATAGCTGTGATTGTGATAGATATTAGAAATAAGCAAGAAAAGGATATAATAGCCGGACGCAAATTTAAATGATTGTTCCCCCTCTTTTGCTTCACAGATTTTATTGTTCTCATATCTTTAAGTTCATGTAGTACAGTCTTCTTCTGAATCCATATGTCATTGGCTAGTTTTCATTTAACAGTTCTGAAGAGACTGCTGAAATCATTAATTCCATTTTAACAGTGATTCAAACAGTTCATTTTAATTAATGCAATCCCACCATTATTAATAAAGCCTAAGAAATCCATTGAAAGTCTCTAATGTTATTTTAAAAAGTAATGGTTCCAAAGTGCTTATTTAATTAGCAGATGTTTGTGATTGTCTTTTAGTATATAGCCTGGGCAGATTTGATTCATGAAAGACTTAACATGTGTTACAAAAGGGCTCAGACAGTATGATTTCAGTGCTCTGTCTTTCACAGATCCAAATACATACATGCATTCATACTTTAAAAAATGGAATGTCATACTTGCTTGCCAGTGGCAGCTAGATTAGACACCTGCTAAAGCATTGTGCAACGTAATTTAAAACCTACACTGACCCAGTGGTCAAGGAATACAGAACAATTTTTCCTATGCCAACAGAACCCTCTGATTTACACCTGCAGCAGACAGCAGACTAGACCAGCAGGCTGCGTATTCACGTGGAGGGAAGAAAAAAAAAAAAAAAAAAGGTTATTTTGGGCATGCTCTTTTTCTATGCAAATTGTCAGTAAGGTGTTTATTGAGAACCTAGGAAGCTCTGATCATGTTTAGAGTCACCGATTCATTCTTTCGCATAAGATAGTCCTCTAATTTTTCACAGGACCAGATTTGTTCATCTGGGGCTGTGTAAAGACTGACAAAAAATTCAGCCCTCAATTTAATCTTTTTAATTATCTAGGGTAGCTTTTTCTCACTACAGGTTTTGATGGCATTCTCAGCTCATCTTGTCAGTCTGCTTAGTTTGATTTCACGAGATATGCAAAGAGCTAAAGTTTAGTTTCCTAGCTAAATCATATTTTTTGTAAGCAGTGAAAGCAGATTCAGACATTAAATATTGCAATTTGGACTGGAGTTAGAGACTTCCCAACCCCAGGGATATTTCTCATCTCTGTCCTACTTCCTGGTAAATATAATTTCTGTCTTTCATATTATACAATTGATAATTGGATCAAAATTAAACAAATCAGATATACATATTGAATATTTATCCTGTGAAATCCTCACAAAAAAAAAAAAAAAGAATTAATAATTCTAGGGGACTACAACATTTGAAAGAGAATAAATTCATGCAAAGAAGAATTTATGTTATTCAATACATGAGGATAAAACACAATTTATTTCCTTTTGTGTCTTACACTTCCAACGGTTTTATTTTAAAAAGGGATAAATAGGTGGAGGAAAGGGAAATGTAAGTGTTGTGTTCAGCTGTCTCTTACGTGGTATATTTGTATCAGATGCAGAGTCACTTTTGCCCTCAAAGTTTCAGACTGGCCTGAGGACAAAACTCAAAACACTTTCTCCCCCTCCCCCTTTCTTCCCAGGCTCAACTTTACTCCTTCATTCCTGATCAATTTTAAAAGAGGTAATTATCCTGCTGTATTTGGTGTAGGTGCAGCCTCACCTGGAGTACTGTGTGCAGTTCTGGGCCCCACAATTTAATAAGGTTGTGAAGGTCCTTGAAGGCATCCAGAGGAGAGCAACAAAGCTGGTGAAAGGGCTGGAAGGAATGTCCTATGAGGAGTGGCTAAGGACTTTGGACTTGTCTAGTTTGGAGAGAAGGAGGCTGAGGAGCAACTTCGTTGTTTTCTACAGCTTCCTGAAGAGGGTAAGCAGAGATGGAAGTGCTGATCTCCCTGGTATCTAGTGACACAATGCATGGGAAAGGTTCAAATCTGCATTCAGGGGAGATTCAGACTTGACATTAGTAAGAATCTCTTTACCAAGAGGGTGGTCAAACACTGGAACAGGCTTCCTAGAGAGGTAGTCAATGCCCGAAGCCTGCCAGTGTTTAAGAGATATTTGGACAATGCCCTTCATAATACGCTTTAACTTTCGGTCAGCCCTGAAGTGGTCAGGCAGTTAGATTAGATGATCGTTGTAGGTCCCTTCCAACTGTCCTGTCCTGTTCTGTTCCATTCCATTCTATTCTGTTCTGTTTTGAGCCAGCCCTGGAATTTTCTCACAGAAGCCACCGCTGCAGCCCCTCCACCCCTGCTATAAAAACCATGCCACATAAATCCAGTGCAGAAATATAAAAACTGTGTAAATCTAGACTTACAAGGAGGAGACTAACAGTGTTTTCACTGTGGTGTTAATCAACACTGTAATGAAGTCCTTTGGCAAAACGTTCAGTCACTATGTAGAAGATTAGCTGTGGTCTGGAAGCTTCAGTCACTGCAAAGGAATCAATTGAACAGCTATAAATCTACCCAGAGATAAAGGAAATTAATTAGCCTGTCTTCAGAAATTTTCTTTTTTTTAAAAAAATGCATTCCATTTTCACAGTGAATAATCTTGTAAAAGATCCTCCATATAATTGAGTCCATTCTTCAAGAAACAGATGCTTAAAATCAGAGAACTTGAAACCATCTTGATATGATTAGAAGCAAATAGCCGAGGAATAATACTATGCATTGGTAAATGCAAAACTGGAGTAACCCAGGATGAAGAAATCACATGTTAAATTATGATACCCTCTCACATCAGGGGAGCAAAGAAATTCAATTTTGGAAGGCTCTTTTTACTTTTATATGCATTAGAAATGGTATTTTTGGCTATACTTATTTTTTAACCCTTTAAGTTAAACATATACTGCCATAGTCATGTTCATTTAAGTGGTGAAGTCTACGTTTTTCAGAGGGATGATTCTCACCATAGACTTAGAATGTCTGTCCTTAAGAAAAGTATCCTGTTTACTAAGGAATAGAAACCAAAAAAAGTCTTTACTTTTCTTTACTGTCAAACTTCTGTTGTTTGCACTGTGTGTTCTTTGGCTTCAGCTGGATCTAGTCCATCATGTTTAAAACGTGAAATGTTATCAACAACTTGCATGCAACATATATTTTCAGAATTAGTGTTTGAAGAGGTAAATTCTAGGTAGTGGACAAGCAAATCTTTCAGGTAAGCATACTGCAAGACTCTGGGAGAATTACATAATAAAATCCATTAAGAACTGAAAGCACAAGTCCCACTAGAAAACCATACCCCACCCCCTAAATCTCCACATAAAAATACTTCAGGGTTTAGCCTTTCACTGGTCCTTATTAGAAAGAACTATGAGAACAAGGAATCTAACCCAAAACTTACTAGCATTGGTCAATAAACGGGCATAACAGCCTTCCATTAGCACTTTATTAAACAATATATTTGAAACACCAACAGCAAAATATGAGATAGTAACTTACAGACAAGTCTTGCCTTCTTAGATAATTGTGAGTCACATTCCATATATATTTGAATAAACACAAATATCTGTAGATATAAGTAATATATCAAATGAAGTGAATACCAGTCAACATAATATTAATACATTTTTATAATGTTCCTTAAATAATCAAAAATGTAGTGTCAATTTAGCATTAGATGCTGTAATTTAGGAAGTTTACAGTAAGTAGCTTTCTGCAGCTAAGATTCTAGCTATAGAAAAGTCATAGCATGATTAAATCTGAATTAGGCAGACTCGAAATAATTTGAAATAATATGAAAATCACTGGTTTTAGTTACCAAAAGACCACTGATCTTTGCTGTAATGCATTTATATACAGACTACATCTAATCCTTCCCATAGGCACTGAGGCCTGAATCTGACTGTATATGTGCAGATGCCACAAGTCATAGAATCATCAAATAATTTAGGTTGCAAAAGACCCTTAAGATCATTAAGTCCAACCATTAACCTAACTCTACCAGGTCGAACACTAAACCATTGTCCCTAAGCACCACGTCTACTTGTCTTTTGCATACTTCCAGTAATGGTGACTCAAACACTTCCCTGGGCAGCCTGTTCCAATGTTTG
The DNA here is from genome assembly GCF_963924245.1 of Chroicocephalus ridibundus. Lineage (NCBI taxonomy): Eukaryota > Metazoa > Chordata > Aves > Charadriiformes > Laridae > Chroicocephalus > Chroicocephalus ridibundus. Next base: position 56,257,505 of record NC_086284.1, read on the forward strand.
ACAACCCTTTTGGTGAAGAATTTTTTCCTAATATCCAATCTAAACCTCTCCTGGTGCAACTTGAGTCCATTTCCTCTCATCCTATCGCTTGTCACTTGGGAAACGAGACCAACACCCTCCTCAATACAACCTACTTTCAGGTAGTTGTAGGGAGCAATAAGGTCTCCCCTCAGCCTCCTTTTCTCCAGGCTAAACAACCCCAGTTCCCTCAACCACTCCTCATAAGACTTGCTCTCTAGACCTTTTAACAGCCTTGTTGTCCTTCTTTGGACATGCTTCAGCACCTCAGTGCCTTTCTTGTAGTGAGGGTCCCTAAACTGAACACAGTATTCAAGGTGCAGCCTCACCAGTGGTGAGTACAGGGGGAAGATCACTTCTCTCATCCTACTCACCACACTATTTCTGAAATAAGCTAGGATGCTACTGGTCTTCTCTGCAGCTGGACACACTGCTGGCTCATATTCAGGTGGGTGTCGACCAACATTCCCAGGTCCTTTTCTGTGGTGTGATTTTACAGACACTCTTCCCCAAACCTGTAACGTTGCATGAGGTTGTCGTGACCCAGGGGCAGTAACCAGCACTTAGCCTTGTTGAATCTCATACCATTGGCCTTGGCCCGTCAATCCAGCCTGTCCAGATACCTTCACAGAGCCTGCGTGCCTTCAAGCAGATCAACAAACCCGCCCAACTTGGTTTTGTCTGCAAATTTACAGAGGGTGCATTCAATCTCCTCATCCAGATCATTGATAAAGATATTAAAGACAACAGGCCCAATACTGATCCCAGGGGAACACCATTTGTGACGAGCTGCCAGCTGGAGTTAAGTCCGTTCACCATCACTCTTTGGGTCAGGCCATCCAGACAGATTTTTACACAGTGAAGAATATATTTATCCAAGCCATGAGCAGACAGTTTCTCCATGAGAATGCTGTGGGAAATGGTGTCAAAGGCTTTACTAGAGTTGAGGTAGACAACATCCACAGCCTTTCCCTCATCCACTAAGTGGGTCAGCTTGTCATAGAAGGAGATCAGGTTAGTCAAGCAGCACCTGTCTTCCATAAACCCATGCTGACTGGGCCTGATCACCTGGTTGTCCTGTACGTACCGTGTGATGGCATTCAAGATAATCTGCTCCATAAAATTCCCCAGGACCAAAGTCAGACTGTAGTTCCCTGGGTGCTCTTTCCAGCCCTTACTGTAGATGGGTGTCACATTTGCTAACCTCCAGTCAACTGGGGCATCCCTAGTTTGACAGGATGCTGATAAATGATGGAAAGTGGCTTGGTGAGCACTTCTGTCAGCTTCCTCAGTACTCTTGGGCGGATCCCATCTGTCCCACAGACTTGTGTGTGTCTAAATGGTGTAGCAGGTCACTAACCATTTCCCCTTGGATTATAGGGGGTTCATTCTGCTCCCCATCTTTGTATTCCAGCTCAGGGAGCTGGGTACCCTGAGAACAATCAGTCTTAATGTTAAAGACTGAGGCAAAGAAGTCATTAAGTACCTCAGCCTTTCCTCATCATTTTGCACTATGTTTCCCCCAAATCCAATCGAGTATGCAGATTGTCCTTAGCTCTCGTTTTGTTGCTAATGTATTATTTAAACATTTTTTGTTGTCTTTTTCGGCAGTAGCCAGATTTAGTTCTAGTTGGGCTTTGGTCCTTCTGATTTTCTCCCTGCATAACCTCACAATATCGTTATAGTCCTCCTGAGTGGCCTGTCCCTTATTCCACAGGTCATAAACTCTGTTTTTTCCTGAGTTCCAGCCAAACCTCTCTGTTCAGCCAGGCCAGTCTTCTTCCCCATCGGCTCATCTTTTAGCACATGGGGACAGCTTGCTCCTGCTCCTTTAGGATTTCCTTCTTGAAGAATGTCCAGCCTTCCTGGACTCCTTTTCCCTTCAGGACTGCCTCCTAGGGGACTCTGTCAACCAGGTTCCCAAACTGGCCAAAGTCTGCCCTCCAAAAGGTAGCAGTTCTTCTAAGGCCCTTCACTACTTCTCTGAGAACTGAAAAATCTATCATTTATTGAACTCTGTGCCCAAGATTGCCTAAAACCACTACATTACCCACAAGTTCTTCTCTATTTGCAAATAACAGGTCCAGTGGGGTGTCTTCCCCAGTCCCTCGGCCCATCTACTCTCCGCAGTCTTGTGGGTGCTATGGTTGACTAGATGTTTCTTTCAGGATCAGCAGAATAATAGTGTGAGGAAAGAGGTATCTAAATAGGTAAACTTTTTTTAAAAAAATGATACTTTTTTTTTACAAAAAACTCACCCCAATTATTATGAAAAATGATACGTTCATGAACGAATTGCAAACTATGAGTTATAGAATTTTCTGATTCCTGAAAAAAGTCTGTGTTCTGGCCTACTTACTGTAGACGCAGGGAGATGCTAATGGAACAAATTTCTTCCAGACCAAAGCATATTTCTTGAAAAACAAACAAGAAGTTCATTTCGTGTTGTCAGTGCACACAACACTAAATACATTTCATCTGTTTTCGGACCTGTCTTCACTGTGTGTGGCCTACTGTCCTTGCAAGACAGATTGTTTTGCTACTTTCTGTGACAAATAGAAGGAGACATGATGTGTTCCATCTGGTTAACTGAGTTCAGACCCAATATAAGAAGTATCAGATAAGAATATAAACTTATCATCCCAATTCCAATCTTGTAGTCTTTAATTTTACACGTTTCCACCCCAAGCCCTGCTTAGAGGACCACTGCTTCATTAAACAATTTAAAAAATTGTCCTCATAAGTAAAGCTGCATGAAGGACATACATTAGTTTGTTTTTGATGTATTTTTTTGTTCAGAGAATGATATAAAATATAAAGAATGAAATACCAAGTTAAACATTTAATTTTTCCTACTTTTGTTTTTGTATTTCAAAAGAAAAAAAGAACAAAAGTTTCAGCTTAAAGTATTTTTTTTTAAAAGCTTAAAGTACTTTATTATTAATAAAATATTTAGAAAAAAGTTACTATAAGGGATAATTTTCATAATTCATTGATACTAATTACGAATATTTTATTTTATTTTATTATTCACTTCTGTGACATTAATCTGTGAGCATTTCTAAGACAACTAAAAGAATATGATTTGTTGGACAGGTCAATTATTTGCTCCGTGACAGAAAAAAAGCAGAAATTTAAGTGGCAGATCTAGGAATGGTAATAAAAAAAAAAGCAAAAGAATTTGAGAAAGTCTTTATAGTCTGATGACTAGTAACCATATCATGGGAGGCATAATTTCACATAAAAAAAATCTTCAAATATGTGAATAGATTGATCATTTATCATTGTCTCTTTTCTTTTGCTTGAAGGAAACAAGCTGAAACTGCGTGGGATGCTTTACAGATACTTGACATGTATGCATATAGATGAAATACATTCAGAGATGCAAGACACCATTAGATCAAACAAGAAGAGTACGATGGAGGGGCTAATGAGGTAAACATGTGAAGCTCCTTAAGAAATAACCTTGTACTCTGAGTCTTATTTGCATAGGCTAACTTCGTCTCCCAGGCAGTTGATGGATAAATACAAGACAGTGAAGCTACGCTTAATATTACGAGCTATGATTATGTAGAGGGCTAGTTAGAAGACTGTACATCTGTCTATGCCTGTAATCGGTCACTTCATACTTTGTATTTTATAGATCAAATACTTGTAAAAACTTCTTGTCAACAACTGATGAGAAGTTATATTTATTTGAAATTAGGACAGGAAAAACAATATCTGTTCCATGTTTCTTTAAACTTTCAGTGCCATAATCATAAAGGGGAAATCTCTTCCTAAGACTCATTTTACTACATGAGGATGGTATTCCCTTCTCTTCCCTGCCCTGCCCTGCCTTTCCCTTTCCCCTTTCCCCTTTGCCTTCCCTTTCCCCTTCCCCTTCCCTTTCTTTCTTTGTTACTGCTACTGCATTTCATTCAGATCTACCAGCAGAACAGGACATTTATAGTCTATACCCTTTTTAGCAATTCAAAAAAATTAAGACTGAAATTTTCACATTTAATATAAAATATTAGGTGAATAATTTTGTAAGTAGGATTTGATTCTGAATAACAAACAGTTGTGTGAAGAACAATGAAGAGAGCAAAAGACTATTTTTTTTTAATTTCACAACCACCTGACAAAATTATGCCAATGAAAGTACACAGACACTATGACAGTATTAATTTGTCTTCTCAGTTACTCAAATATCAGGTTGCCATATGAAACATGAAAAGTGCTAATGACAATGATTTAGCCCTTAAGAGACATCAATTTTAAATATTTCAAACTTAAATCAACATCCTATTTCAGAGATAAACAGAAATTCAGGTAGATCATATCACAGTTATGAAAATTAGCCTAAGTAACGACTGGAAATTCTCTTTTTTTATGGATTTTAATCATACTTAACCATGCACCAAACTATTTTTCTCTGGAGTAATGCAGTATATCACAGTCTTTGATGACTATTCCACTGTCATCTCTTGGATCACATGTGGTGAACAGTAAACTGAATTTCTATTATTATTTTTTTCTCAAAATACTGGCATAACTTTTCTTTCTTTGTATGGAGTATGTTTACAGACAAAAGAAATACCTTACTGCTTGCTCTAAAATTATCAGGTTTTAACAGGTAATAAATAATTTCAAACCATTTTTTTTAGGTAATTAACAAATTGGGTAATCTGCCAGAATCAGACTTTATTACTTATAGGTGCCAAAGAATATCAGGCATTCTTTATCCTGTATACCTCTAGAATTTAAACACATGAATATGTATAATATTTATGTATGAACTAGGAATTTTGAATTGTTACTGTCAAGTCTCAGATATATGGAATAATGACTCATAAAAAAAAGGACTGAATATTTATTCTATATTTTAGATTTTATTTAAAGGAAAATTTATATTTTAAAGTGTTGGTTTGTATGTATTTTATATTATGCATTTTAAGGAAATGTGTGGGACATACACATGTCTACGTGAAAGTCACTCCTGAACAGCCTGCCTCCTCTGAAAGCTTCGGTAAATAAACAATCTTTATGGCATCTCTCCAGGTCAAGAAATCTGATCTTTATTGAATTAATGCTAAAATGGAAAAGTAATAAAAAGTGATGTCTGCTAAGAACTATGAAACCGAGACACTGAAAGCAAGGACTCAACAATTCAGTTATTAAAGGTACTATTTATAATAATTAATTTTGCCAATAAATGCCAGGATTATTTTACTAGATGTGCTAAAGGGAAATTTCAATTATTATCTGATCATCTGACAGTCCTATTTTGCCACGTTTTAATTTTAATGACATATCCATGGAAAAGGTTAGCGCAATTTTTTTCCCTCCAGTATTATCAATCTAGATGCTTTCTGCTTCTTTAATCAAAATTATAAAAGTCAAGAGGTCCCACCTTTATTGAAGCAATCAATCTTTTTTTTTTTAAAGCAAACTTGTGAGCTTGTTTTTTTCTCATTTTTGTTGAATTATTAATTTCATAATGCACATGAAGTGTAGATAGTCTTTACTGTCTCTGATTAACTTTCTTTTTATTGAAAAAACTTTTAATACACTGATCTCAGAGAAATTCTGCAAAGAAGATGAAGCCAGGTTCTTTCCAGTAGTGCCCATTGACAGGACCAGCAGCAACGGGCACAAATTGAAACACAGGAGATTCCCTCTGAACATCAGGAAACACTTTTTTTACTGTGGGGGTGACTGAACATGGGAACAGGTTGCCCACAGAGGATGCGTAGCCTCCATCCTTGGAGACATTCAAAAGCTGTCTGTATATGGTGCTGGGCAACTGACCTGAGGTGGCTCTGCTTGAACAGAAAGGTTACACCAGATAACCTCCAGAGTTCCCTTCCAACCTCAACCATTCTGTGATTCTGTGAACTCACACACAGTGAAAGTAGGTTGACTCTTTCTTCATGTACTTCCTTAACAGTAATAAACCCTCATGTTTTGATTTCCAGAGCTTAGAAGGATTTTTTATATATAGAAGGGGAAGGGAAAGAGGAAAGGAAGGGGAAGGGGAAGGGGAAGGGAAAGAGGTGAATACCATGCTCAGCAATGTCCTAAATGCTCAGCAATGTCCTAAACAGCATGTAAGTAAGATTGACTGTACTTAGGTATAAGGAAGCACCACAAATATCTTAGGTCTTCTGAAGAATTAAGCCATTAGATGTGTACAAGTAAAGCTTTATTATCCTTAAATCACTGATTTTTATGAGTTAAATGCATTATTTTTGAGAAGTTGTGGCAGTCCTGTGAATTTCACACTGACTGGGAAAAGGGAAACACAACCCCCATTTTAAAAAGGGAAAAAACAAAGACACAGGGAACTACAGACCAGTCAGTCTCACCTCTGTGCCTGGCAAGATCCTAGATCCTGCTGGAAACTGTGCTAAGGCACATGGAAAACAAGGAGGTGATCAGAGACAGCCAACAGGGCTTCATTGAGGGCACACTTCTTTTGATGCAGTCCAGGATCTTTAAGGTCCCTTCCAACTCTAACCATTCTAGGATTCTGTGATTCTAATGAAATTAAATAATAGTATCAGTTTGCAGCCCCCATTTATACGAAACCTTTGTTTTGAAAGAACAAACTTAGGCAGTGAAATGAATGAATGGAAAAAAAATGACCTTGACACTCCTCAGCCTACATTTTCTATGAATAGTTTTAATGTTTTGGAGAGTTGCATCAATCCTGAGCTACATGATGTTTCAAAAGAAGAAACCATGTCCTGCAGCAACGCCATGGGAAAGAGCTGTTTCTTGTAAAATTAGAATTCACTGAAGCAAATAGGGCAAATGCAGGGGATGCTGTGAGGAAATAAAAGGATATGAATCCTGATCTGCAGTTCATGTGAAGGGAAGTCTTCAGGGTCTCCTTTATCCAGCAGTTTCCCCCCTGCCGGGCACCCATTTTTCCAGTAGGTTCCTTGTTCATTACTCTTTCTTACCTGCTCCATGACACTTTATTCTTCATTTCACTGCATAGTAGCCCCTCTTTTACAAGGACGGAAAAACACCTCTGCCTGCTGAGCGTCCAGGAGCCTGGGCTTCCAGAGACTTTCTGAATGGCTACCCTGTACGCAAGCGTACAAAGTTGATGTTGCAGATGCCTTCAAAGGGAATATTAATAAAAACCATCTTCTCTGTCTCTGTACTATATACAATACAAGATATATGTTCTCTCAAAAATTTAGTTTCACTTAGTAAGATCAGCTTGACAACATTTTCAGGTTAATTGCAGAATTGTCCTTAATTCTCTGAGTGTGAGATACACACTTGCACAAACCGTGTGAGAAAGATAAGCACGAATTGTCCTGTTCATTTCAAGCATTTATGCACCTCAGAAGCCACTATCAAGGTTGTTGGGTGGTTAACTTTAAGGAATTGATACACATTTTCCATATATTATTATTTTCCTCTCTTCTTAGAAGTCTGAAAATACTAGTATCAAAATGCATATAAAAAGACCCCTAAGGACTGAGCTAATTGCCTTTGTTGGATGAAAAATAAAATAAAAAATTACAACAAATATCCCTGTACACTTGGTAGGAAATTTCTTCTTTTGCCAAGGGGTTACTTTAGAGCCAATATATAAAAAGTGAATCTTAAAAACAAATGAAAACAAAATAAAGCAAAAGAATACACAGAGTTAACATGCATCATCTATCATTTACATCACTTAATTACCATTGTATGATTATCTGTCCTTTTTTTAATCACCACACTCTCATATGTATGACTTTGTTGTTATTTTTATTCTAATTAGTTTTATTTGAAAAAGCTAATTATTTGCCACTTATTTCTTTACACTCGATGTGCGATTATCACTGATCCACAGTGAACTGAGTGTTAACAAACATATCATGAAATATCTGGTTTACCCATTCCAGGGAAACAAGCATTATTTAGTGATAGTTTTGTATTTGCTTTCAGAGTTCCCCAAATATAGTGATGGGAAAATCTTCAGCTCCTTTTTTATTCAAAAGGAAGAGAGCATGTTTTATCATAAACCTATGTCCAGCATTTAACGACAGTTCAACAAAATGTCACACATTTATTTATAATCTTCATTGGCTGTCAATCATTCATACCTTTCCTCTAAGTTCGTCACCATTTCATAAGATAATCACTACTGGGATGTCATTAAATGTTAATAAATGGAGAATCCATTTTAATATTGCTTCATTATCTATACATTGGGTGAATATTGTGTTATCTTTTGAAACACAAAATACCTTTTATGCTTTTTTTTTTTTTACATTTTAACATGTGTCATGGTCTTATGCAGTCAACATTAAACAAAATTTTTAATCAAATATCATAGACACTTTGTATTAACTACAGCTGGTATAATCATATTTCTAAAGGAGAATGATAAGCATAATTAGATGGCACAATGTCGGTGATTAGATTTCTTAAAATAGCCAATTTCATATGATATTATAATTCTGTTGATAAATTCAAAGCATATTATTCTATAATTTTTTCCATTATGCTCTATCAGGAAGCAGCAGCTCTAAGATGGTGAAAGACAGAAGCAAGTAAACCATTGTATAACTGTTCCATGTACAACAATGCAGCTTTCATTTCTGCTAAATTTACAACCAACCCGCTTTAAAATGAAAATTCTCAAAAAAGGACAAAGCAACACTAATTCTAGGGTTTAACATTATTCTTAGTAATAGTAGAATTTTACAGGATTTGAAATAACAAAATAGTTTGCACACTTTGTTGAGTGTGAAACCATTCGCCCCATTTTTTTTTCCAGTGTTTTATAAATAAACTGAAAGTTCAGAAAACTAGAAAAAATTGACATATCATAGAATCACAGAGAGTGGAAGAGACCTCAAGGTTATCGTGTGCAACCCTCAGACTCAGTCAGGGTCACCTAGAACTGGTTGCCCAGCATCATGTCCAGACAGCTTTTGAATATGTTAAGGTGGGAGACTCCACAACCTCTCCGAGCAACCTGTGCCAGTGCTCAGTCACCCCCTCACAGTGAAAAACTGTTTCCTGATGTTCAGCCCACACCTCCTGTGTTTCAGATTGTGCCCATTTCCTCTTGTCCTGCCTCTGGGCACCACTGAAAAGAGCCTGGCTCCCTATTCTTTGCAGCCTCCCTTCAGGTGTTTTTAGACATTGATAAGATCCCCCCTGGAACTTTCTGTTCTTCAGGCTGAACATTTCCATCTCCCTCAGCCCTTCCTTATAGGAGAAATGCTACAATCCCTTCATCTTCTTAGCAGCCTTTCGTTGGAGTCTCTCCAGTATGCCCATGTCTTACATTCCCTTTCACAAGCAACGCCTCAGCAAGGCCAGTCTCCAGCTCCCCACAGCCCTACTTTGCCTGGACGTGAGCCCTGCTGAGCCAGGCACACCTGTGGGCCCATGACTTGGCCTGGCCTCAGCCTATCCACATCCAGAGTGAGAAGCCTAATGCCCAGGGCTGGGGCTGCCTTCGGTGTTCCCTGGCTGCCCTGCTCCTGGATGGGAGGTAGGACTGTCCTGGCTGCAAGGCCCCGCCATGACACCCCATGGGGACATCCTGACCCTACGGAGCAGCCGTCCTGTGAGGCTTTCTGAGGTTGAGCTTGAGAAGTTGGTTACCCTAAACTGAGGACATAAGAAAATAGTGATTGGTCCCTTTGTGTGTGTCCCCTGAGACATTTTCTGTGGGATTCTTTCACTATTAAATACAGAGAATGACTTTTTTTTTTTTTTCCAGCATAAGTGTAGCTGGACTGTACCTGGTGCACTGCTGAACATGTCTTATAATTAAAAGTAAAAAAAAAAAATGAAAATGAGGGAAGTTTGTTATTTTCTGGAGATTTCAGTGTTTTATTTGTACGATATCAAATTGCCTTCTAGCAACTCTTTCTGAAGTAACTACTGTGTGCTTGTCATTGCTTGTCACTTTTTTAAGAGTTGCATTTGATGCCAGCAAATTTTATTCACAAAATGTTAAGTACTGCCAGCTGTAATGTATTTCAAGAGACTAGCATTTTGAACAAATGAATTACAGTATAATAATACAGACAGACCCTTGAGTTATAAAAAGCAATGCTTAGAGTTCATGTTGCCTGTTCGTAGTAGGTGAATACATACACCTCCTTTTCTATGGCTGCTGTTAGCATAAACACAATAATACTATGAAGCAAAAATGTTACCTATATGGCAAGGATAACTCTACAAGGAAATGAACACATCTATCTGTGGAGAAAAGATGCAGACGGTATGGTAAATGCAACACTTACCACGTATATTTACTGCATATAATTAGTACTAGACCAAACTGTACATAAGGAAAGAGGCAAGTGTATGCGGAAAATTATATATACACAGGTTAAATTATTTCTGTTTGTGAGTAGTTTGATGTGGATGCGTCCAGAACATGCCAAGAGTGTGAGTAATCTTCCACCCACAGACCCTTTCCTCTTCCCTTCCCAAATCCACAAGGCTTCTAAATTCAGAAGCATGTTTGAAAATAAATTTGAAGAGGTAACTCTCAGCAATAGGTCAAAATGAAACTAAACAGAAATAAAAAAGGCTTATAAATGATCTTTTTTTCCCCCCTTCCCTTAAGTCTTTGCAAGACAGTTTTCTTTTTAGATTTGTTTTCATAGACTTTCTTGATTCCTCATAACAAAACATCCATACAAGACGCATTTCACAGAATCACAGAAGGGTAGGAGTTGGAAGGGACCTTTGGAAATCATCTAGTCGAAACCCCCTGCCAGGCCAGGTTCACCTAAAACAGGTTGGACAGGAATGCATCTGTGTGGGTTTTGAATATCTTCAGAGAACGAAACTCCACAACACCTCTGGGCAGCCTGTTGCAGTTCTCTGTCACTTTCAGAGTAAAGCAGTTTCTGTTGAGATAGAATTTCCTGTATTCCAATTTGTGCCTGTTGTCCCTTATCCTGTCTCTGGGCACCACTGAAAAGACTCTGGCCCCATCCTCTCGACACCCACCCATTAGTTATTTGTAATAGCTATCAAATTTGTGTTTTTCTCTCTGTTTTACAGGGATCGCAGATGAGGTCCTGCTTAACTTTTTGCTCTTTCATCAGTGTCACAACCCTTGTTTTATCAATATCATTATATTATAAAGAAAATAAAATCAAACACATCTTCAATATGTATAATAAAAAGACAGTATTGCATAGATTGATTACAGTTTTATACAATCATTGTTCATCAGGGGAGGTTTAGACCGGATATTAGGAAAATTTTTTTTGCACTGAAAGGGTTATTAAGCATTAGAACAGGCTGCCCAGGGAAGTGGTTGAGTCACCATCCCTGGAGGTATTTAAAAGACAGGTAGACATAGTGCTTAGAGATATAATTTAGATTAGTGACGTTTTTTGTCAGAGTTAGGTTGATGATTGGACTAGATGATCTGAAAGGTCCCTTCTAACCTAGACAATTCTATGATTCTATGATTACAGTTCAATAAAGAGTATTTTATTTTGCAGGATAGCTTTATAAACAATCCAAGACCTTAAATTTCCTTTCTTCTGTCTTTGGAACAGTTCTGTCTCTACACTCGTAAAACTAATCTCTATGTGTAGTAAGTACCTTCTAATGATTGCAAAACTAATTTTAGGAAAAAAGGGACGTTATTTTTGGAAATAATTGAGTTGATATTTTAGCTTGTTCCATCAAGGACGTAATTGCTAGAGAACTTATTTTGAAATAAGAAGAATGGCAAAAGAAGCAATATTTTCTGTGCTGTCTTCTGGTAATCTAGTTTCTCCAGCCTGCAAAGAAAACAGGTGAAGAGGTGTGTTCTCTGTCCTTCAGGAAGCTGATCTGCTATTGCATGTTTCCTGCACTGACCATTATATTAGTGTTATTAATCCCATGTGGAGTATGGAGCTGTGTGCTGTTCACTCTAGCGGGTGAGCAATATTCCATCTCTTCTTGACAGTCTCCGAATACACTCTCATGCAAGCTTCACACTCCTCCGGGCTGTTTCCTATCTGACTAAAGTTCACAAATTAGGAAAACTAACGTAGTCAAAAATCATTAATTAAATTCCTATGGTAGGACAAAATCTTTTTTCTTTTACCAATTTCTAAAACTACACTAGACTCCTTAGGAGTGTGCCCTAAGTATTATTACCAACTCTCTTTTCTGTTTAAAAAATCTCAAAGCCTTTGCTGTTTTCTGCATTTCAAAATTTCCTATTGTCCTTTATATGGAGGAATTTTTTCAATGTTGGAATTCACATCTTAAAAATATTTCCTCATAACTAAGCATCATGTCCAAGTCACTCATTTTCAGACAGAGAACAAGAAAAATTTGATTCACACTTCAGAGAATCAAAGGGACCAAGAGTTTATCTGTGCATTTTAATGTTAAAGGTGTCCAAATATACAGAAAGTTTTCATTTGGTTGTTTTTCTTCAACTTAATTCTAGGTGAGAATAGGAAAGCTTATGGTTTTGGGGTTTTTCTTAACAATGTTTAATTGCTTGAAAAAAACCCTAATTCTAATACATTATAGATATTTTCAAATATTTATTGTAACAGTGTCTTTGCTCATGTTGACATGCAGGTAAATTTCGCAGCATTGCAAAATTAGTGTTTAAACAAACAAACAAAAATATTTAGGTTTTGTGTAAATTTGAATGAATGTTTCTATAGCTATAAAAGACTGCATAGACGGGAAAATAGGCATAAGCACAAACGGTTACAAAATAATAGAAACTCTGTTATTCAATAGTTGAGTTCAGGCTCCCTTGTTCTTTACCAGAAGATTTTTCTAAGTCCTCTGACACCTATATTACAGTGGTGATGCGACCCTGGATGGGAGGTGTTGAGTCAATGATCAAAATTTGAGGACACTTGATCTAACTTAACATCTTGAGCTGCAGCCCACTAAATAGACTGGAAGAAAAGCTTTTATGTTTTTCACACCTTTTATTTCCACATTAAGGGGTCAGAAAATGCTTCTTAATCTTAATAATGTGACAGTCTTTCTTTCAGAATCATTCCCAGCTACTGTGTAACATCTACGTCTCCTTTGGGGAAATCAATATATTAAAAGTTACTCAGAGCAAAAGTTAGGTCTATATTACAGGTCAAGCCACGTTGACAGGTTGACCAGACAAAGGTCATTTATCCTGGATGGCAGAACCAGGAACAGAGCTCTGTTCTGATCAATCCACTAACAGGATAAGAAAGTGTCTCAATTGACATGCTGTGTCCATTGGACTTAAACATCACCAATCTGCTGTTCATTTAAACCTTGCCTTTGGCAATTTTCTGGAAATGTGTGTTGAACGCTTCAGTTAGTACTTACACTTCTTTCTGTAAGTCTTTGCCTGGAATTTTGTCCTTGGAGAAAAGTTCTTTTTAAAAAAATTTACATGTTCCAGCACTTAAAATGAATATCCAGATTTTACTTCAGAAGACTGGCCAATGGAACAAGCTTTGACCAAAGAGTAGCTGATGCACATTTAATGTTGCTATATGAATATAATCTTGAAACAATGCAAATTCATTTCAATAACTGTTCAAAATTACACATGCGTGTGCCTGTGTATGAATATACCAAAATTGAAATGTGAACTTTCTGGGCTTGGACTCTAAAGGTAAATAATATTTGCTGGGATTTCAAAATATCAGTTAATCTTACCTACATTTTACAGTTCCAAAAAAAGGGAAGAAAAAGATATTCTTTAGTAACATGTTGCTTTGAGTGATTCATGGCCCTAAATCTATCTATTCCTTGGTTACTTTCTAAATACATGATCATAAACACATTTATCGATCTTGCAGGAAAAAGTTATGTATCTTTATCAGTATTCCTTTATGATGTCTATTCCTTTCTCTTATGTATGTAGTTTAGTAGTGCTCATCAATGAGATAAATGGTACTGCACTTGAAGAGGTCCTTTCTTACTATTAATACTGACCTGACTGATGCTACTTGACATGACAGTGCCTATACAGGCGCACGAAAACATGCCATCCACTTTCTCTCATTCAAAGTGCATCTGGATCAGATCAAAAAATCCATAAAATATAGAAAAATGCAATAAAATATATAAAAATTTCAATGATGATATTTTGTTGTCTCCACATTCAGTAAAAAGGTCTCCTTTGGTTATATATGAAATCAATTTAGATTTTTTTTCCCTTACAGAATTGTATGCTTTTTTCAGAAATATTCTGCAACAAAATGGATGAAAAGTGAGATCCCTTTCTCTTCTTGTTATTTCTTTCCCATTCCTCCGTATGAATTTATAAACCCTTTTGCATCTTTTACAACACAATGAAATGAAACTAAATTTTCCTGATTCCACAGGTGGTGCCTATACACAACTTAGTAAAGTTACCTACATTTTAAGTTTAAATGGTATTACATGTTTCATTTTATTACATTATTTTAGTTCACCAATTCAGGTTCTACCAGTACAATATTTCAAATGTTCCCAAATAGCTCAAAATCCATGTTTGTCTGTGTGTGTGTCTGTGCACATAGGTTTGAGAAGAGAAAAAGAGAAAGAGAAAAGGATCCTGAAGCAATTGTCCTACGTAAGAAGAGCTTTTAACATAAGGCTGAGTATAACCATTGTGTGTGTGTGTCTGTGTGTGTCTATTGAATAAACAAAACTGTCCCGACGTCATCTGCCAAAACCTCATTCTTTTTAAAGAAGACGAGCATCAGCCCCAAAGTAATGATATCATCAGCTTCAACAGTAACTGGGAAATACCAAAATGACTTTTGAAGCAAAGGAGGAATCACAGAATCACAGAAACTTCAGAGTTGGAAGGGACCTCTAGAGATCATCTAGTCCAACTCCCCTGCTAGAGCAGGATTGCCTAGAGCACATCACTCAGGACTGCATCCAGGCGAGTCTTGAAAATCTCCAGTGAAGGGGACTCCACAACCTCCCTGGGCAGCCTGTTCCAGTGCTCTGTCACCCTCACTGTAAAGTTTTTCCGTGTATTTGAACAGAACTTCCTATGTTCTAGCTTGTGCCCGTTGCCCCTTGTCCTGTCACTGGGAACCAATGAAAAGAGTCTGGCACCATCCTCCTTCAACCCACCCTTTAGATACTTGTAAACGTTAATAAGGTCCCCCCTCAGCCTTCTCTTCTCCAGGCTCAAGAGTCCCAGCTCTCTCAGCCTTTCCTCATAAGGGAGGTGCTCCATTCCCTCAGTCATCTTAGTTGCCCTACGCTGGACCCGCTCCAGTAGTTCCCTGTCCCTCTTGAACTGGGGAGCCCAAAACTGGACACAGTATTCCAGTTGTGGCCTCACCAGTGCAGAGTAGAGGGGGAGAATGACCTCCTTCAACCTACTGGCCACACTCTTCCCTATGCAGCCCAGACACCTTGACACGAAGTATAAAAGAAGCACGAACATTTCTATCATGGGGATGGACACCTTGGAAATGAAGCATCACGGAGGTCTGTCCCTGCTGGCAATGACCCCAGGGCACACAAACACTGCACACACTTGGTAGCGCAGCCTCCCCAGTGTCACTGAGAGCACCCTGCACCTGCTGACAGTACCCAAGTGTTTATTAACACTGTGCAAAACTAACATTATGGTTTGTATGTTTCATTACTGACACTGATCCTGAATGTATGGTTCACTGACTGCCAGTTAATAAATGACAGACTGTCATTAATAAATTCATAAATCACTTTGATTAGGATTTTGACTTAAAGCAGTTGAACTGAGTAATTTCCAACATACAGTTTATCAAAATAGTTTGGAAGGCACTATACTTTAATATAGGCTGAAAATTGAGATGAGTGGTCCAACTTAAGTTAAAGAAAAGTATGGAAATTAATACTCATTATCTGAAGCCCTAAATCTTGATGGCAATAAGTAATTATTAGGAGGGGGGATCAAAAAAATCCCATGACAAAATGTAATGGGCTGCTTCAGACTTACCTGTTAAACAAGGTATCTGTTCCTTTAAGGCTGACACTTGAAACTCTGTAAGTCTAACACTCAAGGGTCAGATATTTTGCACAGAAACAATTAAAAAGTAGAGGAAAGGATAAGACATCTTCCTTATCTACTTGATATATATACTACGTTGTAGCTATGAGACTGCTCTGGTAGATATCAGGAGGGTCATATAGTAAAAAGTCCTAGGGCTGAGCTTATTTCCAACTCTAATTCTGCTGCAGACTTAAGATATTCGTAAGACCATACTAACCAATACCTTTACATGAGCACACACTTCTAGTAGTACACATTCAGAACATGGTATTCCCTATAGGCTTTCTTTCTCAATGTCTTCACAGGCATTCTTGTTCCAGCATTATTTTATTTGTTTTGAGGGATCTGCTCCAACACCATTTTTAGAGTTAACTGTTTAATACCTTGTTATCGTATGTGAAAAATATAATAAAAGTAGTACAAGGGAGAGAGCAGTATATGTAAGAATGATTAACCATACTTTTCAAGGCATCAGTGAGCAAAATAAGAAATGTCACCCAAATTGTCAGAGACAGAATTTTTTTTTTTCATTAAAATGTTATGTTTGAAAAATGGTACTGTATTGGATATAGGTGGCAAGGTTTTGGTAGCGGGAGTCAAGGGATCCAGGGGTGACATCTGTGATAAGAGGCCAGGGGCTGTTCCGTGCCAGAAAGGGCTGTTTCCAAACAGTTGCAACAGACCCACCACAGGACACAACTGAGACCACCGGCCAAGCTGGTGGTGCCTGTGGGAAAGTGTGTTTAAGAAAGGGCAAAAAACCCCTGACAGTCAGAGAAGGAGGGAACTAACACAAGAAAAAGCAGAGGGAATGCCAAAGTCAGAGAAGGAGGAAGAGGAGGTTCTCCATGGTGCCAGAGCAGATACTCACACTGCAGCCCATGGAGGACCCCACAATGGAGAAGGTATATATTTCCTGAAGGAAGCTGTGTCCTGTGGAGACTCCATGTTGGATCAGGGTAAAAGTGTGTGAGGAGGAAGGAGTAGCAGGGAGGAACTGTTATACGCTGTAAACCTGCAGTAAATTCTGTGAATGAGAGGCTGGGTGGGAAATTGGCTGTTAGTTAAGGCTATCCACCACAGGTAGACCAGCATCTTAACGCTTACTGAAGGGAAACGAGTGCAGGATAGACTGTGACTGACAAGAATGTATATCAAAAAATATACTCACCTATATGCATATCTTCTGAACAGAAATTCAGTAGTTAATTTTATGTGTAATGCCATCATTATTTTTCCTTCATTTGCACTATTCTCTTGCAATGATGACCACATTTAAATTTGAATTAAAGTTCTTATTAATGCCAATATGCTGTAACACTTTTATTTATGATTCTGTTTATTATACTAATCACAACGTATTTATGATGGCTCTCAGCAGTCTGAATGGCTGGTGCCTGTAGGAGGTCACAATGCATCTTAGGTACCGTCATCAAATCGTTATTTCTATTTTTTGGTTAAATTTCATTGCTATTAACCTTTTTCAAACAGATTTAAATAATTTTATTAGTTGTGTGTACTAATTGATCAGTAGTGACATTTAAGGCTTAGTTTGTGCCTCTGGCAAAAACATTGCAAACATTATACAATGCTCGTATATGCACATGTACCCACAAATGCCCACACATGCACACGTGCATATACCTCTGCCTAAAAGCACTTTAAAAAAGAAAGATAGCTTGCTGCTGTAGCATTGCTGTATTTGCAAAATTTTTAAAGCCATTAAGTAATTCTAATGGCAATTGAGGCTGGCAGTTAGGAGAGTACTTAGACATTTATTCTCACAGAGTTTATATTACTGAGAAAGTTAAATATTGAGATAGAAGTTGTCAAAGGGAAATCAGAATAAACTAAAAATAAGCATGAAACCTCATGCTCTATTAATCTTTTTATATAAATGTAATATTGTAAAATAAGCTGCATTGTTTTAAGAACTCAAGGAACAATCATTTTAAGCTGACTTTCTTAACTTGCTGACATGAATAGTTGTCCTGATTTTCAAACCTTTTCAGCATCACAACTCATTCCAATCAATTCTGCATAGCCAGTAGATCAAGGAACATGAATATTTTTTTGTCATGCATCGTAGTACATTACAAATAGCGTGTGCAGTTCTGGGCCTCCTGAGACAGGAAAGATTTTGATGGCTGGACCAAGTCTACCAGGATGGTCATGGCTGGAGCACTTGACCTTTGAGGAGAGGCTGCGGGCCTGTGGCTTTTTCAGATTGGAAAAGGGGCAGCTGTGGGAGACCTAGCAGCAGCTAATTTTCTCAAGGAATCCAGAAGAGGATAACACATTGGCAGGTATCATACTCATTCCGTAAAACTTTAAAAAATGTTCTCAACAAGTACTTTCTCTTTGATTTATCCACTGAAATCCTAAGATTCATTTTCTCAGTATATTATTCCAATTGTACCAGCTAACTTGATACATTGCAGGTCTGACAAACTCTTGTAGATATTTTTCGTCATCTCACCTGCTGAGAACAAGTAGGATTTCTTCAATCTCTAACAAAACTACATGATCAACGGGGAACAAAATGTTGAAAAATTAAAAAAAAACAACCAACCAACCAAACAAAAACCCTAAAACACGACCAATTTCTATGTTTCAGTTTATCTAATCATTAACTTCACTGAAAGCTATTTCATTATTTTTTTCCATGATTTACATACACATTTTATGTGGAAAATATTTTGCCTGTGCATGGAAATTTATGTGCAAGTATGGGATTTACAGCACACTCAAGTATCCAGAGAGTCTCATGCCTTTTGAACCTTACCTGGATAATGAATGTTACAAGCAAGGCAGCTGCTCAACCACTTTTTCCTGAGTCCATGCACCCTGTGTGGCTTTTGAGGTAAAAAGACTGCATCCATCACCACTCTGCCTTGCTACCACCAGTGCAATTGCAATGATATTGCCACAAAGGGTGAAAAGGTTTCTGAAGATAATAAAATGACATGCACATAAAGCATTCAGGAAGTGATTTATACCTGTAGCAATACTTTTCTTCTTTCAACTTATGATATCATGAGAAATACTTGTTTAAGTTCTACTTGTACAATTGTGTAGTTTCTTGTATAAACAGGTGGAACAAAATTGCGATCTCTGTCCCACTCCATTGAAACTATGGAAGGGACATTTAACTTCAACTCTCTGATAGAAGCATTGATGGATGGGTATGTTTTTTACATACATTTTTAACATATGTTTACAAAATTTATAATATTTTCTAACTGCTAGTCTTTTGTAAAACAAAAAGAAAAAAAGTAAAAATGTATAATTACTCCATACTCTGTGCCAAAACTTTCTAACAGAATAATTCATAGTGCCATCCAAGAGTACAAATTTCAGGAAGAAATTCTTTACTGTAAGGGTGGTGAGGCACTGGAACAGGTTGCCCAGGGAAGCTGTCGATGCCCCATCCCTGGAAGTGTTCAAGGCCAGGCTGGATGGGGCTTTGAGCAGCCTGGTCTAGTGGGAGGTGTCCCTGCCCGTGGCACGGGGTTGGAACTAGATGATCTTTAAGGTCCCTTCAAACCCAAACCATTCTGTGATTCTGTGAAATATGCTTTTAAATGTTCATTGTACCATCCATTTATTTTATTTTTTGAAACAATAACATCAAACTAATCTGTCTTTGTTAACAACTTATTAATTAAATAAATTTATGTGTATGTTTTATATAAAGGCATCTTCTAGTAGAAAGAACTGTAATCAGTTTAATATACTGGCAAAGATTTTAGAATCTTGTTCCTCAGATCTGTAGTATCACATTCATAAGGCTCCACAGTATATTGGCTTTCATTCAGTTCTGTACAATTTCTCAAAGTAGAATTTACCACATCTAATTTTAGACATGAGCAACATAAACCTTCGTGTCTGAGTTCCAGCACAGGAACTTCATTGTCTACTTTCTAGACAACGAAGAGTAACAAGATGTTGTTGGTCTGATTATTCTGCTTAATGTAAATACTGACTCTGTGATGACAAGAATCACATCCTAGACATGTCGATCTATTCCTATTGACTGTGAAGACAGCCTTCGTGTTCATCTGCCTTCAGTCATGTTAATTCTTTCATGAATTCTACCTTCACTATGTTGAGAATGCAGGCTCTTTTAACTTACACGCACACACATACACACACAAGAAGAGACTCTCATATGCTTTTCTATGACCACAATTTTGTGTATTTAATGGTAGATCAGCATAGATTACATTCTATTTTTACAAGAAAATAAGTTATAATGTTAAAGGGATATATGCATTTGTGCCTAGGTCAATTTCTACACATACGCATTTATATTAGGACTTCTACGGTTCTGTGAAAAAAAAAAAAAAATATATCTGTCCAACAAGTTGCTGCAGGTCAATTTTGCTATACACATGAAAGTGTATTGAAGGATAGTAATTAAATCCATTATTCTGTTTAAATTCAGAAGCCTCACTTAACAGATGAATATGAAGATAAGGCAAGAGCTACTAGCAAAATGAGAAAAGTGGTGTATGTGTAGATATAGATATAACTATTATAGAAATTCAGATAAGAGGAAATACCCCCTTTTGGATTAATGAATTCAAAAAGGTGGTAAACTAAAGCTAAGAACAAACTGACTAGCTTACTCTCTGGAACCTGTACTCAATGTCCTTCAATATATCCAAAAAATATTTGAAAAAGAAATGAATAAAGCAGAGACAGCATGATGATCAAAAATATTTTTCAGAGTATAAAAGAAAGGTGACAAAAATCTACAAGAATTTTCTAGTAGTAAAACACTTGGCACAACTAACAGAAGGAAATGAATGTTAGTTGTGAAAAGGAAAATAAAACAAAACAAAACACAATATCCAAGTTTCCCATTACCACTGAAAAAACCAGATCTTAAATTCATTATGGATAATTATCAGAAAAATGAGCTCAACATTCCACATTTGTGAAAAGGCAAGAAGTACAGTTGGAAATCCTAGGGAGTTATTTATTAAATAACAAATTTATAAGAGTATTGTGTGCTTGATTGGTCTCTATTTCATCTATACCTTAAAAACAGAGTGAAGTATTAGTCATCATATCTCAAAAAAACAAACAAACAAAAAAGATAGATCTCTTGATGTTATAGTAAATAAATAAGGGGAAATTAACTTTACTATTATTCCTGACCAGACTAAGTAGGCAGATTTCTAGCTGCCTCTTTTCTAGGCCTAGGAAAGAAAGACAAGACCCAGAAGAGGAACAAGTGAAAATTTGAGAAAACCAGGGATATGGAATAGTTTTCACAGAGAGAGAATAAACAGCTTAGGTTTCTTACCTTGGCAAAGAACTGTATAAATGTGTATGACTAGGGAAGGTGAATAGAGATTTTTTTTTAGGTTTTTGTTATTTCCTAGAATAGCAAAATTAGCAGGTAGAACTTGAAAAAAAAAAGTTCTTTGTTATACATACTATACTAAGCGAAAGTTTTGAAAAAGGGATTATATTCATTATCAGAAAGTCCTAAAAACAATGATTGCCAGCAACTGGGTGACAAAAGATCACTTCATGTTTATCCTATTTCTTTTGTTCTTTCTTCTGCTATCTATTGTAAGGTAAGATCAATCTTGGTTTGAACCAATATGGCTTTCTTATCATCTCATCTTATAGGAAATGTGCCCATCTGCTACTTAAGTACAAAATGCGTCTTATTGTAGCTGTTCCCCTGAACAGACCTTCCTTGTGCAGCAAAGCAGGAGAGTAGCCAGAGTGATTTACGCAGGTTTTGCTGCAAAGCCTATTAATGTTGTCAGGAAACCTTCCATGAACTTCAGTAGGATTTGGCCAGGCCAAGCATCCCCCCACATTTTAAGTGCTATAAAGGTAAGTACTATGCATATTGTAGCTCATATAGTCAAAAAAGAAAAAAAATAAGGGGGGTTATTTCTTCTTTGGTAGGTATTCTCTGTAAAATGCCTAAAAAGTCAGGATTGCAGTGGACAGCTACATATAAAGATGTAAAAGTATTAATTGCTTTAGGAAATATTAGGATGCTAATACAGTTCTCAGAAGAATAGGGTAATAGGCAACAAAAAGGTGGGATAGTGGAAGAGGCTTTTGAGTCCTCTTTTTTTGGCATGTGGTAGTCCATGAAACATTTATGAGCAGCCTAACATAGAACTTTTTGTTTAATCAATTCACTGATCAATAAGGCTGTAACAGCAGTAACATTTCTTCCAGGTGTGATGGATTTTTTTTAATATAATTTGATGGGTTTTTTTAACAGCTGATTAACCCAGAGAGAAGTATTTCCATTTTTACAGATAATTTGTAGCCAAAAATAGTACATATATTTAAGAGAGATATCATAGCAATCTTTTTATTTGTTTTCTCCATCAATCCTTGTGTCAAAGGTAACTGTGGGATCAGTAAAAATATTGCTGGTAATAATTATAGAGGAAAAAAATTGAAACAACAAAGAAAAATTTCCTAAGCATCAGAAAAGATCCATTTAGAATTGGGACGACAGCTTGTGTCTGTAGTTATCTCAGCTATTCCATTCATTCTGTGACTTATAGCTTCACTGATCTTCTTTTGAATCTTTGTGCTACTGGATGGAGGTCCATGAAAGTGCAGTTGAACAAAGATTATTTGACATTTGAAAGCATGATGTCCCCAGTGCAAGGAACAAAGAATAGAATGATCTTTCTTGTATGTGTATGGATAAATACAGAAATATATAACATACATTTAAATAGGGGCATGATTTGAGCAACAACCTTCTCAAATGTTAAACTACTGTTCCTCCTGTCTTAAAACATTAAATGAATATTTTTTTTCCTGATACTCATCTAATATTTTCCCATATTTAACCAGAGACGTGTTTATTAGTCTTCTGTTTACTTTCAAATAAGGAGGTGTATGCATTTATCTGAAAGATATATTAAACATGGCTTACTGCAATGTATTCACTCTTAAAGATTTTTTTCAGTAGAAGAATAATGAAGACTACTTTTTTGGGCGCAATAAGAAGAAAAGATCTCGCCTTACTAGATCATTAGATCCTTGATTAATGGGGGCATGGCTGTCTCCTTAGATCATACTACTTTTTAGTAAGGTTGATATTCCTTGAAAAGTGTTCCAGGCTTCACTTCACTTAATAGAAGGTTGTGGGTTTTTTTGCTTTAAATAGCAAAACAGAAGCAAAATAAACAATTTAATTGTAATAATTAACAAATGCCAACCTACATCAGAAATTATGAATAGATAAATTAAAAAGAAATATTTAAAAGATTTATTTTCCTTTATTCTTGAAAATAGTTCATTTTATGAATTTTATTGCTGAGCTAATTACTAAGAGATATTAGCTTTGGGTGGGCCACTGTAGTTTTTGATTCATTTCTCTATTACATAAGCAATTATCAGATGAAAGAATGGGCACAATAAAGCTCCATTGCTAATATTATTTTTTTTTTAGTTATTTATTGCAGCTACATATTGACTGCTATAAAATTAATGGATCGGTTTATGAAGTAAAGTTAAAAAGATGTATTTGACAAATAATTATTTCAGTAAAATTTGGTTGGCTGAAAATCCACTTTTCAGATCATACTGATGAACAGTTTTACCACGAAGGCCATGTAAAGAAAATTCATTAGTTTAGGAAACTCTCTTACCACCAAGTAGCTCAATAAGTGGAACTACTGTTTTGGAGGGGGAAATACCTTGCATGCTGTTACACTTTCTCTTTCTCTCTCTTTCCCTGATTTTTATGAAAAAGACAGTATAGTTGGGATATTATTAGGGGAAAACCAATGTAAGTTGCATTGTTTGTTTGTTGGGTTTTTTTTGAGAGGAGGTTACTTCATTAGCCTAAAACAAATACCTCATAACTTATCATCTAGGAGTGCATGGGTGAAGGCATGTGCATAGGAGTGACTGTGTACCTTCATGTATGATCTCTTCAGTGAATCATTGTTAAAAAATGACAAAAAAAAAAGTTGTTACAAAATATTAGCAGTTCTGATTTTTTTTTTTATTTTTTATTTCTATACTAGATTAATAAAGTTTATAGATTATCAAGTAAAACAGATTAAAACTGAAACTTGGAAACTCTTCTTGAAAAAATGAAGTCTTTCTCTCATGGTAATATAAAGACATCTGTAAGAACACCGTAAGCATATTTCAGATTTTAACAAGTAGGGGTCATACATTCAAGAGCAAACTTGGGTCTTCTAATTCCCAAATGTAGGGACATTTTAAATTCAGTACTATCAACAACTACAAATCTGGTGTTAGTACCCATGAGGGAAAAGCTAACATTTCAATATGTTCAATGTAATTAGACAAAATTGCCTTTTACTGCAATTAATAGGGATAAATTGTTCCCTCAAATATAGACAATACTTTGCCAGACTGCTTGGTATAACTATTCTTGTTAATTTGTTGATATTAAGAGACATATGGACTGTACTGCTGAAAGAAGTCAGATGAACTTATACAAGGGGCCTGGGGCATATTTAAGGACATTAAAAGGGCAAGATACTGCAAGTAAATTCTGCAATAAAAATTTATTCAGTTTTACCTTTATTCCTTGTTCTCCCCAAATACATATTTTCTCATTAACAAGTAGTAAAATATGTAGAAAATTATAAACTGTGAATCACCTCGTGGACTATATATCAAAAATCTGATCCACCAAAAAATAGGCAACAATCCCTTTTCAGCTGATTTGTATGTGTGAGTCAGACTGCAGACATGCACGTAATTCCAAACATGACATGCTGATTTAAGGAAGTGTGCTTTGTTTACCAACAAGCAAGGAATTTTATTCTCAAATCAAAGATGAATATCTGAGGAAAACACAATTTATTCTTATTTACTTACAAAAATACTTATTCAAGTGGTCCAAAGCCAGCACTTCTTCAGGCATCGGGTGAAATGTTTTCTATAACTAAGTGAGCAGGACTAGATTCTCTCTCTTCCCAAAGATTTATATATGAAGTGAACATTAACATTTTGCCCCTCCTGACTCAGTGATGTCACCAAACTGCTGTAAATCCAAAGTGATACAGGGTACTACCGTAAAAAGGTCTCATTAGTAACTTAAGGGCTAATTCAGATCCACTTGAAATCAATTGAAAGATCATCCTATGATATCAGCTGCGAAACAATTGGATTAAATGTTTATAGTGGTTTCCTAAGAGATTTTTGCTGAAAATCCCCCAAACCCAGACATGATAGACAAAAAAAATGCCTTTGAGATGATGTTTCATCATCCTAATATTTGTGTTTACTTTGTTAGGAAAAATAAATATGTCAAATTTCAACCTAAAGAAACTCAAGATTTTTATTGATCTAGAACTTTCATGGGTAACCTAGAGACCAAGAATATGTAATTTGTATAAAAACAAGAAAAGATCTTACAATTAAAACTAAACAACAGCTTTCTCTTTAAAAATTTTGGACTAAGTGTCAAATACTAGCCTAACTATTGTATCCATTTTTCTTAACCTGTGGTACACATTTAGTATCAATACTGCACTTCAGGGGTAGTATATACCACACATTTATTATGTTTGTATCCAATTTTTTTCAATGTGTATTGCAAATTGCAAATAGAAGAAAAAAACCAAACAATTGAAACTAAACCAACCAAACAAAAACCCACTGAAAAGTAAACAAACAAAAAACCCCATGTCACCAAGAAAATAAATGTAGAACATGAGCAAATAAAGGAAGTATTGTGAATTATGCTGCAGTATACTACTCAGAAAATAGATTTTACAGTTTTCTAAGGGATATGATCTAAAACTTTAATTAAAACTTTCCCTCAATAAGCAAAGGATATTAAAAGATAATTATTGGAAAATGGTATAAAGGAGTTGTAAAACAGCACTTAGCTCAATTCCTCTAACCTGCAGTATCTACTACAAGTCACCTTTATTCGAAAAAACTGAGAGTAGTTCTAAAAACCCTATAAATCTGCATAGTCAAATTATACTGACATAAAATCTTTAAAAAAATTTTTGAGGAGCAGCTGAAAAACAGGCATTAGACATATTCAAAAAGAAAATCTCAACCATCATTTTAATCAAAGTTAATTTAAATTATTTTTTAAAAAATTGTTGAACATTTTGTATTTATATTTTATTTGCCAAAACCGAAGCCATTTTCCTTACTCTATACTTATCTATATGTTTTTATACTTCCTGTTAAAGTTTGACTTTGAACAGTGAAAAAGAAAACTCACCAAAAAGTACTTTGGTAAAAAAGTAACCGCCTTATAATTGCAAAATTTTGGTAAGTGACTTAATTTTTATGGAACATAAAATTAATTATCAATGAATACTCTATATAATTTAGATATGAATAGGGGAAAATTATTCTTGAATATGAAGCATGATATTCTAGGAAGCATATGTACAAACTAATTTATCCTAAGAAACTTGAATTTGATGTAATATATTAACTGAACATGCGCTGAAGCATGTCATTTTTTAATATTCCTCAACAATTACTTTTTCTTCTCTCCAGCCAACCATTTCCTCTTGTCAAAAAAGATCAAGGTTTGGGTTTTACAAAGGTTACTTTGTTGTATATTCTAGGGCAGGTACCAGATAACTGGAGGGTGGCTAATGTGACGCCCATCTACAAGAAGGGTCAGAAGGAGGATCCGGGGAACTACAGGCCTGTCAGCCTGATCTCGGTACCAGGAAAGATCATGGAGAGGATCATCTTGAGTGAGCTCTCACGGCAAGTGCAGGGCAGCCAAGGGATCAGGGCCAGCCAGCATGGGTTTAGGAAAGGGAGGTCCTGCGTAACCAACCTGATCTCTTTCTATGACCATGTGACCCGTCTTCTGGATGCGGGGAAGGCTGTGGACGTTGTCTATCTGGACCTTGGTAAGGCCTTTGACACCGTCCCCCACAGCATTCTCCTGGAGAAGCTGGCGAATCAAGGCAGAGACAAGTGTACTCTTTGCTGGGTTAAAAACTGGCTGGATGGTCGTGCCCAGAGAGCTGTGATTAATGGGGTGAAGTTCTCTTGGCGGCTCATCACCAGTGGTGTCCCTGAGGGCTCAGTTTTCGGGCCAGTTCTGTTTAATATCTTTATCAATGATCTGGATGAGGGGATTGAGTGCACCCTCAGTAAATTTGCAGATGACACCAAGCTAGGTGTGAGTGTTGATCTGCTTGAGGGTAGGAAGGCTCTACGGAGGGACCTGGACAGGCTGGATCAATGGGCCAAGGCCAACTGTATGAGGTTTAACAAGGCCAAGTGCCAGGTCCTGCATTTCGGTCACAACAATCCCAAGCAACACTACAGTCTTGGGGAAGACTGGCTGGAAAGCTGCCCAGCAGAAAAGGACCATGAGCCAGCAGTGTGCCCAGGTGGCCAAGAAGGCCAACAGCATTCTGGCTTGTATCAGGAATAGCGTGGCCAGCAGGAGCAGGGAAGTGATCGTGCCTCTGTACTTGGCTCTGGTGAGGCCTCACCTCCAGTACTGTGTTTAGTTCTGGGCCCCGCTGTACAAGAGGGACATTGAAGTGCTGGAGCGTGTCCAGAGGAGAGCTACCAGGCTGGTGAGGGGTCTGGAGACCAGGTCCTATGAGGAGAGGCTGAGGGAGCTGGGCATGTGTAGCTTGGAGAAGAGGAGGCTGAGGGGAGACCTCATTGCCCTCTACAACTACCTGAAAGGAGGTTGGAGAGAGGTGGGTGTTGGCCTCTTCTCCCAGGTGAATAATGACAGGACCAGAGGAAATGGTCTGAAGTTGTGGCAGGGGAGGTTTAGATTAGATATTAGGAAGAATTACTTTAGTGAAAGAGTGGTCAGGCACTGGAACGGCCTGCCCAGGGAGGTGGTTGAGTCACCATCCCTAGAGGTATTTAAGAAACATCTAGATGTGGCACTTCAGGGCATGCTCTAGTAGCAGAGATTGTAGGTTGTTTGGTTGGACTCGATGATCTCAAAGGTCCTTTCCAACCATGAAGATTCTATGATTCTATATGCCAAAAAGTTCTGACATATCCTTGCTGTTTTACCAGAATATTCTGTGTTTCCTGAATTCTTATTTTAATTTTTGCCTCCCATTTCACCTGTATTTTTTTTCTCTCCTTTTATGTGGTGACTTCTGGCAACCCTTATCAGGGGGATACATACCAAAATCTTTCCTGTTTCCTTCTCCCTGAAAGTGCACTCTTTCCAATAGATTGAAGTGACTGGACTTACAAATGTAAAAAATATGTGGTCATTATTTCTTATGAGTAGTGGCAAGTGAGTAAAGGAGAATGACATATGAAGCACTCTCCATTCCCACTATATTTATATCCAAAATGCAAGCAGGAAACAAAGTATGGGACAAAAAAGTATGATGCATTCATTATTCCCATTTTATAAGTATGGATCAGAGGTGTTCTTGGGATCTAAGGGAATATCTATGGTACAAATAGTGTTAGGGGATATCCCCTGACTTGTTCTAAGTCAAATTTTAGAACAGACCTTGGCTTGATCTTTGCCCATTTCTGCTAACGCTTTTCCATGCAATCTGTGGGCATGGTTCAGGACTTAGTATGGGTCAGGGATCTTTATCAAAATACAATACTGATGCATCTACTGATGCTGTGTATATCAATATGTTTAGCTATATGGGTACCAGTCATTATGTGACTATTGTCAGAGAACAGGCTCATGGCACTTTTAATTTAATGGAGCAGGAATAATTTATGACCTCTCTTCCTCCTTAGGCTTCTTCTGTCAGAATCTTAACACTTGCTTCACTTTAAAAATGATGCTGTAGAGTTGAGGAAATAGATGTAACATTTGCAGTCATCATACACAGCAAAAAGTTATCTTTAGCTACACTATTTCTAATACAGTTGATAATGTAATTTCCTTCCACAACACATGAGATGCTTAGTAAGAATTATGTAGCAATTCATATTCTTTTCCACTGAGATAAGTCAAATACAGTGGGATTTATCTCATCTACTTTTAAATTTTTATGATGCAGACATCTACATTCGAGCTTGCCAGCGAGATGTTTTATTCTGTGTATAAAAATGGGCACTTCAAGAACATTATTCATCTCATCATAATATAGATATCTAAAATGGCTAGAAGAACTTTGTTTTGGAAGTAATATGACTCTCCTTGAATTATAAAGATAATCTAGTTGATTAATCAAGATGCAGATATCTACATAGCTGAACCTGGGAAGGCCTTAGAAATAACTTGATGTTACATAAAAATATTCTGCCAGAAACCTTACCCCAGATCTCTTATTTGAGTGTTTGCATTTTATAAGTGTCATTTTAATTTTGATTTCTCAAAAATAAATATCTTGTGTATCTTAGGAGTAAGTGTAGCTATCATCCAATCATGTGGTCAAATAATATCAATTTCTGTTGACCAAGAATGCTCCATTTAGAACAGCAAAAAAATAATTGAGGAAAAATAAAGCTAACATTTATAATTAATGTGAATTACTTGCATAAGCATTCAAATATTCACAAATTGATTTTTTTTGTGTGTGTGTGGATATCAAAATATTTGCAGTTGAGACACTTTTATCTTTTAAACTACTGTTTTTTCAGATAAGATAGGAACATGTTAATATTTCCACTAATAAAGTTCTTTACTTTCTTTGTTAGACTAGCATTGGAGATTTCATATTAACCATCATTAATATTTCTTTCAAGTCTTTACACATATGTAAACTTGAAAAATCTTCTTGTTTTTTAAATAAACCTAGGGGTTCTTTTCATATATTCACCTTATAACTCTCTTATACTTTGATGACACAAATTTGTAGACTGTATGGAAAGAAAACCAGCAGATATATACCCATGTACACATGCAAATCACTACTATGTCTGACAGAAAAAAAAATAAAATAAAATTAAGGTCCATTAATGTTTCCCTATATTCTTACATCATCTTGGCCTGATTTTCTTTTCTGCTAGTACTCATCAGAATCCTCTGGTTTGTGTTAAATAGGGTTGAAATTGCAAAGTAAAGAGTTGGTATTTTAAATGAGTCAGGTCTTCCCTATCTATGTCATTGTAACAAATCTTTATAGGAACATTATAGATACAGAACTAGTGATTAGCTCCATTTCTATGCACTCCTGTATCTCTGCAACAGAGAACGATCATCAAATTCACATTATCTGGGAGCTTGGGAGTTAGCAGTAGCTGACCATGCCAGCTGGAAGAGGCTTAAAACATGTGTTATACTATTAAGTGGTATTACAATGTACCAATAATGGATTACAAAAAAATGTTACAGACCTTGTTACTCGGAAGTATAGATGTACTGTGCACATTATTGCAGCCGTGGTAACGCATTTTGCTAAAAGAAAAATGATGAATTGGTATACAGTTTAGCATAATGAATTATGCAGGGGTGAAACTGAATTAAATAAATGTACACAACAAAAATAAATACAGAAAAAAATAAAATATAAGCATGAGTGTTAGCAATAGTATAATTTTAGAATGTTCTTTTTTCTTTGTCTCATTTTGTACCTACAAGATATTTTCCCTTCTCGCCCTGATATAGGCCCAGCAATTATCACTGTTGCACTGTGGCTGCAGTTAAGACAATTTACGTAAGGACGCTCCAATATGTAATGGACAGTCAGAAAAAAACACCATCAACAACAATAGTAAAATCCTCCTTAACACAGGAAACAGAAGAAGGTTCAGGTCTGAAGAAATCTCGAATCTTGAAATTTTGAGAATTTTCATTCCCCAATTATCTTAGAATTATGAAAGGCTGGGGTTTTTTTGGTTTGGTTTGGTTTTGTTTTGTTTTGTTTTTTTTTCTGTTGTCATTCTGGTTAAATACTATTATGGAAACCTGAATTCCTTAATATTAAAAAAAAAAATCTCCTCTCGGGTTTACATCCAACCCTGTTACACTAGTAGAAATAACAACACTCATCACAGTGTAGTAAACCAATATATATATAGCTTTAAAAATGTCAGATTCAAATGTCTGCCCAAAGTTCTATTATATGCGTCATTTTAATTACCAAGTCTTTACAAATAGCTAATGGTAATAATGAAATCCTCTTCAGGAAAAACAAGTATTAGAACATAAACCTACCCTGAAAAATTGAAACAGATTCTTCTATGTGTATTTTCATCTTATTCTGGGTTAAAATATGCATGTCCTCCTTCTTCAGAATATAAACAGAAACAGTTCTCAATGGTAAAGAGTTTTCTAATGGCTTTGAAGCCCAAAGTGTTTTCATGGTAATTTCTTAGTAGAAACAATAAGACAGCCTTCAAATAAATCTGAGAGCATGTTCAACTTAAAAAAAAAACAAAACAAAACAAAACAAAACAAAAACAAAAGCACAAAAACACAAAAAACAAACAAAACCCACCAAAACCCAAGAAAATGTTATAGCAGATTAAATGAAGAAGTACAATGAAGAAGTCCACAAATAATTTGCAGAACAGATATGAAACAGGATAAAATCCAGTACTGAATTTTTCTGCAAATACAAAGGGTAAAAAAGGCTCCTAGAGAATCTGTAAGGCTAAAATACATAATAGAGTGCTCAGGGAACACAAGGCTGTTGCAGAGAAGCTAAAAAAAAAAAATTCTTCCCATTAGTCTTATACTGTGGAAGTAACTTTATTCCCCATGCCCTAACCCTTACTTGTGGAGGACTCATCAGATAAAGTCATTGCAGAAGATGTCATTGAACAAACACAAAATGAACCATAACTAATTGTGGGAATCTACCAGTGTCCATCAAAGAGCTCTAAGACAACTTAAGAATGTATTTGTCTAATATTGGTGTCTCTTAAAAGTTCCTGACCACCTGAGGGTGGAAGGTGATAAATGCCATGCCAGTTATTTAAAAAAAGTTCTAAGGGTAACTCTGAAGAACTGTTAAAAATTAGTAGAAAACACTGTGAAGGACTAAATTATTTAATACCTTCATAAGTGCTATTTAGTTTGAATGAGTGAACTGTTTTATTTTTAGGAAGTTTTGCCTTGTAAACTTACTGACATAATCTGAAAATGTCTACAAGCACGTGGATAAAGATGATTCAGTTAGCCTCACTGGATTTCCACAAGGCCCTTGACACATCCCTTCATTCAGGACTTCTAAAGAAACTAAATAGACAAAGAATAGGAAGGAATGCTCTTGAATAGATAAATAAGTGTGTAAAAGTCAGGAAACGGTGTTAAAATATATAATCATTAGAGTTCACTACAGTTCAGTAATGGTCTGTGCTGGGATTTGTGCCGTTCAGCATATTCATAAAAGAACCAGATGTGAGCAGCAAGTGCAGAAAATTTGCTGATAGCATGGAGTTATTCTAGATAATGAGGACATACAGCCAGACTGTGCAGAACTGCAAAAAGATCTCCAAAAACAGAGTTTATGACATCAAGAAACTGTGCAGCAGCATGGAAAATGAATCTCAGTGTAGACAAGTATAAAGTGGTTGGAAAAGAAGCAAATATTTAACATACGCACCCTGCACTGGCTATTACCTCAGAGGTGAGACCTTGTAGTAAAGAAAAACTGGCACCAGTTCATTAGTGGCTAAAAAATGAAAGCAAATGTTGGAAGCTATTAGGAAAGAAATAAAAATTAAAATAATTTTCCAGCATAAGTTCCTGTTTCAAACACATATTGAATATGGCCATTGGGGAAGATGACCAACGTTGCAAAACAATTTCCACATGAGGATGAGTGTTAAAACTCCGCTGGCTTAGAAAGAGAGAAGTGAGGGGGATAGGAAAGAAATCTACAATTCTAAGTCTGATGAAGAGACAGTACAGATAAGTCAACTGTTAATTCTAATATATGAAATACAGAACATCAAATGAGACTATTAGCATGTAAGAGAAGTGCTAAAAGATGATTCTTTACACACAGAACTCAGCACTAAAGACTCACTGCAAAGATGCTTAAAGTTTATATCCACTCAAGGTTTAAGAAGAAATGGAATCTAGACGGGGTAACTAAGTACATAAGTAAATCCACTGAGGGTAACTGAGCTGCAAATAACTCATTGAGAAAATCATTGTATTTGCATGTCATGTCATGTGGTTCCTCTCACAAGATACCAAACAGATGGATTCCAGGCCTAATACAGTATAGAAGTCCTTGTACTCATCTGTGTTCACACACTGCTTCATCAACTAATGGAGAAAAAGTATGCTACAAATAGGAAGTCACCACCTCTGGCTCACTAAGTGTCTGAAGCAGTTTACAACAGCTTGAGAGAGAATGCTGTTGAATATATTTTCATATTTGTTCTGTGCTGGTGATCTTTCCTGCCTTTTCTGCTGCTTCCCACACCTCCCCCCCCCCCAGACAGAACTCTGGCCATGGTTAATCTTTCACCTGAAAGATCAATATAACTATTTGTATGTTTGTAAGAAATGACAGATATGTAAGATAGTGGGATAAAAAAAGGAAGAATAAATAACATTTTTACGTAGATTCACAAATTCAAGAGTTTAGAAGACTGATCACTCTTCCTAGGAGAGAGAAAGATGTTGCAGCCAATGAGGAATATTATATCCTCTGTATTTCGAAAGGTTTGCACTTTGGCATGGATTTGGATAGTCTTATGAAATGAGAAGTCATTGTGATATTCCTACACTTCCATACAGTCAATGCAAACCTTCCTCCAAAAAGACTTTCTGTCCGAAAAAAAGAAGGGATTCTAGAGACTTCTTTATTAGTTTCATTTTCTCCTCCAATACTGCTTCAAGAGATCCAGTTTCAGTGTGTTGTAGCACTGAAATTTTGGGTTCTAAAAATATGGAGAACAGTTATCATTTTAAGATGGGAAAAGTTATGACATGGGTCACATACAATGTATTTATCTTGTGGCAATGTTAATTTAAAATTTAATTTAAAATTGCACATATATGTATACATAAAAGATAAATGCAAATAAGAAGTAAAGGAAGTGTATAAAATCCATCATTAATGAATATATTTTTGTTCATTCTGAATGATATCTGAGAAGTTGGTAGTCTGGTAGATTTTCAAACATGTACCTTTCAGAAAAATTTACTCTTTAGTTATATCTTACCTTACATATTTGTGTAAAAGTTAAATGTTTAGGCAACAGTGCCGTCTATATTAACATTTTGATCAATAGAGAAAGACAGGTTTCTTCAGAAGGTTACTCTGGGATAATGCATCTGAAGTAAGTGCCAAAGTAGTTTTGGATGGACTCCCCTCTACTGGCAATAAAGGAAGTCTCTGTAACTACACTGAAAGAGTTGCTCAGCATGTAGATAGTTAAAGTTAATATATTAACAAGCTTTTGGGAAGGACAAGCCTAAAATTCATCTTTAGTTTGTGAAGTTTAGCGCTACTTTAAAATCAGAACCATATGAACCTTCATGACATAAACTATAAGCTTTTTATCCAAGCATGAATATGCTTCACTTTATGAACATGTCTGAGAACAATTCCCTTTATTGTTTAGTCCTGTCTCTTTCTATTGCAGACAACTGTCTCATGAAATGGCTTTCATAAAATCATTTTGTTTTGTCTAAAAACTATTTGTATTTTCTTAAGTTCACTGTTTTCTTTGGGTTGCTGCTCCAGAACTTTATTTGTGTCTTTATTAAATAATTGCTTTTAATTTGCAGTATATCTGGGATTATGAATATACTTAAGTTTTTGTGCCCACACTGTCCTTGAGTTAAATATTTCTTTTCATAATGTTGTCCCTGGTGCATTTCCAGAGACCAAATATGTTGCCTCTGGCAGTGTCTACATTCTTAAACACATCAGTTCCAGGGCATCATCCTTCTACTTGTCAGCAGGAAGAATAGAGAGATGCATGTTGACAAAATTTAGAGCAAGCTTACTCCAGAGCAGACTGGCTGCACAAAATTCATCCTTCCATTTTCCATTAGGCCTAATATGCTGCTGCTGTGACTCTAGAAAACACTTAGTTTTGCTATGATTATTTTTTATTTTATTCGGAAAATCTGAGACTTTCTTTATTAAATGAGCTTTTTTTTTTTTTTAATGATATAAAACTGCGGATAAATATCATTTGTGTTGTGGAGAAAAGGCTTCGCATAGAGTTTTTGGCAAAAAGTAGGATAGGTCAAATGGTATCTGCCTCTGTGTTGTCCATACTGTCTTTCAAGAGTGCTCACGGGAGTGAATTATCTTTAGAGTAACGGCAAGGTTTTATCCTGGAAAAAGTTAATTGGACTAATCTAAACTAGAGTCAAGGAACTAAGCAGTGTGGATAGTCTGGGACCAACTGCTGGAGCTTTTCCCCTTGTGTATTTTGCTTGGGAGGATAGACACAATCTCTGAATCTTCATTTGCTACATGAGTCATGTTTTAGTAGTTTCTTTTTCAAATTACAGTTGTTTTAATTTTATTTTTTTATGATTATTTTTAAATTCTACATAGTAGCCTGTGATCCTTGGGTAACTGAATCCATACACTGACTCTAAATGTGGTCTCACTCTTGCACAAAGGTACTGAGACTTCTGCTCAGATGGAAGTATCTTGCTTGCTGATTTGGGGGACCATAGTTGCCCTTTTCACAGCTTTATTCCATTATTGATTTACTGTCATCCTTATAAACACACTTTATAAATACGCAAATACATTTTTTTCCCATTCATTTCTTGTTTCCAGATGAGAAAATTCCAGCTTGTTTCCAAGTCCAAGACTGCACCACAGATTCTTGTTCTGAGCCTCTAAATGAATGGACTTTCACTTTGTTCTCATAAATTCCCCCTCATCCTATTACTTCACTCCCTAAGGCTATTCATTTATTTATGTATAATATTTCACTGCTCCCCTCTATTCAAAATGACTGCCAACTTTGTGATATCATCTAATTTCATTACCTCACTTCAACTTTTGAGCCAAGGTCAGAATTGAAGATTGAGATACTGAGACTGCTTCCAATCCTCAATAAATTCCAATTATGACTCCTTCACTGTCTAATATTTTCTATTCAATACAGCAAAACAGCTATTGTCATCTCACACTGTATACCCCTGTGTAAGCTCACATCATATGTTTATTTAATTCCTCGAGGCTTTAATAATTTTGCCTTAAATATTTTTTTTTAAAGCATGCATAATTCAAGTACAAAAAACTTCAGAGGAATATAGATCAATTTTTGTCCTCTTTGTAAATATCAGTATTTGCCAATCACTCTTCATACTTATTCACGTACAGTGTGATGTACTTCATCTACTGGTTCTCCAGACTTCTCTAAGGGAGATTATCCTGCTCTTCTGTCACAAACACATTGTTTTAATTCTAGATTCAGTGTTTTCAATTTGCGTATCACCAGTCCCAGTGGCTATCCTGTCTTCCTTGCCCAATAAGACAAAAAATATTAGGAAATCTTTATATATGTAGTTTTGAGTGACAGTGAAACTACGTTTAATCAGCATTTTAGTCACAAAGAATAGTACTGGTTCATCCGTATGCCTTTTTTTCAAACAAAACCCCAATAGCTTATTCTATAAATGTATACCTTGTTGCAACACTGTTTAGCCCTGAGCAAAGTTTTATGACCAACTTAGAAACTCCAGAAAACAGGTATTATAATTGAAATCATAACTCAAGTTTTGTATCGGTGTATGACAGCACTATCTTAATTTAAGTCTGTGGTCTTTCACAATGCCATAACTGTTCCTAAGGGAAAAGGGTTATGATCTCAAACATCTTATCCATACAGTTAGAGGTTAGAGTAACTGAATCGTGATGCATTTTCCACCTGAAGTTAGCCTTCTGTTACATTTTAATTTCCAATATGTGAAAGAAATTGGGTCTTTTGATGTAGTCCCAGGTTGCTTAGTCAGATGAAAAACAAAAGCCTCTCAGGTCTCTAATATAAATGCTGAAAAAACTAATAGGTTAGCAAGAAATATCAAGAGATAACGAGTGCAGGATCTATTTTTAAAGCCACCATGCAAATAATTTTAATTCCTTCCAATTCTTAATTTCAAAATCCCTCATAAGATTTTTACCTTTGTATCTTGGGCAGCTTCTGATAAATAATATAACCCTGGACAAACAAGTTTCAGTATGCTAAATTTTCAATGACAGATGTTGATCAGATTGTAAATAAAACCATGGTACTAGAAGCACAACCCTTTTTACCTATCACTCCCTATAAAGGATCTTTGTGTTTGATAAAAAAAAAAAATATTTTTTCCATGTTCTATATAAGAAGATAAAGCTCTTTACTTTCCATTTTTATTATATACCAGAATGCTGTTTTTCAGATATTAATGAAAATGTGCTGCACGCGATTATACAGGATCTAGTAGTAATTTATGCAGATTAATGTAAAAATGACTATGATAACGCTGATGGCAAATTTTGTAAGAAAATATTAAAACTAGTAAAATATACTAAACCAAACTAAGCAAAATGTTCATAAGCATAGCAAATTCAGTGATTAATAGTCAGCAGGATTCTAGCTTTCTATGTCACCACTTGGATTTTATGTGGTGTTACTAAGCAACAAAGGTTACTCTTCAGCAACATTTAGATGCAGTATTTGCAGTTTTAATCAAATCAGCTGCTAAGTGAACAGTATTTTTGTGTAATCTGTTTGTCAGTGATAGATAAACAGTACAAACAAATCAAATATATGCTAATTTATCTTATATAGCATAATTATAACAAGTCTCGTTTTAGTTAGTTAATGGCCTTTTCTAATGTACATCTCTGATTATATAATTTATCTTATTGTGAACGTCCTTGGTAGAAGGAATAATTTAGGCAATATTTTAGTTTTGCCTCCAAGCTCCAAAAAGTGTTTACTCAAATGTACTCAAAATGACTAAAAATGTTATATTGACAACAAGATGAGAATAACCCACATAAAAAATTGCCGTCAGTATTTTTTGTTGTTGTTACCTCATTTTTTTTTTTTTAAACTGAATCCCATAAGACCTTGTACATCGCTTTTTAATTTTATCTTCTACTTCTCTCTGCATTACTGACAGAAAAGACTAGACAGGGTAACATACCAAATTATTGAAAGATCCATCAGTTCTCCTGCTTTTGAAATTCTGTCTTGATTTAAAAGTGAAAACAGCGACACAAAGAAAACTTCTCTATTCCAGGAAGCATAGACTGTAAACCAACAATGTGTATCAGCTACCAGCTAATAGAAAAAAGTTTTGTTTCAGATAAAGCATGATGCCTTTAAAGTTGAAAGCTCACAGAGGTGAACAGTTTCTTTTAATCTGTATGTCGCCACATGGATGGCTTTGCTGTCATAAGAATTCTGCACACATAATTGCAGAATTCACACTGGAAAAAAAAAAATAAAGCCATATATACAGAATTTAAAGTCATATCAATTTAAATGTCTAATAGCAGAAAAGACCGGACAAGAGTAAGATGACATGAAGAACAAAGAAGTTACATGTGACATCCTGATACATATAAGTTAGTGAAGATGATAAATGATCTTTCTCTGCTTTTTGAAGTTATTTTTTTTTTCACAAATAGTATGGAAAGAATTGTGATGGTAACACTGTTGTTGTTTTTGCTATGCTATTTTAAAATTTTTCATTAAAAATTTTTAAATTAAATTCCTCTAAGTCTTCACCCTTCTGATATCATTTAAATCACATACATTATTTTAGGGAGAGGGGAATAAGGGGGGAAAAAGAGAGAATAAATAATGGTGTCAATTCTACTGTATTTGCATAAAGAGTTAATTTGAAACCCGTATGGCAGTCCATGGAGCACATAATCTAGAGACTTTAAAATATTGCCCTATAAGACTATTTACATAGCCCTTCCAGTACTGTAGACAGTAAGACTGTACTTGAACACATTAGTGAATTTAATCTATTTTCTACAAAAGGGATATGTTGCTGGTTTGTATTTTTACAGCAATAATTAGGGATGTAATTTGTGTCCTTGTTGTTCCTAAGGTTCTGTGATGTTGTTTATTGCAGAAGAGAGACTCTGTTGCAGAGATACAGCAAAATAAAAAGCTAAAATATAGGAAGGTGGGGAAGGAAAGGAACAGAAATGTTAAGATCTACAAAATGTTAGATTACAAAGGTACTCTAAATTAGGATTTAAGAAGCTCTTTCACTTCCTAATTAATAAGGGCAAATAAAAACCTTTAGGGGCAAGGTACCTCATCTGGAGTTTTGAGGCAGTGTGAGCTTTTTTCTGGACATGCCTATCTCACTTTATTGAAAGGCAGAGGCTCTGCTCAGACTATAAAAAATACAATTAGTCAAACGCAATTTTCTAAGTGCAGTGGAAATAAGGCTGGTATGATTTTACTGGAATAAAGTTTTCCAAGCTTATATTCTGAAACAATATGGACTACTTCACATGGCTTGGATATGCACTGTGTTAATTTAATGTGTGCAGAAAATTAGTGACAAAGGATCTAATCTTCATCCCAGTAGATCTGATTAAATTTTTGTTGTTATGAGCAACTTCAGTTAGTCTCCAGGAAATACTTTGGGCTATAAATATGCCATTAGTATTGCCATTTGGATGGTTATGTTTTTGCAGCCCTGAAAATATTTGTCTAGCTGTGGTCAATTATCACAAAGAAATCCTTATAAAAAAATTTTCCTCCAGCATGTAACAATAAATCATGCAAAAGAAAAATATTTTGCTAGTATTATATCTCCCTCTACTGGTAAAATATTATTTTCCGTATCATTAATTTCAAAAGGAGACTAATCTTTAAAAAGATTGTAACATGGCAGCTCCTTTTTGAAAGTACGGTCCCAGGATGAATGTTTTAGAGACAAACAAGAATTAGGTCTAAGTATTCTTTTGAGACTGGGTAATGCAGGATGTTCAGACACGGGTTATTGATTTATTCAAGGAAGATTGATTCACAGGGAAAGCAGAATGATATTTGTAGTGAGGGAGTCTACTGGAGTTCTGTCAGTAATTTCCTTTAAAAACAGAATAGAGAGTATGTAAATATGTAAGTACCCTAAAAATGTTGGTAGTCTATTAAATGAAAGAAAAAAATAACAGGAAGTACAGGTTCTCCCCTGGAGCCCACTAACAATGTAAAACAATTAAAGCTTGATTAAATAATGTAAGCAGTAATGATTATTAAAAAGAAACGATGGCTGTAAAAATAGACAACATTCACCCATCTTTTAAAATGATTTTAAACCTGTAAAACAGTGCAGTATTGATAATAAATATAGTAAATATGTATTCAATTAATAAACCCTCAACGTTCTGAAAAGGATTTAAAGCAAACAGATCGAGAAGACCGTGTGTATTATTGACTAGTAACATTGGACTCAAGAAGGACTTTTCATTCACCTTGGGTTTTTGTTACACTTCCCTAAATAGGCAGTGTACAGGGGAGAAACTGTGGCGCCGGACTCTTCTGCTTTTCTAGAACAGGGATTAACACATTTTCTGTATAAATTTTCCACCTAAAGCACTGTAAACTAAATACCTGAAATCCTGACTAAGGTTTTGTTAGGATTTGCAGCCTAGAGTCTGCTATAGGCAGTAAATTTTGCCCTTGTTTTAAAGCACAGCTAGAGGAGTTGGTTGGGCCACCATCCAGCTTTTACATAATACCTTTAGGGTGACAGGACTCACTCTGGAGCCTGTAAATTTGGTTTCTTGAACACAAATAAATCTCTTTTCCCTCCAGGAGAGTGCTGTAAAAAGCAGTAACCATACACAAGGATGGTCCAAGTTACATTTTACGGGGATGTGTGATTTTGCAATTTTGAGTAAAGTATTTTGGTCACCACAGTGCACGAATTAAACACTTTGTGACACAATGCTCTCATTCTTCAGAGTCTCCCTCTCTCATGGCGATGATGATATGATGGACATGAAATTATTCTAAAAAAAGCTTAAAAAAACAAATCAGAAAGTTCAAATAAGGAAGAGAGAAAATGATTGAGGAAAAAAAGAAGGGAAGGAAGCAGGATGAGAGGGAAAGAAAGAGAGGAATAGAGGCAACAGGCACAGTCTGAAACACGGGAGGTTCCATCTGAATGTCAGGAAACACTTTTTTACTGTGAGGGTGACCTAGCAGTAGCACAGGTTGCCCAGGGAGGCTGTGGATTCTCCACCCTTGAAAATCTTCAAAACTTGTCTGGATGTCATGCTGAGCAACTCGCTGTAGGTGACCCTGCTTTGAGTAGGTGGGTTGACCAAAACAACCTCTGGAGGTCCCTTATGGCCTCAGCTATTATGCTATTCTGTGAAAAGAAAGGGAAGAGAAAGGAAGGGGAAGAGAAAGGGGAAGGGGAAGGGGAAGAGGAAAGGGAAGGAGAAAAGGAGGGAGAGAGGAAGGAAGGAAGGAAGGAAGGAAGGAAGGAAGGAAGGAAGGAAGGAAGGAAGGAAGGAAGGAAGGAAGGAAGGAAGGAAGGAAGGAAGGAAGGAAGGAAGGAAGGAAGGAAGGAAGGAAGGAAATCAAAGAGTGAAAAAATGAACAAAATAAAAAGAGAGAGAAGAACAAAAGAAAGAAAGAAAGAGAGAAGGGAAAAATACACTTTTACCATGAAAAAAAGGGAAAAGAAAAAGCTATGCTGCCACACTTTTGTATGCAGATAATGGTGGTATTTAACCATGTGATCAGATGAATGTCCTTTCTAAACTGTCAGTGTCAAGGTAAATTGATTCATTGCTCATGGTGTGCACTGTCAGCATCTATTGTTATCTTTTCTTTTCTTACTTGTCATTCAGATTAATAACGTTAGTGGTGTTATATGCTTGCAGCTTTCTTCCCCATGTCAGCCACTTAGGAATTTGCTCTGCACAGCTAATTTCTCTAGATTTCTTTGTACTACTTCTTTGATTAGTTTAAACTGGCAGCATGAGCACATTTTATCTCCTTATGACTACTCGCATGCATTAAATATTTCTAAAAATTTGATGGTGTAGTCACTGAATACATGTCCATGATCAATGAGAAAGTTTCATTGCTTTCATTTTTACTACCTTTTGTTTGTGTGCTTTTTTCCCTCAAACATGGAAGAATGCAGTTGGTGGCTCTTAGGAGACTCCAAAAAAGAAATAATGTTTTTTTATGTACAACAGTGACTGAATCTTTCTTTTATTTCAATAATAAAGTGTTATTAACCAGACAAAATTAGAGAAAATAAAGCCTACAATTACAGAAAATAAAGCCTAGATATTATAAATTATGAAATCCTGCTAGAATTAGAGCTGGAAAAAAATAACAAATTATTTTGATGCAATGGGAATCAGATTTGAGATACTGACAGTAGACTAATCTTCCGGTGTTAATATTTTAATTTCTTATGCTGAAAACAATCC
Source organism: Chroicocephalus ridibundus (assembly GCF_963924245.1). Classification (NCBI taxonomy): domain Eukaryota; kingdom Metazoa; phylum Chordata; class Aves; order Charadriiformes; family Laridae; genus Chroicocephalus; species Chroicocephalus ridibundus. The sequence continues at coordinate 56,299,778 of NC_086284.1, forward strand.
AGAACTTGCTAACAAAATGTCACGATGATGCAAATTTTTGAGATATTGCCAAAACAGAAGAGGACTGGAATGCTATCCAGGATGAACTATAATAACCCTGCATGAATAGTTATCTAAAGCAAATGGGAAAAATATAATTGTAGAAAGTGCAAGATCATGAATTTAGGACTAAAAAACAGAATTTCTGCTATCAGCTAGGAGCTCAACAGCTGCAAATATCACTGAAGCAGAAACTTGCTTGTGTGAGATTGTTCACAAAGGAGAAGACTAATGTCACCCCTGATAACAAGTTGTTTCCATCTGAGACAGAAAAAATATTAAAGCCTTAGTACAAAGGACCAGTGAGTATGTCTCTGTGATATTCAGTGAAGTACTGTGTTTAATTTTAGTAGTACATATTTAAAGGACATAATAGATAGAAAATAGCATGCAATGATGTAAAGGAAATTATTTGTATTTCACTAAAAATGATAGCTATGTTAACAGGTTTGGGGTTTGTTTATGTTTTTTTTTAACCCAGTGAAACTAGTCAGCTAAATGTCTGTCTTGACACTGAGAGGTAGGAGTGCAGGCTGAAGTTGATGCATCATGCAGATCAATACCTGGCTTCATGGCTGGTGTCATCTCCAAAGCTTTGGTTTCTACAATCATGGGACATTATTTGATGAATACATCCTACTGGGGAGAGATGGGATCTGCCTATTTAGAAAAGGCAAGAGAATCTTCACTAGCAGATTGGCTGACTAGGTAAATTGTGTTTTAAACTAACTTGGGGGACAGTGTTCAAAGCTGTAACACCTGTATATTTAAAAGCAACTGGGTGGGTACCCAGACTTCCAGAGTAGTGAGGAATGCTCCCCATACTTTCCAAAGACAAGAAAACTAAGTACAGACACGTATAGTGCATGTATACCAATGGAGGTAGTCTGGGCAGCAAACAGGAGGAACTAGAACTCCATGCTCAGTCTGAGAGTTATGATGTCATAGGAGTCACAGAAACCTGGTGGGGAAACTCACATGACTGGAAGACCAACACAGGTGGCTACAAACTGTTTCAGAAAGATAGGAATAGAAGAAGACAAGATGGCGTTGCCCTTCATGTAAAAGAGAAATCTGAGTGTATGAAGGTGAGCTATGGAGACTACGAAAGTTCTATTCAATGCCTTTGGATCAAAACTAGAGGGAACATCATCATGGGGGAATCTTATGTTAGGTATCTGTTACTGTCCTTCCAGTCAGGATGATGAGGCCAGTGAAACCTTACTTCAGCAGCTCAAGGAAGTCTTGGGCCAACAGAACCTGGCCCTCCTGGATGACTTTAATTAACTGGACGTTTGCTGGGAAAACAACACAGTGGTGCACAATTCTGCTATCAGGTTCCTGCAATTCATTGAGGACTGCTTCCTGCTACAGATGCTCAACATGCCAACTAGGAATAGCACATTGCTAGATTTACTACTCACAAACTGAGAAGACTTACTCGACAAGACAGCTACCAATGGCAGCCTTGGATACAGCGATCACAACATTGTGGAGTTTAAGATCCTGCTGAGCACACAAGTAATAGGATAAAGACCCTGGGTTTTCGAAGAACCAACTTTAATATGCTCAGAGCCTGGCCACAAGGGATTCCCTGGGAAGCATTCATGTGGGGCAAAGGAGCTTTTGAGTGCTGGGAATTATTCAGGAACAGCCTTCTGGAAGCATAAGAACAGTCTATCCCCCAGAAAGGCAAGGGAAGAAAGAAAAACAAAGTACTACACCGGCTTAACAACGAGCTCTTGGATGTGCTTAAAAGCAAAAAAAAAGAAGCATTTTAGCTATCAAAAGGCAGACAAATAGGCATCAAGGACTACAAGATCCTTGCTAGAGCATGTAGAGATGCAGTCAGGAAGGTTAAGGCTCAACTAGAACTGAAATTGGCCAAAAGACATGTCAAGAAGGAGTTCTTCAGATACAAGAGCAATAAGCACAAGGCCCACTGCTAAACAGGGCAGAGAAACTAGTCACTCATGCTGATGAGGCAGAGGTTCTCAATACCTTCTTTGCCTCTGTCTTTACCATCACAGGAACAAGTAGCTAGGACAATGCATGTGTTGATCTTCCAGTAGCGGAGAAAGGACTGATCTATGGCCTCTTGCAAGGGCTCAACCTACATAAATATGTGGGCTTGAATGGAATCCACCCCAGGCTGTCAAGAGAAATGGCTAACATTGTTGCAAGGTCACTGTCTATAGTCTTTGAAAAGTGGTGGAGATCAGGGGATATCCCTGATGACTGGAAGAGGGCAGATGTCACACCCAGCTCCAAGAAGGGCCCAAAAAAGGACTCAGGAAACTATAGGCCCATTATTCTTACTCCATACCCTGGGAAAGTAATGGGACAAGTCCTGCTAGAAACTATTACAGCATAAATGAAGCAGGTGGTTGGCAAAAGCCAGCACAAATTTATCAAAGGGCAAGTCATGCCAGAGTAATCTGATCACTATCTATAACAAAGAAACATTTTCAGTCGAGTTGAGGAGACAGTGGATGTTGTTTACCTGGACTTCAACAAAGCATTTGACACAGTTTTTCACAGCCTTCTCCTGGACAAATTGACAAGATACAGATTGGATGGGTCGTCTGTGACATGGGTAGGAAGTTGGCTAACAGGCCATACTCAGAGGGTGGGCTGTCACAAACGGAGTCCCCCGGAGATCGATACTGGGCCCCACACAGTTCAACATCTTCACAAATGATCTGGATGATGGGATTGAAAGAAACCTCACCACTTTTGCTGACAACACTATACTGGGTGATAAGGAGGACAGATTTGAAGGGAGAGCCATCTTACAGAGAGACCTGGACAGGCTGGAAGAGTGGGCTAGCAAGAACTGTATGAAGTTTAACAAAGACAAGTCCCTGCATCTGAGATGGAATAACCAAAGACCTCAGTACAGGCTAGGATCCTTGTGGCTGGGTAGCAGCCTTGCTGAAAAGAACCTGGGTGTCCTGGTGGACAACAAGCTAAACCTGAGTCAGAAATATGCTGCTGCAGCAACAAAGGCAAATGAGATACTGGGCTACATCTGCAGGAGCATTACTAGCAGAGATACAGGTGTGATCATCCCACCTAATCAGTGCTTGTTGGGCTGCCCCTGAAGTAGTGTCCAGTTCTGGGCCCCACAATTCAAGAGCAATGCAGACAGACCACAGAGTGTCCAAAAGTGGTCAAAAGGCTGGAGAACCTGCCCTGTGAGGAAGGACTGAATGTCTTGTCTTCTTGGAGAAGAGGAGGCTTGGGGGAAAATAATCACATTGTAAAAGGCAGATGCAAAGAGGACGGAGGCTCTTTGCATGGAAAGGCAAGGAAGAACACATGGAAAAGGCAAGGGACAACAGGTATAAATTGCACCAGGAGAGGTTTCATCTTGACACAAGAAACAAATTTTTTGCAGAGAGAACAATCAAGCACTGGAACGATGTTCCCAGGGATGTGGTAAAGTCCCCATTGCTGAAGGTTTTCAAGATGCAATTGAGCAGAGTGCTAGATAATCTCATCTAGCTTCCTTTCCCATGAAAAGTTGGACCAGATTATCTTTTGAGGTTCTTTCCAACCTGGGCTATTCTATGTTTCTTTTTCTTATCTTCTGTAAGGTGGACTCATATTGACAGATGAGAACTAGCTTCTGAAAGATTTAGAAATACTTAGGATTTAGGGAATAAATTGATCTAAATGATATCTCTGGAAGACTCCAAAAGAGACTTCAATAAAGAAACTACTTATCAACTGAAAATGGGTCAGTAAAATAAAACTGAGACATTGGACATGAAGAATTGTTGTGTGGAATTTTATCAAAAATGGAAAGAAAATTCAGAAATCTGGAATTTATCAGAAATGTTTACTTAATGGATACATGTATCTGAATCAATTGTTCTAGAATGCACTTGTATTCAATGGAAAACAAAGGAAAGAAAACCCACATTACAAGGGTTGAATCTGCATATTTTAGATTTCTATTTTAAAATGAGATTCTAAAAGTGCCTATTTCTCTTTGATGATAATGAAGATCACTTAAAGTGGCAAGCTTAGACAACAAGCCTACACTGTAGAAAATTAGTTTTGGCCAGGTGAATCAGCAATGAGTCTTTGAATGGTTGTGCCAAATATACATCTTTCTCAAGAGGACTAAATGCAGTGAGAGGAATAGTGGCTTTTCAGATTTCATCTTAGCATAAACAGAGTCATTATTATGTTGGGTTTTTTTTCCTGACCCCTTTCCTTTTTTTAAGATTTATCATTGTACTGTTCAATTGGGAATGCTGTATATAAATATTTGAATTGCCATTTGCCGTGCCCTGGGTTTTCTTAAGTGCGGTTTCCAAGTAAATGTTTAATTTCATGGCATGTCCATCCCAACGGAGTGTTGTCCTTCCACTATCCTACTAGGCCATCCCAGGTAAACGCTAAGCTGCCAAGACAAGGCTCTAGAGTATCTGAAAGATAACATGGTATTTCTGCAGAATCTGCATATCCTAATTTTAGAGATAGTAGTACAGGTGGTCAGGAGAGAACAAATATTTTCCAGTGGCTAGCAGGAATCAGGAAAGATTTGTTGGAAATGACAGAAAAGCAGGAAATAGTTGAGTCTCATGTGCTCTAAGAGAATTTTTAAAAAAACCCCTGCAGTCTGGGCAACCTGTTCTGCAGTCTGGGCAACCTGTTACATGTGTGTGAAAGCCTTAAAATAAACAAAAAGACTGGTGAGTATCTGTGTTAAGAATCAATCATGATTAAAAAAATAAAAAGAAATAATAAATATTTAGTTGCATTATCTGACAAATTCTGCTGCCTACTACAAGGTGCAAAAGTGTTGCAAGGTAGGCATAATCTCGGTTACAATGAGATCAGTGAGAAAACTGCCGCACAAACAAGTGGAGACTTATTCCACTGATGGTCACTTCCTCAGTTTGAAAGAAAAAAACAACCTACAGAATCTTTAAGCTATAAATTTAGTATAGACTGAACTGAACTAAATTAAAATTCCCCATAAATAAAATTTGGCTATATATTCACTGTAGTCTGCTATCAGTGAAAATCATTATTACAAAATATTAACAAAGACGAAGATCTGGCCAAGTAGCTTAAAATTAGAATGTAATTTGTAATATAATATCTCATTTTCCACACAGGGACAACCATAAAATTTTGATGCTTTGCAGCGGGAGTTGTGGGTAAAAATACAAGATGACATATGAAACTTTCAATATTTGATATTGATATAAATTTTTTTATGCTTATTGAGGGATTATTTAAATTGAAATAGCCTTAAATAGTAATAAATATGGTGAATAGTTTCTGTTAATATCTTCCTTTGTCAGTTTCTAGAAGTTTCATTATCTGCCACAGACATAAATTTTTCCACATTTCAAGGCCATACTTTGATTTAAATTGAAGCAGTGAAAGAAAACAGCAAAACAAAACTATGAACTCTCATATTCTTTAGCAATATATACTTGTGTGTTTTTACATATATACATACACATATTTATATTTACAAATTAGCATACATTATATGCATACACATTATATGCAGATATATATATATAAACATTAACTCACAGTTAGCCAAACTACTTTATTAGTATGCTGCTGATAACTTCCTGACACAGCTGGTGAGGGAGCCAATGAGGGAGGGCATGCTGCTGAACCTGTTGTTTGTGAACAGAGAAGGACTTGTGGGTCGGAGGGAGTATTGGGCAGGGCATAGCGATCACAAAATTATACTGATACCTTTCCCTTGGGAGGCAGTCCTGAAGGGAAAAGGAGTCCAGGAAGGCTGGACATTCTTCAAGAAGGAAATCCTAAAGGAGCAGGAGTAATCCATCCCCATGTGCTAAAAGATGAGCGACAGGGAAGACTAGCCTGGCTGAACAGAGAGGTTTGACTGGAACTCAGGAAAAAAAATCCAGAGTTTATGACCTGTGGAATAAGAGATAGGCCACTCAGGAGGACTACAAGGATAATGTGAGGTTATGCAGGGAGAAAATCAGAAGGACCAAAGCCCAACTAGAACTAAATCTGGCTACTGCCGAAAAAGACAACAAAAAATGTTTCTATAAATACATTAGCAACAAAAAGAGGGCTAAGGACAATCTCCATACTCTATTGTATTTGGAGGGAAACAATGACAAAGGATGAGGAAGAGGCACAGGTGCTTATGCCTTCTTTGCCTCAGTCTTTAACATTAAGACTGGTTGTTCTCAGAGTACCCAGCTCCCTGAGCTGGAAGACAAGGATGGGGAAATGGTTTGTTACCTGCTGCACCACTCAGACATGCACAAGCCATGGGACTGGATGAGATCCACTGAGGGAGCTGGCAGAAGTGCTCACCAAACCACTTTCAATCATCTATCAGTAGTCCTGGCAAACCAGGGAGGTCCCAGCTGACTGGAGGTCAACTGAAAGGCAGGTCCTGCTTGACTTACCTGATCTCCTTCTATGACAAGGTGACTCACTAAGTGGATGAGGGAAAGGATGTTGTGGATGTTGTCTACCTAGACCTTAGTAAAGCCTCTTATAATTATATTATTACATAATATAATTATAATCAAATACTATAATGTTATTACTATAACAAAAAGCTCATAGGCCTGTTGCTTAAGACTAAATTAAAAGAAAAGCACTTATGTGTTTAGAAGCTTGGCATGCTCCACTCCATAAGTAAACCTTATTTCTATATTACATACCTTAGCTCTAGGTACAGAGTTAAGCACTGTTAGACACTTCAAAATGGCATCACACCAAATGCTAAACAAAGATCTGGCTAAAGCAAACCAACAGGAAAATGCTGAGGTTGAAGGAAAATATTTCACTCAGGTTTACACATTCAATAAACAGTCTCAAACCTTCTCTGATACAGCAATTTTTGTGGGACAGAGTTTCACCCCATCAATGTGTGTTCAGTCTAGCTGATCAAGTTACTCAGGGGACTGGTTGAGATTTAAAATCCTCATCAGGCTTAATTAACAGTTGATAATTTAATTTCTCAATGCTTCAAATGAGATCTTACTGTACATATGTAGACATAAAAATTTAAGGCATTTTAAAGTCACACAATTCATTGCCTTGGAATTTAGGTGATCATAATTTATTTATATAAGGAATATATATTTATGCATCAGGGACAAATTAATAACAAAATTAAATAACTGTTTCATTCCTTTCCACTTTGATCAGAGAGAAGGAAGCAGTCAATTGATGCTATGCAATGAGGATGTCATTAGACGCATTTAATAGATAAAAAATAAAGGCGCAGCAATACATTTTACAAATTAAAGCTTATGTGAAAATCTTCCCAGGAATCCCAAACTTTGTGTAATTCCACCGAGATGAATTGGTACAGTGAAAAGTATTTTACATGGCATTCTTGGAGTTTTGATTATTGCATCCAACAACATTCTTTAAGATATAGGAGAGGTGATTCTTTCTGTTAAAAATTAAATCAGCTTCATGCAACTCGTACAGCATGAAAAAGTGTTTTAACCTTTAATGATCAAACACAAAATGCTTTGTATTGTTGTTAAGTCTTTTTTAAATTATTAAATCTGCATAAGTACTTGCTAATTAAAGACATCTGTTCAGTTACTGAGGTTAGTGTCAGTCAGTCTAGATCCAGATTACATGCAACAAAATAGTGTTTAAATTTAACTCAGCTAGAGAAGGAATGCTCAGTGCTAAGGGTAGCAAATGTTCACTGACTTAACTCCCAGAAAATGTGTTTAACGTATCTAACATATCCGTATAGTAGTATAATAACTATATATATAACTAACAATAACTATTAGAAACAAGTGCCCAGAAGTTATGTAATTTTAATTTAATTTTTTGTAATATTTTAGGAGTGATGAAGGTGCTAACTGAAGGTAAAGTTTGGTCATTCTCACTTAGAATATACTGTACCTGATTCTGAATTATCTTTTATTCCTACAGAGATTTGCATTCATTATAATTGCAGAATGCCTAAAGATTAAATTCTGAAACTCTTCCAGTGACAGGTACATTTGATAGCATTACGAGGTTGAGATTCAATGGTCTTGGGAAGCTTAAATTGTATTCAACTTTTATTAAATAAGGATTTTCTCAGTGTAATTGAATAACTGAAAATGCTCAAAGCTTATTTGAATTAACAGAGATTAAAACCATACAATAAATTGCAAAATAAATCTTACATTTTACAGCAAAAGAATATAACCTAAAATAAATTTTAAGAAAAAACAGTGTTGACAGTTCATATTTACTTGTCCAATAACATATTTGCTCCACCGTCAGCTCAGTTTTTTCTGCAGAGGCTTTTGTAGGAGATAGCAGGTTTAACCCAGAAAGCTTTTATTCTTTATCCCATGGTTTTGTTTCCAGTCTCCACAAGCCAGCACTTTTTAATATAGAATAGCCTTCCAAATCATCATATGAATTAATGTGCTAATAGCATCTTAATACAATTAAGTTTTTCAACTAGACATAATAACAGGATATTTGGTTACCTCTTATGGTAAAAATATCAATTCAGATTCTCTTGGGAATTTAGAGAAGATCTATTTCTAAGAATCTTTTTTTTCTCCAAAAAAATTAAAGCTAAACCAAAATGTTATTAAAGTTGAAGATCAGGATGATTTGTAAAAAAATAGTATTGGAATTCATACTGCAAAAGTCACGAGAAAGTAGAGCAGTTCTGTATTATCAGAAACCATAAGTAAAGAGAAAGTAGCAATGGATGAATTTAAGAAAATAATGGGAGAATATATACATATAAGAAATGCATATTTATATATGATTGAAAATTTAATGACAAAAAATCAAAAAGAAACCAATTACATTTTTGTAACATTTGTGTAACATATATATGTGTAAAGGAATTATAAATGCACACACACACTGAGAGCATAAGAATGTTATTGGTAGTAGAAATATTTGTAGCACTATGAAGAGTCATAGTAGATTCCAACTGTGTTCCAGGAAAAATATTCTAACCCTGGATTTAAGAAACTTATGTAAGAAACCAGATGAGGTACTTTGACTTGTTGTCCTCCATAGTTAGTGGAAAGAGAGTGCGAAGCCACAAGATATGCCAGAAGGTTCCCTAAAAATGGACTCACTTTACAGTGGTGACTCTCTCTGTTTTCAGTAGGAGGAGTTGAGCATGATTAGAATTCTATGAAAATCCTTCATTCAGGGTATTAAAATTGAATTTTATGTACTGCCTACCACTTGATCTATATTATTATTATTATTATTGTTATATAAAAATCTGGTCATTCATGAATAGTAGCAGCCTCTATCTTGCAGTGCTTACTGTCGATACCCACGTGGTAGGCAAGGATATTAAATAACTAGTTTTATCCTAAAGCAACATCTGAAATAGAGTTTATGTGGATCAGATGTTGGACAAACTTTGCAGCTTGTGAAAAGCTGAAATTATTTGCTGTTGCTATTAGATACAGCATCCTTTTAAACCAGTAATCTATTTGTCATTCAGTGCAATGTGTTACTTACCAATATCATAGGTGGAAGATAATTCCAGACTCTGGAAATAAATATGATGAAATATTTATTTATTTTCAATGGTACGTGCAGCTGTTAACGAACAAAGCAAAGCTATATACAAACCAGAGGCATTTCTCATTTTCTTTATTTTTGGTTTACCATATCTGTAGCTTTTAATTTGCAGAACTTGGAACAAAGTGGATCCCCACTAATATTTTGTAGTATGTGTGAGTATCACTCTGTAGAAGGTGTAAAAAATAATTTACTGTTATCAGATTCCTTGAAAGTATGAAAAGAAAGAAATACTTAATTTAAAAATTTATACTTGATTCATTCCAGTCTTTATAGTAATTTCTGTTGGTTTGGGACAACTTGTAGGCTAAACATCAGAAATTTTCCAGCAAGGTTTTGAAGTATGTTTTTACTCTGGACTGAAAAAAAAAACATTGAAACTTTTGAAACAGAGACTTATACTGAAATAATTAATTCTAAATTGAAATGGGTAGGTGTCAGATCCTTCCATGTTTCTACTTTGCTTTATAATTCACTGATCAGAAAGTACACGCTGAACAGAAGGCTTTGAACCAATCCAGTTTCTCCACGTCACAGTAATTAATTTCAAATTACATGTCTATTAAAGCTTTATAGGCTTTAAACCTGTGCCTATTGGCCCCTCATGAAAAAAGTAATTGTTATCATAAACACCAAAGCTGACTAATGATGCATTGATCTGCCATAGAGTTGCCTTGTTTGTGCTTGGTAAATGGACATCTGAGATATATGAAACACTCCAGAAAACAGAATGACAATCTGAGAATGACTGCTTTGATTCCAGAGAATTCCTGAGCAACCTTCCTGTTTTTCTAAGGACAAATTACAGATACAGTGATTGAAATTACCTCAAGACAGTGTGACCACCAGGAAACACAAATACAGCATTGAAGTTCTGCTTTTCCTCGGAGATGTAGAACTTTGTGTCTTAACCAGGAAAAAAAAAAAAAAAAAAGGAAAAAAGTGACAGTGATATTCCCATAATTTAATAGACATTAATAAAAAGGTGTTAAAAAGACTTGAATGTATACACAGGTATGTATGCAACAGACCATTATTTTTTGACTGAACTATCAATAAACCTTAGGACAGTAATGTATTTGTGATGCATGTCTATGTTGTACTATCAAAACATCAAGCTATGCTGTCAAGACGCCACATCTTAAAGGCTACTGAAAAAAAAACAAAAAACAAAACACAAAACAACAAACCACGATCCAAAAAAAACCCTCAAAAACCAAACCCACTCCCAATCTGGAAAAAAATGGAATTATGTTTGAACTCTGCAGAAACCTTTTGGTCTTACAAATCCTTATTCAACTAACATATAAAGCTTTCTCTGGGAGGCATTTCAAGTCCTATGCAGATACTGTGAATACCTTGTGGGTTACAGAGTTCCAAAATGTCTACAAAATGGACTGTAAAGCTAACTGTAAAGCATATTGGAAATAGTCCCTGATAAATAAATCTACTCAATATTCAAGAAACAAGGTGTTTGGTTTATCGCTAGCATATTTCTTTGACAATAATTCAGTTGTCTTCACTTAGACACATACAAGTCCCTTGGTTGCAGGTGGGATCCACCCAAGGGTACTGAGGGAGCTGGTGGAAGTTCTCACCAAACCACTTTTAATCATTCACCAGCAGTCCTGGCTAACTGGGGAGGTCCCAATTGACTGCAGGTTAGAAAATGTGACACACATTTACAAGAAGGGATGGAAGACCTGGAGAACTACAGGCCTGTCAGGCTGACCTTGGTGCCTGGGAAAGCTATGGAGCAGATCATCTTGAGTGCCATCATGCGGCACGTACAGGACAACCAGGTGATCAGGCCCAGTCAGCATGCGAAGGAGACCCACTTAGTGGATGAGGGAACGGTTGTGGATATTGTCTACCTAGATTTTAGTAAACCTTTTGACACAGTTTCCCACAGCATTCTCATGGAGAAACTGGCTGTATGTATGGGTGTATTATTCACCAGGTAAAAAACTGTCTGGATGGCCTGGCCCAAAGAATGGTGGTGAATGGAGTTAACTCCAGTCGGCGGATGGCCACAAGGTGGTATTCCCCAGGACTCAGTGTTGAGGCTGGTTCTCTCTAATATCTTTATCAATCACCTGGACAAGGGGATTCAGTGCACCCTCGGTAAGTTTGCAGACAACACCAAGATGGGCAGGTTTGTTGAGCTACTTGAGGGCAGGAAGGCTCTACAGAGGGACCAGGACAAGCTGGATCAATGGGCCAAAATCAACTATATAATTCAGCAAGGCCAAGTACTGGTTCCTGCACTTGGGTCACAACAACCCCATGCAGCGCTACAGGCTTGGGGAAGAGTGGCTGTAAAGTTGCCCAGCGTAAAAGGACCTGGGGCTATTGGTGGACAGCCATCTGAATATGAGCCAGCAGTGTGACCAGGTGGCATTCTTGACATCGTGACTTATAGTAGAATAGTGTGGCCAGCAGGAGTAGTGAAATGACTGTCCCCCTGTACTTGGCACTGGTGAGGCCCCACCTCAAATACTGTATTCAGTTTTGGGCCCGTCACTACAAGGAAGACATTGAGGTGCTGGAGCGTGTCCAAAGAAGAGCAATGAAGCTGGTTAAGGGTCTTGAGCACAAATCCTATGAGGAGAGGCTGAGGGAACTGGGGTTGTTTAGCCTGGAAAAGAGGAGGCTGAGGGGAGACCTTATCGCTTTCTACAACTACCTGAAAGGAGGTTGAAGTGAGGTGGGTGTCAGTCTCTTCTCCCAAGTAACAAGACATAGGATGAGAGGAAACGACTTCAAGGGGAGGTTTAGACTGGGTATTAGGAAAACTTTCTTCACCAAAAGGGTTATCAAGCATTGGAGCAGGCTGCCCAGGGAAATAGTTGAGTCACCATCCCTGGAGGTATTTAAAAGACATGTAGAGGTGGTGTCTAGGACCATGGTTTAGTGGGTGGACTTAGCAGTGTCAGGTTAATGGTTGAACTCAATGACCTTAAAGGTCTTTTCCAACCTAAATAGTTCTATGATTCTATAAGAAATTTGGCAAAGTTAATAAGAATAATAACCTAATTGTCAGACATCTAGCAATTTAAATCCAGTGATATAGTTTCATGAATTCTCTTTCAATCATTTATCACATTGCTACAATTCTGATTTGCGTACACACACACAAACACTTTTATACACACTTTTTTGTGCATTAATGTGCTGTACTTAGTAATAACACAAACGCTGCAATATATTCTAAAACAAGAGAGGATGTCAAAAGTTATGTTTAGGAATAACCAGCTGAATGGAAAAGAAAAAAAATATTGTATAATAAAGTGTTTCTCCACTTTTCTCTTTCTGGTTTTATAAATTGCCTCTGTGAGCTGTTTCAGCAGTGCAAACTGCTGGCGAGTTATTTGTCATATTACCTAACCTAGAAATTATATCACTTTATAATACCAGAAAAAAACCAGCAGGAGCCACCTTATAAATATTTTGTAAAGCTTGAGAAATTTTTATTACCGTAAATGCCACAGTGGAGTCACTAAGAAACCCTGGTGATGAACAAAGGATAAAAGAAAATTCTACCTGTTTTTACAGCTTATTTGTCAGAATTGGAATATAACTATATTGTAAGTTCCCTTAGGTTAAGAATAAATCTCTTTAGAAATTTTAGTGAAGATCATTGGCATTTTCTTGCAACATGTTTTTTTAATGAAAAAAAAACAAACTTTGGCAAAAATAATATTAAAAACATATTAAAAAAACATATTAAAAACATCCTCATTAGGAAGCTGAGGAAGTATGGGCTAGAAGAGGTGACAGTGAGGTAGATCGAGAGCTGGCTGAGTGACAGAACTCAGAGGGTTGTGATCAGCGGCATAGAGTCTAGTTGGAGGCCTGTAACCAGTGATGTCCCCCAGGGGTCAATACTCGGTCCAATTTTGTTCAGTATGTCCATTAATGACCTGGATGATGGGACAGAGTGTATCCTCAGCAAGTTTGATGATGATACCAAGCTGGGAGGGGTGGCTCACACTCCGGAGGGCTGTGCTGCCATCCAGCGTGACCTGGACAGGCTGGAGAGCTGGGCAGAGAAGAACCTAATGAGGTTCAACAAAAGCAAGTGCAAGGTCCTGCACCTGGGGAGGAAGAATGCTAAGCACCAGTATAGGTTAGGGGTGGACCTGCTGGGAAGTAGTTCTGAGGAGAAGGATCTGGGGGTCCTGGTAGACAGTAAATTATCCATGAGCCAACAATGTGCCCTTGTTGCCAAAAAGGCAAATGGAATCCTGGGCTGCATAGGGAAGAGTGTGGCCAGTAGGTCGAAGGAGGTCATTCTCCCCCTCTACTCTGCACTGGTGAGGCCACAACTGGAGTACTGTGTCCAGTTTTGGGCTCCCCGGTTCAAGAGGGACAGGGAACTACTGGAGCGGGTCCAGCGTAGGGCAACTAAGATGACTGAGGGACTGGAGCATCTCCCTTATGAGGAAAGGCTGAGAGAGCTGGGACTCTTTAGCCTGGAGAAGAGAAGGCTGAGGGGAGACCTGATTAATGTTTACAAGTATCTAAAGGGTGGGTTGAAGGAGGATGGTGCCAGACTCTTTTCATTGTTTCCCAGTGCCAGGACGAGGGGCAACGGGCACAAGTTAGAACATAGGAAGTTCCATTCAAATACACGGAAAAACTTCTTTACGGTGAGGGTGACAGAGCACTGGAACAGGCTGCCCAGGGGGGCTGTGGAGTCCCCTTCTCTGGAGATTTTCAAGACCTGCCTGGATGCAGTCCTGAGTGATGTGCTCTAGGCAATCCTGCTTTAGCAGGGGAGTTGGACTAGATGATCTCTAGAGGTCCCTTCCAACTCTGAAGTTTCTGTGATTCTGTGAAAAAAAAATCTGGTTATATTTTTTAAAAAAAGTTTTTTTTTGTACAAATGAAAGACAAAAAGAGATACTCTGATGTTAACTTCATGAGGATATCCAGTTTAGAGTTGTTTAGGTGTGGTGTTAGGGGATATGGTGGAGGGGAGAACTTTGTAGAGTGGGGCTGATGGTTGGACTCAATGATCCCAAGGGTCTTTTCCAGCCTAAATGATTCTATGATTCTATGATTCTATGATTCCATCCTGCTACATGGGTTAGACAGGTACATTTTGTGACTCACCACCATTGCATTCCTGGATGCAAAAGTGGGCAAGTTTTATATGGAGGACTGGGGTGTATCTCTAGTCAGGTGACTAGAACTACAAATGAAAACTGGTTTATACCCTTTCACAGGAAAGGATAAAATCTCTTTTCCTTTTGCAAAGGTGCTGTAACAGGTAAGACACTATATGTACTGTGCAAAATCTCTGTCATCTTTGTATGAGACTGGAGATCTCAGTTGTTTCCTCACACTGGGACTGTAGCAGGAGAGACAGATGAGTATCTTCCCCCAGAAGAGTGTCTTGAGACTCTGAAGGAGCTCAGCATCACAGGTAATCTCCGTTGCTATATGGGACACATTGATACTTAGGAGAATTGTCTACCCACAGAAACTGTGAAGGCATAGGCATAGACCTCTCATGCATTATTCATCACTTTTTTAAATTTTTTTTTTAAGGAGCAGTACTTGTGTCCACCTTACACATGTCTGCAAAGAAATTGTATATTCTCGGATAATGTAAAGCATGGCAATTCTCCAGATGTTGGTGGAACTATGTTGATTAACCCTGGAGTTTTGGGACACAAAATAACAACTCTGTTAACAAAGCCTACACAGGGTACAGTAAATTAATAAAAAGAAAAGAGATATATTAGGGAATTTAAGACTGTCTGTAAAGTGCAAATGAAGGACTCTCAGACTGGGTTCTCACACCAGTTTAAGCCTGTCCTGAAATCTTGCTTGCACTGTGAATGTTACTAACAAAACCAGTATGAGCCACAGGACAAAATGGAAATACATCTCTGTAATTTACTATTTTACAGTTATATAATGTATGTCATGAAGTCAGAAGCTTGTCTGTTTTCATCCAATACATCTATGAGGAGTATATGTATTTGTTTAATTTAATTTGTTCACAATTTACATGAAGCTAAAGTATATTGTGTTTAAAAGAACCACTTAGGAGGATGCTGCTATGTCCCATCTGTGGCAAATTTAATTTGCTGGAAATTTTTAGAAGGAAGAGATTGCCTCTTCCTTTGAGCAACTGTATCTATTCATCAGGGAGAAGTCCATGGAATGTCAGGACTGAGATGTTGCAAGGAGGAAGCTGTCTGTGTGCGTAAACTCTTGGAGATGACTTCAGAACCACAGGTCTGCCTTTGGTAAGGAGCAGTTCTGAAGTCAAGCCTCAAAAGTGACCAGAGGGAATGGTGTGGGCTGTGCTGCAATCCAGGAAAGCACTGAACTTGCTGAACAAGAAGCTAGACTTGACTGAAGGTCACAGTGTGCATCAACTTACTGCAAGGGGAAGACAATAGATTCAATGTCTTTCAGTTTAAGCTGTCTCACCCAGATCTGAGATTTTCTTAGTCAGTTCATAAATCTGTAAGGCATTCCATAAGAAAATGTATCATATATACCTATTTGCATCAGGTTCCTCAGGCTTCTCCATCTTCAAACTTCCAGGGAGGACAGATGCTTTCAGTTCTCTGGATGTCTCTGAATAGCTTCTAGCTCAACTTCCCTGAACTCTCCACGTATCTGCCCTTTCCACTGGCAGTGCAGGACGTCTGAGCTCTTTATGAGGTAATGTGGCATGAGGTCACCATGTGCTTTGGCTCACACAGAATCTTTTAATAATCGCTCCTCTCTGCTGTTCCTTCTCCCTCACACTTTTTCCCTCCTCCAGAGTGGGTCCTCTCCATCTGCTGCAATCCTTCAGGAACAGACTGCTCCAGCGTAGGACCTCCATGGGGCACAGCTCCGAGTAGAAAATCTGCTTCTGCAGGGGCTCACCTCCATGGACCACAGTTCCTGCCAGGGGTTTGCACAGGGCAACCCATGGCCTCTTCTCATAGAGGCCACCTCTATGGCTCTCCGCTGCCAACACCTCACAACCTACACTCAGTACAACTTGTCCTCCCCCCTTTAATCCTTTTGATTTGCCTCAGGGCTGTGATTTGAATATTGTTAAAATATAATAAGTTTTTGTTTGTTCTTTTTTGTTGTTTTCTTCTTATCTGTGTGAATTTACCACTATTTCACTTCATATTTTCTTTTACATGCACTGGTACCTTACAGTTATGATGGTCTCAGTAACTCCAGAATTGTGAGTTTGCTGGCAAGAAACCCACACTTTCTGGGAGAAGGACACACAGGTCCTTCTTCAAAAGCTGCAAACATCAAGTTAAGTACACAGTTTATTGGTGTATAACTTAATTATGTTAATCATTTAAATAATTTGGCAAAAGGATGGTTGGCAAATGGGTAGCAGAGAGAGACGTCAGCAACAGGAAAGGTAATAAATCCATTGGCCTTCACAGAGCGACGGAAAAGCAGATGAATATCAGCTGTGGAATACTAACTAGCTACCTGGGGCAAGATACAGAGAAAATTATAAATGTTAGTATCTTCTTGATATTGTAGGACTTTATTTTAAATTAGTAGGCACCGCTAAAATGTAAGAGAAAGCTTTTCTAGTCATGTTGATGTTGATATTTAAAGTGTTCTAAAGTGACATGTGATACTGTATTCTTTTAACAACGTTTTTTTTTACCTTTTTTTTTTCTCAAATCATCTATGCTCTGATCTCTAATCATCTAAATTTCACCTAAATTTCTTTGCTCCATTCTTTCTAGACTCTTTAATATAAGAAGCAGACTTGGCAGCAGTTAATGCAGTTTCTATGTATGACAACTGAAAGTCTGTACAGTGAGCTATAACATACAATATTGCACAAAAATCAATAAACTAAATATGTAGTGCTCCAAGGCTTCTGTCTGGTTATTAATTAATTGCCAGCACAGTGACAGATTGATGCTTGCTAAAATATATTCAATTCATGCTTTAAGATCTCAGAGAATGCTGAGTACGAAAAATACCAAGTAGAAATACCCAAGTCAGCATAAAAGCTTATCCGAAAGTTTTAAAAACGATTGAAATACTAGTCAGCAGAATAAAAACTACACTTCTATGTGATCTTGATCTTCTTAAACTAAGATTATTCCAATGCAATTTAATAGGACACTGTATAAAGTATCATCTCATATGCCTACCAGGTGTATGGTTTAAACACTACAGAACTTTGGCTTGTAAAGGCAGGGGCTGTGTGTGTGGAGGGACCAGCTGGCAGGCAGCGGGTCTCGTGAGGGGCGCAAGCAAGAGTTGGGTACTGCTGGATGTCCCCACAGCCAGGTCAAACTGTGGGTGGCTGCATATAACCAGGCCACAGGGAGAGTCAGTGGCCAGGGTGTGCAAACAGGGAGCAGCATCAGCAGTTTGCATGTGCCGGGTGATGCGCTCCGTCCCTTGTCAGGCTGCTGCCTGCTCTGCTCACGTGCAGGCTTCGGCTGCAATATTGACAATCACCTCAGATAGCTGGTGGGCATGTAAGTGTAACTGGAAGCTTGAAGTCTCCAGGAAATGACATCTCTCAAAACAATTCACATTTTATAAAAGTACAAGGTGACTGTGACCTGCTGAAAGAAAATGGTGTCCACCTGCTGCAATTGCAAGGCTAAGGCTGAAACCCAAACAGAAGCTCTACAGCCTAGCTATGCTGACACCTCCAGTCAAATAGATCTCTCAAAGACTGAAATACCTCAGACTTCTTGGAGCCCCAGCACCTGGAATGACCTCTAGCACCTGAAGGCAGCAAGTGGATGTCACAGCTGCAAGTGTGCCCAGCTAGAACTCTTCAAAGGAGTAGCTATGTTAGAAGAAGAGCTCAACAGGCAGCGTGGTATCCAGGAATGTGATAGGGAGATAGATACGTGGTATTGCACGCTGTGTCAGGTTGACGGATAGCCCAGCCTTAAGGGTGCATAAGTGGAAGGTAAGCCTGAATTCAACCTAGAGCTGGCTGACACAAGTAACTCACAAGATGAAGGAAACTGGACCCTCGATTCTGCTTGGAAAAGAAGGAAGACCATTCCCCTTTCCTTTAAAGTGTGCCTGTGTAACAGATATGACACTCGGGGTGTCAAGAATTAACAGCATGTGAGTAACGGACTAGATCCAGCAGAAGGTGACCATCCAAAGTTGATCCAAACTCCCACCCACATTAGAGCAAGTGCCACCAGAAAAGTTCATAATGTATTAGTAACTGGAGATTCCTTATTGAGAGGCACCAAAGCACCCATTTGCTGTCCAGACAATTTCTCTAGACAAATTTGCTGCCTACCAGGATCTCACATTCACAACATCACTGAGACGCTGCTGAGCATGGTGAACCCTATCATCCACTTCTACCATTCCATATAGGGTCCAATGATACTGTGATGAGGCAACTTAGTGACAGAAGTATTGATTGATATTTTCACTTTGAGCTCATAAAGTCAAATTCAGGCATACTTCAGATTATTTAGCCTTTCAGAAATACTGGTGCTGATAATAATATGTATCACTGTAATATTACAGACTTTCCAAATACATATGAAGGCACATTCTTTACCTAGGAGACCTTCCCTATTTTAATACATTGACAGTTATATGTGCTTTGGATTATTGTATTTTTTAATGTATGTTAATACTTGTAGAAATAAATTATTACAAGTGTGAGTCTGGATATCAAAGAATTACTTATGGAGAAACACTTGGAAACACTTGAATAAATTAGTCATAGTTTTAGATTCATTTTAACGAGCTGTGGTACCATGTGCTATTTTGAAGCTTTATAGTTAGTGTTTGAGCTCCTGCTTCTTCATTTATTTATATATCCAAATATTCCTTGCTTTATTTAACATTATTGGGTTTTTTGCTTAATGTAATTTAAAAAACATTCTGATTTTTGACATTGTCTTCTACAAAAGTGAATGAATAAATAAGCAATGGCAACAAAAATTTAGTGATATCTATACTACATCTGTTTGAAATACGTGTTTCTTTTACGATGGACCAGATTAATGTATCACCAGAGTGACAACTCTTATCACAGTTATTCTGATGATGTATTAGTGTAGTATATCATAATAGTGCTGTCACTGTGATGATGTATTAGTGTGCTATATCACCAGATTGATGGTGAAAACAAACTGTGCCTAACAGAGAAAACATTAAGAAGTTCCTTTGTAGAATTCTCCCAGGCTCTGTCTGTATATACAATTTGTATATGTTTAGAGAGAGAAAACTTTTATAACAGTTTAATGTTCCCACAGTCTATCTACTTTCTATTTCTACTCTTATGTTTTATTCTCTCTTTTCTTTCCACTCACCTAATTTGTCCTTCCAGATTACCTTTCATTTCTCACAGCTCCTATCGCTTACACATACAACCCTTTACCTCTTTACTCTGATATTTGATAACACAGACCTAGGCTATAGTCTTCCTTGCTATTCACCTTCCACATGTCTTGTCTTGTTCTGCTTTTCCACCATTACTTACACCACTTTTTCTATATTTATTACTCTGTGTCTTATCCTTCTGTCATTCTAGATATACCCTGCAGCACCTATTCTACCTTTCTGAAAATGGTGGCCTCCAGCTTCTATATTTAAATTTCATTTGGATTCTGTAATTGCCACAACATCTGTATTTTAGTGCCCTTTTCTGCATATCTCCTCCATATTTTCAAACCAGGTGAGGTGGGGCAGGGTGAGGCAAGGCAGGACGGGAAGGCAAGGCAAGGCAAGGCACCTTGAGGTGCCTGCAGTTGGTCACTAGCTGAAATAGAACATGAGCGGGGTGGGCTCCAGTCTATAAAAGAACAGCTTCTCTCCTTATGCATTTTCTCTGATTTGTCTTGTCAATGAACACCAATTTAGCTGCTGTTCCATTTAAAGACTCACAGTTCTCTCTTTGAACAGAAAGTTACAAGTCTGGAATACAAATTGAAATCTTGGCCTGTGCCTTGAACACCTTGTTATATTCACAAATCAAGAAAAAGAGATACATTTTTTTTAAACTATTTGTTTCTTGAAAGGTTTCCTCTTCATCTCTTAACCACTAAGAACACCTTCAACTTTTACTTAATTTTGCAAATGCAAAATCATATATCTCTGTGACAAAATATTGATGCCACAGCTGTCAGAAGTAGTTTTTTTCTCAGATTCTTAGCCATGTATTTCTCCCCTAGAAAAGATAAAAAGTGCTCCATCCATACCTCAATAGGTGAGTAGTTCAACATTCCCATGTTGAATAAATGTACTCAAGCACACGTCTTAAACTGGATATCAATCAGCAGGCAGGGTAGTAGATGTAAAATGAAACTATGACTTCCCAAACTTGTTGATCTTTTGTATAAACCCTTAATTGGAAGATTTCAAGCGGTGTAGCGGTGGCTGAGTTTCCTGAGTTTTCTTTCCTCTATTTTTGTATGTACTTTTGATCAGATTTTCTACATATTTTGTTTTTCTTTGGTCAGAATCCTCATGGGAAAATTAATTCCTCTCTTTTGTTTACAAAATATATTTCTGATTGAAACTAGACATTTTTTAGACAGAGTATCAAACTGATCCCCCATAAGATAGCCTTAGAATATTTGTACGACTTACTAGCAGTATTCCAGTAAGAGCTAAATAGCTAATGAATTTAAGAAAATGACTAATACTACAACAGATATAGCTCCTTCCAGAGCTACCTTTAGCTCAAGGCTAAATCCATATATACCATTACTAATAATGAATAATATTTCATCAATTTTTCCTGTGAAATCTTCATAATTAAAAATAAATAATTTGGTAACAAATTTAACAAAATTAATTGTCGTAAAACATTTTTTGAACAATAAACATCAAACTAACTCACACATAAAATTATTAGGTTCAAAATAATCATTTAACATGTACAGATCAACAAAATGATCAAAAGTAGAGAAACGTACAAGAACAAAAGAAAGTATCTTTCCTGAATATATTTTTGAAGTTTTTCTGATGCATTCGCGCAGAAGTTCTGCTAACATAATTAAGTTCAGCAAATGGAAAAAAAAAAAAAGTGTTTCAGAATAGTTGAAATTAAGTACAAATTTAGAAGAAAAAAATTACTTTTCTAGAAAAATCTACACAAACATTCATCCACAGGTAATTTTCCACAGGGTATTGAAAAGATATTTTATCTCACTACTTCAGACAGTAATTTATTTTGTTACTATCAGTGTCATAATGGCATATACTATTGGACCATTTTGAAAACCAAAATATAGTGTATTAGCCCATAGTCCGCTGTTCTTCTTGAAAGAAATCAAACCACTCAAGTGTGATGAAATATCTTAACTTATTGCTCGAGTAACAAAGAAGTATATAGTAATGAGAAAATGTAAACTAGACTAGGTGAGTGGTTCATTTTTTACTTTACTAGCCATGCTTAAAATCATAGACTAGGGCAGCATCCCATGAGTTGTCTAATGGCTTTTCAGTTCTTTCAGCATTCTTATGCTTTGCTTGTTTGTTTATTTCCATATTATAATATTACTAACATCTAGTGGACTGTATTTTCATATCTTATGAGGGAATGAACAATGGTTTGCTCTAACTTTCTGACCATGTTCTCCATGGGCCTGTCCTTACACTATCAGTCACCCCTTTGCTTTACTTCTGATTGGTTATAGCGTTTCATCAACAGAAAAGAAGATTCTCCAATACAGAGAAGACAAGCTTCAATGGGAGGGAAAGAAATCACAAGAAAGCATACAGGACTTGCTCATTTAAGCATAACAGAGGCTGTATACACAAAATAACATGACTATCTATATTCAGCCCTAAAGAAATTGCTATTTCCTCAGAAGTGGAGGCACGTCTAAATTGAATTTAATTGAGTTTTACCTGAAACCTTTCCCAGTTTTTAGCAAAAGCTAAAATACAAGGTTTTTCCTTATATTTTTCCATCTTTTGGTTTGTCAGGTATTCTCAAATCTGATCTAACTATATTTTCATTCATATTCCAATAGGAGGAAGGGGAGAAACAACAGCACACAAAATATAAGCATAAAACATTTTACCTATCAACACAACAATTACGTGAGAAAAAAGCATTCAAAGGGTATATGTAATTTATTGGGTGTTGTTCGATATGGTATGAAGCATTTACCGATATTGAAGAATTTAATTAGAAAAGTTGTAAATAACAATGTAGTACAACTTTATGTCTTGCTCTAATGTTTTATTTTTAACTAGAGCTTACTCTTTGCATTCTATATCCGAACTAACTCTTTGAGGAAGTTAAAACATGACAACATGTACTTGGTTGGCAATTGTTAAAGGCACAACAAACACTCCCTTTTCTTTTCTTTTAAAAAGTTCCATTATAATGGGGTGTTATATTTCAAAAGATTTTAAGCTTGTTGGCTCTGCACCAGATGCTTTTAAGAACACACTTAAAGTAGATGAGATTTCTCTTTGCCTTGAAACACTGCTCCTAAAGAGAGAATAACATGTTTTTGCATTGCCAGAAATTCAAAACTTGAATACGTTCTTTCTATCCTTTCATTCTCCAGGGCATTTTTGCTAAAATGAAACTCCTGAATATTTCTCAGCTGTTGTTTCCCCTCTGATTATCACCTGACATATTACCCGATATTAGCTAGATAGCATAGAAATGGTCAGAAGTGAAAATATGGTTTAACCTTCCAGGCATGAAAGTGCTTAACTGTGGTTTTTGAATGGCAGTATTTAAACACACATTCATTACATTTGTCCCTAGAGATGAAAATGTACAAGAGTAAAGGTATCATATTATGTACTATTCTTATATTTTATTCTGATGTTTTCTCTCCTTTTCCCTTGATAATGTGGACAGATGTACAGAGATTATAGAAGCCTAAATGAAGCCATTTTATTGCTTCTCCTTACTGCAATAAAGGATGCCCTAATAATAGTCTATTATCTTTTACATTATTCCAATTATTCTTGTAGAAAATACTGCAATAGTATTTTCTACAATACTGTAATACTGCAAAAATAGTCTGGGAGACGGCTTCTTTTATTTTGATTACTAATTTAGTTTTCTAAGCCTTTTTGGTTTCAGTGTGCAGCAAGACATTACTTATAAACAGTCATCAGGAAGGTTTCAACAAAGCATACATAAGTAGATTCAAAATTATCAATAAACTTTAAAGTTCATATTTTATTTAAAAAACAAACAAAAAACCCACAAAACCAAAAACAAAACCCAAAAAACAGAATCAAACATATGTTAGAATGTATTTCCTCTTGAAATGGTACCAAGGAAAATGTAAGTCACTATGCTGAATACACAAACAGGACCAAATTCTGGTCCTGGTATATTTCCTGATGGTATTATGGCTAAATAGAATTGATGTGAAACACTATAGGGCACATCTTAACAGAAAATATTGTATAACCTAAGATAATAGGGGCTGAACACATTTGGTTAAACAAAAATTAGGGAATTTAGTATAATTAAGCTACTTCCATTGTTTAGCTGCAAATACACACAGGAAGACTTGGGCTAACAATTTAAAATTGCATTGTAGGATTTTGGCATCCCAAGTGACAGTTCAGAGCAGTCAACATGCTGAACCCCTGAGGGGTCATTCAGTAAATTTAGCGTATGGCTGCATGAAGACATTAATTAGAAAGTGCTAAAGAAAGGACAAGATGTAAATAACTCTTCTCAAGCACTTAATCTTTCTGTTTTGGGTTACAAGCCTAAAAGTAATTCTATAGTTTTTAAGATTTTATTTTACAGAGAACTTAACTAGGTTTACACAGCAAGAGAGGGAAGCAAGTTGTGCTTATGATTCATATAATATCGAAGTAGTAAGAAGAGCTGCACACAAACAGGATCGTAATTTCTTGCAGAGAATTTAAAACTCCTCTTTAACAGTGGTTAAAACTTTTCAGAACACTAGTTAACCTTCATAGCAGCCCTCACAGTGCTGTGCTTTGCATTTGTAGCTAGAATGGTGTTGATAACGTACTAATGTTTTGGCTACTGCTGAGCAGTGCTCCCACAGCATCAAGGCTTTCTCTTCAAACCCCTCCCTTCCCCCAAAGGCCAGTAGCCTTAGGGTGGGCAAGAGGTCAGGAGGGGACACAACTGGGACGGTTGACCCAGACTGACCAAAGGGATATCCCATACCAAATGACATTGTGCTCAGCAATAAAAGCTGGAGGAAAGGAGGGGAGGGGGACGTATGTAATTAAGACAGACGTCTTCCGAAGCAACCACAAAGTGTATTGAGGCCCTTTGCTTCCACATGCAGCATTTCCTTCTCTTCATTAACCTGCCTTTATCTCAACATAGTTTTTCATCTTACTTTCTTCCCCTGTCCTGGTGAGGTCATAGCCAATCCACCACACTGTCTTAGAGTGAGATGAAACTCATACCAGTAGTTTTGTTTCTCTCTATTGGAGATGAGAAGTAACCTAGGATGATTTAGTCAACTATAACATATATATTTGGTCAAATGAATGTTTTCCATATATTTCTATGTAATTCAAAAGCTTTTAAAAAAAAGATGAGGAATATTTCAACATTCTTTCTTTCTTTTTTTAACATAAATGAAAATGAAAACAAGAAAAAAGAACCAATTTCACCTTGAAAAATGAAATTATTTGGATAATTGTTTTTAAATTCAAGATCTTAAATCAAATAATATTGATTCTTGCTATTTTCATTATTTAAGACAGCTCAAAATGTCTATCTTATGAGGACTGATGCAGTTTTTCAGTAACTGAGGCTGTTGTTACTTTTATGTAAAAAACAACAAAATCCCCTTAGGAAAAAAGTTAAGACATAAATGTTTCCAATATATTTTCCCATCCATCATTATGCAGGCTTTTTCTTGAAAAATTCATCTTCTACAGAGAAATCATTGATACTATCCATATAACTAAATCATTTCTGCGTGACAGGACTTGATTCACATTTGCATTCACACAGCTATTTTTTTTCCAGTGCAAGAGGTTTTCAAACCAGAACAGTACTTATATTTTACCTCACGAAAGTTTCTTCCCTAAAATGATGTACACTAATAAAACAACTAGGAGGAAAAGGGAGAAAATATTTTTTGTTTTTTCCTCAATAACACTATATGTTATATAATACTGGGGGGAGGGAGGTTGTTTATTTTTTGAGGTAATACCTTCCTTCTTATAAAACAGAGTATGTTAGACTGTGCAACGAGGGAAAATATTAGGGGTTTTGAATTATAATTATTCACATCCTTGTAAAGTGATTTTTTTGTATCCTTACATTCTATTTCCTTTTGAACTGTACGGGGGGAAAACCCCAACATATACTAGTTTGGGCTGGGATAGAGTTATTTTTCTTCTTAATAGCTCATATGGTGCTATGGTTTGGATTTGTGACCAAAAGAGTGTTGGCAGCACACTTCTGTTTTAGCTATTGCTGAGCAGTGCTTACACAGTGTCAACGCGTTCTCCATTTTCCACACAGCTCCACCAGTAAGTGGGCTGGGGGTGCACAAGAAGCTGGGAGGCAACACAGCTAGCATAGCTGACCCCAACTGACCAAAGGGACATCCCATACCATATGACATCATGCTCAGCAATAAAAGCTGAAGGAAGAAGTAGGAAGGTGGGGCCTTCAGAGTTATGGCTTTTGTCTTCCCAATTAACCATTAGGGATTATGGAGCCCTTCTTTCCTGGAAGTGGCTGAACACCTGCCTGTCGATGGGAAGTAGTGAATGAATTCCTTATTTTGTTTTGCCTGCATACAGAGCTTTTACTTTCCTTATTAAACTGTCACATTAAAGTGCCACAAGTTTCACACTTTTACCCTTACCGTTCCCTCCTCCATCTAATCTTGTACACCTAGGTCACTGTCATGTTAATGTTAATTTAAACTCACTTAGACTGTTTTAGATTTGCCCTTTTACTTTATATGGTGTTATTTGTGAAGAGAGTGCCTAATCTCCTATAACAGTCAATGTAGTTACAAGACTAGCTATTCATTTCATATTCAACTGAATTATTTGCCTTAATTTGCATGGTATTCTGCCACTTAAGATGTCCTAGGGTATAGGAAATCTCTGTCTGGGATGACTAATAAAGCACCTATGAAATAATCATGCCCTCCTGTAGCAGTAAGTGGAGTTCAAGCATGAAACACCTATGCGTTTCAAATGGTACTAAGACATCAAGATTTAAGCACCTGGACTTCACCTCTAGTTTACATCTAGACATTCACATTGGAAAAAAACGGAGCTGAATTCTACACTTATCTAATTTATTTTATAAAAAATAATAATTCTGTGGGTTTTCCTTCTTGCATCCCTTAGTAATAATTTGAATTCATTAATAAATATGTATGTATGAAAGCACTCTCCCTTAGGATCTTCGGAATTCGACAATAAATAAATATTCATGGTATTGCTCTCCCTTTCGTAAAGGATGACACCTGAAAGTAAAACACATTTATTTTTAATGGAATACATGTTCTAAATGACTCTAGTTCAAGAAATGGAACTTTCATAAGTACAGTTGCTATCCTTCAAGCTGCTAATTGCTCAAGGTTATGACATGATAGTAATTATTTAGTAATTCTCTTTTTCCAGTATTCTATGTATTGCCATTGAAAACCAGGTTGTTTTCCTTGTTTTCAGGAATATAATACTCACGTAGATAGACGTTTATGTAAATCATTTAAATTGCAAATATATTATACATAGAAAATGTTTGCTTAGGAACAGGAAACAACATAGCTGTGTTAATACTTTGTTGTTTAATGTATGTAATGAATGATACTACTTGCATACAAAAATAAATTGAAATACTTTTAATGTGGATCCATGTTTTTTTCTCATAATAATGTGATGTAGTCTTTGATACGCTGTTGAAACATATAGATACGTGTTGAAATGATAGATAATGGAAAAGGTCTTGTTTTTTTAACTACTTCTTTGTGAATCCTGAACATTTCACAGTAGATTTAAGAACATACAGCTTGTTCACTTTGGCTTTTCTCTTTCAGAATTCTTTGTGTTTCTCTCCCCATATAAGACAAGATAACAATATATTTAAGTCTTAAATGATGGTTCTACAAAGTGCTTATGTGACATGGAAGTGGAAAACTATTACAGGTAAATTAGTTGCTAAATTATGATTCTCTAGTGCTTTTCAAGATACATTAAGACTCCATCTTTTGTTGAAAGATGTAACATCAATGTTGCAATAAAATTCTATAAAAATAATACTGACACTTCAAAGCACTTCGAAGAGAGCTATGAAAACAAAACTAAAGTGTATGAAGAACTACTGCACCAAGCAAAACCAACCTGCAGTTATTCCTTTTCAAAAATTTATGGTATTATCCTGTGTTACATGTCTAATAAAACTACTTATCAGAACTGTAAAGGAAATGTCAAAACAAGCTGTCAAAACAAGTGGAAATATATTTTGCAAATATAACATAAGTAGTCAGTTAACATTGGTAAGAACACAAAACATGTTTGTGACCAGCACGCTGTCAGAACAGAGAGGCCTTTTTGATATTTCAGCATGTAGTTTCACCCTTTTCTTTTTTTAATCTTTTCCGTACATGCTTTGAGAAATAGTTTGAAATCATGTTCTGAAAAACTGTGCAGACACAGGATTTAGATTCTGTACATTTCTCTATGTTTCTTGACTTTAGACTGGCTGTCTATTCACTTGTCTTAGAACAGTTTTCTTTTAAAAATTGTCTATATACTTTTCCATTATTAGTCTAGCATAGTATTTTATACATTTTATATATATTAAAAATATACATAAATTTAGCCCCTCTTGTCCTTTCTCCTAGCAGAAAACCTAAAAGAATTCAGCTCAAGTTCCTCCTTTTTATATTATATAATGTAAATATATTGACTTGTTGTGAATGATACACTTTTCATACAAAGTCAGGATTAAACCTAAAAAACTGACTGAGATTAATTTTCTAAATATTTTTGTTTACATTAAAATGTACTTAAAAATATTAGAAACCAGAGGTAACATAACCCTTACAGATGCAAAGAGTGGCAAGGAATGCAATAAAATTAAGATGATAAGGTTAATTAACACAGTTTTATGAAAAATAGTTAAGAGATTTTTTGTTTGTTCATTTTCTACCTCTTATTTTTTAAAATTTATTTTGTAATTTTTATTTTAATGTCATTACATATTATTTCACAAAACTACAATATTGCTATTACATTCTGCAATTTGTTACTGTCAAAGTGTAATAAAGTGCTTTCACATTGCATTTCTTTATCTATTTAAAGAATTTAAAGAAGGTTATCTATTAAAAATTTTTGAATAGCCAGCAGTCAGTGATTATATCAAAGCAGAAGATGAAATGTTTAAATTACAGCAATCCTTAATGTCTAGAATAAGATAATAAAATAAAATGTCAGTAGTAGGACAGATGAAAATTTTCTTACAGATGATGAAATACAGAAAAATAAAATACCATATTAAAAATGACAAAAAGTTAAGATGATACTTTGAAATCCAAATCTGAGTGCTTAATATTGTTAGAGGAAAATATATCATTCAGGATCCAACAATCTGAGAGAGATGAGGCTGTTGCAGCTCCATACCAGCAGGTGCATGCACAGAAAGTGCACACGTACACACCATATATACATAGATACATACATACATGGGCAGCAGCCTCAGATCAGCTGCAGTAAATCAGAGCACCCACATGAATACAGACGGCACCAGTGGCCTCATCTTGCTCCCTTTTGGCTGAGCAGGATGGTGGTCTGCTGGTGAGAATACACACTTATGTGTACAAGGTGGACCCCTCCACCAGCTGGGCTCAGACACTCAGTCTGCCCAGTTGCTGCCACCTGAACACAGAAGCCTCCAAAGCCACAGCCCTACTCCAGCTACTCCCTCACTCACATGCACTCCTTCTCCCCCCACTGCCCCAATCTGGCCAGGATGCCCCCAGTCCCATAGCCAGCCGCACCATGCTCTCACCCTTGGAGATGTACAGGCGCTCTCACACCCAGACCTGGCCCTTAGGGGCACACATGCTCCCAGATCACCTCACCTGCTTGCTGGCTGGCTCGGCTTGATCTTCACTTGTGATCACACACTTGCTCATTTAGTTGCACTCATTCTGGTTGCAGGCAACACAGACTCCCTGCACGCACATGCACATGGATGAGTGCCCCTTAACAGAAAATAGCTGAAGGTGGAGTTCAAAAAGGCTAAATCATCTCCAGCCCGTGGTCTAACTCAACACCCCATATACACAGGACAGAAAACCCACACCCAGGGAACAGATAGAAAGGAATTTAACATGAAGACAGGACAGATGGCGCTGATCAGGCACAGGGCATAGTCAGACAAGCACACTTACAAGTTCCTGCTTGCACATTCCTTTATCCCCCTATTTCCCACAATAGTTCTCTGCAAATCATCTCCCTTTTCCTGCCTCTGTTTCCTCCCCTAAACATCCCATAATGAGTCCTGTTCAATCCCAAAATGCTCTTTCCCTGCATCTTATAATGGGTCCCACACCCCTAGGCAGCAATCCCTATTAGTCCAAAAGGTGTTCTGGATAACCTCTTTACTTGAATCTTCCAGGTGGGTTTCACACTTGGACAAGGGGGCTGAGGGTCTCCTGGGACAGCCCTGGGAAGGGTCTGGACGTGGTGTCCCTTCCTCTGAGTCCTCAATTTGGGTTCCTGCTTGCCATTGTGCCTCCCTGTGCTCCTCTGGGCTTGTGAAAATGGGCCTTTTATAGGCTGATGGTCCCTGTGATGGACTTGGGAATAGCTGGGCAGAATTTTTTGGGGCTCCACATCTACCATGGTCTCTCTGTGTTCCTTTGTGAGTGTGGAGACAAGATTTTTTTTTATTATATAATCTAACAAATATATTTCTAGAAAAATAAATTTTCGGTTTCACTTTAAATAAAAAAAAAAAAAAGAGAAAAGCTTCTTCCACAAAATCTCTGTCTTTTGAGCAGATCTGGATACAAACGATTATTTTGGGATATTCTTTGGAAGCTGAATTTATTCTGATGATTCCTTTTGGGCACTGAAGTGAATGTCAGCAGAGACAGTAATTAGTAGACAGTATACCACCACTTTTGACAGCCTGAAGCATGACTCAAACTTTGTTAGAAGCCTCAAGGACTGGGAGAAATAAATTGTATCAAATAAAAGAAAAGCCAGTGTAGAGAGCAGCTGTGGAAAAACATATATAAAGGCTTATTTCAATGAGAGTCACACAGTTGAAAGAGGGGAAAGTTTGGTGTCTTGCAATTCAAAAAGATATGAGCTTAAACAACCTTGGTCTCCTGTGAAGCACTACAAGATAACTGAAAAGCAAATTTCCAAGATAAACAACTGCAGTAGAACCTCCATGGATTCAATTTCAAGACTTCAGCCTTTATTTCTAAAATGGTAAAATGAATATAACCTTAAACAAATAAACAGAGATGAAAAACTTAATAGGAAATATATGGATTGACACAAATTGACCTGATTGGTGAAGAACGCCTAGTAGTTCTGGCTTGGTGTGTTCATTGGAGTATAATTGCATCAGAGGGGGATGTCAAACAGCAGCTTTTATCTGACACATTTTGCAGACTTACAACATCAGCGGTATTTTATTTTATCAAGTCACATTTGAGAAAGTAATGATGTCAATAGAAAAACTGAGTTAGAAAAAAAAGCTGGGATCAAAATGTTGGACCTAGTCGAGTACATTTTATGATCATGAACAGAAAACACTATTTGTTTTAGCATTTTATTAATTAGACACTGATACATTAGAAGTCATGATGAGGATCAGATTTGAATTTACACTCTATTCTACTCTGTTTATAAAATAACTAGACATGAAACAAATCCCATCTAGTGCCACACCTCTAGGAACCGAAAGTTTGCTTCTGCTTACAGCACGATTACTTAACCTTATCTACTCATTGAAGGGAGCTTCTTTTTCTTGAAAAGAAAAAGAACATTAAAAGAAGAAGGAAGAAGTCTTTCCAAAGGCAGCTAAAAGTCAAAAGATATTTTGTAGGTCTGCAAATATGTATAAATTTAAATGAAGCATGTTGAAGAAAAACAGCAGTATCAAATTGCGAGACAATGTTAAATTTTGGTCACTAGCCAATCTAATCTGGTATATTTCAAAAATACATACATATTATTTAGGTAATTCTTCTTCAAAAGGAATTAAACATTATGTAGATAATGTCATTTATACAAGAGGAAAAAGAACCTACTTGTAGTCTCCTTGATCCAATACTGATACTGCACGTGAGGTCTAACGCCCTGAGTGTGCACAGAACACACTGGCCAACGTGGCAAAACTCAGGACATGGAGTTAAGGAGGTCCCATGTGCAAACAGACCATGAGACTGATGGTACCATTGTTGATTTGTAACTATACAGCGTATATTTAGAACTCTTCTTCAGAAAATGCTGGCTAGGAGTCAGCTCAGAAAGTTGCTCATCTGCACTTCTAGCAGTTAGTCATAGCTTTCTTGCTGACACTGGTGATTGACCATGTCAGTACTTCAATCTATTTGAAATAAAATCAGATTTATTTAAACTACCATAGAAATGAGTTGCAGCTCTGCCTGAGGGAATACAAATCTGTATGTTTATATGTGTTATATGCCAAGCATCAGGGAGTGTAATATATTAATGGAAAACATTTTTCCTTTAATGTTCCACTTGTCCTATCTTACTTGTCTGGTGCTTAAGGCACTCAGTACAGGGGAAGGAAATCTTTGGAGTGAGTATGTGTATTTCATTCAATATCTGTCAAGAATAAAAAATAAACAAACAGAAAAAAAATGCATAGAACAAACTATTGTTTGTTTAAGGGTAATCCAGGAAGACAGACTGTTTTGCCTAAGTGAATATCCTGAACATAAGGCTGAAGAGTCTCACTTTTTTTCAGTCTTTGACATAGGTGTGAAGTACAATCACTTCAACGGAAGAGACTGAGGCTTTTTATCCTGTCTTATTTTACCTAGAGTGGTCTGTGGAGTAGTATTTAAAGTACAGTGTTAAGATGGGGGAGCTGTAAGATGAAAAAAGATTTAGCAGATATCCTCTGTTTTTAAAAAGTTCTCTAAGTTGTGAGGTATTTTATGAAAAAAATAAATATTACTATTTCTTTGTATAGTTTACTTGTGGAGAAAAAGGAAAAGTGCTTCCTTTGGAAGAAAGGATTTAAGAGGTAAATTTAAAATGGGGATTAGGTACAAGCTGGCCATACCTATAAAGAGAGCTTTAAATTAGATCTAGCAGGGGGAGAGGATGGAGTTTTGAGTAACAGAGTATAGCCAGGGCCTCCTGTTGTATTAGGAATCAACAGGGGAAAAGAATTGTGAAATGCCTCAAAGGAATAATAGACTTTCACTCTAAGAAGGTGACAGTCGATAGCCCAGCTGAAGTACCTCTATACCAATGCATGCAGCATGGGTAACACACAGGAGGAGCTGGAAGCACTGTGCAGCTAGAAACCTATGATCTAATTGCTATTGCCGAAATGTGGGATGAATAGGATGACTGAAGCACTGCAAGTGACAGCTATAAACTCTTTAGAAGGGACAGGCAAGGAAGAGGGGTGTGGGGGTTGCCTTCTTTGTGAAAAAATGGACTGACTGCACAGAGCAGTCTTTGAAAAAAGGCGATGAACAGGTTGAGAGCTCATGGCTGAAAATTAGCAGCCAAGTCAACAAAGGAAAGGTGTTTACTTCAGGCCACCCAACCAAGAGGAGCTCATAGACCAAGATTTCTTACTTCAACTACAAGAAGCATCATGCTCACAGGCCTTGATCCTGATGGATAAATTCAGTCACCCTGACATCTGCTGGAAAAGCAGCACTGCAAGCTGTAAGCAGCCCAGCAGACTCTTAGAGTGCATCAAGTATAATTTCTTAATCTGGGTGATAGAAAGCCCCATCAAAAGAGAAGGATTTCTGGGCCTGTTGCTCACCAACAGAGATGGACTAATTAGAGAAGTCAAGATTGGTGACAGCCTGGGCTGCAGTGATCTGGTGGAATTAACAACCTTGAGTGATATGAGCCAGATGAAGAATAAAGTCAAGACCCTGAATTTTAGGAGAGTGAACTTTCAGTTGTTCAAGGAATTGGTGTATGAGACCCTCTGGGAAACTGCCTTCAGGGATAAAGGAGATGAACAGACATGGCAATTCTTTGAAGACATTCTTCTTAGAGTACAAGAGCTCTAATAAAATAATACATAATAATATAAATAATTATAAACTATAAGTTATAAAAATAAACATAACACATGAAAATTATAAAATAATGAAAATTATATTAAAAAAGCATAGCATGTATACATATGATAAAACAGCAGGTCCGTTAATGAGGAATGTTTTCTTTTTAATATTAGAGTTGCATAATAGTTTCAGCTTACCTGCAAGGGAAACTTAAAAATTTGTTTTTTTCAAAACATGCTGATACCAGAATTGTAACCGTAAGGCTCTAGAAGTAGAACTTTTTGTTTTCCTCTGACTACTAAAATTTTGAGTAAAATATATAGGCTCTGTTTTAGAGAAATTTTCATCAGCACATGTACATACTAAATAAAATGTGCAAATAGAATAAATTTTGAAAATTCTGAAGTACTTAATCTTCTTATTTTAACCCTTACACACCTGCTAGACATAATGAAAAAATACTTATCTGTATTCTCCATACAGATATTTTTCTCTGCAAGCTAGGAGGAACATTCAAGAAGCTCAGGACATCTTACTCCTTCATTCCCATATAGTGAGGGAAGTGGTGAACATTTGGGATTATAAAGCCAGATCTAGAATACCAGAATCTCACTATGGGGAATACCTGAGATCCAGCAACTCCCAGAAAGTGGCTGATGAAAAACAATATGACACATAAAATCTAAGAGGCATCATTCTTTACTTACACACCTGATATAAAGGAAGTCAAATTATCTTTATTTCCATTTACTGCTCTGTCACAGTAACTTCATACAAAGTTTAATGGAGTAGAACAAAACAGTTACATTACCTTTTTTGTGGTAATTTCTTGTGTGTTACCGAAAAGCAAATGGTCAATAACTGTCAATATAACATCAAGCATATGGTCTTGAGGATAAATGAAAGCTATCTGCCTTAGTGCTGCTTTTCAAACTGCAGCAAGTGTTCCTAGATTTCCCATTCATCCTAAGTATACATGGAGTTTTCATAGAAGTAATACATCACATTTCTAAGATTGAAAACCCATGGTTTAGCATATAAATAAAGTATGCACAAGATATTACAATTCTCTGTGCTCTGAAGTAGAGCAAAATTTTAAGTGGAAAGCATGTGAACTCTTATCCTTCTCTTTAAATATATCTACCCATAATTTTATTTTTTTTTTTCAAAATTGATTAATAATGTAATGACAACATCAGAACAACTATATTTTGTAGACAATAGCAGATCTCCTAGGTAGAAGCTGTTCTTTTTGCAGTAACATTTTTTTGCAAAGTACCAATTTTATTCTGCTTCTTTGTGGCAAGGCTCTTCACAGTGTGGAACTGGTCACTTTAAGTCACCTGTGAAGAGACCCAGACTTCCCACTTTGTGGGATCTGAACTACAGGTGTCCAGTGAGACAATCTTTGTAAATTCCTAAATGCCTTTCACAGTCAATGAACAAAGCTTGGTGCCTCTGAAATACTCCTAACAGAATAAATACGTTCTTCAGGAGACCTTGAAAATACTTTTGGCCTCTACTGAGTATAAAAGCATTTATCACTACAACAGCCCTTACAAGCTGATATGCACTATGATGCCTTCTGGAGTTCTCATCGATTACTCAAATTGGTTTCTGTTCAGACCACGCCACAGCTCTCATCTAAGTGGAAAAAAATCCTAGACATTTTATTTGGATAATGACCTGGATATGTAAGGGCCATACAAATCAGATTGACTGATACCATCCTTCACATGTATTAACCAGACAGGGTTTTTACAGTATGAAGCTGGAAAACGGCATTATGGGGTTTTGCAGGATTAGGAACCAACGATATATGATAGCAAAATGACACGAAAGCAAAAAGTTACAGCTTTTGCTAATGTCATGTCTACTGATTCATTCTTTAACACTAAGGGAAATAAACCACCATAGTGCATGGTATTTCTGATTCCATACTACGCAGCAGAAGGATCTCAGGAAGGCATGGTAAAAATGGGGGTTAGATAGATAGTAGAGAGCTAGTTTATGGTGACCTATATGCAGATATGGCTCTTGAGATAAAGCCCTTATTTCTTCACATTTTCCCCTTCCTTTGATATAGTACTGCCAGTAAATATGGTATTTTAGCATTATATGGTATTTTAGAATTGTAGGGTCTTATCCCTTTTTTTTTCTTTTTTTTCTTTTTTTTTTTTTTTCTGAGGATCATCTGGATTTCATTCTGTGATGCTCAGAAACAGGAAAATGTCACATCAATGCACATTACAGTGCAGTGTCAGGCAGTAGTACAAAAAATATTTAACCAACAGAGGGTAAAATAATTTAAAATGCTCAACGTAACTTATTGGACATTCAGCAGCATCCTTATAACAATTTTTTTACACACCTTAGCCAAAAAACAAATTGCTTGGCATTTAAGAATCTTAAGGATGGATCACAGAAGGGAGAGAATTTGAATTCACACCCCTAGATACTACAGCTACTTTGTAAATGTAGTCTTGCTGGAAAACATTTTAAAACAAGGAACACTGTAAATGGCATATAAAAAGAGGAGTCACAAGCAGGAAAATATCTTGATATAGCTTGAATTACTACATTGGTCTATTCAGGGATAGTTGAATACATGTTTATTAAAAATGCCTTTTCTTAATTTTCTTTGGAAAAAAAAAATACATCTGAACACACTGTGTAACTGCTAGCAATTTCAAGAAGAAGATGTATTCATTCAGCTGTAATATTCATGTCAACATCTGTGCAACTATCACTTCTGTTAGGTTCCACAGAATAAGCACCTACAGTGTAGGCGTAAAGTGTTGGTTGTCAAGTTTATGCCTCTAGCCAACCTGTACATTTAAAAATGAACAGGAAGGGTTTTGCTGACAACAATGCCTTATTTATCAGTTTCATTCAACTAATTCAGCATGAACATCATTAATTTTTCATTTGATACTTTGAGGGCTATTTTTCCTCCGCTTATTTCTATATTATGTATTTTGATGTGGGTCTGTGCATGCAAGCTATCTTAATTGTTCAAATGTTTGGTATCCTAAATACTTGTTCTGTGGGGAATTTGCAGTTTTTCTTCATGATCTTCAGGTTGAGAAATCATTCCTTGCAGTCAGCTGAATAGCTACTGCATGGTGAAGTGGACATTAGGCTTGCTTGACCTGCTGGATTCCTTCAGGCTATAACCTACATTTTTCTCTTGAAATAGATATCCCTACTTCTATAGTAGCTAAACCCAACAGGACTTATCCATTCATTTAACTATTAATAGAGAGACATAAATGTTTTGGTTTTTTTTTTATTTATCTTGTAATCAAATTGTTGCTTATGATTGATATTCTATGTATCAATAAGAAAAAGCATATTGAACATTGTTTCATGTAATATACTCCTTACGGTATGACTCTCTATAGATTTTACTATGCCTGGGTATGTTTCCAAATAATCTGGTCCAAAAGTACGTTTGCCACCTTCTCATTCCATGCCTCCCGTGTAATTTTTTTCTTCATTTTTAAGAAGCCTGAGAGCATAGTCAGATGGAGCCAGCATGCGCTAAAATAGAGTATGGATGTGTTACCAAACTTGTCTCTCATAGAAAAATCCTTTCATCTCTGGAAGTCACTAGTTCAGATCGTATAGCACAATAAAGAAGACAGTTGCATTAATAGTATTATTTATCACTTGCTTTTAGCTACAAATTGTCTCAGTTCTTTACATATCTGTTTGATGTAATGTCTTTCTTGCAGCTGCTATATGACAGCAGTGATGCAACAGTCTAAATGTTCTGGGGCTTAGGGAATTTTACAAGTTTGCTTTATAGAAGCTTAGTTATTAGTAGATATATAAATTAAGCACAGATATCTAGTATTAAAATAAAATGTTAGGATTTAATTATTTATTTATCTGGAAAGCTAATTATAGCTTCTAGATAATGAGTTAGACCTCAAAGTGTTCATTTTGATGTGCTTTACTCAAGCTGACACAGTTACTTTGATCTGCATTAACTAAAGATCTTTCTCATTGTATAGCATGTCTGAAGCATCAATAATTAATATTTAGCTAGTGAAATATAGAAGGGAGGTAACATTAAAGTTATTGCTTCTACAGATAATTTATGTTCCAAGACATAGATAAAAAGCCAACCCAACAACAAAACCAAACAACGAAAAAATCCCCAGAAAATGAAATTAAACCATAGAACCTTCTAAGTTATAGTTACTTTTAAATGCAATCTATTTTTTCTGCTTTTATTGAATAGATGATATATATATATATATTATCAAAGACATCATTCTCAACTAAAGTATCATTCAGTTCACAATTTGACAGACGGTCTTAATCCCAATGTCATTTGGGGAAAAAAAAAAACACCAACAAAACCTACCAGAAAAGCAATATGACTGTTTAACTATGCACAGCTGAAATCCAGAAGTGTGCATAAATGAGCTGCAAAGACGAAAAACTGTAGTTGAAATTCCATTGGAAGAAATTCTATTGAAATTTTATTCCATTACAGAGTAACAATGGAAAGCTTTTAAGTACTAGCCTGTCTTAAAGACTGACAAGAATATATTATAAAAATATTCTAAACAATGCTATGTTCATGTGTAAAGCAGTATCAAAGTTCTTTTTGTTAACACACTCCTCATTTTTATATGTATTTATACCTTTTAATTGTATTTCACGTAAAATAACAGATAAGGTGTATTAAAACACCAAAAGATATTTTACATAGATGTTTTGCTGCTTAGCATAATCCTTTATACTTAGAATATGATATTAAATAAGTCAAATGCAAATGTGAATCATGCTTTATGATTTTTTTTCCCTGTTATTTATTCACATTCTGATTTTTATTAGTCTAGGTTTTCTTCAAGAAACTAGCAACAACAAATCTCAGACGATGATTGTTTAATAGTTCCCACTGTGTGCATCCATAGACCCAAAGTCATAATTCCTGTAACTCTCACCCTGTTGAATATTCTTTATATAGGTACTGCCTCTTCAGAAGTTATTTTTGTAGACTAATTATTGCAATTTCTCACAGGCAAAGTTCATC
Organism: Chroicocephalus ridibundus; assembly: GCF_963924245.1. Lineage (NCBI taxonomy): Eukaryota > Metazoa > Chordata > Aves > Charadriiformes > Laridae > Chroicocephalus > Chroicocephalus ridibundus. Next base: position 56,338,631 of record NC_086284.1, read on the forward strand.
TGCCAATGCAGTTACTCAAACTGGCTTTCAAATCAGAGGTTGCCATACATGTAAAATCTCCTTTCCACACTCAATTTAGAGTTCATAAGTCTATACTTTTATTCTTTGCAGATAAAAATGGCTTATGCTGTCTCATTCTGTTTTCCAAGGAAAAGTCTGCATATATATTTCAAGATATTTTTTTTTCATGCTAAAAATAACAGTTCTACCTCTGTTTCACAATACTGCCTGTCAAAAATGGATGCCTTTGTACTCACATGTAGGCCTTGTGCATTTGGATTTCAGAGTGTTTCCATTTGGTCCTTACAATATAGATCCAAGACATACACATAAAAGAGTGATATTTTCCTTTTTGTAATTTTCATTCTACTTATAAGTAGCTATATTACTAGTTCAACAGTAACAACTTACTAGCTTTACTTAACTAACCGGGGAAAAGTTATAATAACAGGACTGATTTCTTAGTCAATAAATAAATAATAGATAACCCAGTTTTGTTTTGTTTGTTTGTTTTTTTACCTTTCCAAACAACAAAATTGTTGAAAACGAAAATTATTTTTTTTAACTTCTCTATTCAGTTTTTAAATTTAAAAATATTTTAATATCAATTCTACAATTTCCTAGTAAGACTAATAGGGAGAGAAAACTTCTAACAGAAATCAAAATATTTTGAACCATTCGCAGAAATTTTTAAGGCATTTAATATTCTTCCTTTACCAATGTTATCATGTTTAAACCTGAACTTTCCAGGTATTGAAATTTTTTCAAAGCTTGTCAGCTTCTGTGTGCTGCCTGGAAATCCACATATGCTCTTTCAGCTTTCTTTTTTGAATGAAAATCCTTGGAATGCTTAGATTTAAAAACACTTGTTTTAGTTCTGTCTCCTCAATTAGCTGAGCCTTCTTACATGCTGAAGATGACTCACAGAGGGCAGTATGTTTTAGTTGCCAGAATAAATCTTAGATATTGACTTAGAGCCTGAAAAAATCATTACATATTCCTTCAGATTTTGTAAATAAATTCAGCTAAAAGCATGTTACACCCAAAGCAACCAAGTATGTATTTTTATGAATTTGAAAATACAAAGATAATTTTTGTTCTAAAGTATGTGCAATGTACTACATGACTACTTCTGATGTTATAGTTTTTGTTCAGATATTCAAAAATTTACATCTATTGGGTTTAAGATCCTGCATTATAAAATCCAATTGAAATTTTCAGTTAACTTACTGAATGGGGCCCACGCTAACTTACAGAATTAAATTACAAAGTCATTAATAATTAGTCAAAAGACTGAAATAAGATTGTTTGTCTGCTATTTGAAGTCTTTTTTTTTTCTTCTTTATTTCATTATGAGAGGAATTCCATAACCTTAGTGCACCAAACTTGTCAAAGGAATAATCTCTGAAAAACTGAATCTTCGAACTGGATGTATATTTAAACACTAGCACCTAAGCAAATAGTATGATATATAGTAAGTATAGTATATTTAAGGATTTAGAACCAAATGCAATTTAGAACGTAATGCACCTGTGCAAGTGCCTCTGATAGTCCCAATAAAAAAGGCATTCAAACACCAAAAAGTATTGATTAAAATACCATTTATTAGAGCTAACATGAAAACCAAAAAAGAGTATAGATAACCTTACATCCCTTCCATAACCTTACATGTTGTACTGCATTGGAGGGACCTCCAATCCAGGTGGAGCGCATGGCACAGATCCTGTACATGAAGACGTTCCCTGGCTTTTTGGTGTTTTAGAGTTTTGACAGCATGATCTTATAAGAAAGGAATCCTATTCATCAATTCTACTGTCAAGCACAAGGCTATCCACACAAGAACATGCCGCTTTACCTTAACATTAAAGAGAAAGACATGCAGGTAATGTAACATCATTGACAAGTGAGAGCTGCCTACAAGTCCATATGTTATTATTAGCTGGCTAAGGAATACGTTCAGCACAACACAGGCCTGAAGGTGAAGTGCTATTCACAGCACGGTATGGCACAGCACAGGTCTGCACACATTCCTGTTAACTGTTGGGTGGATCACTGTCTTCTCGATGTGCAATAGTTTTCCAGTTAGAATCACTACTGACCATTTGTGTTTCTGCAAATGTATGTAAACCTTTCTGAGAAAATGAAGGAAGAAACACAATACTTTTGGAACTACACATCTGGAAAAAATGGATTCATTTGCTGAATATTAATTTCTTTGAAATTAGGTATTTTTTTGTCTCTTTGATGGGTATCTGCAAATCTTCTGTGGAAAGCCTAATGGAAGGGTTGCAAAAGGGAAAAAAAAAAAATTCTTCTTGCAGAAATAATTAAAGTGGTACCATTTTCATTTTTACTTCTGTAGGGTGCTTCCTGAATCTGTGCAACAGATAGATCCCTGTTCTCAAGGAAAAATAAAACACAGGAAGTAACAGACAAATTCCTCTGCAGGATGAAGGGAAAAATGTTTCCAAATGCTCATTGTGAAACCGTTTTTGGTTGGTGTGAAAAAACAAAATCAACATAGATTAACAATATTCATTAGTTTCCATTTACCCTCCCTGACATGCTTGTTCTGGTAAAAAGCAATGCCTCACTAGCTTAGGTACACAACAAGCTTTAAGTTGAGTTAAGGGGTTATTCATTCAGCTTTGTTAATAAGGTCTAATAAAGTGATGATTGCAATGCATTTTTAAAAATAATCTTGATTCACTTACATTACTCCAGCTTTTATACCAATATATCTCTCTGAAATCAGCGTGGTACCTTGGGCATGAGTCATTGCTCCATTATTCAGTCTATAAAAGACAAAAAAATAAGCTGCTGATTTTGCTTCCTTCAGGTAAGAAATCTGTTTTATTTAACCAAACTGTGGAGTTTTCTTTATGCAGCCACTGCAGCGGCTATCCTCTTTTTAAGAGCATACAAACTCTTTTCCCTAAAAAAATCATGAATGACAACATTGGTTCCATCTGGAAATACATAACTTTTGTCAGTAAACATCATAACGCAGATGTTACAGCTCAGAGCCAATACTACTATTTATCTACCTACACTTGTCTTTACAAATATTTTATTTCAGTTTCTGTGAAACAGGAAAGCTGTTAAACCTCACTTGCTTTCATAGCAATAGAAAGAAACAAAAACTATAAAACACACCACTATTTCAAATACAAAATTGAAGTCTTCTCCTGGTAATTTGTAGGAGAGAAAAGATACTACTCAACAAATAATTATTATTTTGGGGTGGGGGCTGGGTGGAAGGTGGAGGTTGTGAACATTTCCATTAGACACCATCTCCACAAACAGAAGATGATTAATATATCGCATTGTGAGGACAAAAGAAAACATTTAGGGATAAAGTAATACACTGGCTATGACTTGAATTTGTATTTCCAGCATCAGCCTGCTAAGTTTTCCAAAGTAAGGCTTTTGTAGCAGCCTACCAACATTTCTACTGATGAAAAACTTTTAATATCTTTTTTCTTTTTTTTTTTTTTTTTAAATCAAGGAATAACATAGTATCACAAGCAATAGAATGTAAACAATTAAACTTTGCATAAGGTAATTTAGATCTCCAGATTCTATCAACTTTATTGAATAGAGGTTAAATATAACTGCTTAAAAATATTTCTAGTGGCTAGGTATCTGAAGCTCCCTCCTAAGGCTGAAGAGTCTGATACAGATCTTAAGGGACACTGTGTCCTTTTGGATTGCCAGTTTACAGGCAGGTGGTTTATCCTAATGAGCCTCAGGTGGCATGAGATCCCTATGATGAGACCAAAGAATTGTGGTTTTGTTTCTCTTTGAGTATTCTAGCAGCTGAAATTCATAAACAACAGACACCACATCTAGACACTTTAGGGTTATACAATCTGGAGTTGAATTCCAGCCTTGATTTTTGCAATTTTACTCTGTTTTTTCCAAATCTTATCTACCCTTGTGTATTCAGAAGTATTTTATATTATTAATTTACTTGAATCCAAAGTAACCCCCAGAGGATGTTCTAATTACCTTGTCTAATTTGTCATTTGGTTTGCACAATTAGATATATGACCAACTCTAAAGATTAATGTAGAGCTTCAGGTGAGCCCTTCTGAAAATTAAATTGGCTGTTAGTCTCTTAGCCTTAGCCTGACCCTCTGTACCAGCCTGTCCTTCACAAATTGAGGTGGCGTTTAGAAGTAATACTCACTTCCACAAAGTAATTCTAGCTCTTTTAATTCCCTGTCATAAGCAGAATTACCAGCTGAAGCAAACAATAGGTTACTTTCATGCAAACAAGCTTTTAAAAAACAGTTTCATCTAAATACTTTGATAAAATACCTTTCCCTGAGACACCTAGGCCCTGATGTATCACAATAAAGCATTTCCTGGAGACTTTTAGTGAAGTCTAATAAGCTTTCATCACTTTGATACTAAAGAAACTTCATGGACATGAAGGAAAATAACACAGTTTAAAAAGTGTCAAAACTGAATAATCAGTCTTTGTTTGTTTCACTGAAATGGCAAGTAATATAATTAAATCTGCTGTGCTTTGCTGGCACTTGAACACACTCCTTTTATCTGGAAGTGCACCTGTGATTTAAAGTTAACCATAAACAATAGTCTTCCCTTTCTTCTCTAAGTGCCAACTTATTAGTTAAAAGCCTGCTGCCATATGGCGAAGCAGTATCTGCTGAAAAAAATTCAATTAAAGTAAACTTCTAAAGAAAGATCTTTCAGAAGAAAAGTTTATGTGATTTTCAGTAACAAATGCTGGTATTTCAGTTTGGTATTTAAAAAGAAAATTATAATGACATTATTGTGTATGGGGAAAAAAATAAAGAATAAACAAACAAAACCAAGGAATAAGCATGCCGTTTCCACCATGCCCTAGTCTTGCAAGTTACGGTACACTGACAAGGCCTTTTCACCTTAAATTGAATTCCAGAAACTTTGTATTAGAATGAGGTAAAACAGCTGGCAGGACTAGTCTGCCCAACTTCATCGAGGCATTATGGTAACATCCAAATTAATCTTTACTCACGTGTCACTTTTAAATTGAAGATGCTTGCAGCTGTGTTCTGAAAGAATTAATCTTTGGAATTTATTTTACTTGACGCTTGTGTCTTATTTACTGAGTTGTAAATGTATTGATTTATTAGCTCACTTCCATCTGTACACAGATTTTTCATGATACCTACCTCTTTAAACTAAATCCAGTGGAAAATTTAGGATTGAACTACATAGATCAGTGTGTCCACTTACAGGATAAGTTACCAACTTTGACTGAAGGCAACTGTCTCACCTATAGCGACAATTACATATGCTGAAGTGTTTTTCAGTTTGAAAATAGCTAGTTGAGATGTTTATTTAAAAAAGAATATTTGAACAATCACACACTTCTCCACTAGGTGTAATGTTGTCATCTGGTTATTTGGCCAAACAGCTAGTATGTCTTGTCCCATCAAATATAAAAAGTCAGATTTTTTCTTTTGTTAAGGAATTAAAGGTCACTGCTACTCAGTTTGGAGAAAAAATACATTATTTCTATCAAAATGATTGAGTTGAAATTTCCCAGCTTCTATATTGTTTTGCATATTTTTAATTTTCCTTCTTGTTTTCATTAGATTGTATAGGCCTTAATTATAAAGATATTAAAGTTGCTAAAAATTTAAAAACCACAATATTGAGCTAATTTCTTATGCTGTTTGTCCCAAATAATGACATGAGATCTTTGTGTAATTTTATGGGATACAAAATTTTAAAATGTTTACTGATTTATGAGCCTAAATTGTGAATTGTTATTCCATTGCTTTGTTATGCCACTATATGATACCAAGATTTTAAACTTTTTCAAAGGAGACTAGAAGAATTAGTCAGAGTGCAGCAACTCTCAACCTAAGAACAAAATTTCTGGAATGTACATTTGGAGTCTTTCAAGTTACCTGAGGGTAGTCTTAAAAGTTGATAAACTACAGAACTATTTTTTTAAATTTTATTTAACTTTTTTTTTTTTTTTAATTTAGAAAGCATTAAGATATTTTAAAGGTTCCTGGAAGTGAAAACAACATTACATTGTTAAAACTAATGAAATCAGTAGGAATGGAAAATAATCAATTATAACTGTACTTATTGTACTGAGCATGTTGAAATCAATATTTCTTATTGCAATTAAGAAAATATTGTGAGATGGTTTTCCAAAAGCTGTATATTTATACAATTATTTACATATAAAACTTTACATATAGAAAGAGATTTTAGTTGTGATTCAACTGAACGTGGAAAATATTGTGCAATCTCTTGTAAATAATTTAGCGATTCTATGTTTTCACAAAATCATGAAATGTAGAATCATCTCAATATGTAGATAGCATGCTACTGGTGGGATAGGAATAGACTTAAGTAATTAGTAATTTGAATGTTAACAGCGTTTAGCCTGACGTGTAAATTATATATCTTTACAGATTCATCACTGATTTCACAAAAAGCGTACAAAATAATTTTGTATATTCTGTTGCAGGCTAGCTCTAGACTAATAAAACAATTTTTTAATAGAAAAATTTTCTAGACAACTTAGAGATTCTGATGTTTATTAATCCATGCCCTTCAGGTAGTTATGTTCTATTTTTTGAGATTCTGCAGGAATATTTTTTCCAAATGCTTTACCTGTTCTGAGAATGAAGATGATAGAACTGTAGCTCCTAAGATGCTTTTAAGAATCATGTATGTTCAACATATGAATTCTGTTTCGAGGTTCACGGAATCACAGAATAGTTGAGTTTGTGAAGCACCTCTGGATTTCAGCTGGTCAAACCAGCCTGCTGAAGCAGGGCCATCTGGAGTCATTTGCCCAGGATCACGTCTAGAGAGCTTTTGAATGTCTCCAATGATGGTGACTCCACAACCTCCCTGGGCAACCTGTGCCAACGCTGGGTCACCCTCAGAGTAAAAAACAGTGTTTCATGATGTTCAGAGAGAACCTCCAGTACTTCAGTTTGTGCCCATTTTCTCTGGTCCTATCACTGGGCACCACTGAAAAGAATCACAGAATCATAGAATCGTTTGGGTTGGAAGGGACTCTTAAAGGCCATCTCCCTCCCTGCAATGAGCAGGGAAATCTTCAACTAGATCAGGTTGCTCAGAGGCCCATCCAACCCGACCTTGAATGTTTCCAGGGATGGGGCACCTACCATCTGCCTGGGCAACTTGTTCCAGTGTTTCAACACCCTCATTGTGAAATGTTTCTTCCTTATATCTAGTCTAAATCTTCCTTCTTTAAGTTTAAAACTATTATCCCTCATCCTAACACAACAGGCCATGCTAAAAAGTTTGTCAACATCTTTTCTGTAGGCACTCTTTAAGTACTGAAAGGCCGCAATCATGTCTCCCCAGAGCCTTCTCTTCTCCAGGCTGAACAACCCCAACTCTCTCAGCCTGTCTTCATAGGATAGGTCCTCCAGCCTTCTGATCATTTTTGTGTCCCCTCTCTGGACCTGCTCCAACAGGTCTTTCTTTCCTGTGCTGAGGACTCCAGAGCTGGATTCAGTACTCCAGGTGGGGTCTCACCAGAGAAGAGTAGAAGGGCAGAATCACCTCCCTTGAACTGCTGGTCACGCTTCTTTTGATGCAGCCCAGAATACAGTTGGCTTTCTGGGCTGTGAGCACACATTGCTGGCTCATGTCCAGCTTTTCATCCACCAGTACCCCCAAGCCCTTCTTGGTTGTTCTCAATCCCTTCATCCCCCTGCCTATGTTGCTACTGGGGCTTGCCCCAACCCAGGTGTAGGATCCTGCACTTAGCCTTGTTGAACCTCATGAGGTTAACACATGCCCACTTCTTGAGCCTGTCCAGGTCCCTCTGGATGGCATCCCATCCCTCAGGCGTATCAACCTCACCACTTAGCTTGGTGTTGTCCACAAACTTGTTGAGGGTGCATTCAATCCCACTGTCTCTGTCATTGATGAAGATATTGAACAGTACTGGTCCCAATACAGACCTCTGAGGGACACCACTTGTCACCGATCTCACCAAAGAGACTGGTTCCATCTTCTTTGCATGCTCCCTTCAGGTATTTATATATACTGATGAGATACCCTTGAGCTCTTTCAGACTTTCCTCATATGAGAGATGCTCTAATCCCTTCATCACCTTAGTGGTTCTTTGCTGGACTCTGTCCAGTATGTCCATGTTTCTCTTGTAGTGGGCAGCTCAGAAATGGACACAGTACTCCAGATGTGTCTTTCCAGTGCTGAATAAAGGAGAAGGATCACCTCCCTCAACCTGCTGGCAATATTTTTTCTAATGCAGTCCAGGATACCGTTATCCCTCTCTGCTGACAGGGCACACTGTTGTCTCATGTTGAACATGTTCACCAGCACCCCCAGATCTTTTTCTGAAAAGCTATTTTCCAGCTGAGTGGACCCCAGTACATACTGGTACGTGGGGTTATTACTCCCCAGGCGTAGGACTTTGTATTTTCCTTTGTTGAACTGCATGAGGTTCCAGTCAGCTCATTTCTCCAGCTTTTTGAAGTCCTTCAGGCATAACAGCACAATATTCCTCTGTATCACCTACTCATCTCAGTTTGGCATCATCTGCAAAATTGCTGAGGGTACAGTCTGCCCCATCATTTCAATCATTAATGAAGATGTTGAATAGGATTATACTCAGTATAGACCTCTGGCGTACACTGCTAGTTACTGTCCTTTAACTAGACTTCATGCTGCTAATCAACACATTCTGGGTCCAGCTATTCAGCCAGTTTTCAATCTACTTCACTGTCTGCTTATCCAGACCATATATCAACAGCTTATCTATAAGAATCTTATGGGAGACAGGGTCAAAAGCCTTACTGAAGTCTGGGTAGACAGTATCCACTGCTCTTCTCTCACCTACTGGGCCAGTAATTTCATCATAGAGGTTTATGAAGTTGGTCAAGCATGACCTCCCCTTGGTGAATTCATGCCACCTACTCCTGATGATCTTCTTGTCATTCATGTGTCTGGAAATGGTTTCCAGGATTAGTTGCTCCATCAACTTCCCAGGGTTCAAGATGAGGCTAACCGACCTGTATTTCTCTGGGTCTTCCTTCTTCCAGTTCTTGAAGATGGGAGTGACATTTACTTTCCTCCAGTCCTCAGGTGCTTCTCCCAGTCACCATGATCAGTTAAAGATTATTGAGAGTGGCCTTGCAATGACATCAGCCAGCTTCCTTAGCACTCATGAGTACTTCTCATAAGGGCCCGTGGATTTATGTTTGTCCAGTTTGTTTAGGTTAACTAAATATTCCATTTCAAATGTGAATCCACTCTAATTTTTCAGTGCTGAGAAGAAATCTGAAAGGATTTTCACAGGAACAATAATGGAATTTTATTAAGCTTTAAAAGTTGTCTCTCCCAGGGAGGAGAGTTTAGAAAACAGCTTTTTTAACAAAGGATTAGCTTGCTAGATAACCTGTAAATTAACCCATGGACTCTTGCAGTGATAGCTAATTATCTTCCCTTGCCTAGTGAAAATATTCATAAGTTATAAAAATAATTTTATCTAAATGGTAATATTAGAAAGGTGGGCAAATAGAGAAGTAGAGAATTAGTCTTGTAATCAAGTAGCTACTTTTACATTCCTATGGCTCTGTACTCTAAAAGAAAATCTGAAAGTTCAGAAGAGAGGGATGAAAGAAATATCCCAGACTGTTTCTCATCCGAATGAAATGAAGGCAATACAGGGTTGAGGGAGGAAACTATTTATCCACTGTGGTAATATCACCTGTTCTCTCCTGGATCTCTCTACAGTCAGTGGAAAGAAACAAATATTTTAAGGGCATAAGTGATCTAACTTACTTTTAGATGTATAGCTCAAGATGAGATAAATCATGACCTTGAAGCCCTTTTTTCTCTCAATTGGTTATAAAAAGATCCAAGGATGAATAGCTTATATTTGAAGACCTTTTTCTTATACTTTGAAAGTTAGATAACTAATCCCATCCATTTTTTTTTCCTTTCAAAATGACCTGAAAAGTAGTTTTTCTTTCTGTTGCAATGTAATCTTCAAATATAATCTATTTAAAACCAAACCAAACCATACCAGAAAATGTGTAAGAAGATGTATCCTGTATTCTACAGCAACCGGTATTGTGAAAACAAGTTGTTCCACAAGCCTTTTCTTACATCTCTTTTGGGAAACAGAATCTTTAAGCTTCACACATTGATTTTAGCTTAAGCTCACTAATGGAAAATATTGGACAGGGGGACAGGTTTGAATGCTACCATCTCTCCTAAACTAGTTCCATAAGTCATGGTTGAAGACATGCACTACTACTACTAACCTGAAATTCATTATTCAAGGCTTTATTTCTGACACAGTGAGACTAGACTGTTGGTGTCCCATTGCATATTTTATTTTGATTTCATTGTTGCCTCCAAAACACTGAAGCAGTCTGATTTTTTAAATTCCTTTGTTCAAGGAATGAATCAAAACCTAGACCTCCTTTGTAAAAAAATACAAATTTAGATTTAACTCAAATAGAGATAGTTACTTGAAGAAATGTAATTTTAGGGTTCTGCAGTCTGGAAATCTGAATCTTCCTCCAAATAGGAAGAGAAAAGCTCTTTTATCTGAACCATAACTGTTGTTTTGAGAGAGAATTAACCATTTTATGGAGACTCCCATATCTTTCTGTAAACTGAAGAGGAATCAATAAATTATTTTAGACTAGAAATGTGACATCCAGGCAACAGAAGCATTTAACACGAACCTAACTGCAAATGCCTAAGGCATTTTCACTACAAAACTTAGATTTGACTCTCAGACTCATGCACTGGACCCCTGATTGTCTATCCTATTTATCTGTCAGTTCATTCCCTGTTTGTGTTCTTTACCACATGAATTAACTTTTTCCAAGGCAGAGTCACTACAAAGGGACTAGCTCTACCCAATATATATAAAAGCTATTCAGTGTCACTTGGGATCAGGTTATAAGCTAGTGCCTTTTCAGCATTTATATACAGATATAGATGATTTATGTCCCCGAATACTTTAAGACCAAACTTTTTAATATTGATTTCTTGACTTTATGTACTTGTTTCACCCAAATTGCACTTATTGCACTGAAATGTTGCTTTATATTAAGCCCAGATTGCCTAAAATTTGGCCTTTTCTAAAAGAGCTAACCAAAACTATTATTTTGAGTCTATCCCTAAAAGCTTTATCATAGGGCAATAGATAGGCTGGGGCTATGAGAAGAGTTAAAATCAGGTGTGCTACACCCCTGGCTAGCATCCTAACTAATAGTTCTTTCTTTTCTTGCTGCGTGTCCTTTTTCCTTATCTTGGTGATCTTATTTTGGCCAATTCATTCTCTAAAATAATGCAAAGAATGCATTTTTCTCCTTGTGTGGTGTTATTTCACTTAACAGAGCTATGTACAATGTGTGTACATGTGTGTGTGTGTGCAATCAACTGATCCATTTGGATTTGTAATGATTTTTTCATGTCTATGTGCTATGCTTATGCATTTATTTTAGCTAAGTCATTAAGCCTATCCTTTAGGAAAGACCCTGAAGATTAATTACCTTCACCTCAAATAACACAGTCAGTTGGATAAGTGCAGGAAGAAAGGAAAATTTTCTTGTAACCAAGAAGGCAAGACCAGAGAATTTTTGCAATTTAGACTTACTGGTGATCAAATATATAACAAACTGCTCTTACATAAGTTTTTGTTTTGGTTTTGTATTTGTTTTGTTTCCTTGAATTATCCTTTACTTCCATAAATGAAGAACAATGGACAGATTTTATCCCTGGGTTAGTAAATTTTCATGACTTTTCATTTTCCGTCTTTACACAGTATTATAGTATGCCAAGGAAAAATGCGGAAATCTAAATCCCACTCGCTGCAGTAAGATATCCATCATATAGCTCGACCTAAGAACAACCTCACTCTTTCATAAGGAACAGCTAGTTACAAAAGGGTAAAAAGTCCCTGCTGTTCTTCAGTTGTATGAAACACAGTGGGATTATCAGGGATTGTGCAAACAGGCCAGCCTTCCAAATAACAAGAGCCAGTCTTCATGCTATTCCTTCAGCATCACTTTTTTTTTTCCTCCTGAATAGCTTTTAGCTTTCTTCCTCACAATAGCTCTTACAGATCTTTATTGACTGAAGTGATACTTGATTATCAGTAATACTTTACATACTAGCAATTTTTTTCTCTCAGCTGGAGCTATGTATTTCAAGTAACCTGTCAGATAAGATCTATAAAATATAGAAAAGCCAAACAATTAAAATCACAATAAACCACAATAAAAGAAGGCTACATTAAGCACTCAATTAAAGATAAATCTGGTTTCGAGTTTCAGGACCTGAATATTTGTCTCACTACTATATTTAGATGATAAAAATGAATTCTTATATTTACCAAGTGTGATTACTAGAGCTCATAACCTTTCATAATTATTTCTTTCTGGGACTTAAAATTGAACTTTGATCATAAGATGATTCAGTAGTTTAATTAGCTATTAACTCCAAAACAATTTTATTATAATAAGTTTTCTGTAAATAAATTTAACTGGAAAAGAAAATTATTACCTTATCATCATGGAAATCTGTTATATATTCATATATTTGGCTAATAAAACTAGACTGATAACATCAGGTCATGAAAAGTTACAAAAGTAGTTTTTGAAATATTGAAAACATTTAACTAAATTTTGTGACATACTTTTTACTTAAAAAGTGTAAGATTGACACTGTAGCTCTAAGAAAATTTCAGTTCACTAAAAGTAGAAAAAAAGAAGATGAGATCGTTAGATCATATGGAAAGAACAAGAGAAAAACTATGTGATCCAATAACTTTTAAAAGTGAAATTTGTTTCTGAACCTGCGGGGGGAAAAGCTTTTTTTCTCATTCAAAAATCATGCGTACATATCAGCTTCCACTTCTAAAAGAGAGCTACTGATTATGTTGCATTTTTGTAAGTCAGGGTCTTATAAAATACTTTCTTGAGGAATTAAAATCGTGACAGCTGGCTTTCTCAGGTTTGACAGATTTTCCTGCAGGTGCAGGGATTTCTAACAGCTCTATTTAGGGAATAGAACTTGAGAAAAGAAATTCAGTGAAAGGTTTGAAATCGTGCATTCGTTACTTATTATAAATAGCAATAAAATATTCATATGTGTTGAAATTATAAGAAAACATAATTTTGGCAGTGTTTGACTTTGCCTCTTTGAGTTGATGATTTCTCTTCCTCTCAAAATGAAACCTTTAGAGAGAAGTTTATAAAATATGTTTATTTACCTCACATTTGCAATGGAATAAGGGAACACACTAAGCTGATACTGCAACTCAGCTCACTTGTAGCATTTTGTGAATCTGAATCCCTAGACAACATTTACCGCTTCTTTTTTCTTAAACAGACAGGAGAATAGACAGAGTGGGAAATGGACTTGACTGCAATATAACAGTTAAGGATAAGTTAGTGTTTCCTACAAAATGAAAAGATTGTAGACACACAGAGAACTGGTCATGAAGAGTTCATATGCATTGCTGATTCTTTTATATTTCAAACAGCAGACGATACGGTATGCCATATGTTAACGAGGACGAGTAGAGAGCACATGCAAAATCGTAAGAAAAAAACCTATCAATATATAGGTGATAATTGCCTTCATAGTTTGGAGATGGTTGAACTCGTCTTGCTTGAACAATAATTCCCACACAAAGAAAGAAAGTGTTCTTTGTAGTATTCCTTAAGCTTATTTCTGATATCTGTCTTTGGACAGAACGAATCATTTTACGGAAATAATACTTCTTTCCATTGACTACAAAGGGTTCCTAGACGACTATCTTCACATTCAGATGAATGAGAGTCCCAAAAATTTAGAAAATTCTTGTTTGTTCTCTTTGAAGTTCACTAGTCTGCTGAACTGAGTGGTAGTATGAAAACTGATGGTGCCTTGAAAATAAACTATTGGTGATTTTGCCTTTACTGTAAACAAATGGAAATCCATCTCTGCATTTGGCTGGTTTAAAACTTGAATCAAATAATGAGTAGAGGTCAGGAGATAGTCCTTTTTTAATTTTAATGAAACAACCTCTTTTTCTTTAGATTTCTGAAATCAGACTTGAAAAACTAAACACAGCAAAACCATCTTCCTATCTTTTTATGAATGATCTTGAGCAAGTCACTTGAATAATTAGTGTTAAAAATATAATTTCTAAGTTATTGCCAGAAAGCTAACATAAGTTCCAGTTATTACTGGAAAATATTTCTCTGTGATATTAAAGTTATGATTTTTTTTTTAATTAAAATGGAAGATGAGCCAACAAATAAAATTAATTAGCCAGACAAATGCACTTTAAACTTTCTGTAAAATAAAGACACTTTTTCTTTTCATAAGAGTCAGTAGCTATCAAGGCTTAGACAAATGTTTTTGATCATTGCTTACTAGAGATTTGTGTCTACCATACACCGGTCCCTATTACTGCCTCTACTGTACTGGCCATATCATATTTTTCTGCATTTTCTTGGTAATTTTCAAGTGAATGAGATCTATATACACCATATTTTCTCTTTGTGCTATCTAGCCTAATGTATCAAACATCTTTTACTGTAAGTTAATGAACAAAGCATTTTTCCTTTGCTGCCATAGCAGTGTACCGAAAAACTATTCAGTGGAATCTTTAGGCATACTAGTAAAGTGAATTTTCCTTCGTGTTTCCTAATATTTGTTTTTCATTTCATATGAACAAAGTTAGTTTTGAAATGTCAAGATGTCTCAGCTTCAGACATTAACACAAAAATTATATATCCAATTTTTATCCACAAAAATCCATATAATAAAAATAACAAAGTTTTTAAAATAATTTCATTTTCACTAAAGTTCAGTAGTATATGACAAGACAGAATTTTAATTGGTTGGTGAGTTGAAAAAAACTCAACATCTGAAAAGACACCATATTTGGTATTAGTTTTACTGAATACACCTTCTTTTTGAGGCAGCAGTAAATCTGGTATGAAACCTCTATCTTTTTCATTCTACTGCAATGCCACATACTAAGCAAATGTATTAGTAAGGATTTGGGTTAGTACTTCTTAAACTGTGCTCTATGGACAACTGATTGTGCAGAAACCCATGATAAGAGGTCTACATATTTCTTAAAACCCTTCAGTTGAAAATTTGATGATTAATGGGTATGGTTCTGTGAAAGAAATGTTGAGGTTTAACAATGACCTAAATGACCAATATGTTCAAGAGCAAGTAGTTCAACTGAAAGGAATCTTTTTCTAATATATTTCATGAAATCAGACTTAAGAGTAAAGACTGTCTTTAAAACATTCTTAATATACTAATAGAAAATGGAATTATCTTTAATATATTTCCACAGAAGAAAAGGTTGCAGTTGCAATAAAACCTTTTCATACCTTTCAAAGACATCTCTAGCCAATCTTTATTCCTTTTTCTTTTTATTTACGACTGCAAATATTTATCTCTGGCTCTTTCTTCTGACCCCATTTCTAGTTATTGAACTTCTGCTATATACTTAAGGAAGCCATAAAATTATGATTATAGGCTCCTGCAATCTTATCTCACATCAGCTGGGGCAGAAGGTAACGTCTCCACTTGCTTCAGTGGGGCGGGATCTGGGGCTTCAGAGTCATTGCAAAATCCTGTCAGTATTTCTGAAGGATACTCAGAGTCTCTGAGAAATCAAACCTACTTTGATCACTTAAACAGATTTGGTTTTGCCTATAAAGTACAGTGGTTTTTTTGGGTTCTGATAATATATATCTAATTATTGAACAGCCGCATGTAGCTGTGAATATTGAACTTAATGATTCTTGGTTCCCTACAGTGTAGGGTCTTACGCACTGGAAAGGTTCCTTTCCCCTTGGATTCCAAGAAGAAAGGCACAAAAACTTGCAGGGCAGAAACTATTTATTAATAGCCAAGAAAACAACACAGAAAATTACAAAGTCTTACATCCCTTCTGATTATGAAAACCCTGAAACGATACAGCACTAGGCAAACCTCTGGTGCATAAATCCTGTCGATGGAGGAGAGGTTGTCCAGCTCTAAGTTCACTAATATAATTACAGGGTCTTGCTCCCAGTTCGGAATCATCTGAAACAGCAATCAAGCCTGGAATGAAGACTCAGCTTTGAAAAGTCCCTTTTATAATACACTCTAATATTATGTCATTATGTCAAAGCTGCAGTTCCTGAATAAATGCATGTAAGATTTCAAGTAGATAATGACTATGTACATTGAGTAATTATGCAACTGTGCATACACTGATTGATTATAATATCTATTAGATACACCTGTATTAAAAAGTGGTCACATGGCATCCATCAAACAGAGCCATAGACCTGGATTACCCATTATATGCATCACTAACTCATTGTACAATAGTCTTTTGGGCTGACCGCTACATAGGTTCTGAAGGGTGATTGATTTTGGTGTGTAAGAAGGTATAACAAAAGCCTTTTTACCCCCTAACTAAGCATTTGTAACACCTGTTTCCTGTACAGATCACCTAGTTTCTTCTAAGAGGTGAGTTTATATTGTGATTAATTTCCTAAGCTAAGTGTTAATCAACTATCCAATGCCTACTTCCACAAACATTTTTTAGGAACACATTAGTAATATTTTTTTATAACTGTGATGATCTAAGGACATAGTGTAGCTTTTAATTAAGGATATACTTGGAAAAAGTATATGTGACCTCTCTAAGGTCACATCAGTTCAATAAATAATATAACATAATATTGCAATTGCAGTTATTTACACAATTAGACTGAGTAACTGGCAACAAATTAAAAGAAAGAGCGTGTAAGCAGTATTAAAATAACATCTAAAAGTGAACCCAAGCAGACCAAAAAGCAAGGAAGAAAAAAGCATTAACATGTTCCTCACATCAAAAAGAAGAAATCCCCACCATGAAGATAAAATAAGGTGCAAGAAAACAAATGCAAAAAATAACATCTGTAAGATATGAACAAGGAGCAAAGACATCTGGTAAATACCAGATGATCCTGCAGAGTAGGCTCAAAGAGTGGCTAGTGAAAACATAATAGCCTTGCAAAATAAGCAAAACCAGAACAAGTTTTGGTCCCCAAAATATGATATGAAGAGCTAATGAGATCACCTCTTTTTTTTTGGGTAGTGGGCAGTGAAAAAAAGACACAAAAATATCAAGGAGAGATGAAAGATAAGGAAAAAAAGAAAGAAGACAAGCCCCCTTTAGCTCTGCATCCCCTTGTTGCCAAGCTCTCAAGCCTGATGACCTTAACCCTACCAAGAACCATCAAGGATCATAGCCATCAGTGCTAACTAAACCATTGTCAGTTCTGTGGTGTTCTCTACTCATAGCTATAGTAAAAGTATAATTTTCATAAGGACTAATTTTTTGCATACGTAATGGCAATGTTTAATAGCGATTAAGAACTAACCACTGGCAATGTGTATTCTTAATGAATATCAATCCAGTAAACACTTGTTTTGAAGTTTGAAAATGATCTGATTTTCTGTCTTTAACACAGTCCCACCATAGTGATCTCCAATTTCCTAACTATAGATACATCTATACATTCAGTAGCAATATAAATCAAATACTGCAAGTATTCTGCATGGTAGCTAATAGAACTCAACAGACCAATCGATCTTAAAATACACTATAAAACCAACAAAAAAAAAGAACTGGGCGTAAGCTTCAAAAAGTTTTTTTGTGTCAGGAGGATTTAAAATTATATTAGTTTTGTCAGGAGGTGCTATAGCATGGTTGGTTCGTAACAGCAGAGGTCTTATCTACTACATTTCACACTATTAGCAGTTTAATAATTCTCAATGAGAGAAGGCTAACGATGAATCATAAATTTGCAAGTGGGAGAAGTGAGGCAAGAGGTAATATCAAGAAAAACAAAACAGAAAGAAAACCAAAATTCCCCCAATGAAAGCAAAATTTAAAAAATATTTTAAGCTGCTTTCATGTTAATTTTTTTAGACATTATCAGGGACTGCTTGTTTGGAATGTCAGGATATGAGATGCTTGTTTTCTCTTCACTACTGAAAGAGATATATACAGACTTAAATTTATGTAGCATCTTCTTCATTGACAAGCCCTAGAATGTATAATGCACATAACTTATCTCATGGTATATCAAATAACTATTCAGTGTGGCATGTAGCCGTATTTCAGTAAAAAATGTAATTCCTTATCTCCATCAGATTTTAAAGTCAAATGTCTAGTGTGCTTCAATTATTTTACTGTGCATGATTGTTTTGCAATGAAGAGAAAACCAACGTGTCATATGGAAAACTCACACTTTTATCTTCAAATCATTCTTCATGATAGTTTTCTACTTGAACATTTCTAAAGCAGATGGCAGGTTACAACTCCAAATGTTGCCCTTGCATAGTAATTCCTTCTGTAGGTCTTCAAACATAAAACCTATTTTTTCACAATTATAACCACAGGAGAACCCCTTGCCACTCTATGCTAAATCATTTTTGGAGAAGATGTTATGCCCATTAAATTATGACATATTATTTAGGAAAGAAGAATGGAATATATTTATCATATAAATACTGAAATGTAAATTAAAACCTTTGCTTAAAATACAGTATGGTTGTGAAAGGGAAATTCCTAAGCAGTTACACATTTTCAAACAGATTATGATAAATTATATGCTCAACTCAAAGATTTTTTTTCTAGAGTTTTGGTGCATCTGTTAATAAACCAATTATTTATTGTCTTACTTCTGAAAGAGATGATAGAACCTTTTCAGTACCTTTCCTTCATTTATTTCATTGACCGATGTATTTCAGAACAGATACTGTTTTCATTTATCAATATGTTGGGTTTTTTGTGTTTTTTTTTTCTTTTTCATAATAAATAGCAACAGTTTTATTTATTACCTGTACTGTTGCACTCTAAACCGGACATAATAAAAAAGGAATTAATCTTATATGTAGAGCTAGGGAATTATTGTTTGCCTAATTAAAATCTCAATTATCAAATTGAAATGCAGCAAAGAGCGACCATCACTCAGTTACAATAACAGTAATAGTTTAAGTCAACACAGAAAAAAATCTTGCTTTATAATACACTAAAAACTGTGTAATCCTTACTGTAGCCTCTACCTCAGGGTTATGCTCACCCTCTGAGGTGATCCTATGGGTCTTCCTCTGAGCAAGGGGTGCTGGAGCCATATCATCAATCTCCACCATCTCTTTGCTGGGAAGTGGTCAACAGTGCAGATAGCCCTGTAGAATGAGATCTGGGAGTTTGGGTTGATGCCAAGTTAAATATGAGTTAACAGTGTGCCCTGGCAGACAAAAAGGCCAATAGTGTCCTGGGGTGCATCAAGCACAGCATAGCTAGCAGGTCGAGGGAGGTGATTGTCCCACTCTACGCTGCACTGGTGCAGCCCCAGCAGTTTTGGGCATCTCAATATAAGAAGGATATCGACCTACTAGAGTGTGTCCAGAGGAGGGTGACCAAGATGGTGAAAGGTCTTGAGGGCAAGATTTAGCCACTTGCTTTGCTCAGCTTAGAGAAGAGAAGGCTGAGGAGTGACCTCATTTTAGTCTACAACTTCCTCAAGGGGGGCAGCAGAGGGCGAGGCACTGATCTCCTCTCTCTGGTGACCAGTGATAGGACACGAGGAAATGGAATGAAGCTGTGTCAGGGGAAGATCAGACTGGACATTAGGTAAAGGTTCTTCACTGAGAGGGTGGTCGGTCACTGGACCAGGCTCCCCAGGGAAGTGGTCACAGCAGCAAGCCTGTCAGAGTCCAAGGAGCGTCTGGATGATGCTCTTAGTGATATACTTTAGTTTTAGGTAGTTCTGTGAGGAGGAGGGAGTTGGACTCATTGGTCCTTATGGGTCCTTTCCAACTTGAGATATTCTATGATTCTATGATTCACACTATATTCTACACTAGATTCTATGATTCTTCCTATATTATACCATGGGTCTTTGAGCTTCAACAAGAATATGTATACCTGCTAAATTTCAGTACCAATATTTGAAGTAAAACTTCATGGCATCTTTCTTCACATAAGATTAGGATGAGATGGTGCTTAAGGGCTCATTTAATTTAACTTCCACTGCAAAGTTAAAGGTGTGCTTCGATTAAGAAAAAATATATAACTGATTTTATTTTAAGAGTCTGAGACAGATGTCCTATGGTTGACAGGACAATCCTAATAGAGCTAACCCTCTGACAATGAAGTCAGAAAATTGAGCGTACAGATCAATCATCACCCAGAAAAGTTAATGGAATGTGTCCTAAACTAAACAAACACAACAATAGCTTTACCTTATATTTAATGAAATAGCACTTCCATATTCAGCAATTTTTATTTTTTTTTTTGAAAGGGTGTGTACATGTAATTAAGCTATACATAATATATATATATAACCATATATATAACTCTATATATTTAGTTGTATAGTGAAACTGTGTATTGAAATATAGCTTTTATTGCAATACTTATGCTCAGTGCTGTAAAAACCAAGATGACATAAATAAGCTGCCTCAAGGTCAAGAACATTTAAATGGGTGATTTATCTTCTCTCTGTAGAGCGTGTCAACACATTCTGTAATCCCCAAATAGATTGGTAAGTCTCCCCAAACTTTATGCTTATCAGGTAGTATTAGGAAAAAAGTTTTAATAACCTCAACTGCTGATAGAGGTACTTGGATAGGTAGCTCAGAATACCTCTCCACACATTCTTGCAAATAAATGAGAGCTCCCTTTAGCTAGATTCAAAGCAAACTTCCAGCTGTTTGACTATGTGTACTTGGTCTGGCTGGGATGGAGTTAATTTTCTTCCCAGAAAACTGTAAGGATCTGTGGTTTAGATTTGTGACTAAAACAGTGATGATAACACACCAACGTTTTGGTTATTGCTGAACAGTGCTTGCACAGCATCAAGGTATTCTCTGCTTCTCATTCTACCCCAACAGTGAGTAACAGTGAGAAGGTGGGCTAGAGTTTGGGAGTGGACACAATCATGAAAGCTGACCCAAAGTGACAAAATGACCTCCTCAGCTGGAGGTCCCAGCTGACTGGAGGTTAGCAAATGTGACACCCATCCACAAGAAGGGCCGGAAGGAGGATCCGGGGAACTACAGGCCAGTCAGTCTGACCTCGGTGCCTGGGAAGGTCATGGAACAGATCCTCCTCAGTGCCATTACAAGGCACATGCAGGAGAACAGGGTGATCAGGCCCAGTCAGCATGGGTTTCTGAAGGGCAGGTCATGCCTATCAAACCTAATATCCTTCTATGATAACGGGACCCACTTAGTGGATGAGGGAAAAGCTGTGGATGTTATCTACTTGGATTTTAGCAAAGCTTTTGACACTGTTTCCCACAGCATTCTCCTGGAGAAACTGGCTGCTCATGGCCTGGACAGGTGTACTCTTCGCTGGGTAAAAAACTGGCTGGATGGCTGTGCCCAGAGAGTGGTGGTAAATGGAGTTAAATCCAGTTGGTGTCCGGTCACAAGTGGTGTCCCCCAGGGCTCGGTGCTGGGGCCGGTTCTCTTTAATATCTTTATCAATGATCTGGATGAAGGGATTGAATGCACCCTCAGTAAGTTCGCAGATGACACTAAACTGGGCGGGCGTGTTGATCTGCTTGAGGGTAGGTTGGCTCTGCAGAGGGATCTGGACAGGCTGGACCGACGGGCTGAGGCCAATGGTATGAGGTTCAACAAGGCCAAGTGCCGGGTCCTGCACTTGGGTCACAACAACCCCATGCAGCGCTACAGGATTGGGGCAGAGTGGCTTGAAAGCAGCTCGACAGAAAAGGACCTGGGGGTGTTGGTTGACAGCCGGCTGAATATGAGCCAGCAGTGTGCCCAGGTGGCCAAGAAGGCCAACAGCATCCTAGCCTGTATCAGGAATAGTGTGGTGAGCCGGACTAGGGAAGTGATCATCCCCCTGTACTCGGCACTGGTGAGGCCCCACCTCGAGTACTGCGTTCAGTTTTGGGCCCCTCGCTACAAGAGGGACATTGAGGTGTTGGAGCGTGTCCAGAGAAGGGCTACAAAGCTGGTGAGGGGTCTGGAGGACAAACCTTATGAAGAATGACTGAGGGAGCTGGGGTTGTTTAGCCTGGAGAAGAGGAGGCTGAGGGGAGACCTTATCACCCTCTACAGCTACCTGAAAGGAGGTTGTAGAGAGATGGGGACTGACCTCTTCTCCCTGGTGACAAGTGATAGGATGAGGGGAAACGGGTTCAAGTTACGTCAGGGGAGGTTTAGATTAGATATTAGGAGACATTTTTTCACTGAAAGGGTTATTAAACATTGGAATAGGCTGCCCAGGGAGGTGGTGGATTCACCATCCCTGGAGGTGTTTAAAAAAAAGGTAGATGGGGCACTTAGGGACATGGTTTAGAAGTGGCTCTTGTCAGGGTAGGCTAAAGGTTGGACTCGATGATCTTAAAGGTCCCTTCCAACCTCAACAATTCTATGATTCTATGATTCTATATTCCATACCTATATGTTCAGCAATAAAATTGGGGAGATAGTCTTTCCAAAGCAACTGTTGCTCAGAGACTCTCTGGGCATTGATCTACTTGTGGGAGGAGGTGAGTGACTGCATTTGAATTCCTTTTCCTTCACCTATTATTTACCCATGAGTTTTCAAGTTTTGCTCTTCTTCCCTCCCCCATCCTGCTGGGGAGGAAGACGATGAGTGAGTGGCTGTGTGGGTGCTTAGTTGCTGGCTGGGGTTAAACCATCAAAGTCTACTTAGCAGCCAAAGTGGGTCTTGAGAGGTTTTCAATAATGACAGATTTGTTTGGAACGTGATAGACTGAATTTATAGTTGTAACTGATTAGCTTGTACTTGGCATTTAGTTACTTGCTGTTGCTTGTCACAATGTTGAGAATGATTTCAATACTGTTTTCTTTGTTCCTTCACCTGCTCTGTGGTGTGCTCCCTCTCTTGATGTACCTCAAACTCCAACCTGTCTGCTTTCAGCTTTTTCTATTTGTTCTTTTGTTTATCACTTTGCCTGGGAGAGCTATGATAAAAACATTGGCCTTTAGCCTAACCTGCTATTTAGGCCCTGCATTGCTGCCACTCCACTTCTATGGGAACCAAATTGTGGAGACAGGTAACAATTACACTTTTATCTTCTTTTCCTTTGGAAGCTAATTCATGGGAGAAACTAAGAATGGCACCACTCCTTCTTCTCCTCTGGGACAGGTGTTTCCTGCCTTGTTGCAATAGCCCTTCAGTTTCTTGAAATGCCCTGCATAACCAGAATGATTGTATTGGTGTCTGCCGTGAATCTGGTTTTATCTTTTCCTAAAGTTAATCAATCAGTTAGGAATGACACACAGGGATGTGTCGTGCAACAGACAATTTCTGGTTGGCAAGGTGCGTGGGAGAATTTAGGTAGGTGCTTAGAGTGTTTTTCACCTCCATTGGTCTGGGGCTTCATGCCTGAACAGGTGTGGAATCCTGTTGAAGTGAAGAAAGGATTCCTTGCCCACACCAAAGAGATACAAATTCTAGCACTGTTTTGGGACATAGCCTACACCAACGAGCCTGTGCTCTGCAGCTTCAAAGGGGCAAGAGGGTCTCCAGATATGAGGACATACAAGTGAACACTGTGGCGAAACCAGAGACTCAAGTCTCAACTACAACAGTCTCTCCTGTAATCTCTCTCTCTACTGTTCCCTGTTATACAGTCTCTGTTCTACTCTCCTGTAGAAGAAACAGTGGAAATAGAGGTTAACTTTGTTACTAAGGGAGGAATAGGTTCCCCCTTGAGACGGAGAATGAGGAAGAATCAGAAGAGGCAGCCTCCTCTGAAGCTGAACAGCCACAGGAACAGGGAAGAGGGAAGAGACAGAAACCATAAATGAGTCAGAAACCACCTGATCCTGCATATGGTCCAAGTGGCAGAAGTTTGTAAAGAATGCATTAACATCATATATTGGCACCCTGGTGACAATGGACAGGGCAAATTTCAAGGCAGCATCTGTGGATAAACAACTGACTTGTCAGCTCTAGCAATTTGAAACTAACCTCTCTTCCTTCCTAACCCTATGGGCCTGTGTCTCAGCTGTGGAGAAACTGTCCTGGCAGTTCCAGAAACTGAAAGAGAACACCTCTTCCAACTTACCCCTACAGGCCAGAATCTCTGCCATCAAGAGTGCTCTATGGAGTCAGCCTTTCTCTGCTTAAGAGAAAGAGAACTCTGGGCGCATGCCACATACAACCTTGTGATTGTACCTTCATGACCAGGGGGAAAACATGAGGAACTGGAAAAGTACACCTACGTTGAACTTAGAAGCCTGCATACATTAATTGTGGGGAAAAAACAGTGGCCAAAAAGGGTCCATAGAGGAAGACTGCTTTGTTCGCTGTTGAACAATTCCCCTGAAAGAGCAGAATGGCTGAAGATGCTTTTTCAGCTTCAGATCCTGATGAAGTCATTTCTGATTTGCAATTACAAGAATCAGCTAATGAATGGTCTGATCAAGAACAGGGGGGGGCTCTGCCTCTGGCCAGATAGAGGAAAGGGACAACTACCTGGGTTTACTGGACTGTGTGGATTCTATGGCCTGGCATATCAGACTCGTGGGAGTATAAGGCTCTGATAGACACCAGTTAATGGTGTACCCTAATGCCATCAGTTACAAGGGGACGAAACATGTTTAGATTTCTGCAGAGACAACGTGATTCCAAGTGTTGTCTATGTTGGAGGCTGAGGTGAGCCTAATAGGGAACAAATGGCAAAAGCATCTCATTGTGAGCAGCCCAGAGTCTCCATGTGTCTTTGGCATCGACTACTTCGTAAGACAATACTACGAGGATCCAAAAACGGACTGGTGGGCCTTTGGTGTAGCCACTGCACATGCAGAGAAGATTAAACAGCTGTCTGTCTTGCTCAGCTTCTAAGAGGATTCTTCTGTTGTGGGATTGTTGCATGTCAAAGAACAGCGGATGCTGATAGCTACCACGAAGGTGCACTGACAGCAATATTGCACCAAGGTTCCCTGTTCCCATCCATGACCTGATTAATGAACTGAAGAGCAAAGGAGTGATCAGCAAAACTCACACTTTAACAATCCCATATGGCTGGTGCAAAAGTCTGATTGAGGGTGGAGGCTAACAGTGGACTACCGCAGCCTGAACAAAGTTACACCACCATTGAGTGCTGCCATACTGGAAAAACTAGAAGTCCTGTACAAACTGGAGACAAAGACAGGCAAGTGGCATGCTACAATTGATATTAGCAATGTGTTTTTCTCCATTCTTTTGGTTTCATAGAGCAGGCCACAGTTTGTTCTCACATGGAGGGGTGTTCAGTACACCTGGAACTGGCTACTCAAGGAGTGGAAGCACAGCCCTAACATGGATTGTAACTGCCATGGACTGATGCAGGCTATACTGGAACATGTTGAAGCTCCTGAACACCTCCAATAAATCTTTATGTGGGGAAACACAGCTGAGGAAGTGTTTGTGAAAGGGAAAAAAAAATAATCCAGGTTCTTCTGAAGACTGGTTTTACCTTCAAAACAGCACAAGGTCAAAGTATCTGCACAGGAGCTCCAGTTCTGAGAATGAAATAGCAAAATAGGCATCATCACATCCCAATGGATGTGATCAATAAGATAACAGCCATTTCCCCATCAGCTAACAAAACAAAACCAAAAAAATAAAGAAAAAAACAAATAAAAAGAAAAACAAACAAAACCAAAACCAAAACAAAACAAGCTTTCCCAGACAATGTTGGCTTTTTTGAAAACACATATTCTGGCTTATAGTCAGATTGTGAACCCTCTCTGTTGAGTTATTCGAAAGAAGAACTGTTTTGCCTGAAGCCCTGAGCAGTGACAAGCCTGACAAGGAACAGATTGAACGGTAGATCGTTTGTATGGTAGGACTTAGGCAAGTCTGGACAGGACCAGATGCAAGAAACATGCTTTACGCCGCAGACAGGGAGTGCGGTCTTAACTGGATCTTCACATGGAAAGCACTCAGAGAGATCTCTAGCATTTTGGAGCTGGGGATATAGAGGATCCAAGGCCTGCTACACCCCTGTTGAAAAGGAAATACTAGCAGCATATGAAGGAATTTGAGCTGCTTCAGAAGTTGGTACAGAATTAGAGCTCCTTTTGGTACCATAATTGTATGTGCTGTGCTGGATGTTGAAAGAAAGGGTCCCCTCTAACTATCATGCAACCAATGTGGGGTAAGTGGGTAGCAGTGATCATGCAACTGTCCCAAAATGAGGAACCCCAACTGCACAGGAATCCCAGAAGAGATCATAGACTGGCAAGAAGGCAGAGATTTCAGAGCATCATCTCAGGAAGTTGCTCATACCAAAGAGGCTCTGCTGTATAATAAATTACCAGAAAATTAGAAGCCATATGCTCTGTTTACCAATGGGTCCTGTTATATTTTGGGAAAATGTTGGAAGTGGAAAGCTGCCGCATGGAGTCCCACACAACAATTTGCAGAAACTTGCAGGAAAAGGAAAGGTGAAGGAAAGGTGAATCAAATAATTTTGCATAAGTGAAAGCCACCCACCTGGAACTAGATATTGCTGAACAAGAAAAGCAGCCAGTACTCTGTGTCTATATTGACCTATGGGATGGCTACAGCAGTGGAGACCCACTAGTGATTAAGAGGCAAACTGATATGGGCTACTGCACTTGGCCAGACATAAGTACCTGGGTAGAAAAAATTCCTGCAAAGGTATGTTATGTAGATGTTTATATACCCAAGAGCCCCACCACTGAAGAACATTGAAACAACAAGCAGGTAGAACCAGGCTGGTAGAACTGAAGTGGCTCAGGTAGACCTGAACTGGGAAGGTAGGGGAGATCTATCAATATTTTGGTGGGCCCATGAAGCATCAGGACATATAGGAAGAGATGCAATGTATAGATAGGGTCACGATCAAGGGGTAGACTTCATGATCAACACTATTACATGGGTTATCCCTGAATGTGAAACATGCCACATATGCAAGCAAGCTAAGTGGATAAAGCCTCTCTGGAACGGAGAATGGTGGCTGGGATACCAATATGGGGAGGTTCGGAAGACTATTTATATCATACTACTGCAAACATGTACCGTGTACTTACCACGGTGGAAATGACAGATCATTGGAAATAAAGCCTGAAACCCATACCACTACTTGAAACATTATTCTGGCTCTTAAAAAACAAATTCAGTGACAAGATGACACAAAAATGGAATCAGAAAACAGGACTCATTTCCAAAACACCCTTATAGACACCTGGGCCAAGGAACATGGCATTGATTGAATGTACCTCATCCCCTATCATGCACCAGCTTCTGGGACGATTGAACAATACAGGGAACTGGTAAAGACTATACTGAGAGTGATGGGTGCTGGGAGATTCAAGCACTGGGATACAAATTTGGCAGAAAGTACTTGCCTGCTTAAAATTTGATTATCTGCTGATGAGTCTGGTTCTGCCCAACAAAACTACTAGCATTACCACCAAAGATTTTAGGAAACTGGAATTTATTGTCACAAAAAGGTGTTTAATAGTAGACAGTTGTTTAATTTACTAGCCCAAGGTACAGTCACTAAATGATGCAGTCAGCAAGGTGCAAAATTGAGAAAAGTAAAGTTTTCTACATGGTAAATTGGTTAGCAGATGTAGTAAACATTGTGTATTTACAGTACCTTGAAGTCTTTAAATGAAGGCTGGATTTTTGTACTGGAGGGAAAATAATTTTGCTTTAACAGTTTCTATCTATGTGTTGGGAGATTGTACAAATATTTATAAAAGAAATTTTATGGCTTATCGTTCTGATTTGCAGTGGAGCAGAGTCAACCTTCAGTTGAGTGGGAAGCTCTTGCTCACACTTGTTGCCTTGGCAACCAGGGTCAGCTGACTTGGTTGTTTACCCTGCGGAGAGGCCGCATCTGTGGGGAGGAGTGGACAGGTCAGGTGACTCAAACTGACTGGTACGGTATTCTATCCCATCTGCCATGCTCAGTATAGAAGCTGAGGGATCAAAGGGGGCAGGTTGGCCCTTCTTCTTTGGCTCTTTTCCAATGGACTGCTTCTTCAAGGGCCCTCTTTCTTTGATGACTAATGTCTGAGGAGGACCCTGTCAGCTCATCTGCCTTTAATCCCGGTCAGTGTGTTCCAGTTCCCATTTGTCACTGAGTCAGTCTGGAACTTCCCCAGTGCGTGCAAGTGACCTCTCCCTGGAAGCTTGATACGGTATTATGTATATTCGTATATATTGTATTTATTTCATTATTTCTTTTTTATTTTATTGTTAATATTTCATTAAAGTAGTTTAGTTTTTTTTCTAAACTTGTAAATCTCTTTCTCTCCCTTCTTCCTCTCCTTGGAGCAAGAGGTGGGGGAAAGCATCTGTCATCTTGTCATTGGCCAACTTGGCCTAAACCATGATACTTATTTTATGCAAATGACCAGATACAAAGATCTTAATTGTCCAGTGGAGAAAGTGAAAGTGCGAAAGAAGCAAAAAAATATTTTTCATAAAGTATAACTACATAGCTATCCTTTTCATCACCAGGTTACTGAGAAGATACCTTTCTCTTACAGCAACTGGTCAGGAGAATTCCAACAGGACAGATTAGGTACATATGAAAGTGGCAGTGGAGGAGCTCCAGGAACACAGAAGGAACACAGGCTTAAGTCATAATTCTGTGCCTGGGAGAACTAAGAGGGAGTTTCTCAGGCAAGATTTATAAGTGGTATGTTACATTCTGTATGCTGTAATTTTCTCAGCTTTTTCTCGCCTGTCTTTTAACTACAGAATCGACCTTAAATGCAGCCAAAGAAACCTCCTAGATCATTGTTTTTAATGAAAACAAATACATGTGAACACCCAAACTGGCTGTGAGCTGACCAGACACTTCTAATGTGATACATGGGAAGTTCGTAATTTTTCTACCTTGCCTTTTTGTTTTTCCATCTTTTGGTAAACCATAATGAAAAGACACAAGTGTGCAACTCAGTTGTCTAAACTAATATATCATCTCATATATTCTAGGGTATGTTACTTAGTTTCTCATTGCCAGGTCAAGGGGCACTGGTCACCTCTGCCAGACATCCACAAACCATTTCTGTTTGGATGTTTGAACTGTCTCCAGAAAGCAGGACGTGAACTGACATGGTAACACAGTTTTGAACGGTCAAGACTCTTTCTGTTTCTTTCTTTCATGCTTTAAAAAACTCTCTTGCAAACAGATTGTATGTGTGAAGAAAAAGGAGATGAGAAAATAGCCATGAGAACACTTAAGTTTGTGGGAGGGATGTTGTTTTCAAAGTCATGTTCTTCTTTGATTTCCCACTTGGACTTTGGTTTCTTTTTTCTGGCTGGTGCACATTTGTTTTCTTAATCATCTGCCATTTCCTGCCCTTTTTCCCTTCTTAGTTGCAATTTCAAATAAAAAAAAAAATCTTACTTCATTTTATTTGTTTTAATATATGTTAATATTCCATAATTTTAGTGCTGGAAAAGTATTTATGATTTGTTAAAATGTTATTCATAAGATATGAACAAGTAGAATTTGCTCATTGTGTAAAATTCAATTTCAAAATATTTTAACTCTAGAAATTCAATGCCAATAATGAAATCAATACTAAACCTTATTTAAATAAACTCCTTGTGGCTGTTGGAAGCAAAATTAGCAGGAGAAAGAATGCCTGTTTTCAGAAAGAACACCAATAACTATGTTCTTTCTGAGGACTAATTTTATTCTCTATGATCTAACAATAAAATCAGGTATAAAAGAAAATTATCAGTTAAAGGAAAATAACAACAGACTTACTTCTCACCTAACTGAATCATGCTGAGTCCTCAAGTGCAGAAGCAACAGATAAAGTGTTTGTATACATTATTTTTTTCTCTTTGCTGAGTCTCTCCTTTTCCAGTTGCCTGCAATCTCAGGAGCTGAACACTGTTGAGTAGATTAGTCTTATTTCTGAGAGGTGTGGTATTCACTACAACTGCTGACGGTAGCTTGCCTCCAGGTCTGCATTTTTGGTCTTCCTAGTCAGTCTTACCAATCTTTTCAGAGAAGGTAGATGTTTCTGTTCTTGTCGAACATCAGATCAATCTGGACTATGTGTTATTTCTTAGTGCTGCTTCTACAGCTAGCTATTCTTTCAAACACACTCCTAACATGTAGTTGAAAAACATCCATGAGGATATCAACCTGTCTTAGTCATACCGAGGAGTACTATCCTCAAAGAATCTCATCACTCTATTAGCATTTATAGTAACAAGATCTGAATGACACAATCCTAAAAGCTAAAGGATGAGAGCAGCAGTTTAGAAGGTAAGCTGATATATCTGCCAAACAGAGTTACAGGTGAAGGATGTAACTTTGTTTTTATACCAAGGAAGGACAAGAAATAAATCTCTGTCTAACAAGCCACTGAGATTTTTTTCATTTTATACAAAGTCTGCAGTTTTCTGTGACATAATTTCTGAATTCAGAAATATGCGGCATATTTCATTGAATCATAGAATTGCCTAGGCTGGAAGGGACCTTTCAGATCATCTAGTCCAACCATCAACCTAACTCTGACATAAACCATCACTAAACCATATCACTAAACACTACGTCTGTCTGTCTGTTAAATACCTCCAGGGATGGTGACTCAACCACTTCTCTGGGCAGCCTGTTCCAATGCTTAATAACCCTTTCAGTGTAAAAATTTTTCCTAATATCCAATCAAAACCTCCCCTGGTGCAACTTGAGGCCATTTCCGCCTGTCCTCTCGCCTGTTACTTGGAAGAAGAGACCAACACCCACCTCTCTATAACCTCATTTCAGGTAGTTGTAGAAAGCAATAAGGCCTCCCCTCAGCCTCCTTTTCTATAGGCTAAACAACGACAGCTCTCTCAGCCGCTCCTCATAGCACTTACTCTCCAGACCCCTCACCAGCTTCATTGCCCTTCTCTGGGCACGCTCCAGGACCTCAGTGTCTTTTTTTGTAGTGAGGGGCCCAAACTGGACACAGTTCTATTTAGTATCCATCTTTCTATGTTATAATATCTGAAATTTATAGTGAAAGATTTTTTAAAACACAAAGAACATTAGTGTCTTGACTGTAATAGAAGTAAAAAATAATATTTTTCAGAGAATTCCTTAAGTAGGAAAGGCAGTGGAGATTCGACTTGCTTGACCAGATTTTTATCCATTATGTACTGTCTACGCCCTATATAGTTAAAAAGGAAAAATAGGCACAAAAAAAATGGTTTATCTCAGACATCTAAAATAAGTCTTGATGGCTTACCTTGTTTTCATATGTCTGAGTATCTTTCACAGAGACATTTTGAAAAAAAATAAGCCTCAATATTTAGGAAATAAAAGTTTTGTTCTTTTTTTCCAATGTTTCAATCAAAGGAACAGTTCTGGGACAAGAGCACTGGACAGTTTGTGTTGCCTCATGTCTATGCTGGATACTATAGCTGTTGATATATGATTTGTGGGATGTTACGTCTTGGTAAAAGGCTATGTGTGGATGGAGTTTGTTTATTTTGCCTTTAGGGTTGTATCAGCTGAAACCATTAGAAAGATCAATAGATTGCTCCTTCCTCACAAGCAACTGCATATGTTCAGTTACAGGAATATGTGCGATGTAATGTGGGACAGGCAAAGAGGAAATTATGTAGAAGGAAGGGAGGCCTCTGCACACGTCAGAAGTCATTAAGAAGAACAAGGTTAGATGACAAAGATGACAAAGTAAAAAGCTTTCCCTAAGGAACCAGTAAAAGGTGCTAAATAGTATTAAATTTAGGATTGAAACATGTACCCTAAAGGACTGGCAGGGACGCAGCGAGCAGAAAAAGAGATTAGTTTCAAATCTCTCCATCTTAGTCTTTTATACAACACAACCTGAATTTTCTGTATTTTAAAGATTTTGCCTCTTTTATTTTAATTCTGATGAAATCTAGCTGTAAATGTTGAAAATCCCTGGGTGCTTTTCTTTTCTTTTTAAGGAATGTATCCATTTCATGCTGGCCAAAGTTCTGGGGGCCATCCATTAAGAGTTTAACCTCACAAAGTTTTCTGGCTACTGTGATGATGAGATTATTCAACTCACGAAGGAGCTACCCTCCTGGCAGACAAGCTGTGTGTAGGGAATCCTAAAGTAAACTTATCATAAATTGATCTCAGAACAGTGTGCATTTGGAAGACTGTGGAGGAGTTCAGGTATGGTGTTCAAGGCAAAAAATACCCTACATCAGGCCAGCAGACCAAATAAGAGCGAGGCTGACTCCCCAGAGCTGTGGACAGAGTATTTAGTTTGGAAAAGTCAGAGCTACAGTTCCTCTGAGCTAACCGTTCATTTTCCAGTAGACAGTAATGCATCTATAATTCTGTGGGCAGTTTCTAGCACTCATGAATGTTAATTTCCCTCATACAGTCAGGCACCATCATTAATTTTTACTTAAGGCTTAACTTTCCAACTCTGGTTTTATTTCCCTGTTCTGCTGTAAAAACGTCCTTTGTTATTGGGAATGTTATTGATTTGAATGCTGTTAGCAGATGACCTGACTTCTTGTTTAAGAAGTTGAGAGTTGTAAGTCATAGGCCTGTTTCTTACACCCAGTTTGCACATCACTTCTTTTACTGTGAAATGTAGCAAATTTTGTTGAGCAATTGAATAACAAAATATGAGGAACCAGCTCTCATAAGAATAATTGAAGATGATGGAAAAAGCAATGTCAAGGTTTGGGAAAGCTGAAAACTTAAGTATTGTGCTGTCAGCATTAGCAAACTGGCTGGTAGTTAGACAGGTTTTTTTTGTTATTTGGCATATCTGCATATCATAATTTGTTGTAGATTTTTCATTTCTTTAGGATCTTTTACATGAACTGTAATATTTTCTATAAAATATATTTCTGTGAAAATACTGCATTTCTTCAATAATTAGGTGTGTCAGGTATAAACACAGAACTGGGGGAAAAAAAAAAAAAAAGAGAAGAAACCCAGAATGTGTTTGTTCTGTGTTAGAAACAAGACAAGACAAGGATAAAACCTAAACTAAGAAGAGACAGAAAGTAGATACATTGGCTCCTGTGCGTAGTCTGACTTCATGTATTCAACCCATGCATAGAAATGAAGCAACACAGCTGGGAGCCACTGCCTGGAAATAGCCTGTTATCAGAAACCTGGCATAAGTGATGGTATGTCACAAGCAAGGAATATGTGCTGTTCATTTTAATGACAACGACTTGCGTAGTAGTAAGAGCATCTGGTGCCTGAGAATATGGCTTTGCTTATGCCTCAGTATGTGTGCTTTGTCTTGTTGCTTACTCAAGTGATTTAGTACAACATTAATGTGGGCTAAATTTCATTGGACTGGAAAAGGATCATTAAAGTATTTCAGAAGTAAAAAAAGGATCTCTTACAGATTTCATTCTCAGTGCTGAAAACACGGTTATGCTACACTGTATTTCAGACACTTGCAGTTGGTCCTCTGTTGCAATTAAAATTGGGTAAGCCGACAACACCCTTTCACATTTTAAAAAGATACATATTTTTGTCTGTTGAAATTATATTTCTAAAAGCTATAATATACCAGTTTGTCACACAATGTTATACTCAGCTCCTTTACCCCATAAGCAAGCACAGACCTTCTATTGTTCAGCGTGATTCTCATCAGAGATTACTGTCCGCTTGGCAAGGAAAGAACTGAAGGAGACATGTAAAGAAGGTAAGTTATAGTTTAAATAGGAAATCCTCATAGTAATTATTTGACTAATGAGAACCCAGTAATACTGCTGCTTCTGACAGCTTTTAATCAGTCAGTTAAAGAAATGACTACTAGGTTACATGAGTAAAGGTTTATTTCTACCAATAGAAAGGAGCACAGAGGAGCAATGGCAGGTGGGGGAACCCCAATAACCCTGTCAGAGCTACAAACCTCTGCTCCAGCCCTCCCAGGACTGTCCCTGGAGAGCCTTACCCATGGGCCAGGGGGAAAACCCATCATCTTCAGTCAGCAGGAGATGCTCTCCAGATCAGCTTTGAGACTAAGGGGAGGCTTACTTATTTGCAATGCGTAGGTAAGGAATGAGAAGCAGGGGAAGTGTGGGCAAGTAGAGGGATAAGAAGTAAAAAAAGACCAGTCTATTAGAAGCCCTCAGATGTTTATTCTTAACATTATTTGCATATCTACACAATTTTCAATTTTTTTGAAGATTTCTGGGGCTTTTGGTATATCCACAAACCATATCGACTGAAGACTGACACTCCCTATGTTCCATCTTGCATCCAACTTGAACATAATAACCTAAAAAAAGAGAATACTGTAATTCATGAGAAAAACATACCATTCTTTTCTAGTGTTCTGAGAAGGAAGAATTACCTCAAAATATTACTGATACAGGAACATGTTATTAAACTGAACAGAATTTTCCTGACCAAAGCAGGACCGCAAAGTAGAATGGCAACACTTGGTAATGCAAGAACCTGTTCAGTGGGTGATGAAACTTGGGGGAGATGGGAAAAGAGGAATGACACTTGAAAATACTGAAATGACACTGAGATATCAAGTATCGGTTCAGTAGTGTGCTGCTCTTTGCCACACAAGTAAAAGATTACAATGGAAAAAGTTTTTATTTTTTTCAGTTGTTTCCTGCTTTTTGTTGTTCTTTTAAGATCTTGAGACAAACTGACATTATGTACAGTTTCAGCATGGTCAGTGATTTCAAAACTGAAGCTAGCATAGTAAATTTTAGTTAAATCAACTATTTGTAATAAAGGTGTCAGGGGGCATCCTGTATCTCTACTTGTGTATAACAGAGATCTACATGATAAAATATTTTATAATATTAAGAAGCAGGTTGAATTGTTGTTAGAAACTTGTTAAAGTTTCCTTGTTCTTCACAAAAGACAAAAAAATCCAACAAAACCTAATGCAATGCAGCTGAAAATTCTTGAACTAGCGCTTTCTGCTATGCTGTTTCACACTTTTGCAGAAGAATTTATTTACAGACCTCTTCATAAGTATTATATTATCTTTACCATTCTAGCCAGAAACCCTTGGTTATTTACTCAAATGAGTTAATTGTCTATCATAAAAAAATAAATTCGGTTTACAGACCCCCCTTAGTTTTTTGGAATTTCTTCTCTTTAGTCATTTGTGAATCTTTGTATGTGTTACAGAGTTACAGGACTAACATAACAATAACATATTCTTAGCCTTCATGTGACAACCATGGCTAAGATAATGTAACCAATCATGTATCTTTTAACACCAAAATCTTACGGTACCCCTCAGAAAAAGAGAAAAGTAAAATTTTCTGAAAGCATATAGTCAGCTGTGCTTAGAAAGACCATTCCTTTCTTTGTTTTTATCACTTACTGCGTGAAGGATCTGATATAAAAATCAATCTTTATTAAATTGTTACTGGTATGTGGAGAAAAGACCTTACATATACCAAATTTGCAGTTAAAAAAACTTAATCCTTATGGAAAAATGCAGTACATTTCCGTCCCTCCCATCCCCACCCCCCACCCCCACCCTCGCCATGATCCTCTCCCCCATCCCCTCCACCCCATGGTCTATAAATGTAAAATTTATTTACAGGAAAATACTAGAAAACTGTCCAAATAATTCATGCTTTGGATTGCATAACAGCATCTTCTGTTTCTGATGAGATGCCGGGGTAATGGCTATATGCTAACTTCTTGATGAAAGAGATGGATGTGGCTAAATATATTTCATGTTAGACATTGAATAATTTAGCTTAACAATTACTTTTGTTTATGTGACTAACCTCATAACTGATTGATTACATTCTTTGTTAAGTGGTGGACAAATTAATTTTCTACATCAAATGAGTGGGTAATGGGCACAAGCTGGAACATAGGAAGTTCCGAACAAATATGAGAAAAATCTTCTTTACGGTGGGGGTGACAGAGCACTGGAACAGGCTGCCCAGGGAGGTTGTGGAGTTCCCTTCTCTGGAGATTTTCAAGACCCGCCTGGATGCAGCCCTGAGGGATGTGCTTTAGGCAATCCTGCTCTAGCAGGGGAGTTGGACTAGATGATCTCCAGAGGTCCCTTCCAACTCTGAAAAACTCCTTGATTCTGTGATTCCATTTTTTTTTTTTCAGGTACTACAATGGCTTAAGCCATTCTCCCTGTAGACAAAACAAAAGACAGTATAAATGCATATTTATATTTTATACACTGAGAAAGAGATCCAGAATCAAGCTAGAAAACAATACTTGAAAAACAAAGCAAGCAAGCAAACAAACAAAAAGGACAACACCCATTGGGGGAGAGCATCTGTCATTCGTTTCAGTGGCCAGTCCAGCCCAAAACACGACAATAGTTCATGTATATAGTTTTCACATGTTCCCATTTTTTCTGGGGAAGCTCCTAGAAGACAGAGTAAAAGGCAGCACAGAAACAGATGAGATAAGCCTGTAGAACTGGTCCTGTGAATCTCTACTGTTTAGTCATTCCTACGTTTTGCCTAAATATGTTTGGCAGTTCTATAATGTCATCAAAATCTGTTAATCATTAATCCCTTAACTCTAAATATAAGCAATTATACCCTTTTAAGTTTTATGTAGATTTGTCTTGTACGTCCAAACTCTTTGTCTCCCCTTTAGTGCCGGTTTTTAAAGTATTTCAGTGATAGGAATCCATTCCCGAGATTCTTTAGGAAGCCTGTGGCTTCAAAAGAGAAAACCTTTTCACCAAGGACTCAGAGGTCACTAAGCTGATACAAAAGAAGGGTATAAGGATTTTCTTTTTTCAGCTTCAGCTTGACAAGGGAAAGAAATAAATGAAGAGAATGGAAAGAAACTCTTGAAGGCCTAAGAAGAGGCTGTAAGAACATAACCTAATTGCCCTTTCCTCATCTTTTAATGAAAGATGACATTATCCTACAATAAAAGAAATGGGAGTGGCAGAAGGAGGAATCCATTGAGTATGTACAGTGAGCAGAACCTTTCTAATGTCACCCACCTCTCCTATATCTTGTGAAGTTTCAGCTGCCTCAGGCAATCAAAGACTCTACCTGTCTCTGCTGTACTCTTAGAAAAGTATTTTAGGCAAGTTGACAGTAAGGTAGTAGCATGTCGTCCTGGTCTGCTTAAATGTATTACATTGCTATGTCTGTCAGCAAATTTACTTTTGCTTTAGACTTACAATAAGGATTTTACATATGAATTTTTATAAATTCAACTTTTTTAGTGACTGACAGTAAAAAATGAATTAATCTAGATGTTAAGATTAATGTAGGAAAGTCCGCATTAACTTAGGTCAGTTCAAACTTGTTAACAACTACTGTTGTGACTAGGGTTGCTGATAACTTACGACATGCTCTGTCCTTGGATTTATCTCATTTTTATTTGATTGCTTGTTTGTTTTGGAGACAGTAAGTGTGTTGTGATAAACTGCTTCCTAGTCTTATTCTGTATGACCAGGTAAGCTATGTATCAGAGTGGTAATGGAGAAAATTCTACTTCATATACATAGATATAAGTAGGAAATTATTTTATTTGTGTTGGTAATGACAAAGTCTGGATACTCATAAGAGGAAAGTGGAATCTGTGTGCTTAAAACTGAAGGAGGGGGAGTAAACCATCATTTCCTACAGCAAACTCTATTATTAAAGGACAGAAAACAAATATATCTTCAAAACCTCTCCAGAAGCAAGCCAGTTTAAGGGATTCAAAGATGAAAAACTAAAATAGTAAGTGCCTGAAGTTTTTTACTTCCCAGATTATCACTTGCAAAATGCAAGATGATTCAGAGAATGAAATTTGTAAAATTGTAAAAGTCAAAACATGTTATGAAAGACATTTATTTTGCAGATCACTGCCCAATGTATAAATTGCTGACTGCAGGCCATGTTCAGATGAAAGTTCCATAAGTTGAACAGAAAGTGGAGCTGTACATAAAACTAAGTAACATCACAAAGCCTAGGAATAACACATAGCATTTTCCTGATCAGTTTTAGAAGGACGAAAAAATGAATTATTAGAATTTCAGGAACAAAAGTGAGAGTGTAGAAACTACATTTCCAGAAAAGAAAAGAGATTACAAAAAACTACAGTCGAGTAAATAGATGCAAAAATACACTAATACGAAAGTTATCATACACTCTCAGGAACTGATATGGTGATGTTTTAAAACTAGAGGAAACAAGCTGTGGATAGGAGATAACAACAAGGTCAAAAGCTTTTTCAGAAAAAAGGCAAAAACCCACAACACTTTCTTTTCTTTCTGCATATGGTTAATGAGTAAGAGAGGGTTTGAATCCTGAATGTATCTTAAGTGTATCTGAAAAACTTACAGTAAGTTATTAAAAAACAGCAACTGAACATCCAATTACTGCTTCAGGAATGTGACAAATGTTCCAGTAAGTGATATATTCGAGTGCAGAAAAAAAGATTCAGTATTTTAATGATGTCTTATTTCTTTTCTCAGAGAATAAGTAATCCAAATGGAATGAATTTTTCTTGTCTGCAACTGCCATTTCAACGTGTTCAAACAAATTTTCACACTTAAAAAATAAAAACCTTTTGCTGTTAATGTTGTTGTTGGGATTCCCCCATTTAATTTATTTTATTTTATTTTATTTTATTTTATTTTATTTTATTTTATTTTATTTTATTTTATTTTATTTTATTTTATTTTATTTTATTTTTGGGATGAAAGAAATGACTGAGAAGAAATAACCTCTTGAGCTTTTGGGAGGGAGAGGAAGGGGGCCAGGGCCCTGGAAGTTTTTGTTTCAGAGGTTTTTAAGATTAGATACTGTTTTCTGGATCAGCATATCAAGAGGCATTTGATAATAGTGTTACTATCTAATTATAAAACAACTAAATTTTATATTCAGATACTTTGATGATATATCTTCATAATGAAATATCTTTCCTATGTGTACAACCAACATTTTATGTCTAATGTTTTAATTACAAAACTGAAAAGAAGACCTCCAAGAGGCAGTCTGTGTCTTCTTCAGCAAGCATACTCACTTCTACACTTTTTTTACCTTTATATCTTTCTCAGTGGTCTGAAATCTTATTTATTCTGCTGAGCTTTTTTTCCTGATATTGTAAACATTTTTAGTTATTTAATAATAACAACAATTAAAAAAGTTTTACATTAACATAATTGCATCAAGAGAATAGTATTCATTTTCTTTGTTTGATTGATATTTGGTGTAATCACCACATTCTTTCTTGATGACTCCCATTGGGACATCACTGGAAATTCCTATCTGGAAGCTTCCTAGTCCGTTAGAATAGGAAATACAGTAGGGAAAGAGAAATCAGCTTGCCAATTCTCTATTTTTTCTGATTTTTACTTTTTCTACTTTTTACCTCCTC
This sequence comes from Chroicocephalus ridibundus, assembly GCF_963924245.1. Lineage (NCBI taxonomy): Eukaryota > Metazoa > Chordata > Aves > Charadriiformes > Laridae > Chroicocephalus > Chroicocephalus ridibundus. The sequence goes on from NC_086284.1 coordinate 56,377,984, forward strand.
CAGGTAATTTGTCCTGTTTCTACTTCTGTTCCTAAGAAGATAGTGCCACTAAGCTGCCCATCATAGGTCTCTAAATGTCATTCTGTAGAATGATTTAATAATATTCACTTAAATGTCTGGTTTTATACTTGATCTTCTGCCCTCTCAATATAGGTCAAGTGCAGTTCTTTTTCCGAATTTTTATTGATGATAGTGGAATTGAACCAGACTCTAGTAGCCTGAATCCCAATTACAGTGAAAGAAGATTTAAATTTCAGTCACTACAGATTCTCATACTGTTGCAAATTTAACTGTTTCACCTCTGATTGATTATATATTTCCCTTTGTAATTTGTCATACTCAGCTCTTTCCATCTACTGTGGGATGTTAAGACCTCCAAGAAAATCAGTAAGTATTACAAATGTCAGATTAAATCTTCTCTTAAAGCCATGACTGTATATTCTAAGCTCAAAAAGTTTCCAAGAAATTTGATATATAGATATGACATACTGGCAAGGCTCTCTGTTGGATTTGAAACACTGACAGCATATGAGTTACCACTTGTATTTGATAGTATATCATCCGCACAACAGATTTATAGTATGCACTGAAAACAATCAGATTTATAGTATGCACTGTTGGAAAATCTAACTGAAGATGTGGCTATGAAATTCTATTTGTAGAACTGGTGACACTTCCCATCTCCATCCACTGAGGAATGAAATAAAGCAATTTGCATGTTATTTTAAATGAATTGTTAAATTATTTGTAAAGTAACATCCCTCTTCTATTTACCAAAAAGTTGCTCTAAATTTCACCTTATCTATGAGAATCAATCCATTTTGACAGCTCAAAATGTTAAAAAATAGCCTCCCAGGCATACTAGTAGGTTCCATTTGGAAAGTAATGTACGAATACTGAAGAAATTTCAGCTAAATCTCTGCTACTAACCCAAAGATGTGTGTGTTCTTATAAAGTTTTCTCCCTCAAAATTACTTGCTCAACTTATGTTTTACAATAAAATAAAAGTGGAGGCAGTAGCAATTCATGACTTTCACTAGCAGAGTGTCAGCAAATCACCCAGCAAATCAAAGCAAACTTAAAAAAACCCAAAAAATACAACAACAACAAAAAAAAAAAAACAGCAACCCAACAATCAAAGATAAAAGAAGAGCAGAATTCCTGGTATCTCATTCCTCACTTCTGTACCCAGCAATGAGGACCTAATCTTCCCTTTTTTATGGCTTCAGTATATTGTTATTTCTGGTTACCCAATGCCTTTAACAAGTGCATTAAAAGTATTTTTCCACTTACCAGGTTTTTTGTCGTTCAATAAGGAAATTTTATAGCATGGGAAAGCTATGGATTGCAAATAAGAGAACTCAGTTCTCCTACTTAATAAGTGATCGGTCTTATCATTAAGCTGTGTTGCAAAGAGTATGCACAGCTCGCGTTGCAGTCTGAACATTTATATCTGAGTTCCTCTTGGACCTAGGAGCTACAAGTGCTCAATGTCAAATGATGTTAGGCAGAAGATGAGTGCCTAGGGAGTAAGATTAGGAAAGACAGGAGTACAGTTGCCAATTGAACATTCCCAACAGCATAGCTGTTAGGCCCCCCGGAAGGTAGGTGTTTTATTTGTTTGGTTTTGTTTGTGTGATTGATTGCTTTTTCCCCCTTGGGATAATGTTTATTTCCTATACAAGCTAGATTGGGCTTTTCTAAATTACTTTCTTGAGCTTAAGGCTTCTACATGTAGAAGTGCTTGCATCTTTGTTAAATACTTAGTTGCTTGTTCATGAGATAAAAAATATTACAGAATAATCAATCCTTTCTATATTTTTCTTCCAACAGGGTGAATTCTATCTCTTAGCTTTTTGATGCTTAAAATTAGGTATGAAATCTCATGCAGGAGCAATGTGTCTCATGGAAAGTACACGGATTTGCATCAGTTATTTTCCAACAATATAAAAAAAACTTTTCATGATGGACCATTACATGCTGGGTGCTGACTGTCTGGAAAACAGCTTTGCATAAAAGGACCTGGAGGTCCTGGTAGACACACAGTTGAACATGTTAACAGTGTGCCCTTGTTGCAAAAAAAAGGTGAATGGTGTCCTGGGTTGTGTTAGGCAAAATATTTCCAAGAGGTCAAGAGAGGTGATTCTTCTCTTTTTTTCATCACTGTTGGGGCCATACCTGGAGTGCTGTGACCAGTTCTGGGCTTCCCACTACAAGAGAGACGTGGACATACTGGAGAGAGTCCAGCAAAGGACTACTAAGGTGAGGAGTGGACTGGAGCATCTCTCATAAGAGGAAAAGTAGATGGGACTGTTCAGCCTGGAGAAGAGAAGGCTCAGAAGGGATCTCATATGTATATTTGCCATGGTTTAACCCTATTCTGCAACTAAGTGCCACACAGATGCTTTCTCACTCCCCCCCCCACCCCGGTGTGAGTAAAAGTGAGAAAACCCATGGGTCGAGATGAAGACAGTGTAATAGGTAAAGCAAAAGATGTGCAGGCAAGCAAAGCAAAATAAGGAATTAATTCACTGGTTCCCATTGTCAGGCAGGTTTTCAGCCATCTCCAGGAAAGCAGGGCTCCATCATGTGTGAACAGTTACTTGTGAAGAAAAACACCATCAGTCCAAATGTCCTCCCTTCCTCCTCCTTCCCCCAGTTTTTAATTGCTGAGCATGATGTCATAAGGTATGGGATGTCCGTTTGATCAGTTGGGGTTGGCTGTCCCAGCTGTGTCCCCTCCCAGCTTCTCATGCATCCTCAGCCTACTCACTGTCAGGATAGCGTGAGAAGCAGAAAAGGCCTTGACTCTGTGTAAGCACTGCTCAGCAATAACAAAAACATCTCTGTGTTATCATCACAAATCCAAAGCATAGCCCCATACTAGCTACTATGAAGAAAATTATTTCTATACCAGCCAAAACCAGCACAATATTAATACCTGAATGGAGGGTGCAAAGAAAACAGAAACAAGCTCTTTTCAGTGGTGCCCAGTGACAAGACAAGAGGCAATGGGCACAAACTGAAACATAGGAAGTTCCATCAGGAAACACTTTTTTGTTGTGAGGGTGACTGAACACTAGCACCGGCTGTCCAGAAAGTTTGTGGAGTCTCCATCTTTGGAGATACTCAAAAACCATCTGAACACGGTGCTGCACATCATAAGGGGCCCTCCCTGAGAGGAGGTGGTGGCCAAGTTGACGTCCAGAGGTCCCTTCCAACCTCAGTCATTCCATTCTTTGATTTTGTGACCAGCAGCTGATCAGCCTAAACTATGTTTAGTACCATATTGTGTCAAATAATCTCATAGTGTAATACAAAATAGAACCATATGTGTTCTTAGAAAAGGGAGATGGTCTGTCTCTGCCTCTGTTTTGTGCAATGGACAGTCTAGCCAAGGTTACACATGTGAAAAAGGCAGGAAAGACCTCTGAGGAACCGGTCAGGCTGTGATGATTTCCTTGGTAGCCTGTATCTAGGTGGGCTGGACAACTAAGAAAGGTACTTTTTGTAATAAAAATGTGCCTGACATATTAAGGAAGAGCCAAGGTCATAAATCAGAACTTGTCAATAATTAAATTTCTTATAAAAGCATCTATAACCTTTAAAGTACCAGCTCTGTGTCATTTTTTTTAAGATGATGGAAGAAGCTTGATGGTGCAGAAATGTAAGATCAGGTACTTTTATGTATTGCTCTTGAGGATGCAGCAGGTGTCACCATTATTAAACTCTCTCCACATATTAAATTTGTGCTTCTAGTGGTACTGAATGTACTTACTTACTCTGGAGCCCCCCTGATTAATTCTGCAGGAGTCACTCTACCACCCTATCTAATTCATTCTTGATGGATAGCTCAGAATTATTTCCACAAACAATCTCTTATTTGAGATATATGCTAAACTACTAGTGGTAAACGAATTCACTAGTGCCAGTGTTTCAGAAATGTGAATACTTTGGAAAATTATTATAAATGGTAATTTTGCAATCCTGAATTGTGAATAGTTTGTAAGAGAGCTGGAAACAAATCCTGGGTTTAAAGCAACCTGATATATTACTTCCTGCAAGCTTGATGGTAGAAATTGTGAATATTACATTATCATGATCAGTCTTTGGGATAGAAATTTGAAGAGAGACTCAGAAGACCTTTTTGCTCTTGTTCATCCCTTTGTAAGTCATTTATAGAGAATAATTGCAACATCCATGCTGCTTAAGGATGATAAAACCCCCTTTTGTGAGCGTATACTCAGTACAGCAGAAAAGGAAGCTAAATACAGACACTGTGAGCATGAATTCAAATTACACATACTGATTTTTGCAATGAAAATTTTAGTATACAAGACTGACTGTTATCTATTTTTCATCCATTTAAGAAGTGTTTTGAGGTGATACAAGCTTTATTATCCCATTCCACTAATTGCTATGTTTAGTGGGATACTAAGCTCGAAACTTAATAAACTCACCCAGAGCTTAAAAGTGGAACTGTGTCAATTAAAAGGTAACAATTTTCTGACCCTTCTTCCCTTAGCTTTTCCTTAAAGCAATTACAGAATCCTTGAAAGAATCAAGTTATGATCTGCTCTATGCTTTCTTCAGTCATGGCTTCTCACATCTTAAGGGACTTTGAAGTTTCCTCTGATTCTGAATAGACTCACTTTCTGAAAAATATTTATATAGTTATTGAGATAACAAAAAGGAATGTAAGAATAACCATTCAGCCTATGACTGAAGTAGCACTTACCTTAGAGTAAGGCAGCTTTTTTCAAAGCCTTGTTCTACTCTTTTTCTAAAACTGTCGAAGTTAGGCAATGTTAACAAAAGAGAAATAATTTCATGCTGTTACCCCCTCCCCTCCTTCCACTTGTCCTGATGTCTTGTAATTTAGTTTTAACAAACTTCTCTGGGATGATATCTATGGCTTAAATCCCTTCAGAAAGAGAGGAGAACTAAACCAGAAAATGAGGTTCCTTGATTGGCCTGGGACAGTCTAAGTCTGTCTTACCTCTCTTCTTTTTCTTTTCCCCCTTTTTTTTTTTTTTTCCTAAATCAATATTAATGCAGCCACAACATCAAAGAGTCACCCTTGGTTATCTTTCCTGACAGATAAATCTTTATGATTGGAAAAGTTTTAGCTACTTATATAGTTCATCTTCCAGTGGAAGTTGTGATGCAGCGTTCAGCTCAACTGGGGAAGAATTGTGATACCTCTCTAAACCAGAACTATTTTTCTGGATTCCAAAAGTAAAATAAAGTAAAAAGTAAAGTAAAGTTAGCAATATTGGCTATTGTTTCTCTTTCTGCAAGTAGGAGTTTATGCAATATTACATCGCAATTCTGCCAGGATTTGACTGGCAGAAGGAAGGGTTAGGCTCAAAGTTAAAGCAACTATTACCAAAAAATATGGGAAAATTGAATTAAGCTTCCTGATACTCAGTGAGCTGATTTTCACTACTTACAAGTATGAATTGTTTTGATTCAGAGAATGTGTTTTTATTAAAGGGAAAAAAATAATATACAAATAAGGTAGAAAAATATGGTAACATACCATATCCAATTTCTAAATAAAATACAGTGAGTATAACCAGTTTACATCCTTTTCTTCCAGTGAAATAAATATTTAGACCAGCTAGGTTCCTTGCCTTTCCTTGAAGTACACTCATCTTACAGCTTCAGATTAGGTACTTCTGGAGAGTAAAGCTCAGTTTAAGGAGATGTTGAATGTTTGGTGTGACTGGCTTCCTTCGGCCTCTCACACTGTGCATTCCTCACCGAACCACATGTTCCTTCCTTGTCTGTCTAGCCATGTTCTGCTATTGTTCTGTTTCACAATCTGCTGCTCTGCATTAGTTTTTTGCCACTTTGCTAGCTCCTCCCTCTAGCTACTCCTTGCTGTTCCTCCCACTTAATTGACTGCTGCTTGCTTTTTCTTGGAAGTATAGCTAGACTCACTGGGTTTGCTAAGAGTTTTTGTTAGTTCAGCTCTTAGCAAGACCACAGGTATATATAGTACATAATTAAAAACTTCCTCAGTTTTTCAGAATACAAGAAAAAACTCTGAAACGTTTCTCAACTGACACTAACTTCTTGCCACAGAAGATTCTTGAATATGGTTTTCTCTTCTTAGTAGTCATAAATGTCACTACCTGGGAAACAATTGTCATCCTGTGAGGCAACACTGTAATAAACAACGCTTGATAAACTGAAGAAATAGTCCAAATCAGTAAGTGGACATTCTGTAAAGTGCAAAGAAATATATTTAGGAATGAGGGGAAAAAAGGAAAAAATATAAAATTCCTCATTACCAGCTGGGAAACAATATTTCAGGAAAGGATTTGATGTTACAAATCACAAATGAGGCAATAAAGTGAAATAAATTGACAAATTTAGCATTGAGGAAAGCATCAAGGATGATAACAACCTGTAAGAAAGAGCTGAAGAGACTGAGTCTGTTTAGTCTAGAAAAGAAATGATTGAGAGAAAAAAACAGTGTTCAAACAAATGAAACTGTAAAAAGGAGACAGTGATGGATTGCTTTCCATATCCTCTGAGGGTAGAACAAGAAATATTCAATATAATATGCAGTAAGGAAGGTTCATATTTGATACTAGAAAGCATAATTGTAAAAACAGTTAGCACTGAACTTGTCAAGGAAGGTAGTGGACTTTCTTTGGAAATCTTAAAGGCATCTTGGCCAATACACTTTGTCTTCCTTAACTACAACAGCATGTGTTCATTCGGAGTTGTTCTTTCATTCCTAAAACATGTGCATCTTAGAAATAATTCTGTCTCTCAGTCTAGAGCTCTGTTAGATGTGAACATGGCTGTGGAAGGAAATGAATTAATAAAAACTTTTATTAAAAAAAAAAAATCATCCTAGAATGTAACAATATCCCAGGATCAGCCCAAGACCTGTCAAGTCATCCCAATACCGTACTATTGACATCTGAAGTCCTTGTGACAGATCCTCTTTCGTGGTTCTCAGTCATATAAATATTTTGATAGATGGTCTTTTCAGCTTATTTTTAGGATTTTTCATTGATTTAAGATCAATTGTGTTATAAATCAGTAAGGTAGTGAAATGGAGTGATGAAATAAGACTACTGAGCTTGGATTTCTTTTATTTATTTATTTATTTTAAATTCAATTACTGACTAAACATTGCCTCCAGGCTACATTTTGAATGTGATTTAAAAAAAAAATAAAATTATTCATTAGGAACGTATTAAAATCTAGTTGAGATCAGTCTTTGAAAGAGTACTACAAAATAGGTAGGATTAGCTTTCTAGGATCATCTAGAAAGTATGGAATTTGTGACAGTGGCTGAAAGAATGAGGAAAAAAAGGTTTCATTTGCTCGGTTGGTTTGTTTGTTTTTTTCCTCCTGAATTCTTTTCTGATTTGTGGCAACAGGCCACATTACACACATTTCTGTATTTCCATTTCCACAATTACAGTTCAGAAGGACCCTATTTTATACATATACAATTTACAGTGGCTGCATGAAATTGTATGTTCCAATTCCAGCAAAAATACGCAGCATCCCTCCACCCTCCCCCGTACCCACAAAACAGATGTTTGTCCAGGTTTGGAAGGCTCTTGCATTCAACTAGATTCTAGTTCTTCATCTGAGTGTGATATTATAGCTGTTGAATTCACCTAAAAAACTCCAGAATTTTAAAGAACTTTCCAGCATCATTAGTCAGACATATAATTATCTGGGTGAAAAAAAAAAAATACGGAAATTGCATGAGCAACAGGTACATCAATCACTTCTGAATGTGTCTGACGAACTACTCTGGGGCATTATCTAACTCTGTAAGTACATCAAGTACTGGTTGGCTAGTTCAGTTTATGAAGCTGTGCTTTGAGATGAGGAGCAGGTGAGAAAGACGTTAGGGACAGTCCTCAAGCTCAGTTTCCAACTGGGACTGGAGATCAGATATAAAACCATAAAAGGTCATCAATAACATCAATACAACTAGATATCATTCTTTCTGTTTTGTTTTTGTTTTACTTCTGTATGTACATAGTTTAGATTTTTTTTTAAATTACTTTCTCTTTTTCCCCAGAGTTCAGTTACGTTCCAGCTGGAACCAGAAAATAAGCACCTACCAGTGTCGCATCTGACTCAAGTTATAACTACATATTGGAATCTAGAGATCTTAATCCAGAGTTATAAATATCAAACATAAAATTTGAATATATTTGGATCAACTCTCTTCTTGTGATTTTCAAAGGTTACTGATCAAAAATTACTCTGCTGATTTACCATATATTTAGGAAGAGAAGTTTCTTTTTTGTCAACAAAACTGAACTTTCTGTGTTATTCTGGTCTGCATAATATGATGGAGTGTTGCCCTATAGCTGAATAGAAACAGATGTATATGGAAAAAATAACAAAAACAGACACAGATGGTGTATCACATGTATAACTTCTTAATTTATCCCTCTTTGTGTGATACAATTATCCCGGCAAGTAGGCTGTATTCATTCCCTTTTCACAGATTCTGCCAGTTCCTGCAGGGATACTTTTTTTGCATCATGCTGTAAACTGCCAGGGTAGCACACAAGGATTCCTCATTCTCTGATTGCACCCTCTCCAGGTCACTTCCCTGTCCATTTTGCCTTTTGTTTGTTTATTTGTTTCTTTTTGAGTAACTGTGATTACAATGGAAGTAGGATTGTTTCAGTTAATTGTTTCATCAGAATATTGATGTGGTTTTCCTCTTTGGGCAATAAAACTGAACAACTCATCCCATTTTCTATATGTTTTTGACAGAAGAATGTCTTATTTTAACTTTATATTCGAATTCATATTTACCTCATGAAATTTGTATAAACAACCTAATCTCAATAATGTTTGGCTTACTCTGAACTTTGCATAATGAATTTTAAATTGGGACTTTGGTTTGAATAACAAGCTGCTCAGTGTTTCCCCATCAATTTGTAATGGTGATTTCCTATTGTAGCCTTAAAGAAATCTTTAAGCTTTTAGAAATTGTGAGTATAGAAATAATTATTTAGGTAACCAATGAAATAAAAGGTCTTCATGAATGTATTAATTCAACTCAACCATGGCAGGTGGCTATAATAAAGCAATGATGTGTCACCAAACAGGTACTGGAGAGGAGGATACATTGTGAAACAAGGCACATTGGTCGTTTCTTCTGATTTGTTTGTTTGTTTGGGGTTTTTTTAGTTATTTTTTTTCTTGTAACAAGGATCAAAAAGGTTTAATTCGTTGACACATACTCAACAGTTGCCCAGTTCTATTAACAGTACAGAGCTATGCACTTTACTGCATTACTTTGGGTCAGATTTTCATAAGTCCATGGCTTTATGTCACTTTCTGGCCAGTAAAGAACTCACACACAGATCAGGCAGAAAACATTGAATTAAAATTCATTTCAGAGAAGAAGACAAGCAACAACACTGGAACAGGTTGTCCGAGGATGTGGTATTTGCCCCATCCCTGGAAACATTCAAGGTCAGGTTGGATGGGGCCCTGAGCAACCTCATGCAGTTAAAATTTCCCTTCTCATTGCAGGGGGGTTGGACTGGATGACCTTTAAAGGTCCCTTCCAACCCAAACCCTTCTGTGATTCTACGACTTTAACAAATGTGTAAATATGCTGTTCATATTTAGTATTTTTAACAGAGAAAATAATCTGTTTCTGTTTAACCACTTTCTTAGATTTTGTGGATATATATTCTTTAACAATGAACTATATCACTATGCATCTTTTCAAACAGAAAAAAAACATGTTGAACAGGGATGAAGGTGAGATATGGCCCACATAGAAAAAAAAGCCCCTCTACACTGGGTGAAGTCTGATGAAGAAGCCTTTGAAAATGTCTTTATTGTCATAGATCACATAAAGGAACAAACATTAGTATAAAAATAATTATAAGAGAACAATTCAATCTACATTAACTGTGGCTCGCTCTTTTTTTTTTTTTTTCTTCTCTGTGGTCACGATGATGTACATAGCCAGGAACACTCACAAAACTTAAATGAAAGGAGAGCACGAAGCTGTATTCTTGTCTAGTTTTGAACTTGCCCTAGCTCAGGTATTCCACAAAGTCTGATCCTTCTGCGTCCCCAAAGCTCTACCACAACTGTATCTTTCTGGCCAGCTCTTTTTCCTCTGGCTTTGTTGAAGACAATGGTAAACTCCATAACAAATCCTTTGTGGCCTGTTTTCAAGCTTCATTTTCCAGTAACCCTCCTTTTCCTCTTTCTTTAGCTAAAATTGGCCACCAAGAACAGACACATGAAGTAAGCATTCATACATTTGCTCACATGAGACCAGCACGCTTCACTGACTTTACTACATGCAATTGTTTCTAAATTGCTTCTTTTATTAGGTGTTACACAGTTTTTGAATGGAGGAGACAAGTTCCGTATTTGTGCCTGAACTGCACTGATTAAATAAAGTAATTGACTGGATTTACTAGAAAACTACACATTTCTGAATCAAACTAAGGTTTCTTCTGGGACTATTAAGACATCAAATAGCAGAAATGTAATGATTTTTTTTCTTCTTCTTCTTCTCTTTGTTTACTGAAGTGCTCCAGGATTTTTTATTATGAATTTGATAATTATTTGGATTGTTTTATTTTCATTCCCTTTTTTTTTTACAATAATAAAAAAAAAAAGGTTATAACGTGCCATTTGCCTTTTTCACTCCAAAGAAAGCACCATAAAGAAAATACCAGGGTTTTGTCAGTATTGAGAAGCATTCAGTAGAGTTGTTATGATTTCTGGTGGTGACAAAACCTAAGGCAGGTAGCTGTTAGCTCCCAATGGCTTCTCACAAATCTTTTCAGCTAGTAATATTCATGTCCTGTACTTGTTAAATAATAAGTGGAAGTACTCTGATATGAGAAATTATATTTAGCTGTTATTACTGTCAAGAAATGTTGTGAGCAAATTTCCTTAAGTATCCAACTTAGGCTGGTCAATTAAAATTCCACAGCTGAGTAAGTCAGCAGCCAGCGTCATTTTTTGATGGCAGTGTGTCCTACAGACTATTTCACAGCTGTAAAATGTGAGAGCTGGAAAAGAAAATGACTAGTTAGGTATTTAATCTCGTGTCTGTTAGCAGAAGTTGTTTTGAATACTGGAGTCTAGATTAGTTTCCAAACTGCATTAATGTGTCTTGATGTGGATCTTAAGTGTATCTTACATCAGTGCAAAGAAAATACCGTTGTACTCTAACGAATTACTGTCCCGAGAAACTGGAGAACCAGAACTCAAGGCCTGGGCATACCACAGTCCTTCAAACCTTCTTCTGTGCAACTGTTTTCATTGAAATAGAGGAATTTCCTTTCCTACCACTAAACTAGATTATGTCTCAAGATCTCACTTTAAAACATTATAAACACACACATTATAATCTCACATTATAAACTATTTAAATTTGCTCCGTCTTATGGAAGCATCACTTTTTTTGTTCTTCCCTTGAATTAAGCACTTTACTAAACTATATACTTGTGTTTCTAGTGGTATAGGATGCCTTCCTTTATTTTAAGCAATTTATCTTTTCTGAAGTATTTTTTTCACATGATACGAACTTGCTTCTAAGCAATAGAGTATTATTTACTTTATTTGTTTTAGAACATCATGTAATAATTGCATGATGGATGCAACAAAAAATACATCATTAATTTCTTTGCTTCAGTGACATTTCTATATATTTTGAATGTTTATTTCAGTCTAAGAGGACATCCAATCACACTTGTTCATACATAGAATTTTACTTACTAAGCAACATTTTTTTCTGCATAGTGACACACTTTATTCTCATAATGAAGAGAAAATTATAATTTTTGTATCGATCAACTCAGATGTTGCCTTTATAAGGATTTGAAACACAAAATTCTGCTGATACATATGTAAATTCAGACAATTATATTAAAAGCAATTGCTAATACAACTCCAAATGAAAAATACTATGTGTTGGTTTTTATCCTAAATAGAATCTTCAAATTTTAATGGTCTCCTCAGTTTCACTTATTTCTTTAATAAATTGAAAATACATGTGTCTACTTCTACTGCAAAGAATAATATTTAGAAATAATTAGCAACAGCAACAATACTACTACTCCCACTGCTAATACTTCTCCTAGTAATATGTGAACGCCATAATAGATTATGTCTTTGTATTGATGATTTCCAATTAAGACATGTTAGCAGTCCAATCAGAAACATTCTGCTAAATTCATTTTTGAGGTTTGTTATAGTTTATAGCTCTGTTATTGTGATGGTAATGATGTAAATGATATCATATTCAAGAATACCATGTATATGACAAGTTGTCAATGCCTATCCAATGGGGAATATGTAAAGGAAGTATGTTAGATTGCTCATATTTTGCTGTTATTCCAGCCGATTTGTTGGCTAGCAGTCACTAGAGCCATTCTTATTAGTCCCCAGGCAAGCAATATAGGGACATAAGTGTTTAAGGAGTCTATAATTTTGGTCTCTTTTTGCCCAAAGCATTTATTTTAATAGCATATTTTTAAATGTATGTTCAAGTCATTGAGCTGTTTCAAACTTTTATCGTTTTCATTAGACTAATATAAATGTATATCTATAAATTGATAATAGTCCCATACATGAGTTGAAAATAACTGAGGAATATTAGTTTATCACAAGGAGACTAGACAATGAAGATGTAAAAAAAAAAAAAAAAATAATTAGGTACCCTCCAAAGTGTGAAAGCATAATTTTTTTTTCCTCAGGTAAGAAAGTTTCAGTAACATTTTGCAAGGAACTGGTAAATATGGACCTCATAAAAAATACAGTGTTTAGTTCTTGTCACTTAGTTTTAGAAAGGCTTTATTCAGATTTTTCAAATTTATAAATTTGAAATTTTTAAAATTTTGTTTCAAATGTTTCAATTGTTGTTTCAAATTTTCAATGTTTCAGTGTTTCAAATTTATGTTCAGGAAAAGAAGAACTATTAAATAAGACAAAGCAAAATATTTAGCATAAAAAATATAAAATCTTGGGAGGCATTGTTTTCCTTCTCTATAAATACACAAAGAATGAACAACTATCAGCACTGACACAGGAAGAAATAGGTATAAAGTAATTGGATTGTGGAAGGTCAGTCTGAAAACATAAAGAATTTACAAGATAGTCTTGCATGAGAAGAAGTCAGGAAAATCCAACTAACTGTAAGGTAGAAAAAGTTAAATTTATACAGGCGTTGGTAACAAGGTTTAAAGAGGAGATTTCTTTCAGGTGTATGTTTTCTAAATCCTGTGCTTCTTGCCATTGTTGAGGGTAATTACTTCTTCGATTAAATTACTATTTACTCAGCTGGAGTACTGTTTTATTTTAACTCAACAATTTATTTAACTACCTTTTATGGTAGTTAAACATGGTTAAATACAGTAAATCACTAAATATCAAATGAGGCAAAGCACACAGAATGTGTACCTTTAAAATCTAAGTCTATATTCATAGCCCTCAGCCCCTCAGACATTGTATCGATACATAGTATTGTATCTCTCCTATGAGTAAAACTTTGCAGTATCAAGTTCTTAGGTTTGTTTGAGTTTTTTTAAAATGCATTAGTGGTAAAGGTAAAAAAAGGGGAGGAAGTTGATAAGGCAGAAGAAATAACAGAAAATAAAATACACTGTGTGACAAATAAAGTGCATTCCTTATTGAATAAGTACTTTTTACCCAACAGACTGCTCTCGTGTGAATAAACATTAGTGTGTGTCACAGAAGCGTAAGACCAACAAATTATGTTCCAAAAATCAGGTTTTTTTACAGGTTCAGGATGGTAGTTGAGAACTAATACTACACAGTGTGTAACTAAATCTAAGTTTAGAATGATGACTCAAAATGCGCAAACCACTCACCTAAAAGGCAAGGACACTCAATCCCAGGGAAGCTAGTTTGGGCGACACCTTGACCCAAAATAGGGCTTCTGATCACAGACCCACTGCTCCAAGGAGAACCACTCAAATGGGGTCTCTGGCAGAAGCATGATTTTATAGCCTGCTTGAATCTGAACCGTGGTCATTTATTGGCCATGGACACACATAGCTTTCATTGGTTGAGGGCTGTTGTTTTTCCTCAGAGATTTGAAACAGTGTCATGCTTCTATTGCACTAAGATTGCAAGATGCTCTGGTAATTCATGAACTACTTGGCTGTACGCTGAAAAAAAAATAAAAATTAACTTTTAATCAGGAAAACAGGCTGCCTCATAAAAAAAAAAAACAAACAAAAAAAAGTCTTCTACAGATATTTTTGTGCATGTATATTTATACCTGCCTCCGTAGTCTCATCACTTCAGATGAAACCTGTGGGCTAGCAATGTGTGTTTTCCAGTTTAATAAGCCTCCAACTCGTATGTCCTAGTGGACAAGTTGAACATGAGTCAGGAATGTATCCTTGCCTCAAAAAAAGCCAAATACATCCTGGTCTACACTAGTGAGAGAATCACTGGCAAGACCAGTGTCATGATACTCTGTTCAGTACATCTCGAATGTTATGTCCAGTTTTTGGCTCCCCAATAACAAAAGGATCTTTACATGTACCACACCAGTGGTGGCCATCAGAACAGTAGGGTTGGAGCACATTCTACAATGAGAAGCTAAGGGATCAACACAAGAAGAGATGCCTCTGGAAGCCTTGTTACTATCTACAACTACCTGATTAGAGGACACAGAGAAGATGGAGCCTGGCAAAAAAGTTGAATGTCTTGTTCTACAGTTTGTTTTGAACAATTCTGCATGACAACATTTATGGAAAATTCTTACAGGATGCGAAAGTGCAAAGGGCCACCTTTCTTATTTTATGAAATAATGGTGAGATATAAGATTCAGCTTCACAATCAATTTACTGTGGATTAACAAGTTATCACACATCTGTGTACCTGCTTTTAAGTTGTGACAAATTATAGCAATACTCAGTGCAGACAAATAATAAGAAAAAAAGAAGTATCTGAACAGCTTTCACAAAAGAACTTTAAAGGCTTTACTTTTCACTATAGAACTTCTTTGGTTGTTCAAAAATGAAATTGTCATCATTGTGCAGTTCCACTATGCATATTCAGCTGTGCAAAACCGTGAATAAAATAAGTTTTCGTACTTCTTTTCTTTCATAGGAGAAGAAAAAAAAAAGTAAAAAACAGAGCTCTGAACTCCAAGTAGGAAATTCAAGACTGAATCTTGAAGTCTACACAAACTGTATTATAGTTCTATAGAAATGTCGCAAGCCACACCAAAGTCTGACAAGTTTCATTTTTGAATGTAAATTGGAAGATTTTTTTTCCCTATTTTAATTTTATCCTGTCCTAAGGGAAAGAAAATTCTTACTGGAGTTGATTCTGTAGATGGGTAAAACTTACTGGTATGACCTCTGTAGATTGTTTGGCATGAAATAACCAAGTAGAATTATCTATATTTATTATTCCATTTAGTCTGACAATGTCAGGCAAGTCTTACACATCTTGTTGAAGAAACTGTTACTTGCATTGGTATCTTGATTCCCATGTCTGTGACTTTTCCTGTGTCTAGTTTAGTGCAGCCACTATTTAAATGCTTTCTTTCTTAAAATTTTACAATAGTTCATAGAAATCTTTGTCATGTTACATTTCATTACATCATTTATGTGTTGTGACATGGTTAAATGAAGTGTGAGGTGATACAGCGTAATGACTCATCAAGCTTAGAGACAGAAATATAAAAATAGAAACACTAAGTCAAAGCTGTAAGAGAAAACCCAGCAGCTAATGTCCTGGCTTAGAGAACTTGTGATAGTGTTTTCTAAAATATTTTTGTGGGTAATATGAAAAGCAATAGCAACTATATGATTCCTGTAATTGATAAAGTTTCTACTGTAAAATAAAATGGGTAAATTGTTCTGTTGGTTGGAAATAACTGTTCTTGTCAAGCCTAGTGGTAAAATTACGGTGCAAAATCTGTAACTAGAAATCCATCACTAACAGAATTGTATAAACAGTATAAAATTTTATTTGTGGAACTCTTTGAGAGATCAGCATTGCAGCTTCCTTTACAGGGAACCTCTGAATAGAGTAGATTTTTGCCAGGCAAGATCTGATCCCCAGATTTTGAGGTTTTTCCAAAACTTATCTGAGCCTGTCAAATGGTCTAGGGACTGACAGATAATCTACTGGTTTTATGTCATACTCGGATTGGGAAATAAGGATAACATCACCTAATTTGTTCTCAGCTGCTTTCAGCTGTGATTTGTTCCAGATTTTTTTCCTGTGCTAAAGTAATCTGTGCAGATAATATGAGCTTCATTACTGCAATATCAGAACAGCTCTCATCAATCACTTCTTCACACTCTGCAATTCCCTGTCCACAGTATTAAGAAATCCTTTGGCAAAATTAAGGAATCATTCATTTGAAGTGATCCCTTTGATTTTAATGAGGTTGAATGAAAGGTATCGGTGCCAAATGACTAACATTGAACTTGATGTTTCATATATAGACGTGCACAGCGAAACTGGATAATGTATTTGCTGTCAGTGTAAAAGAAGTTGCAAATAGGTGTTGGAGAGCATTAGTGTGTATTTATCTAAGATGTAGTTTGGTCCAAAGTTCATAATGTAAGTAAAAATCACCAAATGTCTAAGGTAGGGGTGTTTGTGAAGAAAAGTATATGGTCTAAACTGCTATAAAGTTTTTGCACTGAACTTCATTGTTTTCAAATAAAATGTGTATATATATATTAAAATCATATTTAAAACACCATAGTTCTATTTACCTCTTCGGGGTGACTCTGACAACATCTATACAGTTGGAATCAGGACTCAGAGTGGAGGTCCACAGCATTTTATGCAAAAATATGCTTGTCTGTGGGAGGTTGTTTTTTTTCAATTGCAGAATTCTTAAACTTTAGTATGAATATTTTACTTCAGCATAAGAAAAAAACAAAGCAAAACAAAACAAAAGAAAGCAATGATATTGTAAGCAGAAAATTAAACTTATCTAAAAGAAATATAAAAATCTGTCATGTGAGAAGTATGATGTTTGTAGGCCAATTAAGCAAAGGGGTTTTTTTGCATTCAATAACGTTTCATTTTTTTAAAAAAAGACATTTAGGATTATCCTATCAACCATCTTACATAATTTAGCTGCATAAGACCATTGCCATTAGTCATTGTGTATGTCTTTAAATCTCAGAAAGTCATTCTGCTGCATATACTTGGAAAATTGTTTCATGCTCTAATTCTTGGAAAATATATATTTTTAAAAAAATGGTTTTCAGACATTTTGAAGAGAAAAATGGGAACAGAAATGCTGAAGAAAAATCATGGGCATATTACTCTAAAGAAATTGGAAACCTGCAATAATAGTGAATAGCTCAGAATACTGCAAATTAAAGAGAATTGCTATGATTTGTTGAGATGTATGCTGTGTGCCAAAAAGTACATCACCAAATTCCATGTGTGAAATAAAAGTAGTGTGTTATTTTTTGCTACCTCTTTTGATCATTCCATTGGGATCTCATTAGTCCAGTGGTTTGATCTTTAGCTGTAGCTGACCAGCCTTCTCAAAAATAAGAGAGAAAAAGGGGAAAATATTAATTAAAATAATGAGGTTTTAGTATAGCTATATGTGTACAAAGTCCCGAAGTCATATTTCAGTGTCTTGACTTTGTCTGTAGTTTACTCATGCACTCCAGAAACTTATTATTTTTATTAGGGCTGAGGATGGTGTTGATTAGAAAGATACAGTGCTTGCTTTATATCATCTAAGATTTCCTTTAACCCAAGAAAACTCTCCACCAAAGACAGGTCTTTTGTTCACATCACCAAAACAGCAGTTTCACTGTGACCTATTGGTTAAGTGAAAACATGATAGCTTGTGTAAAGTAATGGTTTCATGTACTGTATTCAGCTTAAGGAATAAAAGAATAATAAAAACAAACAAAACAAACAAAAACAAGCAAACAAACAAACCAAAAACAAAACCAAAAACATTCAGTGGTGCTTTAATAGCTTTTGACCTGTTAGGAAAAGATAGAGTCTACTTCCCAGATGGATGCTAGGCTCAGTGACACAGAAGATACCTGCCAGGCTTCACAGTTTCCTAAGATTCAATATAGCAAATGAAAGATATTGTGAAAAATAGAGCATCCTTAAGACGGATATCAAATATAGAGCTGTTGAACCAAACTAACACTTGCAAAGTCCTGGTTTACTTTATCAAGACATCAACATTGTATTGCTTCCATTTCATATCCTACATAGATTAAGGAAGTGATTTATTTATTAACTTTCTGCATATAACATGGTAGAGGCCCTTTGTAATAGCATTTGTTAGTCCAGAGGCAATAGAATCAGATTCTGATCCCACCCTTCTCAATGTAAATATGAAATATCAGTATCAAGTTATTAAAATTGACAGCATTAAAATTACAGTTAAATATGTCCCATTAATTTAGAGTGATTCTACTTTTAATTACTTATTTAAATGTTTAAGTTATATCTGGAAACCATAAAAGATTAGATATTTTTTTGTGTCTTTAATGTTGTAGTGGCTTGTGCTGAACTGACCACTGAAATGAATGACAGATGCTGCCCTCCCACCTCTCTCTCCAAGGAGAGGGGGGAGACAGACTTATGAGTTTAGAAAAAACTAAACTACTTCTATGAAATATTAATAATAAAATAAAAAGAAAATAATAAAAATATATACAATGCATACAAACCCAGTATAGAGCTCCCAGGATGACAATCACGTCACTGGCAGGCACTGGGAAAATCCCAGACTGGACTCAGCAATGAACGGTAACTGGATTCAGGATCTGGAGTCAGGAACACACAGATCGGGATCAAAGGCAGATGAACAGAGTCCTCCTCAGACACCGGCCGTTGAAGACAGATAGCTGACCCTTTGATCTCTCAGCTTTTATACTGAGCATGATGCAGATGGGATGGAATACCCCGTTGGTCACTTTTGGGTCACCAGTCCTGTCTGCTTCTCCCCACAGGTGCGACCCCTCTATGCTTTTACACTTACGACCATCCAATGGAGCATATAACAAAGTTAGCTGACCTTATAAACCATCAGGTCTTATCTCTTTTGGACTGAAGAGTGTTTGAAAAATATGCTGTTAATTTCAGAGTTCAGTTATTTAGAAGAGGCTTAACCAAAAAGTAAAGTTACTGAACAGAAACTTGGTTCTGTTTTACCTCAAACCAGGAAAAATCTAGGCAAACAATACAATTAAAGTATTTGTACAAAATGATACTACTGTTTTGGAAAGCAGCGAGTTGACCACAGGTTAACACCCAAACATTCACACAGCTGCTCACTCCCTCCCCTCTCTCATGGAAGAGGGATAAAATGGAAGGAAGGTGAAAAGTCTTGTGGATTGGATCAATTGTCCCAGTTGCTTCCCCTCCCAACTTCTTGCCCACCCCAGCCTGCTCGCTGGGGAGGTGCAGAGCAGAAGAAAGAGAAAGCCTCAATGCTATGCAAGAACTGCTCAGGTACAGCCAAAAGACCAGTGTGTTATCCACACTGTTCTAGCCACAAATAAAGAACTTAGCATCATACAGGCTGCTATGAAGAAAATCAACCCTATCACAGCCAGACCCAGTACATGGAGCAATAGCATTATATGCCTGAGTGACTAAAATATGAAAGGCAAACTGTGTAAATGAGAGAACTTTTTTTATTTGTCAGTTTTAAAATTGTTTTCTGCTCTGGAAGTGTTCATATGTCATTATGCAGTCAGATAATCTGTTGTGTTGCCATATGTGTTAACAGTTCACTGAGGGAAAAGCTGTAGTTTTAGATTCTTGTTTAAGGAGCTGAAGGTTGTCAATTGCTCTCAAAGAGAAAAGACAGAAGTGCTCAATCCCAAAAGCTAATTCTGTACTGATAAATCAAAGTGAACCATAGAATGGAGGCAAGGGCTAGACAGTTGCCCATGGGACATAGTCCTAACTTTTAAAATGTTACTTTTACACTTGTCTCTCTCTTCTGAGATTCAATTCACCTTAGAATATACCTATTTCTTTCTCTTTTATACACAGAAAACAACATTTCAGATGAGAGAATCTGCACCGTAGCCATTTACATCTGGTTAGATAAATCCCCTCAAAGAGGTGAGAGTGGGGTGTCCAGATTTTTAAAGGTATCTAGGAGAGTAAAGGTATATAATAATGCTTGGTGATGCAAAGTCACATCTTTTACATTAGTTCCCTTTCCATTATTTTTTTTTCCACCATTTCTGTTGATATCATTAGTGCTTGAATAATAACAAAATTCTGTGTACGTTGCTATCTCTAGTTTTAGGTTTTCTATATCCAGCACAAGAAACATAGACCTCAACATTACAACCTCAAAATATTTATAATATTTATTTAAGAATAATATGTGATTTTAGATTTAGTAAATCAAGATAATGCTTTCTTCTGGAAAATTTCTGCAACAATGTGAGATGACACATGACAAAAGAGATGTGAAGTCAAAAGTTTGCAGACTTGTCTAGTTCCCTATTAACTCATATTTGTAAAGATGTTTGAAATATATTTTTTTTTTGCTTTTTCTAAGTTGAAGTAAGCTTAAAAGATACCCCTGAATCACGCATTCTGATTTCGCTTAGACAGTTCAGGCTTCAGAGTATTATTCCCGCTTCAAACACTCTCAACTTTACATGTCACTATAATGCTGTCATTCTTTAATACCTCAGCAATGAATTCATTACAATCTGAAACCTTAAGAAACTGGTTCTTAACTTTCTTTTTTTGTTGTCAGAAGATAATAATAATAATATGATCAGTACTGTCTTCATGCTATAGTGATCTGGGTTATGTATCTCTTTGTTACCACTTGGATTTATGGCATTAAATTCAGAAAGTCTTATTATTTAAGGGCATTACTGATCATTTAACAAATAAATTATTTAGATTTTTTCCATAGGGGAGAATCCCCTATGAAGGGCATAGGGCAATCCCAAGCACAAATACAGGATGGGTGGAGAATGGATTTGGAGCAGCCCTGAGGATGACTCCGGGGGTGTTAGCGGATGAGAAGCCAGCAATGTGTGCTTACAGCCCAGAAAGCCAACTGTATCCTGGGCTGCATCAAAGGAAGCGTGGCCAGCAGGTTGAGGGAGGTGATTCTGCCTCTCTATTCCGCTCTGGTAAGAGCCCACCTGGAGTACTGCATCCAGCTCTGGAGCTTCCAACATAAGAAAGACATGGACCTGTTGGAGCAAGTCCAGAAGAGGGACACGAAGATTATCACAGGATTGGAGCACCTTGGCTATGAAGACAGGCTGAGAGACTTGGGATTGTTCAGCCTGGAGAAGAGAAGGCTCCAGGGAGACCTTATAATGGGCTTTCAGTACTTAAAGGAGGTCTACAGGAAAGACAGGGAAGGACTCTTTATGAGGGAGTGTAGTGATGGGACGAGGGGTAATGGTTTTAGGAATAAATTCCTTACTGTGAGGGTGGTGAGACAATGGAACAGGTTGCCCAGAGAGGTTGTGGGTGCCCCGTCCCTGCAAGTGTTCAAGGCCAGGTTGGATGGGGCTTTCAGTAACCTGGTCTAGTGGAAGCTGTCCCTGCCATGGTCCCTAATTCAAGACGGATTTTGAGATATGGGAGAGGTTCATCAGAAGGCTACCCAGGCTGTCAAGAGTCTAGATCACATGTCCTAAATGAGAGGTGAAGAGGAGACTTAGGGGTAATTTCATAGCAGCCTACAATTACTTGAAGGGAAGTCACAAAGATGAAGGGAAGTCACCAGATGATAGAGCAGAGGTCAATGGCCACAAACGGAAGCTTGAGAGGTTCATGCTAGGCAGTAGGCAAATAATTGTAACTAAAAGGGTAGCACAATACTGAAATGGGTTGCCCTGAACAGTCACGGGCTCTGCACCTGTGGAAACCTATGAGACTCAGCCAAAGTCACAGCCAATCTGATCTCATGTTGGCAACAGGTGTACTTTGAGTGAAAAGTTAACAAAATGACATTCAGAAATCTCTTTTAAACCACATTTTTTTTATGATTTTATGGCTATATGATCCTTGTTTTTATATTATGAACATCAAGGATTATTCACAGCTGTTGACAGCAGCTCAGAATCTATTTGCCTAAAATTTAGTTTGAAAATATACTACCAGTTTTTAAAGAGTAGGGCCTCAAAACAAACATATGTTTAAAACTTTCAAACTGTAGCCCTAAATGTTTCTACTAAGTATAGTCAAAAGTCTTTCTACTAAGTATAGTCAATGACTGGAAATTTTATGTACCGTTTCAGTTTCAGAATGCTTCAAGGTGTTAAAGACAAGATATGCTGCCAGGATAACGCAGGATCATCAATGCTGTCTGAACAGTGCATTATCTGTTCTGTCAGTACAAAAACTATTTCAGTTCCTGGGGCTCTTGATACAAGATCTTTCAGAAGCATAAATTTAGTAAAAAAAAAAAAGGAAAAGGTTATCTAATGCCAAGGTTTTCAGTGGGTTCCAGTCTAAAGCTGATTTATTTTATTTCATTAACAGCAAGATCAAATAAAACTCTAATTCTGTTTTCAAACGGAATCCTTGAACTAGAACTTCAGCTGAGATAAACAAAAACCTGTGAGCAATTTGTTGAATCAGGGTCTTTTAATTAGTTTATTTAAACAGATTGATGATCCTTCATCAAAGCTTTCTTCAAAACAACGTAACATATTTCTTCAAGAATGCATAAACAGTTTGTTTATAAAGCATTTCTAAACAGCACTGAGGCCCTAAGATAAGAAATCAAATATGCCACAGTTGCAACATTTTTCTCACCTTAAAGATTTATTAGGTTGCATTTACTGTGGAAAACTTTGAGGTTTATGATAAAAAACAACAACAAAACCATGCAAACTCTAGAGAGGAAAAATATCCAAAGTGCTTCAAGCATTTTTCTGATTCACATCACTAACTTTTGATTACTATGCATGGATGAAATGTAGCCCTAAAGAGCAGAAGTCTTCTAGCTGTATAAGCACAAAGCCCCACAGAGTTTTAGTAGTGATCTTTTTCCACTGTAAAAATTACCATTTCCTCTTTTCAAGCTATGTTTACAAGACAAAAATAGGATTCCCTTCAGAAGATAGATTTTTATCTTCAAATCTACAACCTAATAAGAAATTTTATCGTCATTCTGTTTAGTAGAGCTTGATTGATTTTTCACATTGTTTAATTGTTTTTGACATGCTAAAAACTCAGTTTAACATCTGTTTAGTTTTGGAAACCATTCTATGGAAAAAAAACCAGTCCTTTCCCCCCCCCCCCTTTTTTAAGCTTCTTTGTTCAAATTTCATTCAATATAGCCAAGCTCTGTGTAATAATAATAAATAAATAAGTCCTGTTCATACCAATTCACATTTTTCACCTTTTACATGATTTTATAAATGTTATTGTATTCCTACTCAGAACTATTATTTCAAAATTGAGAAAAGTTATTTAGTCTTTTAAATCTGAGCTTACTAGCTGTCTTTCTGTTTGTATGTTTCTGAGTTTTCTTTCTATTGGGGAATAGGCGAGAAAGGAGAAGTCGAGTTGTGGATGTGAGCAGAATTAGACATTATATTCAAGATTTGAAGGCACTGTTACTATGGCCTGTGGCTTAATAATTTTTTTTTGCTTTTTACTTTATCTTTTTCTTTTCTTGGTTAATTCTTCTTAACATATTGTTTTATCTTTTTGGTTTCTGCTAAGGTTTTCACATGGTATTTTTGGAGGGAAATATTGTATGATATTTTTCTCTGTGAAAATTGCAGGTGCAATATTAAAACTAATTCAGATATGTCACCCTATGATGAGGGTATTTAAGGGGATGATACCTTATGTATTAAACCTTTCATGGACCATTGGATCATTAAATAGTCCAAAATCAGAAAGTCTCACGAAGTTAGCGTTTATCCATTTTAAAAATGAAAGAAAAATATTAAGATGTTTTCTAAAAGTCACAATAAATACTGGGATGAAAGTTTATTAAAAGTCATTATGGATATATCTTTACATATGACACAATGCAAAAGAGTTGACCCTGCTATTCTACCTGAAAACAATGTCTCAAAAATCTATTAGAACTCTCTGAGAGCACTGATAAACTGGTCTAGTTAATAAAGCATGGTAGCCTCTTTAGAAAGTTTTGACATGGTGCCTCAGCAAGGCTCTGTGAGAAATTCATCCACTATGTGATATCAGGGAAGACAGTCTTGTGGATTAAAAAGGAATTGAAAGAGTTGAATAACAGTTTCTTATGCTACAGAAGGTGGTTACTAGTGAAATCCCACAGAGATTTGTGTAGTGATTTGTATCTTTCAGTGTGTTTGTGAAAGATTTAGAAAAGAAACTAGTTAATGAAGATACAAAATAAGGCATAATAGAGAATTATTTGGGTTAGTAAAAATGTAAAGTGACATAACAAAATGCAGAAAAATAACTGGAAGATAAGAAAAAATTGGGCAAGGAATAACAATATTAATTATACAAATGATGGACTGGTGTTCAACCTGTCCTGCTGTTATCCCAGAAGCCAAGTTAACAGATCAACAGAGCATTTTGACCATGCTAATTTCTCAAGCCAAGAAGTAGCACACATCGGTATGAACAAACCTCTATTCTTATATGGCAATCCAAATTATCTGAGTAGCTACCTCTCTTCCCACTCGTGTAGCCAAAGCTATTATATCTAACACTTCTCCTCAGAATTAGGAAATCATTTTAGAATTTATGTCCTTTAAATATAAGAAATATTCCAGTTTGTTAACCAAAAAAGTATAGAATTGCTATTTTGAAAGCTATGCTGCAGCTTCTTATATTTTGGAAAAACAACATCAAAACTAAAACCCAAACTAAATGACCAAAACTTACAGAAACTGGTTTCTAGTATCTCACATTAAAATTTTGTGTTGCCTGAGCATGAATGCTTCATTATTTAGCAGATGAGTTTCTATCAGGGTCTCAGCATAGACATAGTGATTTCCTGTGTATTCTATTTTTACACTAGAAAGTTATTTACGTTATTAAAAATACCAATTAAACTTTTAAATTGGAAGTTAATGTACTGTACATGTTCTGTTTTCCATTGATGTTTTAAGACCCTGAGTACGTATGATTGCTTCAGAGCACCAGCTTGAAACTGCTCTTTGAGAATGAACAATCATTGTCAAGGGAAGTTTTTCCTGTTAATTTGTTTCTGAGTTTCTTCATATCTTGAGTTTCTTAACTCTGTTTCTCTTCTCTCATTGTCACCTTGGCTGATCAGCCACATAAGGCATGTCTTTATGAACCTCAGTATTTAAAAGTTCATATTCCTGCTATTTTGATATATCAGAATATGTTCCCTACATGATATATCTACAGGTAGCAGAGACCCTAGCGAGAATGCATTTTTCTCACTTGTTAGCTGACAGTACACTGACATGCCAGTACATTTTAAATTACTGCTTAGTAGAGTTTTACTTCAAACAAAATTAACTTTGGAGTGTTACAATATTAAAGTAAGCGTAGTTACACTTGATTGGTTATTGGTAACGATAGATGTATTTATGAATATATCTTTTCTTACTTGAAATGTTATAGAGGAAAACAAAACAAAACCCACAAATCTGATTACTTTTAGACAAATAAATTAATGACTAAACATTTATTTCAGACAGAAAGAAGTGTGTGCTCCAGGCAATAGATATTGTTCCCTAGTTATACTAACTGGTAAGAAATAATTTGTCTCTCCTTCAATTTTTTCTTGCTTGTATTCTCAGACTGTCATGGCAGAAATCATAACTAACAATAAGTATTGTCCATAGTCCTTGGGAAACGTGATAATATGTAAAATATAGTCGAAATATTACTATGAAAAGTGGCAATAGACTGGGCAACAAAGTGAAGCAAATAGAACAAATTTCTGCAAGATGTAAAAATAGGCATTAAATAGTGAACGTGTACATAGCACTATAAGTTTGATAAAGATGGAAGGGTATTACCATGTACTAACACTGTGGTGGATATATAGTATAGATATATATATAATGTAGCCAAAAAATTTATGAATTAAATTCACTTTGGAGAAACAATTATTATTTTTTTTATACATTTATTTTATTAGGGAAGCAGCTCTGCTCAGTTTTGTAATTGCACGCAACTTCAGTAATTATATCAATTTCTGCAAAAAATTTCAGGCTAATATAAATTATACTTAGGCTCAAAAATAAGTCAGCTGTGCAGGTTCTATTTAAGGGGATTGACTTATTTTCAGAATTCACTGCAGAGTTTCTGCTTTGAATAGATAATATGTTGTATATAACATATAGAACTGATGACCACACCCAGAATGGTTTTCACCAGTAACCAAAACTGCAGTTGTCAAAAATCTGTATTTCTCTATGAAAGGAAAAATGTACTAATGCAGATTTTAGATCAAGTTATCCTGTATGGGAGCATCCACCAGCCTCTACTTTCTCCCAGTTTTAACCTCATTTTCCTTTCTAATTTTATTTCTTCACATTCTCTGTCTTCCACAGATTGGTTGGAAACTCTCATTTAATTCACTTTCAAATATTGGTATAAAAATATATTCTTTATGTAAAATAAAGCACATAAAGACTTCATAGGTATGCTAAATTGTCACACAGAGCACTATATATCATTAAGTCCTTCCACAAATTGAAAAGTTAAGCTCAAAAATTAAGCAAAAAAATAGTTCCTTAAGGCAGCGAGGAAGGTGCGCAGCAAGCCCTGGACTTCAGGAGAGCAGACTTTGGCCTCTTCGCGGATCTGCTCAGTAGAATACCATGGGATAAAGCACTGGAGAGGAGAGGGGCCAAAGGAAGCTGATTAGTGTTCAAGGATCACCTCCTCCAAGCTCAGGAATGGTGTATCCCAAGAAAGAAGTCAGGCAAAAAAGCCAGGAGGCTTGCATGCATGAAAAGGAGCTCCTGGACAAGCTCAAAAGCAAAAAGAAGGCCTACAGAGCCTGAAAGCAAGGACAGGTAGACCGAGAGGAATAAAATTAAAGCATCCAGGAACAAGATTAGGCAAGCTAAAGCCCAGATACAATAAAATCTGTCCAGGGTCATCAAAGACAACAAGAAAAACTTCTATAGGTATGCCAGAGACAAAAGGAAAACTAGGGAAGATGTGGGCCCTCTCCAGAAGGAAACAGGAGACCTGGTCACCCAGGATATGGAGAAGGCTGAGGTACTGAATGACTTTTTCATCTCTGTCTTCACCAGCAAGGGCTCTAACCACAGCGCCCAAGTCAGAGAAGGCAAAAGCAGGTACAGGGAGAATGAGGAACCACCCACTCTAGGAGAAGATGAGGTTTGAGACCGTCTAAGAAACCTGAAAGTACACAAGTCCATGGGACCTGATGAAATCCATCTGTGGGTCCTGAGGGAGCTGGCAGATGAATTTGCTAAGCCTCTTTCCATTATATTTGAAAAGTCATGGCAGTCTGGTGAAGTTTGTGTTGACTGGTAAAGGGGAAATGTAACTCCCATTTTCAAGAAGGGAAAAAAGGAAGATCCCGAGAACTGTAGTCCGGTCACTCTCACTTCTGTGCCCAGAAAGATCGTGGATCAGATCTTCCTGGAACACTGCTAAGGCACATGGAAAATAAGGAGGTGACTGGTGACAACCAACATGGCTTCACCAAGGGCAAGTCAAGCCTGAAAAATCTGGTGGCCGTCTACGATGGTACTGCAGCATTGGTAGATAAGGGGAGAGCAACAGACGTCATTTACCTGGATTTATGCAAAGTGTTTGACGCTGTCCCACACGACATCCTGGTCTCTAAACTAGAAAGATGTGGATTGGATGGATGAACAACTTTGTGGATAAGGAACTGGCTGGATGGGCACACTCAAAGGGTTGCGGTCAACGGCTCGATGTCCAAGTGGAAACCAGTGATGAGTGGCGTTCTCCAGGGGTCAGTACTGGGACTGGTGCTGTTTAACATCTTTGTCAGCAACATGGACAGTGGGATTAAGTGCACCTCATCAAGTTTTCCAAAGACACCAAGCTGTGTGGAGTGGTCGACACACTACAGGGAAGAGATGCCATCCAGAGGAACAGGCTTGAGAGGTGGGCCCATGCAAACCTCATGAAGTTCAACAAGACCAAGTGCAAGGTCCTCCATCTGGGTCGGGGCAATCCCAAGCACAAATACAGGCTGGGCAGAGAATGGCTTGAGAGCAGCCCTGAGGAGAAGGACTTGGGGTGTTGGTGGACAAGAAGCTCAACATGACCCAGCAATGTGCGCTCGCAGACCAGAGAGCCAACCGCATTCTGGGCTGCATCAAAAGAAGCATGGCCAGCAGGGCAAGGGAGGTGATTCTCCCCCTCTACTCTACTCTCATGAGACTCCACCTGGAGTACGGTGTCCACCTTTGGAGTTCTCAGCACAGGAAGGACCCTTTGGAGTTCTCAGCACAGGAAGGACATGGACTTGTTGGAACGTGTCCAGAGGAGGGCCACAAAGATGATCAGAGAGCTGGTGCACCTCTCTTACGAAGACAGAGTGAGAGTTGGGGTTGTTAAGCTTGGATAAGAGAAGGTTCCAGGGAGACCTTATAATGGCATTCCAGTTCCCGAAGGAGGCATAGAGGAGACATGGGGAGGGACTCTTTATCAGGGAGTGTAGTGATAGGACGAGGGGTAAAGGTTTTAAACTGAAAGAGTGTGGACTTAGATATTAGGAAGAAATTCTTTACTGTGAGGGTGATGAGACACTGGAACAGGCTGCTCAGAGAAGTTGTAGATGCCCCACCCCTGGAAGCGTTCAATGCCAGGTTGGATGGGGCTTTAAGTAACCTGGTCTAGTGGGAGGTGTCCCTGCCCATTGCTGGGGGGTTGGAACAAGATGATCTTTAAGGTCCTTTCCAACCACAACTGTTCTATGATTCTATGATTCTACGATTCTGTGATTCTATGAAATTCACTAGTCAGCTGATAAATTGCTAGTTATCCAGACAGTCATTAGGAAACGAGTTGACAATCAATTATTTAAACCTAGGAGTATATTCTAAACAGGTCTACAGAAAATTTCTGGCAGCAAGTAAGTCTTCAGGTAGTAGCTAGTGCTATATTTTTGGGACAATGTAAATACACATTTCCAGCACAAAGATTTATTCCTATGATGGAATTTACGATTTAATACCCGACATTTTTGGTGGATGATATTAATAGACTTCCAGGGAATGACTAAATTGCTCATCATAAGTGACATTCTTACCAGTATTTAAGACACCCTGGGGTTCTGGTATAACTGAAAAAAATGGTTCTAAGTGTGATTCGAACCACCTGGAACAAGAGCTGGGAGAGAGGAGGGATGCTCTGCACATCATCAGAAATAGTATTAGATGCCTAAATCTGTGCAACATAAACCCAGTCCTATCCTTTTATATTATTTTATATAGTACTAATTTTTTGAGAAACAAGTGTTAAAGAGGTGGTTCATCTTCATATTAAGAAAGTTAGATTGATTGACTGAGAAACTTTCTAGACCACATTGCCTGTGTTGACTAGATCTCAGCTGTTATGAGAGCTCAAACACATACCTCCTGACAAGATAACTTCATTGTATATAGTACAATTTAAGCCTTAAGACTCAAAGGAAGACTGAATTTAGTCATTGTTTGAAGATATTTAACAAAAATAAGCTCTTCATGTGTATGATTAGTCTAATCTTAATAAGACATCTAAAGCATAACTCATTCATCTAGAGCCATTGAAATTCATTGAGGTACCCCCTTTGCATCCAACTGCTCATTCACAAGAAAAGTGTTTATCCTCAAATCCGCCCTCAGACCTGCAGACCACATGTGAATATCTCAAGCCTAGGGAGTCCTAGATGTCTCTAATGAACTTTGTTTAGGCAAAACTATCGCGTGTCTAAAACAGGGCAGATCTGAAACTCCTAAAAGCATATCTTTCTCTACAGTGGCATGAAACCAGGCGAAGCGGTAGGTCAGATGTAATTGTGAAGGCTCAAATGTAGATGTTTGATATTTGCGAGGTAACTGCTATCTTGAATGCAAAGGACAAGACCAGAAAAAAAAGTGCTTCCTTTTTTTTTTTAATCATTGCTTGATTTTTTAATTGTTTTTCTAATCATGACTTGATTCATGCTGCATGTAATTGTGCTAAATACATTTCCAATTGATGGGAAAATGAAACTGATAAAAAAGTCACATGACTTCAAGATGAAAAATACATCAATAAGACTAATAATAACCAATTTCATTACATTTAAAAATTCCATGTATAATTTTTTTGGTGTTTTTTTTTTCTTATTTTTCTTTATGACTTGCTTTATATTTGTATAACATCTAACAGATTTCTTGGAGATCAATCAATGTATGGTTGTACCAACTGCATTTGAAGGCGCTGGTTGGATCATGTTTTTTTGCCTTTAAAGAACAGTTATCATTCTTTCAGAACAACAAATGCTACGCAGGATATGGATGATAAAATGCTGTGGAAATACAGAGAGACTGCAGACAGTGATAGAGAAAACAGGTAGCTCACCAAGTCTCTCAGTGAGTGGTTTAAGTAATATGTATGTGGAATTAAAAAATTGTTCATTATCAGTAAGATAATGAGTAAGTTCTTCTTAACTAGTAAGAAGAAATCATAAATAATGGACCCTTCATAGAATACATTCTTTGTAGTGAAAAGACACTCATCATATGTCAAGAACTACTGCATTTAAAAATATATGACATTCTAAGCTGAGATGAGATGGTAATTTAAAGTCTTACTTCAAAGTCCATATAAGTCAATAAGGGTACTTCTATTAAAATATATAAGTAATTGGATTAGTTCTTAGCTTAAAAATAGCACAAACAAAAATGGATGCAGAGAATGCTGTAGGCATGAGTCTTTTTTCCTACCAAAGTTAGAAAGATAGCAGGCATGATATGACAAATATTTTTTTCTAACGTTTAAAAACAAATTACAAACCAAAGTTAGGGTTTGGGTTTTTTTTCAAAAAATGGTAAATAAGGTCTTTGTGCTGGGTATTCAATGTTGGGATTCAGCTATACATACCACGGTAATAAATTTGAATGTTATTTATATGGATAGAGTTTCTAGTCAGCCTTGAAAAACTATACGTCTCTAAAGAAAAGCAGTATCTTTGTAATATGAGTTTTATGATAGATGGTACTGCTGCATTTTCTTAAAGTAATTATTCAAAAAAAAAAGTGTCTCGTAGAGAGGAATTTGGAGTCCAACACACACTAAAAAAAATCATTTGAGGTTTTCTGTGATGGAGAAAGTTTGTGTGTTCTGAGTACGAAAACAGTCTCAGAGAAAATGTGTAGTGGTAAATACAGGTGTATAAAAGTGTGAGAAATTACAATACAACTTATTTGGGAAAATACAGTTGGTTTTGAAACCTTAAAACATAACTGACCCCAAATAATAATCCTCATTTGCAAATGTTATGTAGAGAAAAAAAAGTCCACAAAATTATCTCCAGGATCCAAGTCTCCCTTCAGTAAGAGGAACACAATCACAATCTACCAGTCTAATGTAATTTTGGTCAAAATTAAAAACACCTATACTGGCACTTAGCCAGAACATGAGTATCTGTTCTCCACGTGCGATATAAAACATTCAATCTCATTTGTCGCTCAGTTTCAAATATACCTAAAGTCAATGGATATTTTCGTTGATCGTAAAGCTAAACACAGGTATTCTTTCATCTTACAATGAACATTTATGTGAATAAGATCTGTCATGATTCAAAAGCATATAAAGAAGGTCTGGTGTTCATTTACAAATTTCAGATCACTCCAAGCCCACACACTAAATGTTGAAAAAAAAATGCCACTAAACAGATCACAGAAGCCAACACCATGGATTATGGTTGCTAGTCTCTGGACTTCGAAAAGAAGCAGTGATAGGAATCTACCAGTAGAGTGAACAGTCCTAAAAATGTAATGCCTGTGCTATTCACATTCTGGGAGTTTTCCTTCTGGACTAGCTTTAGTCTATGGACAGTGTACCCATTGGCAATTAAGTACACTCAGTGTGCTCCTGGATGCCATCTTTTAATTTAGTTTTAGCCTAAAGTAATTCCATTCAGATGCTCCAAGACTGCTCCACCCAAATGAAAAGGCGGGGGCAATCATGACATTCACGGCACAGTGTGCTTCTGCTCTGAATTTGAGCACTGTAAGGTAGAGTCGTCTCTTGGCTCCATCTATACTTCTAAGATGTGCTATTGACTGGATCACTGGAGATCTATCTGGAGCAGTCCAAAATTAAGCATGGATAAAGTGATGTGAATGAAGTACCTGGCCATCTTAGGTAGCAGAATTAATATAAACAGATATATATATATTTTTTTTTTTTTAATTGTTCACTGCACAGGGAGCTTTTAAAGACAGTAGTAGGAAAAGAAGAGTGAGACAATCTGACTCTGTTTTGGGAGGAGACAATAGCAAGTTAAACACAGCTGAGAACCAGTGCCTTCCATGTTATGGGTAAATAATCTAATAAACTGGCTGCTATATATAAGGTGCAAGCTTGCTTTCTGTTCAGCATCTGTTCTCCAACAAAGTAAGGTCTTCTGAATCCCAGTTGGATGCAGATGGCTAACATGGAGGGGGTGGGAGTGGGAGTGGGGAGGATTGAGTCAGGTGCTTATTACCAGAGAGAGCTGAGGGAACCCAGCTATAGTCCTGTTACCACTGTTTTCTCAATACTAGCTATAATCATTCATCTATTTGCATACAGAAAACTGAATGGCTGTGTGAGATATGTTGTCTCTCTATAAAGAGGAGAAAGACCCCTGAATCAGGTACTCTTAATCACTGTATAAATGGTGTGGGATACCTAAATGTCCATTTTCAGTGTTCTGAATTATGCAGTAATTACAGTGTTTAAATTCAGCTCTGAGATATGAACCTGTCCTCTAGTCACTAATCTTTTGCTTTCAGTCTGGTGGTGTGTAGGCAACCGCAAAACTGTGTAAACTGTGAAGGTGCCAAATCTGAAAAACTGATGCAATTACCCCTTCTTAGGATTAGAGCATTTGAATGCTCAAGAAGAGGATTTTTGAAAAATATCATATTAATAATTCTGGGAATTTAGACTAGTGCAGCTGTTGCTGTTGTTAGTGAGGAAAAGAACATAAAATGCAAAAGAGGAGGTTGAGTTAGTTAGTTACACTGAGAGAGCATTCAAGCTGATTTCCAGTTGTTCTGCTCTGAATAAATGTACTCATACTGCACTAAAGACTTAACAAAGGTTTCCGTGTCTCATATTTGGCTTTGTCACCCATGTACATCAGCTGAATGCTGGAAATAAAATTAATTAAAATCCTGCCCTTTTTCACAGTTAAAAAAGGCTTGAAACAACCATCATAATATTAAGCTAAGATAATTATAAAATGCAAATCTGTATCAGATATATTGTTATCTTGTAGTCATTAATGTTTATAGCAAATAGAAACTTAATTTCAAAACCACAGCTTCTTTTATATTATTTGTACTTCTCAAAAAGAATGTCTTTCATATGTCCTATCAAATATCCTTTCAAATGTCCTAGCTTGCAAACTTCTCAAGACTTACAACCCTGACATTATCATGCTTCCTGTAGATTTCTGCTTCTGTTGTAGTAACATAGGGGTGAAATGGACCTCATGGGTTACTGAGTCTTGTCCCCTGCTGTGTATATAATCCTGAGCCCATTGAAGTCACTGTGAGTTTTAGCTTTTGCTTCAATGGTAGAATGATTAGGTCCAGAATATCTCAGAAATATTCAAATTAAAATTGTTTTTTACACATTTTCCTGATGACTTGTTAAAGATAATATTAAAATGTCTTCAATTACAAATGTAATTGGTTCAGTGCAGTTGCAGTTTGTTTTTTAAATTCCTGGTTCTGTGATGAAAAGTTTAAAATAACACTAAAGAAATTATTCTTGAACATGTCTAGTCATGAAAGGTCAAAGCACACTGAGCTTAGATGTCTCAAGCAAAGGACAAGCTAGAGGCAAACGGACACAGCCTTTAAGCTAATTTAACTCCTTGTATCCCTAAGAAAAATTCTCCAGGGAAAGCAGGTATTTCAGTAACACCAATTGCAGATGACATTCATAGGGAAGATAAATGTTTACTGCCCCTGAAGGTATATATTTATCCTGATCTGTTTTCTTAATTAGGTCAAAGACAAAAGAGTGATCCACTGGATTAATCTTCCAGATCAGCATCTTTAAATAGTGCAGAGTTGATATAGCTCAACTATTCTTTCACGTCTTCTAGCTGTATTATGAAAGGACAGCAAGGTGGAGTGAAAATACAAGTTAGTTTATGAAACATGCTGAAACAGTTGATATCAGCCAGTTTATTTAATACTGTAAAAATTATTTGAGCGAACTTCAGTTATCTGAAGTTACTTACCTGGATAAAGGCAGTAAAGTTTCCTTTATGATCAATGTACAGAAGTGGAGCACCTCCAGAGTGCAATTCAATCTGGTTATCTAAACACCTCTCTTACAATGGAATGATTCATCTTATGAGAGAAAAAAAAAAGAAAACAAAAAAAACCAACATCAGATTTCAATCATATTTGTAATAGATTTATTTTTTTTTAGAATGTAAAATAATGTTAGTGATGAAATATATTAATGTATTGGGTTATTTTAACTATTTTAACTATGGTTTTAAGTTATAACAGTGGTACACATTATAAGACATCAACACCTTTCCAAAGAAACTGGTATAAATTAAAAAAAATAAATGTGTGTCATTGTTCCACAAAACAGGGGTTTTGAGATGTCTTTAATACTAGAACATCTGTAAATTAATTGCCACTAGCAATATCCTAAAGCCATCATGAGATCTAATTTACTACAGTTAGTAAATCAGTAGTGTGAGGAAGAGTGAAATGTAGCAGTTGCAAGTTAGAAGCAGTCTTCAAAGAAGTGCTACTAGGATTTAATGTACAAAGGACTTTTTTTGCTAATACACGGTTGAATTCTTCTAGCTTCAGTAAAAAATTATGCTTGAATTATATTATTAGGTTCAGCAAACCAAATATAATGAGAGTTTCTGCATTACTCTGTTCATGTGTAAAACAATCATTTGAGAGTTTACATCAAAACATAGAATGCAATTGTTATTATAGTCATATGTTCCAATATATACTCTTTAGCTTTCTAATCATTATACTTTCCTGCTTGTTCCTTATAAATATTTTCTTAAAAATCAGCCAAGCATAGCTGTTCCTTTTCTGTTTAGAATCCACAAACTCATCATTTATTTCCTTATTCTATGGATTTTACACCTTTCCTAGTAGGAATAAAAAGGCATATTCAAGAATTTCAGATTTGTTCCTGAAAATTAATCTTTCTCTATGAATCATATGAATCCAGGCCTAAATAATCAACAATATAAAACAATTATCTGTATATAAACATATTTATGTTATATTTTTAAAATATTAAAAAATCTATAAAGACATATCAAAGCAACCCTATTTTTATAGCATTACCCTTAAGTTAAAAAACAGCAAGTCATAGGTAAGGTGACAGAGGTGAATCTGCCCCTCTATTCCACTCTCATGAGACCCCACCTGGAGTACTGCGTCCAGCTCTGGAACCCCCAACATAAGAAGGACATGGACCTGCTGGAGTGGGTCCAGAGGCGGACCACAAAAATGATCAGAGGGCTGGAGCACCTGTCCATCAGGACAGGCTAAGAGAGTTCGGGTTGTTCAGACTGGAGAAAAGAAGGCTCTGGGGACACCTGATTGCAACCTTTCAATACTTAAAGGGGACTTCTAAGATGGAGACAAACTTTTTAGCAGGGCCTGTTGCGATAGGGTGAGGGATAATGGTTTTTCGCTTAAAGAAGGAAGATTTAGACTAGATATAAGGCAGATATTTTTTACAATGAGGGTGGTTAGACACTGGCATAGGTTGCCCAGAGAGGTGGTGGATGCCCCATCCCTGGAAGCATTCAAGGTCAGGTTGGATGGGCTTCCGAGCATCCTGATCTAGTTGAAGATGTCCCTGCTCATTGCAGGGAGGTTGGACTAGATGACTTTTAAGGGTACCTTCCAATCCAAATTACTCTATGATCCTATGATTCTATGATAATGTTAAATAGCTAATTTTCTGCAGTTGGATGCTGTTTCACAAGAATTATCCTTGGTAGCAAACCTTGTTTTTCTAAATATCTATTATTTTGACAAAGTTTCTGTTTTTGTAAACAAGTCTACAATTTTTCATTGAGCACAGAGAAAAGTTATTTATCAGTGAGAGATTTGTGAATCTTTGTGGATTGCTGTAAATGGATTAATGTACACTTTTGAGAAACTTAGTCTTAATCCAGCCAGTTATTCTCCTGGCCATTTTGCCATCACAAACTGTATAATTTTTTAACTGAAAATTGATTGACTTTTGTTTAGTTTATCTAAACCCAAGAAAATAACGTCTAAGCTTCCAGTTATATACTCTATATAGTATACACAAAATTGCAGGAAACACATTTTATATAAAGTGAAAAATTTATTATTAATATAATAATGCAGTTAAACCTACACTTAGTACCTATCTCTTTTCTATATCATTCTCACTCTCTCACTACCCCCATGGACTTTTGGCCAATAGTGCCAGTCCTGTCCCTGTGAGGGCTGGGATTTACAGCTTGTCCTGAAGTGCTTCACTGGGAAGACTGATGTTGATGGTGCCTCCTCTTACTCCTCTCCTTTCTCTTAGAATTCACCTGGAGATTTAAAAAAAAAAAAATCTAACAGTTTACAGTTTCTTCATTGCTTTGCAACTCCATGTAGCATCTGAATTTATTGTATGTGGTGTATTTTATGTGTGCTACATACTCACTCTTTGTTACCCCAAGCCCAGTTGTGTTCAAATTCTGGCCCTCATTTTTTCATATTACCACTAGTGAGTTGTTTACAGTTGTGGGATCTCCAGTGCCAAGCCCATGCCCCCACCTATTATCATCCTAGTCTGTGTCCCCCTACACCACATCCTATGTCTCAACCTCTGAAAGACTCTGACATCATACCTGACTTTATATACACTACATCATGAGTATGTAAATATCTACACAGAGTAACTACATGTTGCCACTGTTAATATGTGAACTAAAGTCATACAATACCAAGACTAGCAAAAATAATACAAATTAGGTATAGCCAAAGATCTTTAGAAAAACTGCTGTTATAGCAAGGCAACAAAAAATAAAGCTCCAGGCAGATCAAGACAAGTTCAGTCAAAGTAAACTTGACAAACTTCAATCCTAAATCTTGCCAAGTCGGTGCAAAACCAGTGTGCTATTAGTAGCAGTGGCAATATGTATTTAAGTGAGCTACAGGGCTGCATAGGATAAGCAATATCTGTTGGATTTTTCAGGAATATTTCGCAGAAATACGTGAACTATTCATTATAACACCAAGCAAGGGATTCTCACCTTTGGGATTTAAAAAACATAATTTTAAAAGGGATTCCCTTTCTAAAAAAAAAAAATATGGAAGATAGGCTACAATACACTAGACCAGTAAACATTTGCATTTTTACATAGACTAGTTTTGCAGAGAGAATTTATGCAACCCAGCCTTGACTAGGCATGTAGGACATCTTTCTAGTAATTCCAAAACCTGTCTGAGTCTTCCTTAAGAAAATTGGCACCTCTAACT
This sequence comes from Chroicocephalus ridibundus, assembly GCF_963924245.1. NCBI lineage: Eukaryota > Metazoa > Chordata > Aves > Charadriiformes > Laridae > Chroicocephalus > Chroicocephalus ridibundus. The sequence goes on from NC_086284.1 coordinate 56,415,654, forward strand.
GGTAAATTTCAAAGATATTTCTGTTCAAATGGATCCATTAACTTATTTTTTTGTTTTGTAGATTGAAGTTACTAAACATGTCCAAGAAAAAACATTTCCTTTGCATTATATTATATTCCAGAGTGTTTAAATATATGTCTTCCTGTTAAAGCTAAGGAAAAGAGACTTGCGAAATTGTGTGACAGAAATCATAAAACCAGTCTGGAGCTGCCTAGCAGAGGAGTGAAGTGGGGCATGTTAGATAAGGGAAAATTATATTATTGGGTCATGCTATTGGCCAAGGAGTAGAAAGCATGATTGCTGTCTTCCTCAGGACTATGTTCAGTCATGCCGGAAGAAAACAGGTAATAAAGGAGGCTTTTGGCCAATGAGCAGCAGGGGAAGTAGTGATAGTTCTCTGTAAAGATGAACTAACAAGAGATCCAAAAAAGTCTCCAATCCCTGATGTATAAGACAAACACCTGGATTAAGACCTCAGTTGCTACTGCTACAGCCTCCTGTTTTTCCAGCTTCCCCTTTCTAACATTTTCTGCTTCCTCAGTTTCAGCTCCAATGTTATTTTTCAGGCTTCATTTGGATGTCATTGCTCTGCTGGTACCACAGTAATGTCCTCACTTACTATCTGTATCAGAAACATCTGCTGATTTGGGGTGTTCTCAGATCACTCTTTCTCCTACTTTCCTGTTTTCTCTGATCTGACTCACTGATATCTAGCAACAGGAGACATCCTTGGACACACTGGAGACTGCAGTCTTTAAAACAGTGTGACCTTGCTCAGATGATTATCAGTTCCTGCATTCCTTGACACTGTCAAGATCTGTATGCCCATAAGTTTACTGAATTTTATCTGCCTTGGAATTCAAAACTCCAGAGTCTGGATCCAGAGTAGGATACAGAGTTTGGGATGTGTGGTGGGTTGACCTTGGCTGGAAGCCAGGTGCCCACCAAGCTTCCCTATCACTCCCCATTCTCAGCATAATTACAATGAAATGATTGTGGGTCGAGATAAGGACAGGAACATCACTCATCAATTACCATCACAAGCAAAACAGACTCAACTTGGGGAAATTAATTTAATTTATTGCCAATCAAATCAGAATAGGATAATGAGAAATAAGAACACCTGCTCAACCCTCCCTTTTTCCTGGCCTCAACTTCACTCCTGAATTCTCTGCCTCCTCCCCTCGAGTGGCGCAGGAGGACAAGGAATGGGGTCTGCAGTCAGTTCATTACATGTTGTCTCTGCTGCTCCTTCCTCCTCATGCTCTTCCCCTGCTCCAGCGTGGGGTGTCTCCCAGGGGAGAAAGTCCTCCACAAACTTCTCCAACATAGGTCTTTCCCATGGGCAGCGGTTCTTCATGAACTGCTCCAGTATGAGTCCTTTCCACGAGTGCGGTCCTTCAGGAGCAGAATGCTCCAGTGTGAGTCCCCCACGGGATCACAGGTCCTGTCAGCAAACCTGCTCCAGTGTGGGCTCCTCTCTCCATGGGTCCGAAGGTCCTGCCAGGAGCCTCCTCCAGTGCAGGCTTCCCACAGGGTCACGGTTTTCTTCAGGGAACTTCCACGTCCTCTGCTGCATAGGTCCACCATGGGCTGCATGGTGTATGTCTGCTCCCCTGTGGTCCTCCATGGACTGCAGGGGGACAGCCTGCCTCACCATGGTCTTCACCACAGGCTGCAGGGGAATGTCTGCTCTCGTACCTGGAGCACCTCCTCCCTCTCCTTCTTCACTGACCTTGGTATCTGCAGAGCTGTTTCCCTCACATCTTCTCACTCCTTCTTTCCAGCTGCTGGTACACAGCAGGTTTTCCTCTTCAACATGTTATCACAGAGGTGCTACCACCATTGCTGATTGGCTCAGGCTTGGCCATTGACGGGTCTGTCTTGGAGCCAGCTGGCACTTGCTGAACATGGGGGCAGCTTCTGGCATCTTCTCACAGAAGCCACTCCTGTAGTCCCTTGCTACCAAAACCTTGCCACTTAAACCCAGTACAGGATGTTGGGCAGCTTAGCCAAAGTTGGCGGCAAATTTACTAGGGAAGGAGATTAAGAATTTCTAATATCAGTTTCAGTTCACTTTGGGTGAGGATTTGAGCCAATGCTTCCAAAGAGGAAACATGAAGTCTTGTTCATTTTCCAACAGAAATAAATCATGTGGAATGAATAGTCAGTAAACACAATAAAATTTATCGTGTTATTTTTCTGCAATAATTTGAACTTGAAGCAAACCTGAAAGGAATAAAAAAGAAATATTATCAGAGACCTGTGAAGCAGAAATTATTTCCTAATAACGTACAGAGTGTTTAAACAGACATGCATCAAACTTGATCTTTATTATTTTAAAATACTTTTATAGAAATTAAGGGGGGATATTCATAAGCATGATTGCTACTTGAAAGGAAAAACAGAGCTCTTGATTTTCAAGATTTCATCAAAACAAGTAAAGTAAAGCAAAGCACCATTTAAAAAACTCATAAAAAAATCTTGCTTAGGTCATTTTTTGCACTTTCAAATGTTTTTGAGTTTTCTCAGAGGATTAGGGAAGATATAGTTCCTTGTCTTTTATAAGTACTAGTTTTTACATCTTATTAACAAAGTCCTGTGGGAATTATGAATAATACCTGATGCATTCTGAATGAAAATAATACATAGTATAAATTAGTCACAAAACTCCCATTAATTATGCAATTTATGGGTTTTGACTGCTATTGCTATTCTGATTTTTTGTCAATTATATTATTTTTTTATCTTTGAAAACAATTATTGACAGATTTTTAAATAGCATTAATTATTTTTATAATTACAGTAAATCTTGAAGGTCTTTGTGGTAATACCCTCTGAAAAGGGGACCATAAGTTCTGAACTGGTTTGTGTATGTGAGTGTCGTGTTAAAAGGGCTGTAGTTTCAATATTTGTCTGTCAGAGTCCCAGGACTTTCACTAATTTACTATCAGAGTCCCACCAAAGAACTTTCACTGAATCAGATTCACAAATAATCGAAATTAGTTGTTTTATTGAGAGCGGCAGTCGCAGATTCGAGATTGCCGTTGATAAATTCACTGACTACAATGGCGCTAATTACTTAAGGTTAATATTGCTAGCAAAAAATAACAATAGTACAACAACCCGGTAAAATTCAGTAGAGGGTGAAAGGCGCAGCGCGTATGCAGAAAGGCGTCCCTGCCTGGGGTGGAGGAAGAGAATGCAGCCCATCAACTGGTCGGTCAGGTATCAAGTTTCTTCTCTCCCAATTTAACAGTCATTTTCTCCATCCTTTTATCCCCAAAATTACGAGGTTTCCCTCTCCTAGGTGACGTGTAGTATGATTTGGGTGGAGAGACGAGTGCTATAGTCATTTAAGTTTAGCGTGATCTCTAAAATCTTCATTAGCATATACATGGGTGTCAACTTTGATATGCATTTCACAGGTAATGAGGCAAAGGTCCATCACCGGGCATGGTAGCCTCTCAAGGAAACAAAGAACCACACAAAGTCTCTGTTATCTTGATTTCACTGTCTCTGCTGACAAAAAGCAGGGCTGTCCTGACTTCCCAAGACTACCCCGTTATTTATGTATCCTGTGATAGTCAGACAAGCCTTCACTCCCCTGGGTTGCACAAGAGATAGCAAAGCCAGTCTTAATTGCACAGAGACTTCACCTCATTATCCAGATTCCACAGGGAGAAATTAATCAAGTTTCATATTTCCACCTTCTTTTGTTTTAAAATAAAATCATAATAAAATCCTTGGTCATTCTGCACCGGTTTATCTGTAAATCCGAATGGATTTTACAGGTGTTTAGGTGGTAGAAGACAGAAGTAGATAATAATTTAAACTATCCAATTTAAGTGGGATCTGATTAACTCTCTTCTTCTATTTTGAAAACCACAAGTCTCTCTTAGCTCTTTAGTACCAACAGTTGAGAAGACTTTCCTTATACAAACTTCTCTGCACCCAGGAGTAGAAGATCATGAGTAGTCAGAACCTCAGGTGTAATAGATTCCTATTCCTCAGACTAACGTCATCAAAGCAAACCCTTTTTTATGATGATAAAATTATATTTACCAATGACGTAAACAGGAAAGTTATGTTAAAATGCTACTGGATATTGGGAAAAATTAAACTCTTTTAAGACTTCCTCACATTCATTTATTTCTAGAATTATATAACAAACTCAGGGAATATATTTAAGTGAATGAAATTTGCCAAATAAAATTGCAGTCTTTTTGCAATCATTATTTTAGCAACCATCTCTTTAGCAGATGTTTAAAATTTGTTTACTGGGATATGTTAATTAGAATTCTGTAGAAAAACAGAGACTTTTTTTTTTTGCCTTTTTAGGAAATAGGACTTTTTTCCTCCTCTTTTGTGTTTGTTTTTCCTTTATAGTGATATAATTCATTTAATATTCTAGACTGTAACTTTAATATTTAAATCATAGCAAAACTCTGATATAATACAACACATATTAAAGATGGTTTCTTTGCTACCCCATTGTGTTTCAATATAGGTAATGCAAAATCATACAGGAATCTACTAAAGACAGTTCAAAAGGCTATCTTTATAAATCAAGGTTCATTTCAGTGCTGGGTTTCCTGATTCTTGCTTTTGTCTTTGTTTTTTTTTTTATTAACACTATAAAAAGTGTGGGTTTTTTTCTGTTTAGAGTAGGATGGTGACGCAGTCACTTTGGGATGAACCTGTGAATAAAAGTAATAAGAATTCAGATCCAAACTTACCTTCTAAGCGGAACGATTTTGTAGTAGAGTTTAGTAAACTGGTAAAAGAGATATTCCATAGAGGGTACGTACAAATCTCTCTTACTTCTTAAGGAAAGAAATAAAAATAAAAAGAAAAAAAAAAAGGAAAAAAGGAAAAAAAAAGTTTAAGCAGTTACTTAAACAGAAAATCTCATGTTCCATTGCCCGACAAATTTCAGTTACAGGATAGATCCTTTAAAAAATTTTAATAGTTTTGGTGGTTTTTTATAAGCAAAAAGAGATAAGCCTTTCTGTGGCCTGTCTCATAAGGAATATTTTTAAAGATGAGATATATAATACACTGTGAAATAAAATGAATGTTTAACAATGAAAATATTGATGGAAATAATGCAAAGGTATTCTGCTTTCTGTAGCTGGATATAACTTGTTGCATGATTTTTTCCTATTCACAAGTCATTACAAATCCTTGCCTCAAATCAATAGCATGTAACATAAAATCCACAATTCAAATTTATGCCAACTAATATCTAGGAGGACCCTTATAAAATAATCCATTTTTATATTTCAGGTTCCATTTTAAACATCTGCTATATAGCTGAATATGAAGGGAAGAAGAAAAAATAATGAAATATTTATTTGAAGTTCCAATTGATGATACCCCTATGTCTAGGTCATTTTGAGACAAATATTCTGTTGTTTCTCTTCATCTAGTCACAATACTGTAGTCCTGGATGCAAAGATAAATGAAATGAGACCAAAAATAAAATTACAGATCTATACATCACAGGAAGAAAACAAAAAAGAACAAAAACAAGCACTGGCCTTCATTAAAATGCTAGTATACCAAAGATAACAGTTTATAAAAGGCTTCCTCTTGCACTGGGATTTGACTATCATACAAGAAGTTTATCTGTCTGAGTTCCTAGCTAATAAAGCTCTTCAGATTTGACATTAAAATAATTTTTAAAAGAGTTCCTCAACCACAATACTAAGTTGTGAATTGGAAGTAAATGATTTCAGAAAAGTTTTAGTTAAATCTATGGTCTTGTCTCTCCTAATCACATTTTCATTTAGAACCTTTTTGTGAAGCTATTGGATCTAATGGCAGTAGCTTTATCACTTTAATCTCATATCTTTTGTATATTTTTGGATGTGTCAGCATAGCTGATTTAGAAAAGTGGATACTGGTCTGGCTTCTGTTTTCTCTTGTTCAGGGACATAATACACTACACAGCATAAGGTAATGAGCCAATCTCAAAATGGATTATAATGAAAGATATTGAAATTTGGGCAGTAGAGACATGGAATCAGCCCCTGCTGGGTGATGGAGTCTGTACCTCACATTTGGTACCCAGGCTTTCCATACACCCCCTCAGGATATCAAGACATCCGAGAAAAAATTTGAAGGCTTTAAGACTAGGTAGCTTAAGTGTCTTCAAGATAGTTCTAGCTTCTGCTAAACCATTACCCCTAAACCACTAGTCCCTGCACTTGTGTGTGTGTGTGTATATATATATATATTCTTTTTTTTTTTTTAAAGATGTGTATCTGTATGTATTTTAAGATCATTAGGCTAAGTAAAATTCTTTTGCATCAAGCATTCTGGTTTTTCTTAATGGTTTACACAGTGTTAATGTTTTAATCAATTTCATGTTATTCATATAGCGAATTAATGAAATTCCTGCTCAGAACATTGTCAAGTTAATTATACAGTATAAAGTCATAGAATCATAGAATCATAGGGTTGGAAGGGACCTCTGGAGATCATCCAGTCCAACCCCCCTGCCAGAGCAGGGTCATCTTAGAGCAGGTTGCACAGGAATGCATCCAGGCGGGTTTTGGATGTCTCCAGAGATGGAGACTCCACCACCTCTCTGGGCAGCCTGTTCCAGTGCTCTGCCACCCTCAAAGGAAAGAAGTCCCTCCTCATGTTTAGGTGGAACTTCCTCTGTTCAAGTTTGCGCCCATTACCTCTTGTCCTATCGCTGGGCACCACTGAAAAGAGCCTGGCCCCATCCTCCTGACACCCACCCTTTAAGTGTTGATAATGTCCTCCCTCAGCCGTCTTTTTTCCAGACTGAAGAGACCCAAATCTCTCAGTCTTTCTTCATAAGAGAGATGCTTCAGTCCCCTAATCATTTTGGTAGCTCTCTGCTGCAGCGTCTCCAGCAGTTCCCTGTCCTTGAACCAGGGAGCCCAGAACGCGACACAGTACTCCAGGTGCTGCCTCACCAAGGCAGAGTAGAGGGGGAGGATGACCTCCCTCGACCTGCTGGCCACACTCTTCTTGATGCACCCCAGGATGCCATTGGCCACAAAGGAACATTGCTGGCTCATGGTCATCCTGCTGTCCACCAGGACTCCCAGGTCTCTTTCAGCTGAGCTGCTCTCCAGCAGGTCAGCCCCCAACCTGTACTGGTGCATGGGGTTATTCCTCCCCAGGTGCAGCACCCTACACTTGCCCTTGTTGAATTTCATAAGGTTTCTCTTTGCCCAGATCTCCAACCTGTCCAGGTCTCTCTGTATGGTGGCACAGCCTTCTGGTGTGTCAGCCACACCCTCCAGCTTTGTCATCGGCAAAGAGGTGTGCGCTCTATCCCCTCACCAGGTCACTGATGAATATATTGAAGAGGACTGGACCCAGTACTGACCCCTGGGGAACACCACTCGTCACTGACCTCCAACTAGACTCTGTGCCCCTAATCACGACCCTCTGAGCTCTGTCTTTCAACCAGTTATCTGCCCACCTTACTGTCCATTCATCAAGCTCATTCTTCCTAAGCTTCCCTATGAGGATGCTGTGGGAGACCGTGTCGAACGCCTTGCTCAAGTCAAGGTAGACCACATCTACCGCCCTCCTCTCATCTATCCATCCAGTCATGCCATGATAGAAGGCTATCAGATTAGTCAGACATGATTTCCCCTTGGTGAATCCATGTTGAGTACTTCTGATAGCTTTCTTTTCCTCCACATGCCTTGAGATGACACCCAGAACGAGCTGTTCCATCATCTTTCCAGGAATGGAGGTGAGGCTGACCGGCCTGTAGTTCCCCGGCTCCTCCTTGCCTTTTTGAAGACTGGAGTGACATCGACTTTCCTCCAGTCCTCAGGCACCTCGCCTGTTCTCCAGGACTTTTAAAAGATGATGGAGAGCGGCCCAGCAATGACTTCCGCCAGCTCCCTCAGCACTCTCAGGTGCATCCCATCAGGGCCCATGGACTTGTGAATATCTAATTGACCTAATTGATCCCTCACTTGATCTTCCTCAACCCAGGGGAAGTCTTCCTCTTTCCCCGTTACTTTCCCCAAAGCCTGGGACTCCTGAGGGCTGGGCCGAGCAGTAAAGACTGAAGCAAAGAAGGTATTCAGTAACCCTGCCTTCTCTGCATCCTCCATCACCACGGACGGAGTAAGTTTTCTAGTGTATTTGTAGTTGTTAAAAGTGAAATAAGCAAAAAAGAACTAAGGGCTGAGCAGGGAAAAAAATTAAAAAAAAAAAAAGGAAGATAATTCTTATTGGTCATTTATCAGTTTAAGTGGAATGTTCCACACTCTTTCTTTCAGTTTAAAAATATTTCAAAGAAAAATTGAAGGAGATAGATACAGTTAATCTGAGAGAGAAAATATTTAAAATATTTTTAAGCCACTGTATTTTCACTACTGATGTAATGAAAAGTTTGAAGCCTAGTAGGTTTTCAAAATTTACTTCATTTCCTTAAAATAAATTGTCCACTTACAACCACATGATAAATTACAATTATACCATGGTGTAGCAAGACTTCACTTTGTATAGATCAATATTTGAATTTTCCAGTGTTGGAAAAGGGATTCTAGTCAGTCACTTCAAGCAATACTGACATTTCTTCAGCTGTCTAATTATGACTGACCTTTTGCAATGTTGATTTAATTCTTCAACACAAACCTTTCTGACTACTCTGTCTTTTATTTTTTTTTGGGCGACTGTCTAAGTGTTGCCACTCTAATGCGAACACTATCAGAAGATTACTTCATGTTTTCTTTCATTTTGCTGCTCATATATTTTTGTTTTTGTTGGTCCAGACCCTTATATTTTGCACATATAGATATATCTTGATAAGAGTGATCAGCATAATTGTGGGAGATACGTTTTAAAGGCAGCTGTTAGATGACGGAGGATAAATAAAAATCATTATTTTGATAGAAATTGTCCAAGATGCAGATTTGCGTCTTTGATACCTGAATCTGACTTGTTTGTAAGAGCTCACACTGATCACTTAGAATTACTTCTAGTAAAATGAGCGAGATGCCTAAGGATGCATCTATGCTATACTGCCTGGTGACATTCCGGATAGCTCTGAGCGGTCTCCAAATGAGCTGCTGTGTTTACACAGAGTAAAACCACTGACATGCAGACTGAAACCAGTTTAGCTTTGTGTAGGTGGTATTTTCTCAGAGCTAACTGACCAAGGCCTAGCCATGTAATGTGTTACCTGTATCATCTTTAGCCTAGGGCTATTTTGTACAAGCATATGCAAATGTGTTATAGACATACATTGAGACCCTCAAGAAGGGAACTAAAGCAACCAGCAGTTGTGCAGGAAGTAAGGCACTATCAAACCATTCAGGATGTCCATTAATACAGGGATACAAGTGCTGGAAAATCTCCACAGCCCAGAAAACATTCCTGATGGAACACCTAGATTACTTTAAAAAGCATTGTGGTAATGCAGCTGTCTTCTTTTTATGTATTTATGAGACACTCGGATTCAATTCGTTACACTTCCTTAGAAGATTCAAACCTACTTTTCTTGTCTAAAAAATGCTTTAATCATCAAGCCATAGATGGGATGGAAATTTAAAGTAATATTAGTTGTTTCCTGAGCACTTGGCCTAGACGTAGCACTTAAGGAGCTGCTTCAGGGGTCTCGGTGTAGATCTACACTGATAAATGAAAAAGGACTAGGATCTCAGTGTCTTCTCATTTTCTACACTAATTAATTGTTAGGTCACTACCTGCAACTGGTTGTCTCTGAGACAAACCTGTAAGGAGTGCTAATCTTAAGCAGTGTGGATGTGAGGTAATCAATGTCATTTGGCTTCTTTTTTATTTTCCAGCACTAAACCAGCAACTACACCATGCAACACAGGCACTCTGTTGCAGAGAATCTGAATGACAAATTTGCAGAGATTAGAAAGACATTGCAGCATATTAAAATAGGAATAATAAACTCTTTCCACTTGCAACTTTCATTTGCAACAAGGCCCCTAACAGAACAGGTCATGTACAATTTCTGGATTTTTAGAGGTGGAAAGCATGAGGCATGAACCAGGAAAATTAGTGACCTCAGATTATATTACACTCATGGCAGCAATCCCAATGCAGAAAAATAAATAAATAAATAAATAAATAATCCCCTGCAATAATTACAAGGAGATTAGAAGTGTCTGAGATTTGAATATGTTGTTTACAAACTGTGAACTGAGGTCTACATCCACAAAAGAACACAGGAAGCATTTTGGATGCTGAGTTAAAAGTTCACAGTGCATGGCAATACCTGATTTTTAGGAGTCTTGCCATGTGCAAGAACCCACAGTCCGAAATTACTTACTGAGGCTACTCTTACCCTCATGCTGGGGAAGAATTAAATGCCCAAGAATGAAAGACATAACTGGCAGTTGAGTAGGAGTCACATACAATAGATTACAGAGTAAATCATAAACCCTTCTCTCTTCAAGGCTTAATTATGTAACTGTAGGAAGGCACTTATCTTCAGTCAAGATCCCCAGCAGAGTTTAGATAGTCCTTAGCTGACGAGACTTAATAGTGAAAATGAAGGTGCTTTCAGTATAACAGAAGCTGAGTAAAGAAAGGTGTTTGCTATTTAACATCTAATCTTCATTTCATATGCAACTGCCTACAGTGACAATTAATCAGGATTTAAGTGCCTTATTTCTTTGCAGACCAAGTACTTATTGTATAGTATCTGAACAACAATGAAGAAAGTAAAGTGCAGAAATACACTATAAAATCTAACAGTTGAGCATAAATGTTTTAGTTGTACAATAAAGCTCCATGGGCTGGAACATGGTCATTTTCAGCCACCTGTTTCAACTCCACATGATTTCAGTTCTGTGGCTGAAGTAAAAGCTAATATAAAGTTCTAATTTTATATGTCTGCAACTGCTTTTGCTTCTCAAATAAATAACAGGTCTGATTCACTTTCCTCTTCTCATTCCACAAAGAGTTTCTGATAAAAATGCCTGCAATTAAAGAAAAAAAAAAAAAGAAAGAAAAGCAAAGAAAAATCATAAAGACATTTCTTTAGCAGGTTGAAAAACGTAAGATTTGTTATAGAGCCTCTTGAAAGATTCTGAAGTGGATAATAGAAGGAAACATGCATAAAAAAACCTAAGCTAACATCTTGCCTGTTCCAAAAGACAAAGAAATGTCTCTTTGAGAGTGAAGAAATCCAGCATTTTATCTGTCCAGTGTATCTTTTCAGAAGCAAATAGTCAGATATTAAGTTTTTTAAGTATTCAAGCAGACATATCCAATACTTATTTTTTCCATCCTACACATTTCATTTTAATCTGGGAATAATTAACATTTTTCAAAATAAAGACCTAATCCTAAAACAACCACTGAAAAAGACTCCAATATTTTATCCATGGGAGCTATTCACTATAGCAAAAATTGTTCTTGATACACTTGTCAGAGAAAATTGCACTGGTATTTTTTTAAACCATAATTTTTTTAAAAAAAGGAAAAAAAGAAAAAAAACAAACCAAAAGTAGAAGGTTCCCCCCTCCCCAGAAGAGACGCCTGTGTACTCTATTCAGAAATGCTTTGGATTGCATGGTCTCTCTGAGTCAAATATCACAGTGCTGCTTTTGTAGATCTGTTAGGAATCCAAATGAAATCTGTCAGTTAAGACGGTACTGCATTTCCAAAACCAGACTAATTAATGCAATTGGGAGTAACTATTTTACGGAAGAGTGATCCACGGTTTACACAGGTACCATTTATTGTTGTATGATCATGTTGGAAGGCTCGGACATAAACTCATAAATTACTGTCATGTATCTTTATTGTCTGTTCTTTTATTGTATGTTCTTTTATTCATTCATTGAAGGAGTGGGGCTGTTTAGTTTGAGGAAGAGGAGGCTGAGGGGAGACCTCATCACTCTCTACAATTACTTGAAAAGACACTGTAGAGAGGTTGGTGCTGCTCTCTTCTCACAGGTAATTAGCGATAGAACAAGAGGGAATGGGTTCAAGCTGCAGCAGGGTAGGTTTAGGCTGGACATTAGGAAAAAATTCTTCACAGAAAGGGTGGTCAGACACTGGAATAGGCTGCCCAGGGAGGTGGTGGACTCACCATCCCTGAATGTGTTTAAGACTCGTTTAGATGTGGTGTTAAGGGATATGGTGTAAGGGAGAACTTTGTAGAGTGGAGATGATGGTTGGACTCGATGATCTATTACACAGCAGAGAGGGAACAGTCCCGGAGGTTCCTGGAGTGTGTGGAAGACAACTTCCTAACACAGCTGGTGAAGGAACCAACTAGGGGAAGTGCCCTACTGGACCTACTGTTTGTTAACAGAGAAGGTCTTGTGGGGGATGAAAAGGTTGGAGGTCGTCTTGGGCAGAGTGACCATGAAATGATAGAGTTTTCAATTCTTGGTGAAGGGAGGCGGGGAGCCAGAAGAACTGCCACCTTGGATTTCCGAAGGGCAGACTTTAGCCTGTTTAGGAGCATGGTTGAGAGTGTCCCTTGGGAGGCAGTGTTGAAGAGCAAAGGTGCCCAGGAAAGCTGGTCATACTTCAAGCAGGTGCTCTTAGAAGCACAGGAGAAGGCCATCCCCATGTCCCGAAAAATGAGCTGACGGGGAAGAAGGCCAGCCTGGCTAAATAGAGAGCTTTGGCTGGACGTCAGGAAAAAAAGGAAGGCTTACATTCTCTGGAAAAGGGGCTTAGCAACTTATGAGGATTATCAAGATATAACAAAGCTATGCAGGGGGAAGATTAGAAGGGCCAAAGCTCAATCAGAACTCAGCTTGGCCACTGCAGTTAAAGACAACAAGAAGAGATTTTTCCAGTATATCAACAGAAAAAGGAAGACTAGGGAAAATATAGGTCCACTGATGAATGAGACGGGTGCCCTAGTGGTGGAAGACACAGAGAAGGCAGAGTTACTGAATGCCTTCTTTTCTTTGGTCTTCACTGATAAAGCTATCTCTCACGAATCCCATACCCTGGAGGCAAGGGGGAAGGTCTGGAGAGAGGAAGATTTTCCCTTAGTTGAGGAGGACCAGGTCAGAGACCACTTGGCCAAGCTGGACATTCATAAATCCATGGGCCCTGACAGGATGCACCCGCAAGTGCTGAGAGAGCTGGCAGATGTTATTGCTAGACCACTCTCCATTGTCTTTGCAAGGTCATGGGGAACAGGAGAGGTGCCTGAGGACTGGAGGAAGGCTGACATCACTCCAGTCTTCAAAAAAGGCAAGAAGGAGGAGCCAGGGAACTACAGGCCGGTTAGTCTCACCTCTGTCCCTGGGAAGGTAATGGAGCGACTCATTCTGGAAGTCGTCTCCAAACACATAGAGGAACAGGAAGTTATTGGAAGTGGTCAGCATGGATTTACCAAGCGCAAATCATGCCTGACCAATCTGATAGCTTTCTATGATGTTATAACGGGTTGGCTGGATGAGGGGAGAGCCGTAGATGTCATCTACCTTGACCTTAGCAAGGCTTTTGACACTGTCTCCCATAACATCCTCATTAGGAAGCTGAGGAAGTATGGGCTAGACGAGGTGACAGTGAGGTGGATCGAGAGCTGGCTGAGTGACAGAACTGAGAGGGTTGTGATCAGCGGCACAGAATCCAGTTGGAGGCCTGTAACCGGTGGTGTCCCTCAGGGGTCAATACTTGGACCAATTTTGTTCAATATATTCATTAATGACCTAGATGAGGGGACAGAGTGTATCCTCAGCAAGTTTGCTGATGATACCAAGCTGGGACGGGTGGCCGACACTCCAGAGGGCCATGCTGCCATCCAGCGTGACCTGGACAGGCTGGAGAGCTGGGCAGAGAAGAACCTAATGAGGTTCAACAAAAGCAAGTGTAGGGTCCTGCACCTGGGAAGGAAGAATGCCAAACACCAGTATATGTTAGGGGCGGACATGCTGGGAAGCAGCTCTGAGGAGAAGGACCTGGGGGTCCTGGTAGACAGCAAATTATCCATGAGCCAGCAGTGTGCTCTTGTCGCCAAGAAGGCCAATGGCATCCTGGGCTGTATAGGGAAGACTGTGGCCAGTAGGTCGAGGGAGGTCATTCTCCCCCTCTACTCTGCACTGGTGAGGCCACAACTGGAGTACTGTGTCCAGTTTTGGGCTCCCCAGTTCAAGAGGGACAGGGAACTACTGGAGCGAGTCCAGCGTAGGGCAACCAAGATGATTATGGGACTGGAGCACCTCCCTTATGCGGAAAGGCTGCAAGAGCTGGGACTCTTTAGCCTGGAGAAGAGAAGGTTGAGGGGGGACCTGATTAATGTTTACAAGTATCTAAAGGGTGGGTTGAAGGAGGACGGAGCCAGACTCTTTTCAATGGTTCCCAGTGACAGGACAAGGGGCAATGGGCACAAGTTAGAACATAGGAAGTTCCGTTCAAATACACGGAAAAACTTCTTTACAGTGAGGGTGACAGAGCACTGGAACAGGCTGCCCAGGGAGGTTGTGGAGTCCCCTTCTCTGGAGATTTTCCAGACCTGCCTGGATGCAGCCCTGAGGGATGTGCTTTAGGCAATCCTGCTTTAGCAGGGGAGTTGGACTAGATGATCTCTAGAGGTCCCTTCCAACTCTGAAGATTCCGTGATTCCATGATTCCGTGATCCCAAGGGTCTTTTCCAACCTAAATGATTCTATGATTCTATGATTCTAGGACTGGATAGTGATACAAACAAGTGATTTTCATATTAATCCTAAACACATTTATTTAATTGGAAAACTGCACCAAATTATTGTACCATCACTTGAACAACTTAGTTAAATGAATAGGTCACTTGTATAAAAACTGCTTGAATACACAGCTGATGTACAAGTATTTATAATGTTGCACAAAAAAAGTTTGAAATGGACTGACATGCACAAAGCTTTATTCTTTGGATCCAAAGCTGATGGGGTACATTGTGTTCAAGGTTACCCTAGGGAAAGAAACAGGAACAAAGAGAGACAGAGTGAGTGAGAGGAAAAGGGAAAACTTTCCCCAGAGACAGCCGGGAAGAGAAGAACTGTAGGTCCCCAGATGAGTGTCCTCTCCTGGGTGTCCTCTCCAGTGCAGCAGGCAGTCTCACAATCATGTCAACAATCACAACCCCCCTCCCTTTTTTCCTCAGAAGAACTATACCTTTCATTGATACCCACTCAAACTTCCTGATGGTTGTCCTTCTTTAATGATACTATTGGCAGTCATTGAATAGGCTTAATTAGGTGCAAGGGTTGTATACTGGCTGCTAAGCCTTGTGAATGTTGTTATTTGGGCAATATTTCTTGTATATAAAAATTATTTACTATCTATCTTGCTGTAATATGGAGTCAACAGTCTAGAAGATACCAGATGAACAGGGCTGGGGCGGACTTTAGTGCAGGATTACAAACTGAACCTAAAAAGAGTTAAGAAACAGAAGGGAAACAGGATGATTTGCATGTCAAAAAAAACCAACCAAACCATCAAACTTTCTCAGGGAAAACAGAAAAACAGTGCTTCAAAATGCACCAGTAAAAGGCAGGGGGGATAAGAGCACTTGGCCTAAATGCTGCCACCAAAGCTTCAGGGTGTGTGGGCTGCAAGCAAAAAGGCAAACTAAAACAGCAAATACCTTTAGCAATATTAAAGCACTTGACCCTGTGCAACAATACATAAATGACTCCATAGTTCCTGTTTTAATCTCCATAAACACAGGCTCAGTATACCACTGAGACAGTCTATGGATTTTTCATGAAAACCTGTAGTATCTGCAGGAAGATTTAAGTGTGGGCATGAAACATGTTTGTCGTTTGCCTAGTTCCATCTGCTAGTTCTCCAAGTCTGGAGAAAATACAGTTAGGCTGGATAGCAAAGCCAATAACTAATATATTAGGCAGAAATTTCTTCAAATTTATCAGCCCTGAGCCAGAAGAAATTCTGGGCATGCTGAGATATTTTTCTCACAAACAGTACATGATTTTTTTTAAAGAGAAATACTCTAAATACCATAAAGGAACAAATAAAAACCTAAATAATGTTTGGGGAATTTTAACAGGGCAATTAATATTATATATACTATAAATAATAAATAAATATTTAAATAATAAATAAATATTATAAATAATATTTAATTAAAATAAAAACGTCTCAGCATAGCAGAAAGAAGATGGAAAAAGGTAAGGACAGCATAGAAATGACATCTGCCTTTCTATCAAAATGACACTTCTTTAGCAGATATTTCTTTGCTCTTGTGTTTTTCATTAAAGTTATTTCAACAGCAGGGGAAATGCAGGCTTGTACTTTGTTATTAATCCGTAATGAGAGAAGTGGGAGGAAGGTGTTTTCTTGTTCCTTTTCACATTAAAGTTAAGTATAATGTTTCAGGCTAGCAAACTTCATTCTAATGGATTTTCTTTCCCTGTAAACAAATGGAATATCTCATTTGTTCAGACAGATCAATGATGATGCACATACAGCTGTATGTATCTACCGTGGAGGTATTTGCAAATGAAATTAGCAGCTAAACCAAATAAACCAGAAGCCAGAACTCAGAGAAAAAGATCAGCACAAAGGGACACCCCACACTGTTGCCCCCCTGTTTGAGCCACCACTTTGAATTCTTGCCACATCTCTGATTTATAATTACATTCTCTACCCTTTAAAACTGGTTAAGCTGGAAATTGCTTTGGCTGGAATTATATGGGCACTTGGTTCTTTCACAATGCTCAGAGGCTGCATCTGGATGATCTGAGTCATATTATTTAGTCTGTGTTATTTCTACAAGAGGTCTTAGAGCCTTTAGCAGCTTTTCTAAAGAGAGGGGCATGGATAGCGTTCCATTCCTTGCTTTGGGCATGGCTGGTTTTATTCGGTTGTGCCATAATGATATAATGCATACAGATTGGTTTTTGTTCTCTTTTTACGTGATACTAATATTAGCATAGAAAATAGTTGTTGATAAGGCTATTGCTCCACCTTTAGTGAAGCTAGATTTGGATTTCTCAGCCCATGGTATTTTTTCCTCATCTACTTTTATTTATGTTATGGGCATCAGTCTTGCTGTTGCCATAGGCAAAATGGATTAGAAGTAAAAAGCAGCAGCGAAGCACATATACATGCAGAGTTTTGCAGAGTTCCAGCAAGAGCACATCTGTGTTCATTCACTTCAGCCAAACTGCTTGTCTGCCAGACTTTACTTCCAGTTCTGGTGTTACTGGCTCATAACACCATCCTAAAAACATTAAAATCCTGTTGTAAGATCACATATTTTGTTTGTCACTCAATCATGTGGGTTGCATGGGTTGCCTCTGGATACATTTGTTGTATCAATATACCCAAGATTGTTTCACTGCCCATATTAGTCCCTAATATTTGAAAGGAACTCCACTTACATAGACCAAAGTGGCACATTGTGGTCAGCATTGTTTAAATTAGGTGCACAAACTCTGAAGATGGAAAAAAAAGTAAAGCTCAGAAAGAGAGTTCTTGGATCATGTTAACTACCCCTTTAAACTCTATATCTAAGACTGGGGCTTTTTGATAAAAGAAATCAAACACAGTGGAAACAAAATAAAACAGACATTAAAACGCAAATAGTAACTCACAGGTAATGGACATATTTAAAGCGACTTATATAAGCTTTTTTTGATACAGGAATTTAATTCAGACTATAATGTGGAATAACCACCAGGTGTCTTACTGTAAGTGATCTTATTTCAGAGTAAGTTTACAGTATTCAAACAGGAGGAAGCTAAGATGGCGGTATTCTCAAATCGCAACAAACTTTTCAAAATTCAAATATACAAACTACTCAAATCAAACTTGTCAAATCCCAGTGTAAAAATGTTTACATAGGGAGCTAATGAGGCTAGGTGCTATATAACTGATGTCATATGTTCATTGGACAAGATTATTGTGAAAGTTGTTTGTCAGTAAGTATTTCAGAGTGCTATCCTTTTAAATCCTATGTCCTCAAATCCAGTCAGGACTCTAATGTCTGTAGACCCTGTCAATGATGAAATCTGGTACAGAAAGTAAAACAGCTATGACAATTTAAAACAAATTTTTTCTTATACCACAAATCTCTTACATTTTTTACTTTTCCACAGAGTTGGACAAATTCATTCTAAAGAGATGTATCCAATCTTTTCTGCTTCTTTTCAGATAGTGTTGTGGTACATTTCAGAGGTTTTATAAATAGAAAAGATTTTTGGACAAATATTTCTAGAAACTTACCAATGTAGATTACTCTTAGTGACATTGGTCTGGAGTAATACATGGTAGTGGATAGTATACTTTTGATATTACAGCTGAAAAAGTGATACTTTGTATGTTCCTTGCAGCATGATTGGCAGTCCAAAAATGTTCACATCACAACAGGATTAGAAATAGCCTTCAGAACAATTGTCAGAAATCAGATTCTACTGATTGAAATCTGCTGAGGTAATGTTCATTTAACAGTATCTAAATACCTAAGTTCCTAATACCTAACTATGTGAATATATATTCATTTAAAAAAAAAAAAAAAAAAAAAAAAAAAAGACCTGTTAGGTCAGGATGTTTTACTAAAGTTTTGTAAGAGCTATACTAAACAGCCTTTGTCAAGTTTTTAGATTTTTAGAGAATCTTACCACAAAAGTATTCTCTAAGCTGTATGTCAATGGTAATTAAATGTCTAATGGGACTTAAAAATTTATTTTAAAGGCGTTAGTATGTTCATAGTATCTTTTTGATTTTTTTTTTTTTATTATTATTCCATTTACTTTTGGGTATTTCCAGCAAGAAACCTGCTTGTTCAGGAACAGATGAGAGCAGAAAACATTCTGCTTTAGGCCTGATTAAATTCACTATTACCACTGTAAATGCAGCATAATTCCACCAAGTTTGACAAGATCAGGATGGGCTCCAAATCTGTTTTACGTTAAAACACAAAACAAATACAGAAGCATATACTGTCTGCTCTTAAAACTGATATATCATCTTCAGTTTTCAAAATGGTAGTTTTTGTCAGAGACATGAATTATGAGTTGTTTCCTCCTGATTTGCCTTGGAAAAGACCAGAAGTTGGAAGAACTGTCAAGACCCTAATCCATACGTTCATTGTACCCATGCAGGCAGCTTGGTTTTGATCGGCTCTACCTTTGTATCAGGAAACATAGAGGCATTCCCAAGAAAGGCATTGATCATCTTCATTTGACTATTGCCACACAACAGAGACACATAGACAGAGATACAGTCAAGTCAAGACCCATCCTCATAACCAGAAGAACAATGTCCTCTTGTGCACAGGGCATACCCTCTTCCCCCATAATTTCCAGTCTTGGTCTGCTTGTTCTTCAGGAGATAAAAAAGTAGACATTTAATGGGATTAATTTGTCCCAACATGTGGCCTGACTACTAAAATAGAAACAAGATCTAGATTTAGCCAGAGCTTATTTGTTTCTTGAAAAGTAACAATGTATGCTTTCTGGAGGATCCAGGAGAGACTATCAGAAAGTTCAAACTACCTTGGTGCCTCAGAGATCCTGAATATTCAAAAGAACAAAGCACTTATTAAAACTGCTGTGGTAGTCTCTATTACTTCAAAATATCATTACTTTATCTGGAACTTGATTGAGTGACAGAGTTTCATTGACTGATATCTGATAATTTTCCTTTTCATAGTGTGCTAAAGCTCTAAAGATGTCGCAGCTGTTGTTACAATATCCGAATGTTCGATCAGCTCACCTACATATGTAAAGTGATAATAAGTGGGCTTCCTGTACATAAGCATTATTAGAATTTATTATTATTACTTATTATGCCCTTACATTCTACACTTGTTCACTGTACATTATTTTTAAGTAGACAACAGCAGTTATTTTTATACTTGATAATTTACTTGGCTAGTAAGCATCTAACCCCTACTATTCTAGATAATTAGTGAATTGTGTTACCTGATATAAAGATGAATAGAGAGCAAGATCCATGAAGTAAACTTATAGTTTAGCAAATATGGATAACTGTATTAAGTAAGTTATATTTTCAGGCATCATGGTAACAGGTCAGAGAGTTAAATTTAAAGTCATTGAATTCAAAAGAAGTAACTTTTATCAAAGCTTAAAAATTAATTCTTGAAACAACTCAGATATATTTCTCTTACTGTCTCAGATTCATTTTGAACATCATCTTGTTAAAAAAATACAAGAGGTAAATTTATCTCTCTTCTCCTTTCTGTGTCATCTGAAAATCAGTTCAGCTAATTTAAGTAGTACAGAGAAAATAGAAGTCCTTATTTCTCAGAGGGCACTTACTTTATCTGAGGATCAAATGATATATTTTAAGATTTTGTGAGGGTGATACCATGAGAAGAAAACCCAGCACAAATTAAACCAGACTAAGAAATGCCATTGCTATTAGCCAATTAACATTCCTAAATCACAGAAGCATACTGTTATCTATTTGCAGAAGATGCAGCAAACAAATTAGAAAAATAAATGTATGTTTAACTGAAGTTTCTATGTTTGCTTATTTAGTTTTATAGAATTTACAGGATTAATGGTGGGATGGAGGCAATAATTCTGGTGATATTTTTAAGCCCCAGGCAGTTTCATTTGAAATGTCTGCTGTATTCTGTGTTCATACTTGCAGAGTCATTTGGCATCTTAATCATATGGAATCAAATTCTCAGGAGGCTTATGCAGCTATAGCTCTGCTTAAGTCCAGTGAGTTTTTTGTTTGAATTTTATGAGTTTGTTTTATTTAATATTTAAGCTAGAAGAATAATCAATAGGGAATAACAATGAGCTGCTTGGATATATTTTTTGAATGATTTTGTGTTTCTTTTGGATCTCTGTGTTTTATTTTCTGGATTACCAAATGTAAAAATCCTCATTTTAACTTGAAAAGTAAAAGCAACACCTTTATTTTTCAATTTTATTGTATGGTTTCATATATCGTTTGTAGTTGGAGAATAGAATATCTGTTGTATTTCCTAATGTATATTGTAAAAACAAGTTTAGCAATGGTACTTTACTGCAAGCTGAAGGACTGCGCTTAATACATATTTATTTTGTGTGTTTACTCAATACTATGTGTATTTGTGAATGTAAAAACGTCCATGCATTATTATTAGCTAACAAATTTTCTCAGCCTGGACATACTTAAGAATGTGTGATTTGAGTATTGCTAGAATCCAGCAGCAACAAGCATAATAATTGTTGAGCACTTTTAGGAACTTGTAGTCACAGTGGTAAAGTTCAGAGTAATGTTGGCTCCGATAAAGGTAGCGATCCGTAAATTTGAAAGACTTGGTCTAGATGTTGTTAGTTTAGCACATTATGTTGTTGATGAAGTTCATTATAAACAGGCTGAATAATAAATTCTTACATAGCAAAATACTCCTCATAGTTTTATTCAGAAAAAAATTGTTGTGTTTTTTGTTGTTTTTTTTTTTTTTACTTTTGGTGGAAGCTTGTGTAATCCACCACAGACTTACAAAATGATGAATTCTCTGGAACACAGACAGTGAGACTTCACATTGCTGGAGGACTGCTGCAGGCATACTTTCTGAAATATGAAGGACAGAGTCATCTTTCAGCCTGTCATTACAACCTTTTATGATACATCCAAAAAACAGTGGTTAAATTTCAAGTCCAGATGCATCTAGATTACTTACGCTCTAATCTTAAAATAAAATGAAATATATGAATTATCAATTTTTCATAATGTGAAAGTGTTAGAACTCTGTCACAGAGCTGGACTTGTTTTTCTTTGTCTGGGTATTATTTTCTGCTGCAGGTTTGCATGACTCAATAGAATAAAGCAAAGTTGATTGTTAAATAATTTACAGGAAACTGAATCATCTTTAAAAAACAATTTCACAACCTGCAACTTGAATGCTGAGGCATGTTATTTGCTCAAATGTAGATTATTAGATTAAATCCTCCATGTCTGTCTGAAAACTAAACCTGTTTATCAGTTGAGAACATTACATAAAGGTAAAATGGTAATTTTCCAAATGAATAGTGAACAGTAATGTATCTCATGAAAGGTTTTTGATGACTTTATTGTTTGTTTTTTTTTTTTTTTTCATATGAATAGTCATCTAAGCTCATCTATTCCAAAAGGTACAGTGTGGGAACTTTACTAGATTGACATCCAAAGATATTTCCCAAGAAAAATAAATCTCATTTTTAGTATATTTTTTCCTGAAGATACATTCAGAACAGTGCAATGGTGATTCTGCTTTTGTGTTCTTCCCCACCTCAAATACATGCAAAAGGTATTTGGCTCCTTCTGTATGAACAACAGACGAGTTACGTTCACACTTTTATTTCCATTTCCATTTGTCTACTTCATAAGAATTTATGACAAGTTCCTCAGTGTTTCACTGACAGAAAATTATTAACTAGTTTCAAAGAGTTTTCAAAAATATATAGGTCACTAAGGGGAATGTTATTGCTGCTGACTGTACATCAACAATAATATTCTGAATTTTCTACAAAACTCATCACCACAAGACCTAAACTACTTAAACACTTTTCATATATGTACCTCTGTCATATTCTGGGTAATGGATTCAAGCTTTAACAGGAAAAAGCTCCTTCTGGCAGGATCTAAAGGAGTAAAACAGACTTATTCCCATTGTTACATAGCAAATGGACTGTTTTGTAAACGCAAATACAAGTTAGAAGCCAAAATGATGCAAAAACCCTAGTTCTTTGTGAAGAATTTAGCAATGGAGAAACACTGAAAGAGTCATCACAAGAATTTAATCTGATGCTAACTTATATTTCACAATGAATAATCCTTGCATTAAAAAATAATTATTTTACTTTCATGTTTTAAGCCCATTTGGAGGGACTTAAATTACGAAGCAGTGAAAATCACAATTCTGGATTTGCCTAAACTTATGGACTTGACTAAGAAATTTGATTTTCAAAAGTCATGAGCGCCCAGAAATGTTATGACTGTTAAAACAACTGAAAATAAGACCATTTGTTTAACTATGTATGTAGTACAGCTTAGGCAGTTATGTTTAGGTACTCTTCATGGAGGTTCCAATAAACTGAACATTAACCTTTAGTGTAATTTAACTCGCTAAGGTTTGGGTTTTTTTTATATTATAAAACAAACCAAACAAAAATACCCAGTTAGTCTTGTAGTTTTCAAGTTGTTTGACTAATCACACCAAACACAAAGACCCATCAAGGATATAAGGAGAAATAATGGGTGGAGGAATCCAAATAACCTGGTCAGGGGAAAGGAGCACACTGAATGGTTGTTTCTAAGACCATCTAAGAATAATTGGATGATTAGACTGTATGCTCTGGTGTGAAACTCACCAAAGTGCTTCAATGAAAGAGAATTTTTACCTAGCATACCATGGAAACTAATGAGCTTTATTGCCTAGAGGGGTGTTTGACTTGTTATGGGATACAGGGTGAAGAAAATTTTGTGACTATGTAAAACATGATGGGAAGTTTTAAGGGAATTGTGAACTTTATGAGACTTATTATGAAAAGTTTAGGGAAGGACCAAAGGGAGGGGTCGAGGTGGATCAGAGGGGAACAAGCATGAAAAAATACAGGGCAAAGGGGATAAAGGAGTCCAACTGTGTAAGCCAACTGCTGGACAGTGTTCTTCCTTAGCTAAGCTCTGTATTCTGCCCTATATTCTTATTAAATCCTATTTTAACTACCTTCTCTGAGGATGCATTCTTGTTCTGAGCATGGACGCATATGTGCGTGTGTGTGAACACTAGCAAACTCTTAAATTTCTCTAGTTCTTGAGTAGGAGCAGAGGCTGCAGTGCCAGCTACTGGTGCAGGACCGTGAGCCTGAAGATACCATGTGTCTAGTGGCCAACTGGAGGCAATTAGGGATGGGGCCAGCTCCAGGATACATTGCATGCTTAAGACCAGCTATTGGAGAGTCCCTTTTTGCGTGTGTGGATGTTTATATTCCACTAGTGGCCTTTGATCCTGATCAGCCGGAGAGGAAGAAGGGGTTTTGGCAATATTTGCGTGGGTGGTGGTGAAGGTGCTGTCCTCCGTTTGCATTTGCATGTGGCAGCTCCTCATTGAATACATTTTGTATGCACCTGTTGGGAACACATGCTTAGCCTCGCTGATGTCTGGACTTGGGGACACAGAACCAGCAACTTCCACTGGAGTGGGAAAGGAGGAATCCCCTGTACCTTAGATTTTGCCAAAATCAGCTCTAACAGAACAGACAGGAGAAAACCCCCTTGCTGTGCACTGATGTCCACTGAAACTCACAGCCTCAAAAAGGATTTGTCAGAGATTCAACAAGAAATAAAATTAATAAAATGAATGAAAAAAAAATACAAAAAAGCACGTTTCACTTATAATAAATTTTGACACAGGAATCAGCTTTAACTAAACTGAAATAAGCCACTGCAGTTGAAATAAGAACATAAACAAAGGAATTTTTCTCCTTGAAGTGGTTTAACAACTAAATTAGTAACAGCAGTGCCTATTCCTCATATAAATATGGCCTTACTGCAAGGATACTGTCATAGAGAGATTTGCCAAAATGATATATCTGTAAAAGAAGCCTTGTTCCTCACATTTTACAATGGGTCAAGAGCTTGCACGTTAGGAGTTATTGATAAGTAACTTGTATGTGACTCTCATAACCTGCCCTTTCACATTCTACTTTCTTTCACGGTGAAGGCATGATATCAGTGTCATGATATCAAACATGACAATGCCTGCATGCATGGGCATCCTTTGGAATATCCTATCCATCACAACAGAAAGGTGACTTAAAGTGGGCTCCTTTGTGAAAGGTAGTGCGCAGTCTGAAGCATTACATTTAACAGAATATTAATGGCTTTACATTTTTTTATGAATCTGAAATTGGTCTCAGGTAGACAGCTTGAAAGTATTAAAGAAGACAGAACAATTTTTTCCATGGATTTTTGCACTGGTAATAAATACTGCTCTTTTCCTTTCTATATGCGAGGTTCTCTTTTCCAATTTTAGAGAGTCTAGGATCACAAAACATTTATTTCCATCATATAAATTCTTTAATAATCCACATTCATGTTTAGTCACCTTCTTTTCCACATTTATTCTCCTTTTTGTGTGAGTAAGCTGGACATCAATGCTCTCAAGTATTCTGAAACCCTCCCCTTCGGGACACAGACAAAATAGATTAAAAAATGAACATCTGGGTTTTGTTCCTGTCTCCCTCCCTATTTATTTCTTAATAACAAAGAGCTAAATGTTCAGTTTTATGCATGTATTCTTTCACCTCCATCTCTCATTACCTTATTAAGCAGAAATTAAATACTTATTTGGAGGCACTTAATTTAAAGGGTTGTCCTTTTATATGCTCTAATTGAGTTCCCAGATGCCAAACCAAATTTGTATTCAATGTCTCTAGTTTGGCAGAATGCTGCACAATGAGCTCCTTTTTCTTTTCATATCAAAATGATATTCTATTTTAATTCACTATTCCCATCATTCAGTAAATGTATTTTCATTACAAGAGAGCAATTTCAGTTTGTTCATGGATCTGCTTGGCAAAAGAGAGCAAAGAGGCCCAGGGGAGTTGGTTTATATTCAAGGAAATCCTTCTCAAAGTAAAAAAAAAAAAAAAAAAAATGTTCCACTCTCTTGAAGGGGAAGTCACAGGAGCATCACACTGGGACAGCATGGATGTGCAGGGAATGTGCAGGGATGCTCAGCATGGCTGAGCTCTGTGTCAAAGAAAATGTGCTCAGTTCACAGGATAGAGGTGGTATACTGATTTATTGAAGATACGTAGCTCTGAACCAATGCAGCAGATACCCTCTATATCTGATCCCAAGAAATTCTAATCCCACATCCACACGCATATGTTTGCACAGCTGCATACATATATACGCGCCCCTTCCAACCAGCTGGGTAACCACCAGGACATTGCCCCCCTTAGAAGTGCATGTTCCCCAGAAGTGCATGTACACACCCTTCTAGTTGTAGACATGAGTGTATCAGCTCTGTGTGTAATTCTGACATTCCCTCCAATCTTAGTAGATCTATCCACATGACACCAAGTGGTTCCCCCAGGAGGTGTCCTCTGCACCCTAAGGTGGATTCCCTGTGTGCAGCCCCAGCACCGCCAGCCCACTGCACTGCTAGGCCTGGGCAGGGGTCAGGGTAGCCAGAGGACACTGCCAACAGCGACAGACCTCTTGTAATGGCTCCTGCTTCCTCTCCACCATCTCTCCTCACTGTCACAAGTACTCTTGCTTCTTCTATTTTTCTTTTCCAGTTGACAGTTTGTTTGTTAGTTTGTTTTCACAAGAGTCTCTTGGTCATTCCCTAGTCATTTCCTGCTTAATCCAGCTGATTAACAGTATCATTTTTTCTGGCAACCACCCTTTCAGATATTTCATTCACACACAGCATTTACACTTATGTTTCTATCTTAACAGGTGATGTTTTCTGGCCCATTTCATATGTGTGTGTTTGTACATGTCTGATAAGTCTCCTACAAGCTTGGACAGGCTACCAAGGAGGAGTATAGAAACACTGGCTGTATGTACAGGGATGAATTTGGGAAAGCCAAAAGCTGGAACTGGAGAGGAATGTGAAGGGCAACAGGACGGGCTGCTCTGAGTGTATCAGCAGAATAAAAAAATGCTATGGAAAATTTGAGCCCACATGCTCAGTGGGGCAGAGATCTACTGACAAAGAACACAGAAAAGGTTGAATTAATTTTTATTTGCATCTAGTTTTCCTAATAAAGTTTACCCTCAGGTCTCCCAGAAGATCAATTATATTAGCAGAGTTGGTGGGAGTGAAGTGGTATCCACAGTAGAGGAAGAAAAAGCTAAGGAGCACTTAAGCTAATAAGACGTACATACTTCCATGAGACTACATTGGACACATCGCAGGGTGCTCAGGGATCTGAAGGATGTCATTGGGAGGCTGTTCTTTATTATCTGAAAAAGACCATGCTGACTGGGGAAGGTTCCAAATCACTGAAAGAAAGCAAACCTCAAACCCAGCTTCAGGAAAGGCAAATTGGAGGATTTAAGGGACTAGGGTCTGGACAGATACACCTTAGTCCCAGGAAGATCATGGACCAAATTCTCTTGAAAGCCACTTCTACACACATGAAGGACAAGAAGATGATTAGGAACATCTAGCATGGATTTTTTTTTTTTTTTTTATACCAAAATTAACTAATTAGAGGAAAGAGGAATATCAAATACAATTTTGTGAAGTAATACTTTGCATTTTTTTATCTCAACAAGCATATAGCCATAATTATAACTAATAACAAACAACAACAGTGTCTCATGCTGCAAAATGGACTTGTCAAAGGTAACTTCTAGTCTGTATCTTGTGTGTCTGGCACTATAGAGAGATGAGAATTACTGAAAGAGATAGGATAAGTTTTAATGAGGTAAAGACTGAATAATGGCCACTGATGTGATATTTCTCCATTTTTAACTGACTAAGATAAAAGAATGATTTTCAGGACAGGTTGATCATACATCCCTTTGGAATTGGGCATCTTCAGCTAGCTACTAGTTTCATTTTCAGGAAGAAGGAATTAATCTAATTGGACATACATAAAGTAAATGATGATGACATAGTTATGAAAAGTGGAAGCAATTTTGCCTTTCAGATAGTTGATAAACTTTGGTTGATTGAAGTAACATAAGCTACATTGTGTTGTTTTGTTATTTTCTGATTTGGGTAAGAAGTGAAATTTCTCTACTGAATCATCTGCATAATTGAAGGATCTGTCATGAGACATAAACTTTTGGGTATCACTATTTCTTTGCTTCATGCATTATACTTTCTTTCCATGTAAGGAAGGTTGATGATTCAAATCTTGAATGTGACATTTCATTAATTAACTAGAACAAGAGAATTTGAACTACAGGGTAAATGAATAAATTAAATGACAAGACTCTAAATCCCTGGTTGAGTGTCACTTTATTCAGAAATACTTTTTTCTCTTCATGAACATTTTTAAGCAGACGCTAAGTAGAGTTGCTGTGCTATGCCAAGTAGACTGGTCTTACAGATGTGTATGTTTTTGTGGGCATCTTTGAACAAAGTGTTACTCATGTACCCCATCTCTGATTTTTGTAGGAAACATTGATACATAACATTAATGTTAATGTTGACTGCTCTCTGGCATTTGATGGATTTATTTTATGGTTTTGTAGCAGGGTCTAATGCAGGATGATCTATATTAAAACACCTTTTATACTTAACATTTTGCAAAACAGTACAAAATGAGGATCTTCATGTTGCTTCATGTCACATTTTACTGTGACTCAGGAAATCTTGTTCTATGCAAAACCATCAGCAACGTATTAATGTCAGTGGGACCAGTGACTAAATTGTACTGGACTTGCTAGCAATCTGAGTGGCAATTTTTAGTTCTGTAACTCAGTTCTGAAACACTTCTTCTGAGGTGGTGTTTGCTTTTAAAACTTTTGCTTTTTGAGGACTACAGAGAACCACTATAAGTTTGTGTATCAATTATAATTGTAATACGTAGTCTATACTGGTTTCCTCTAATATAGTAACTCCACATGAAGTGGGTGCCGGTCACAGGGTTTATCTACCATGCAGTGCAATACTGTATTAACAGTATCTTAGCTAGCTTTGAATAAGATCTTCTACAAGACAGTAGTAGTCTTCTTACTTACTTGTACAAGGTACAGTACCTTTAAAACATGTTAGTTCTGAGCCTGGAAACCATATACTTTGTCAGTACATTATTGTGCCCAAAGTAATAAGCCTTGACCTCTCAATTTGGTTTGGTCATCTTTGTATGGCTCTGCGGTGTTTATAAAATAACAGTAATAAAATTAATCCATAAAAGCACTGCAAACATCTTGGGAAGTATGGGACAGATAGCACATGCTGAGGGGTTACAATATTAGACAATGTCTTTCCAATCACAACAGGTGATAAATGGATAGATGGACGGACGGACGGACGGACGGATGGACAGCAGCATTGGACTAAACAGGACCCTGAGCATAGCTATTCTACTGGAAAAGAAGTGGGAAGGGGCATAGAACAGCTCTGGTTAAGCCTGTGGGACAAATTCTGCACCACCAGAGCAGAGCAATCTCTAGTCTGTCCCTATTTCAGCCATCACTTGGTGCTTTTTTTTGTTCTTGTTCTTTTTTTGTTTGTTTTTGTTTTTGTTTGGCTTGTTTTTTTAATTTTTGTTTTAAATCTTTTCAGGGATGAAAAAAGAGGGGAAGGCAGTTATAGAAAGAATGTATTTTTGTAGTCCCTGTTCAATTACAAAGTGCACTGATTTCAGCATATATTAAACAAAGGCTCCAGTGTAGTGGCCAGTCTCACAGTCTGCACCTTGAACCTGAGCCAAACCATACCAAAACTAGTTAATGTCATGTTCTCATTGGAAATCAGATTATAAAACAATGCATTTTTTCTAATATGTACTTCATGATGTGTATCCACTTTCTGTGTGATTTTTTTTTGTCATAACCTTTTTTTTCTTGAAAAATGCATACATAAATCAACTCCCCAAAGACTTATTTTTTTTAATTTAAGATATGTTTTCTTTTCATTTCATTTAAAGTATATGAAATATAGGTACATGAAAAACAGTTGAATAGTTCCCTGAAGTTAGACCAGTCACTTTTAACAGCACCACTTTTTGTATTCCTTGATAAGTACATTTGCCTTATATTTCCTCCAAGATATATTAGCTTGCAATTTTATTCAAATTCACTTTTATTTTATTTATTTCCAATGCTAAGTGCTCTTCTTCTTGTGTGTATTTTTCCGTCACACTCATCATTTTTTCCATCTCCACATCCTTCCCAAATATCATTAATGTGATTTTTTTCTTTTATTTTTTTTTTGTTTGTTTGTAGTTTTCTATTCTTGATTTTACAATTTGATTTGGTGTGAAAGACCAGAAAACTTCAAGTCCTCTCATCCACAACATAGGGAGACCAATCTTTCACAGAATCATTATTCTTTATTTGATCTGTTTACCTAGTATCAATTTATACACATAGAAAAAGTCATAGCTCCAAGCTATAACTGATAGGACTTGGTAATAAGAAAATACATTTGAGCTCTTTTGTCTTCATACATTTTAGTGTGTTTTTTAAAAAAAAGCACATTTATTTTTAAAATTTTAAAGTATTTGCATTAGTTTACTCATTTTTAAATTATTTTTTCATTTATTTTGGTACGAAGTTACCTTTCAGAATGGGATCTTTCGCTTCTTCCTATGCTTTTTTTGGTAATGAAAAAAATGCAAAAACAATAAGGTGGGAAAAAGCAAAACTTTTTTTTTTCTTATTGAAATAAAATTGAAATTAATAACCTTAAAAAATGGAAAAGAATAAGCTATGTGTTCCATCAAGTTGGCTATAATAATCAATTTGATAGTTTTACCTGAGCTTGGAGTAATGTAATTACCTTAAATTTACCTTCTTAGGAAATGCCAGAAATCCAGACGCAGGCAGTCTGAAAGCAATGAAGAGGTATTTTTAAGAGTGGATGTTGTAGAGTTGCTCTTTCTCATAAAGCCAGGTAATGAAAAGGTGAAGTACGGCCTTAGGTGATCTTTGAGCTTCAAGGGAAGAGGCAATCTATGCCTCAGTAATTTACTGACCATAAATTGCTAATCAGAAGACAAAAGTGAGATACAAAATTGTTAAGCTATGTGATATAGTGAGAGATAAGCTTGACTTTCTAAATGCAGAGATTTAGAAGAAAGTTTGAATTAAAGTGTCATTAAAAATATCAATTACATGGAAAAAGGGATAAAAGGTAACCAGGTGTAGCTCACCAGTTGAAACACGTTTCTCATGTATTTCTTTGCTAAGGTAGCCGACTTACTAGGCAAAAGAAATGTCATCTACCTGGCTTTCAGTAAAACATTTCAGCCAGTGACAAATTGGAAACCATTAACTACATTGGGAAATACAGGCAAAGGTGGAAGAACTTGTTGCTACAGAAATAGCACTGTTATTCAAGTAAGGATTCAAATACAAAATTATTATAGGTTCAATTAATGTATTTAATTTTACATTATGTTACAACTGCATTTAGGGAATTGCCTACAATTATTTTTTTGTACATATAAGAGCTGCACAGCATACAGTGTTGTTTCTCATATTCATGGAGCAACCTTTGGCAGCTCGAGTAGTGTTCCACGTGAAAGACAGATACTTGTCTGGGTCAACAGAGACAACGTGCTTTCATTGGAAAGGTGCTCTCTCCAGGCCAATTAACCCTGTTTCTCTACAATTAGCTGTACAGGATAATTAGAGCTTCTGATTCCAGAGTTAGTTCATTTGTTGCTAGCCTAGAAATCTAAGCTAATTAAAAGAATTACAGTATCTGTATCTTTAAAAGTCAGCTCTTGAATCTCAAAGAAGATATTACCATTGCCCAGGAAACATTTTAATGAGTTTCTATAAACCTCACAATAAATTTTTTAACATATAACTTGGTTCATATACTTACATTATATTTTTAACTCATTTATAAATCTTTGTGATTTCTAGGTTTCTGTAAAGCATTTAATGCCTTTAGTTGGAAGGTACAAATCTATTATAATTGGCATACTTAAACCTAACATTGATTTTGAATTGTGACTCGTCAAAGAAACACTGTTGTAGTTTGGGTAAATGTGCAAGACCAAAAAACGGTTCAGAGCTAGAGCCACATTCAGGCTGTGTATTTTGGGTTCTGTACTTCAGCTTTGTGAAAAGGCTATAAAGAATATTTCTTACACAACTCAGGAAAAAAAAAATATCTGCCTTAAGCAGTGAAAGAATGACAACAGGCTTTTGTTTGCTTGTTTTTTTGTTTGTTTGTTTTTTATCTGTGTAGGCATGAAATGTTTTTCTCTTCCGAAATATTATGCAAAAAGGGACTTGTTAAATAACTCACTGAATTGAGCAAGAAGTGCTCTCTCCTCTTCTTTGTTCTCATTCTTCACCACAGCGAGTTCATCACAACATATCTTTTCCTCTTCTATAAGTAGTTGTGATCTGACAGACAAACAGAACAAAGTACAAAGGAAATCATAATGATTATAAAGAAAAGCAACCTTTTAGACCTGACAACTAGAAATTCAGCACTTAGTGACAGTTTTAAAATCCCATTGAAAAAAGCAATATAGGTAAGGGTACGAATTCTGTACAGTAAAATCAGACAACCTTGAGGACTCTACACAGGCTAAAATGTCATAGGACAGAGTGAAAAATCACACATTTTGGAATAACATCTTTCATGTCTGCTGTAAAATGAGATATAAAAAACTACTGGCTAAAATGCATAAGCACTTCCTGAGCCAAGACTTGTACTCACAGTCAAGTATTCTAATCACTGTGCAAAAGTTGTCTTCAACTTTGAAAGTGTACACTGCTGAATAACTAACTACACTAAATATCTGTAAAGATGGAAACTGAAAAGAAGCATTTATGATGGAGCATCTACTGTGCTACCATAGATGCAGTAGATACAGAATCTACTGTCTTACAGTAGAAAGGCACAAATATGAGGACCTCAAAGCTTAGTTCTGTGTGACTGAAAAAATGAATATCAATTTTTCAGATTTGTTCCTTCAATTACTTCATATTCATCCCTAATTGGGGATCATAAAGCCTTCACTAGCTGCTTGAACTTCACTCTCGTGTACCCACTTATGCACAGGCTGAATTGAAACAAAGAAAACCCTGACAGCGTTGTCCAGGAAGGTGTCATTTGCAAAACATAGAAGTTGAGAATAATGTTAATAATTAAAATATTTCGGGATCTAGATTTTATAGATGATCCACATGTTAACACCTCTCTCTCTCTTCTATAGACTTTTCTTCAGGGCAGACAAAACAAGTTTTAGTCATTTTTATATGGTTAGGTTTTACAATTATGTTGTCTAACCAGACTAGGTGCATAGAAAAGGGTAACAAGAGATTGAAGTTACATGTTCCCAACTAAAATGAAGTCAATATTGATATAATTAAAAGAAAGCATAGAAGAAAAAATATTTTTTCTGGTTTTACTTTTATTCAAAGACAAAGCTCCAACTTTGAGAGTCTCCTTGCTGCAAAGAAACTGAGGCAAGGTAAAGCCAAATCCGTATCTTTATCTTTATAATGAGCGAAAAAGGGAATTAAGAGTTTTCTTTACCAAACTGTGCGGTTAGGGTGTGTTCCTAGAGTTGCTCGGCTAACCTTGTCCACAGCTGTGAGACATTCACGGCTCAAGGATAAAATGTCAGCAGTTTAGGTTCCAAATGGAGGTGTGTTTCTTAATGTTTGTCCAGTTCTTTCCACATCTGGAAAGGAAAACAAGTTCTTTCAGTCTTTGTTGTAAAGACTATGGAGAAGAAGGATTAGCATCAGCAGTAATTCTTTTCTGTTGCTGTTCACCTTCCTTATTTGGATTCCCAAAGAAAAAGGTTGACCTTTTTTTTAAGAAAAAGGAAGAGTGAAGTGTAGGGGAGAAAACAGAGTGGAGATACAGCGGGATATAGGTAAAAAGAAATGTAAAGAAGGGATGTAGTTTTCAAAGTCATAGGGAAAGAAATGTCCTGGAGCCAAAAGAGAAACAAAAGACACATTGGAATCATGACTTTTTTCCCTCTGAATAGGGACTTTTTTCCTGTCTGAACATTGGAAGCAGTTGCATCAAAGCAGCAACTGTTCCATTTACATATTCTCAAAATTCCTTTACAAATTGTGTGTCAACATGCACTTGTAAGTTTTAATTTTATCAAATGTGAATGCATCTTTGTAAGTAAGTTACATTCCACACTTTATGCATACAAAACTACAATATTCAAAGATGTAATTAAATTCTAAAGGGATTTAACTTCCTGCATAAATCCAGATTAAATGGTACGTTGGCTAAATCCACTCAGCAGGTATATTTTTCTCTTTAACCTGTAGGAGGAAACCTGCAGTTTCTCGATCTTCAAAGAATGCCATAATCTTCATTTCGTTTTCAAGAGACCTACCAACTAACTTATTCTGAATGCAGAGGTGAAGATTATGCATAAGCACAAAAGAAATTGTGCATCCAGGAAACATTTGGACCAAATGAAGAGTGTATATTGTTATTTGAGTTTTAGGTAAATTCAGATGTATGTTGACCACTTTCTATCCTGTGATAATTACTTCAAGAAACAGTAAAACAGTAAAACCACGAGCTAAAAGGTGACTCACAGTACTGTGAACTGCAGACATTTCACCTTTAGTTCTCAATCGACTCTGACTCTGCTCCTAGAATGAATGGCTATGTCATCTAGGGCCAGGTTGTTGAGGAATTAAGCAATTTACACCATGGGGTGGGATGTGCCTCAGCTCTGTTCCTTTTGCTCATTTCAAATTCACCCCTTCCCTTAGGAAACTACCTACTTCTATCACCTCTCTGTGTCTTCTTTTCCCTGTAACGTCACCCACATGACACTGGTAGTAATGACCTTTTACCTCACAGTCTACTTGACACATACCTAAAAGAATCCAGAGGAATTTTTTACAATTTGTGTTGAGCTTTGTCCATTTTGGTAAGTTTGCCTAATACAAAAATATGACTTCTAGCCTACAAACAATGCATTACCTTATTCACCACATTATGCTGAGTGCCAAGAATCACATTTTCAGATGCCTAACTCCTCATGCTTGCAATATAAAGATTTTAAACTCTACATCCAGGTCTCAGACTCCTACCTACCAAGATGAAACAGAGGTTGATACAATGCTCAGCAACACTTTCAAACCTGGAAGAGTTTTATAATCTCATTCTTACTTCATGGTGTAAAGGTAAAAAGGCAGGATCTTATATTACATAAATTGTGTATATTGTTTAGTCTCCAGACCCAAAATAGGAATGAATGGATTTTTGTCTATGTAAAAATATGGAAAAAAAAAATATTGTTACAATTAACAAATGGATTATTTCAAAGTAACATCAGATCCTAAGAAAACTTACAAAATAATAGGAAAACTTCAGTGATTGAGCACTATAAGATTATCTATTAAAAGCTGTATTATAAAAATGTGTAGACAAATTGCAATGAATTAAAGATGTCTGGTAAATTCTGCTTATGAAAATAAAAATTAGAATATCAGAGAAGAATATATATATAAAAAAAAAGCAGCTCTATTTTGGTGAGTAACTTCCAGTTTTGTATCAGAAGGGGAAAACAGATATTATAAATACTGAAGATCAAAGTACAGCATCAGAAAAACATGCCAAAATCAAATCAACAGAAACACACATAAATACTTGAAAGGAGAATGTTCCTCTGATGAACTACATCTCACAGACAAAAAAAAAAAACAAACAAAACCAAACTCATGAGATAATTAAGTATCAACTAAAGACTCTGCTTTTCTCAAGACTCGTGTCAAAAGATGCCTGTGAATAGTCTGCTGAAGGACGCACTGCTCATCATTGGGCAAGTACTGCTGGCTCCTCCTGGGGGCCCACTCCCCGTAACACCAATGGCTGTTGTTGCTCCCACCCTGGGTCTGTCAGGCTGTTGGTCCTGGCTGGTCGGTGGTGCTCCCCAAGCCGGTGACAGCTCCCTCCAGATAGTCACAGTCACATCAGCATGGGGAGGGGGAACTGGCTCCAACTGGCTCCAACCAGCCAAGGCCACCCCACTCCCCTAAAAGAGACCTGACCTGCCCCTGATGGGGCCCAGATGCAGGTGGGGTTACAGAGCAAAAGGTACACAGAAGTTTTAGATACATGTTTAAGAAAACTATTACCTATTTATGGAATTCAGAGGTTCACTCACTTCTTCATAGGTACTTACTTAACTACTTACACAGAGATACCACAGGCTTTCATCACTTGCTGTGTTTGGTGATCAGAATTACATGCTAAAATACATAACTGCATCATAAAACAATTATGCATCTCTGAGCAACTTTCAACTGTAAATAAATATGGGATTTGTTTTCACAGACTGTGCTCCCTAGTTACCCTGTACAGCTCATGAGAAACTGGGCCTATGCTGAAGTTTGTTTCTTACTCTCTGTAATCTGAAGTTGGTGCCATCCAGAAGAAATCTTCCACTTCCCAAAGGCATCGCACTCTAACTTCAAAAGCTCTCAGAGAAAAAATAAAATTAATGTTCTGACATATTTTTTTTTGTCACATTCGGTTTTCTGTGAAGTTCTTGTGGTTTTCCAGATGGTTCCCCAGCTCTACTAATAATCAGGGCCCATTGCATTGTAAATGAAGCAAAAGAACACAGGGCAAGAGAGTGTCATCCAGAAATCAATGCCATCACTTGTGAAATGAATTCTCCTTTACACACCTCTTCAGGTTGAACTACTCACAAGCAGTCTGAGCCAAAGAACACAGAGGTTGTGACACCAGATCAGATATCTGATACTTGCTCCAGAAGCTTAGCTGAACACTGCT
Organism: Chroicocephalus ridibundus; assembly: GCF_963924245.1. Taxonomy (NCBI): domain Eukaryota; kingdom Metazoa; phylum Chordata; class Aves; order Charadriiformes; family Laridae; genus Chroicocephalus; species Chroicocephalus ridibundus. The sequence continues at coordinate 56,452,006 of NC_086284.1, forward strand.
GTTTGTATGTGGTGCTATGTACTGACATGCAAGAACATGTTTGTTTTCTTTTTTCAAATTCAGACATCACATTTATGAGTGAGAATTTTTTTTTATTTTCTTGGATTAGGCGCCTTATCCTGGCAATCTCTAAGTGACGTGTGTCCAGACTAAACTGTTCCCATGAATGGAACTCCTTGTGACTCATATCTTTTAGTCTCAGTATCATTGGATAAATCTATGACCAGTGTGATCAAGCAAGAGCTCTAGAAATGGTTAGAGGATCATCTTTTTGTTCACATGTTGAGAAAGGGCTCAAGATCCACTACTGTCTATTCCAAAAGCTTTCTTTTTATTTTGAGTGAAATACTTAGGACTAAATTCTTGAAGGTACTAAGGGCAATGCCATAATTTAGTAGTGCATTGCCTAATGGGCAAGCTATTGACTCAGGCCTTAGATAAAGGATTTAATTCTCCATTCAGTTAAGGGGAGTATAATAAATAAATAATGGAATAAATAAATAAAAAATCAGCAGGCTGCTGAAGCTAACTAAGAGTGCAGTACAGAGGAAAGAGAAAGTTGTAGCCATTACAAATTTTGACTGCGTCTAGTAATTTCATATTCACAGGTATTCGCACCGCATAATTTTTGGTACCTCATTTGGTCACTCCTGTTAGGAATAGAAGTTATTAGGCTCCTAACTTTTGGTCATGCAGGCAAATATAAATTTTCCTGAAGACTTAGGTGAACTCGAGGAAGATCTCCATCCAAACATAGCACACAAAGTATCTTATATGCTTGTGGGTTCTTGATGTGAAATACTGATGGAATTTTCAGAGCAAGGGGGAACTTTGCTTGTGAATCTCAAAAGCTAAGAGCTGGGGGTAGAAGGGTGACTCAGGCTGTAGTCTAGACATTAAAGAAAATTTAGGTATCTAAATCCCAATTTCAGACGACCATTGTGATTCCCTGTGTTTTAGGAGAGGGCCTTCAGTTTGTCCAGATTTCTAGAGAATATGTGGATTCCCCAGCTATCCAACTGAATTTGTTTCTGCTTAAATAAGAGAAAACATTATTTTGAAATGCCTTCATTCAAGGCATTGGGATATAAAATAAGCCTCTGCATCTACCAGTTGCACAGTGGATTATTAGCATTTTATTCTAATGTAATTTATAAAAGTATTACTGCTTTAATGTTTTATTCCAAGCACAAAAGCTCTAACGAGAGCTACAAGAAGACAGTTGAAATAATTTCATGGGCTTTTACTTAGAATTCTCACATGGGAAGTAAGAGATGTGAAAATAAGGCTTAAGAAGTAGACTATTATGAAGCAGGTCACCTACTCTGCTACATTTTGTAGTAACTATTTTGTGTGCTGGAGAGTAAGAAAAAAAAGAATGCTGTTTCCTATTGCAATGTAAAAGCTGTCAACTGTCAAGCTTCAGGATTAGAGAATGACTGTAAAAGAAACTTTAATCTTCTATGTATTCCCCACTGATGTATCAGGATACACAAATGCTCTCATTACCTTTGCAGTGGTAGTGTACGGGTAATGAGTGAGTATTATTTAGAGCAGTAGGCTCTGGGTTTTTTAAGCATGTTGGCAAGAAATTATCAACACAGTAGGGATATGACCTCCTAATTTAATAATTCTAGTTCAGCACTTCTGAAGCTGAATCATGTCCAAGAGTTCCAAGGTGTTTGTGAGTAGATCAGTTTCAGATCTTAGATGGCTTCATACACAAGATTATGAAGGAATGTAACAGGTAAGGAATGTAATAGGCAAATGATAGATTTAAGCACATCAATAATGTTTAAAGTAGGAATTCAGATGTCAAGAGGAGCAAAGAGAAGTAACATAGAATTTGAAAAGGTATTGTGGTATTTAGATCAGAGTCTTTATTGCAGTATATTATCTTGAAGCAAGAAGTTTTCTTCCATCCTTTCATTTATTTATTTTTACTTTAAGTTTAGAAAATGTCCATCACATTCTACAGGATTTCCATGTAGATAATAGATTCTAGGGCTTCTTCAATCACATGCAATAAATAGTCATTGTTAACAATTAATTTTCATCTGATTCTCAAGACGGTCACTGAGTGATTCCTTTTCTCTTCATTTGTCTATTTCTAAATTCTTCATAAGTAAACTATTCTTCTCTATTTAAATTCAGATGCAAATGTATGTATGACACATGAAATTCCATAGTCATTAAATATGTCAAAACTACCGTCCTCTGGTAACCATGTTTTAGTATATTGTTAGTATTATTCATGGCAGAATTCTCTTTCAGAATCTAGATTAGTCATGGATATTTTTTTAACAAAAAAAATAGAAACTTTCAGCCTTGAATTCAGCAGTCCCAAGAATAAGGTTCTTGAAAGTTTGAAGTAATCTAAATTTCTTTTTTCTGTCATACATTCAAAAAGCCCCAAGCCCGCAATCTGTATATAACAGTAAGATTTACTTCAACCATCCCTCTGAATAATTTGAAATAATTAAATATCTTTCTTAGATCTCATACTTTCATTTCTTGACTGATTCACATAAGGTGGCTGCAAATCTTACAGAATTAAGATACCCAATACGCCTGTGGATAAGCAGTACCTTTTCACTTCATATTTTGACAGTGGAACACTAAATACTTTATAAACCTAGCTATTCTCCAGACAACATCAAAGGATGATATTCCCTGGAGGGATAATAGATAAGAATGCTGAACTCTCATACTCGTTGGAGAATTAGGCCTTATATAATACATTCTTCAAGAATAACCTGATAAACACAAACATAGAGTACTGGTGGTAAAAAGATTGAATTGGTTTTGGGGAAAACAGTTGCTAGTATGTCCTCCATATATTAATAATTACCATTACTATGAAAAGAGAGAATTCTTTTGTTTGGATACCATCAGTTTGAGTAAAACTATAGTGTGTATGTTGAAGATGTAAAAAGTCATTTTTGTAAAAAAAGAAGAATAAAACTATCTTCTGTCAAACGGCTCTGGTTAGTAGGTATTTTTAAAGCACACCTCACTAGTGCAAATTTTATAGCTATTGAATAGAATAAGCTAGACAAAAAAAATTCATTTTACAAATAAATATAAGACATGGTATCAGTACAATGATAGTAGTAGAGATCTTTTCTGATATATGTAACTTTATGATATACGTAAGGATTAGAGGGAGCAAATGTGCATATTCCTAAGGTGAGAATAAATTCTGTGTTATGAATCTACGCGTCATGAAATAGTTTTTTTAATTTTTCTTTTAGGTAGTGATTTTGCTTCTCATTTCATTTACATTTTGAAAGCTGCATTTCTTCAAATGTTACTTCTGAACTTGAACCTATAGGACAGCTATAATTATATATTTGCTTATATCCTTAGGTAAAAAAAAAAATACAAATCAGTTGAGTAAAATCCAGGACCAGGATACACAGAAGGATCAAATCTCAGTCAGTGCTATATTACTGAACGGAATAACAATGAATCATCTGAAGGCAGATTTCAGAGATCTGGGGTTCTCCAAGTTCTTAATAACACAAGTACAATTTAGAACAGCTCAGATAGAAGCTTTAGTAACTATGATTATAGTGAGAAAACATATGGGGAGCATTTTCCCCTCTGCACTTTTCTCCCAAGTTATTGCAGAGACACAACCTACATACTGTTTCAGGAAAAAAAAAATAATAAAAAATGTGAGGAGAAACAAACATTTCAATGTTAACAAAGCCTATAGAAGTGGCATACCCAGTGTTATCTTAGCTCAGAATTGTCCAGTTGGAAACAATAACAGAATTATAGCTTTTAGTTGAAAGGGATGTTCTTTTAGTTAGGATAAACTGGAACAGGTTACCCAGAGAAGTTGTGAAGGACCCATTATTGGAAGTATTCAAGGTCAGGTTGGATGGGGCTTTGGGCAACCAGATCTCGTGAAATATGTCCCTGCCCATGACATGGAATTGGACTAGATGATTTTTAAAGGTTCTTTCAAACCCAAACAATTCTATAATTGCCTGAACCCATATTTTTATAGTTTATGTTTCATGTAACTTGATAACTTGTACCATTGTCTTCTTATTCCATAAAAGTGTGGAGTTTTGTTAGGTTTTGTCATGTGAAACTTGACATGTCACATGAAACACTAACAACTTCACTTGTTAATGAAGTTTCACAGTAAGATTTTTGGATTACTCCTTTGACTTGAAAGAACATGTTGGACTAACTATTATTAAGTTTGAGAGAAGCAGGATTCCCATGCTACAAAGACCATAAGCAAGATAATGAACTTGGGATCAGTTAGAGAATGAGGAATCATAAATGTTTCATAGACAAGAATGTATGATTTTATTTTGGTATCTTGAATGTAGACTGTGCTTTTACACATTTTTTTTTTAATATTGTTATTAGGTCTTGTAAAAAATTGTTACAGAAATAAGGTAGTTATCTTTAAAAGAACCCACCTTGCTAACAACATGAATTAAAATAAAAAAAATAAAAAAGCTTCATAGCATTGCTATTACAGACTCTTTCCACTTTAAATTCTGATAGATTAGATTTTAACAGAGTACATTAACTCTGTGTAATGAAATATCTCTTAATTATATATTTTTTCATGTGAAATCAGGAAAGTTTGAGGGAAACGTATTTCATCACAATCTATCTAGAAACAAGTCATGGTAAATCCTGAAACTAAATCTTTTTTAGACATTAAAAAACGCTGAAATATGTAATCTGGCAATATTTTTGAATACAAGTGCTATTACACTAATAATACTAATATTTCAAATGCAGAAAAACAGGTCTCTTCACAGTTATAATGACATCTTGTGGTGAATACAAAAATTGTCAGTCCTATAAATTTCTACATGAAATGAAAAAATTTATTTTTTGCAATTAATGATTGCAGTACAGTTTATTTCCATTTTTTAATGATTAGTAATTTATTAATATATATGAAGTATTATAAAAATACTTAAACCAAAAGTGGTTTGATATTTTAAATAACTGCAGTCTTAAAAGAGTTTTGGCCTAGTAGTAGAAAGAAGTATTTGCAGTAAAGGTGGATGTATTTTATATTTTAATTTGTAACAGGAAGGAGTTTGATACAATCAGTAGCTTTTAAGAGCTAAACATCATAATTTGAATTCTTTTTTTTTTCAGAAGAAATAAGTAATCCCTCTCTAGGAAAACAAGCACACACAGACAAAGCACTTAGAACCTCTCCTCAATGTCCCTTCTTCAGTTTGTCCTTAGAAGAATTGTTGCACTTTTTATTTTGTGAAGATTATTAGTAGTAAAGATTAATGCATCTCCTTTTTTATCTTAAGAGAACATACGGATTTGGGCACTTACTTGAAATGCATTTTTAGAAGTAATCCAAAGAATAGTATGTTATTGTGCCTATTTTTACGTAACCCTAAATTGCTGTGGTATTTCTCTGTTGTTTGTTGTTGTTTTGGGAAGGAGAGGTTGCCTTTTGTTTTGTTTTGATTGGTTGGTTGGTTGGTTGGTCGTTTTCATAAAAGAAAAGGAAGGTTTCACTCACTTTTTTTGGGGAAACTATGTTTTGTATTCATAATTTATGACTTTTATCCAAACAGGTTTTTATGTATAAATCAAGTAAGTGTTACTCGTTTTACACTATTAAAGGTTTTGGGGAACTGTTCTTTTGTATTTCAAGTAGTCACAAATATTTCTGACAGGAGGATTTAGCTCATTGTTTTGATCCAACATGCTGTACTGCTTTTCCCCCTTCCTTCTTTATTTTTTGCCATTTATTACTTATGTTGGCAGGATTCACTGCCATCAATAGCCATAATGCATTCTTACATTTATTTAAAAGTCAGTTATCTAGAAGACAGAATTTTTGCTTTGTATTCCTGGCTGTGCTGCTGCCCGTTCTCAGTCTCTGGCACTTGGCTGATTACCTGCCCTACCTTTGAATGATTTTATTAAGTTGTGTTTTGGGATATTGGCTAATTTAACACCTTTTCTATGAGTACTTGTAGTTGAATAATTTGACAAATCATCACAGTACAGCTGTTAACAGAAGACTCACATGAAACCTAGTACACTGATTACCATGGGTTTTACTAAATTTACTATAAATATGAACCACTTCAGGAAATAGAAAAAAAACCAGTAATAATACTTAAGTAATTTATGAAGCTAAGGGAATACAAATAGTAAAATCACAGTGGCAACATGATGTTTAAAGTGAACTAATTTTAAAAACATTGTCAGTAATCTTACTCTGAATTTAGCAGTTCCCTTCCTGTATGGGGAACTTGCTAGTATATCTGAATGCATTTCGGACATCTCCTGTTAACTCTGAGCAGTGTGGACACTTTTTATTTCAAAAGTGGCATTTCAGTCACTTTGTTTTGCTCTTCTTATATGCATAAACTGCCTTGACGGCTAGGAGAAGTTAATTTACCTTACTGGATAGAAAGCTGTTGGTACACCAGGTTATTATTGTTGCTGTTTTCCTCCTGAGAAATTATTGAAGTGAATTCCTAAAGTGTTTGTGCATGCACAGAAGAACAGAATTCTGAATAGCTGTACCATTAGCGTTGAGCTACTGCCAGGGATATGTAGATTAAAAAAAAAAAAAAAGAAAAAAGGAACAAAAAAAGAAAAAAAATAAGAATTATCTAAAGGTTTATTTCACCTTCACATTTCATGCCAAAAATTTACATAGTCTCCTTTACATTGAAAATTTAGCTTTTTCAGATAGGTACTAGTCTTAAAATATATGACACTGGAATGCTGATAATTGCTCACTGATTTTTTAAAACTAGTGAGATTTTTCTCTGTTGGTAACTGCTCTCTGTTAAAGGAAATTACAACCTTGAACATGCCAACCTGTCCTTAGGAAGCAGAGATGAAGAACAAGTGTTTCAGTTTGAATACTACTGAATCAAACAGAATTTCATTGGCCTCTATGGTGTAGACTAATCATTATCATCTGAGCTATGTCTGGTACAGAGGAAGTAAGACAGCCAGTGTAAAAGAAAAGAGAGTTCCACAATACCTGAAGTTCTCAGGAGAAAGAAAACAAAATAAAAAACAGCAAAACAAAAGAAAATAAGCCAAAATCAAACAGGAAAGCTTTTAAGGGGGGGCAGGGGAGGGGAGCTAAACTGTGATACTTGATAAGATAGCTAAAAGTAGCCTTATTTCTAAAGATATTAATGTTAAAGCCTTTCTTAATTTTGATAATTTAAAGTTAACTTTGGCAGCAGAAGCTTACCCTAAAACTGCATTATAGAAATGTGATATATACTCCAGGTAAAAGTTTAAACATCTTTGTAACTTATCTAAGACTTTACACTCAGCATTGCACTAAGGAAATTATCACTATGTCCCTCATAGGATGAAACAAAGTCTTTATGGAAACTATTTTACATCTAGCATTAATCCCAACTAGGTAATTAGAATATGCAAAACAGTGGGATTCTCATGAAGAATTTTAAGAACAACCTGATAGTAAAGATGTGAGGGAGAACCCCAGCTAATACAAGAAAAGATACCTGAGGCAAAAAGGCTTGCAGAGCTTAATGTTCAGTCCTCCTGAGCTACCCATCTCAAGTTAAAATTGTCAGTCTGGAAAGCTTTTCAGCTACTGTGGTCTACATATTTTGACTATTTTGATTCTGACTGTTAGCCTGCTACCTATCCTAAAAAATTAACCACTTTTTCAATGTTGTTTTCAAATTTACTTTCCTAAAGAGGTAATTGCTGACCTGTGCTATTAGGGATATTTATCCCTATGAAAAAACCTGTGATTATTATGGATATAAACTAAATTGTGGCAAGCATTTTCAAGTATATAAAATAGAAAAATAACAAAGTACTGTAATTCATGGAATTTGTCAGCCTTAAGGCTGGAAATACTTTTCCTGGAAATACTTTTCTACTGTGAGGGTGATAGAGCACAGGCATAGGTTTCCAGAGAGGAAGTGGCAAGTCTCCATCCTCGTATGATACTCAAGATCTGTCTTGTACATGGTTCTGGGCAACCTCCTCTAGATGCCTGAGTGGGTGATTGGACAAGATGACCTCCAGAGGTCCCTTCCAACGTCAACCATTCTGTGATTCTGTGATTAAGAAATAAAAAGGTTCACCTGGGAGTTTTCTCTTTCTTTTCTTAAAATCTCAATATTTTGTTCAAATATTCTGTAATCTATAATGGTAACTCTCTTGCACATAAGTAGGCTCCTTTAAATCTGTTCTGAAAATCTGTATCTGGGATTTTCCCTGACATCTAAATGGTATGGTTGCTCTTAACTCATCTAGGAAGCACATGATTTCACTATAACAAAGCCATCACTGCTGTAATTAAAGGAAGATGAATGACACAAATACATGTCCGTATTGTTAACTGCTCTATATTTATCTTCTTAAACAATACATTCATTCCCATCCTGGTTTACTTAGAGGTCTCATTAATCTGAGTCATTTTCACAGGGAATACTCTATCTCTTTCTTTTAACTTGGTGTGGAATAATTACTAAATTGGCCAAAAATACACAAGTACAGCATTGTTCACACATTAAGGAAAAGTATAAAATCAAGAGGCTTCTGAGGTAGAAAACAGCTGCGTCTGCATGCAATGCAACATCTGCGATTCTCTGTACTATGCTTAGATACAGGAGGGAAGATAATTATTCCGTGGCCTTGTCTTATGCAGATACAGGAACGGGATGGTACCATGAAACAGATAAGCTGCCAATTAGCTGCCTGCTCGTTACCCTGAGCCAATATTTTGTCACATTTTGATGAAATGCTGTCCTTTGTGTGAACTTTGCTCATTATAATGTCATTATAATACCAAAACACACCTCCATCCCGAAGGCTACCTGCCTCTGAGGTACGACCACTCCTTGAGTCTGCGCCCTGAATTTCTCATAAACTATACCTTTAATTGTGAAGCGAGAGAAATTTACACCAATCATGATAAAAGTATGTATGACTAAAGTCACTCAAACGCTACCTTGAAGATAACAAATAGTATAAAAATAGCCCGAGAGAGGGGGGATACCCAGGGAAGACACCATCGCGAAGAATTCCGTCACTGACTTCTGGGATCAGTCGACGGGCTGAGCCTTTCTTCCCCTCTATAGGGACACCTTTGGGTAAGATTTAGATTATACCAAGTGCTTTCTCTGGAAGTTAGAAATTTCTCTAGAGACTCTCTTTCCTACATTTATAGCCAGGCTGTATCGTTTATAGCTTTGTTGCATGTTTCGTATATGTATCAATACTTTCGTTTGCACGTGCTTTGCAGACAGTGCATTTATCACCATCAGTCCCAAGGACTGATGTTTAAATAAACTGCACTTTTTTTAAGTAGCTAGTCATTTCGGTTTCCCACTGAACGCGACCAAAGACTCGAGAGTGGCTGTGCTAGTTCATGAGCACAACTAGACTGAAGGTGCAGTCCACTATTAGTGTATCCAAATCGTAATAGTTTAATACATATTAAACATGACTGGACTGATAGTGCTGAATTGGGCATCACTCAGAATTTAAACCTAGCCACACCTAGCCTCCCACCTCCGTGAGGAGTGTTAGAACACAAGGGGGTTTATTTTCTGCCAAAACCGCTTTGCCCCCTTTCACACAACACTTGGTGTTCAGGAGACTTACTTACTTTTAACTTGGTGTTCATTGGGTGGTTTTTTGTTTATTGTTTTGCGTTTTTTTCATTCAAACATTTCAAAGGCACATAAATGCAATTAATAACAAAACTAAAGTCTACTACACTGATTAAAATGCTCCAACATTTTTAGTGATGTGAACTGGGGACAGCTTGCAAGCAATAAAGACATGGGTAAATTTTATAATTATTTCTAAAGGAATAGGAAAAAAAAATCCTTATATTTTATGTAAGGTTCATAGAAAATTTATGCTTCACCTTTCCTTTGTCCCTTATATGGATTATCTCATTTTGCAAATATTTTCATTTTTCCTACATTGTTTAACACATTAAAGTAGTTAAATGCATTCTTACAATATCCATATGAAGATTTTTTTCTCCCTTTTTATAAGGAGTGAGCACAGAAAGAAAATTTGCAATTGTTTATGGGAATTGACATAGCTTGGGACAAAAATGGTTATGACGGCAGAATTTTTTTCAGAAATTTTCAGCCCAATATTTCAGCTACAGGCTTTCCTCCTCTTGCCTGCAATATATGTCACAATGCTATGACTTCAGAGGGAGATAGATCTTCAGAATTCCTGGCAGGTCACACAGCTTCTACTGACAAGAAAGCTTCAGGCTGTGGCTGCAACTAAAAAAAATTAACTGCCATCCCTCCAAGGAGACAAATACCTACCAAACTATTTCCTGAACCACCATCTCTCCTGTTGTCTTCAGGATCAGTACAATTTCTCTGCATGTTTTTCACATTCCCCAGCATAAGACATGAAGTTATAGACAGACAGCCTCAGAAGCAGTCTGCCTTCTTTCCTGCCCAGTCCTGGATTTGTGCATTGGTCAGATCTATTCAAGAATGAATTATTGTTCATTTTCACTTGACCATCCCCTGAAATATAGTCTGATAGGGATTACTATATTTCTTTTACGTTGGAAGCGGCTAAGAAACAACAGGTTATTTATATAATTCTTATTTGTATAATTCTTAATTCTTTGTCCTATTTAAAATGCCTTGAAAGGCATATTTAATTACTAAAGAAGCCTGATACTCAAACAACGCAAAGCCCATATGGCAAATAGTACACAGCAGAAAGCATGCTTGATTTGTGATGCTGATGAAATTGATGCAGAAAGCCTGCTGGGATCTCTTCCAGCTTGTGAGCTCTCTCTGACATCATGCTGTGGATGTTATACTTCATTTGCTGTGATAAGTCTAGTTTTCAAATGACACTAAGAAGAAATATTGGAGTGAGGGAATACACAAAAGAGTAAACTCTATCATTTTAAAGGCAGATTCACTGCATCTAACATTTCCAGACAAGAACAATATTCAGTCTAAGAAACGCTTAGTAAGTGGAATTTAAACTTCCTGGACTTTCTTCTGTTTGAGGATAAATAATGGTACTCTACCAAGACATATTTGACAAATCATTTTTGGAAAATAGGATACACCAAGTATTCTAAAAGCATTTTAAGTGTGAAGGAACAGTGACCATTGCACAGAAAGCACAGTTTATTGTCTTCTTCCCTCGGTCATATTCTTTATCAATAAATACATCATCAAAATAAAGCGTGATTTTAATAAATCCATTTGACATGATCACTATTTTCTGAACTGATGCCTTATTGGGTTGCTTCCATAGATATGTTTATAAATGTTGTGTGTACATGGAAATAAATACAAACTAAAATTAATAAATAATTTTTGCTGTTTTGCCTTCCCACCAAAATTTCACCAATATAGAAACCTATGACACCCTAAAAAAAGTAGCCTTCATTAAATGTTTTACATTTTATTCAAAGAAGGCAGTGATCAGATGTACAGCCATATTGCAAAAAAAAAAAAAATAATTAGATATTTATGCTTAAACAGTTGATTTCTGGATCTCTACTGACTATATTTGGAGCTTATATACCTAGCTGATATAACTATGCTTATATTTGCTCTTCAATATTCAGTGCCTACAGCCTAAAACTGAACACTTCTTGAACCTTTATTCAGTTGTCTGAAGACATCTGAGATGCCATCAGTCACCCAAGACATTAAAACAGGTGGGTGTCAGATACGATGTGACCACCGGGAGACCCCTACACTTCTGGAGCAGCAGCTAGGGGCCAGGTGGCACTATAAAGCATCTCAAATAATATCTTTAAATACCCAAGTTTAATCAGTAATAAATCAAGTCCACAGTGAATTTGTTTGCAAATGATAGAACAGTGGGAGACAGATATTTTAGAAGTGCTCTATTCTAAGCATAAAGATTCATAAAGACTACTTACAAAGAACTTTTTCAGTCTCATTTACAGATAGCCTAGACATAGAGGAACTTTTTTTTTAGTAAGAGCTATTCTCTCTCTGACTTCACACAGCTATTATACTCTTGCAGAACTGACCTTAAAGAATCTATCATTCATATCTGAGAGTTATATTCTCAGTAGAAGAAAAGAAAACCTGATGAATTTATATTCCTAAATTCATCCTAATCATGAAGAGTTGACGTATATTTTAAGCAGACCAATGTTGTGCCAAACTACTGTACTGTGTTACAGAATCGAAACAACTGCTCTGTAAGTGGCACAGCTGGGAAGCCAATACTACATCACATGGTCAAGACTGCATGCAGCAAGGATCAATTCTGCTGTCCATTATTTTGTTTCTCTTAATCTTACTATAATGTTTCATAACTTTCATGAAAAGAGATTCCTTAAGGAAACTTGGCAGATAATTCTTCATGATGTGCATCACTAAAATCATAGAATCATAGAATAATTTGTGTTGTACATTTGATTCCTGTGTCCAGATCATTTATAAATATGCCCTTCCACTGGCCCTAAAATTGAGCCCTGGGGAACCCCACTGGTTGCCATCCTGATGTAACTCTATTTACTAGCACTCTTTGAGCCTGACCCGTCAGTCAATTGCTCATCCAACATATTATGGACTTGCCTAGCTGTTTGCTGGACAGATTATCCAGAAGGATACTGTGAGAGACAATATCAAAAGCTTTGCTAAAATTAAAAAAACCCACCAACACATTTACTGGCTTCGCTTGGCCAAATAGATGGGTGACCTTGTCATAAAAGGAAACTAAGTTAGTTAAGCAGGACTTTCCTCTCTTGAACCTGTACTTGCTATGACCAATGACTGTATTGTGTCTCAAATGCTTTTCAATAACTCCAAGAATAACCTTCTCCATAATTTTACCAGGCAATGAACAAAGACTGACAGGCCTGTACATACCAGGGTCTTCCTTCTTACACTTCTTGAAAATTGTGACAACTTTTGCCAGCTTCCAGTCAATTGGGACCTCTTCAGGCTCCCAAAACCATTGAAAAATAATGGAGAGAGGTCCCGCGATGACATCAGCCAGCTCTTTTAGTACCCTTGGATGAATCCTATCAGGCCCCATAGATTTATGCGCATGCAGCTGGACTAGCAAGTCTCAAACAAGTTCAGGGTCAGCTGGGAGTTTACTATCCCCCCAGTCACAATCTTCTAACACAGGGCTTCAATGGTCCAGGTGACTGACCTCATCAAGTAGAGGACCAATGTTACCTCTGATCCTCATTTTGCTGTTAATGTATTTTAAAAAGCTTTTTTTGTTGTCCTTCACAGTGCTGGCTAGCTTGAACTCTAATTTAGCTTTGACTGCACAAATTTTCTCCCTACACTGGTGAACAGCATCTCTGTAGTCCTCTCATGTGGCCTGTCCTTACTTCCAATGTCCATACACTTTCTATTTCTGTCTAAGTTCTAGATGAAGATCCCTGCTTAGCCAAGCTGGCCTTCTGCCCTGCTTGCTTGACTTCCAACACTTTGGAATTACCTGCTCCTGCACTCATAAGAGATGAGTGCTAAAAAGCAACCAGCATTCATGGACCCCTATCCCAGAGAACCTTACTAACTAGTTCCTTCATCAGCCTGAAATCTGCTATCCCTATATCCAGGGTTGAAATTTTGATGGCAGTCACCCTCCTATTGCAAACAATTTGAAACTAAGCTACTTCGTGGTCACTGTGACCAAGACAGCCACCAGTCACCACTTTGTCCATGAGTGTTTCTCTATTTGCAAACAACGAATCTAGGCACCTTTCCTAGTCATTTCCCTTAGTACCTGCATCAAGAAGTTATCTTCAATGTGCTTCAGGAATTTCCTGGACCTGTTTGTGTCCGCTGTATGATATTATCAGTTGATGTCTGGAAAATTTAAATCATCTATAAGGAAAAGTGAAGCTGATCTAGAGATATCCTTTAATTCCTTGAGAATATATTAACTACCTAGTCAACAAAATAAAACCATGCTACTTTTGAAACATCTTTTGCAAAACTGCATTTACAAACAATGTTATTTTGTTAATATTAACACAGATGTTACAGATTATAACAAAATGCTCATAGTTCACAGTTTATTGCACTGGAAAGATGTTTACATGAAAAGAAGAGGGAGTCTGCTGTTCCTAGGGAAGTTAGAAGAGGTACAATTCCTGTAGAAACATTCAAACAGTAATATAGCCATGCTAAATTGGACCAAAGGTCTACTTAGTTCACCATTACAGTGATCTCTAACTACTACTCCACCACTGATTTTTTATTGTTTATTCACTTCATTCACTGATTTTCCAGTTGTGTCTTTCACAGGTTTCTTCTCGTCGTGGTTTTGGCCAAATTGGCCAATGGCCAGCACCAGCTGGTCTCTCTCCACCTTTCGCACACAGAGAGAAGTAGGAGAGATAAAGAAATTTACGAGTTTAGAAGACACTAAACTACTTTAATGAAATATTAATAATAAAATAAAAAGGAAATAATGAAATAGATTAAATAGATACAATATATACAAAACCGCATTAAGCTCCCAGGATGATGTCACTAGCAGGCACTGGGGAAGTCCCATATTGGACTCAGAGATGGGTGGGAACTGGATTCCACAGCTGGAGTCAGGAACCCATGGATCGGGATCAAAGGCAGATGAATAGACAGGGTCCTCTGCAGATGTCAGCCATTGAAGAAAAGAGACTGACCCTTTGATCCCTCAGCTTTTATACTGAGCATGGGGCAGATGGGATGGAATACCCTTGTTAGTCAGTTTTGGGTCACCTGTCCTGCCCACTCCTCCCTGCAGGTGTGACCCCTGTACGCTTTTCCATTTCCGACCCTCCAATGGGGCGAATAACAAAATTAACTGACCTTGGTTGTTATAGCAATAAGTATAAGCAAGAGCCTCTCTGCATACCATTCCTTGGCACTAACTGTAAATGTTGGTCTTATCACTCTGAGAATGAGCAGTTTTCAGCACAATATGCTGTTAATTTCAGAGACTTAGAAGAGGCCTAGCTAACAAGTAAAATTACTGAACAGAAAGTTGATTCTCTTTTACCTCAAACCAGGACATTTCTCTAAAAAAAGCTTTTAGTATTTGTTGGGGTTTTTTATAACTTGTCCTAGACTGTTCTTAAAAGTGAAAAACAAATAAGTCAGAAGTTGGTAACAAGTGAGATGAGTATGAGATAAGGAGAATCACATTTCCCTTAAGCTTAAGTATTTTCTATTAGCTCCAAATTAATTTTATTATTTGCATGATACAAAAAAACAACAACTAACAATCATAACGGTAGTTGTCTTAATCTTATTTTATATTAGCTTTGATTACTGTAAAAACAAGCATTTTTCATTTATTTGAGTTCAGAAACTCAACAGGGTCCCATTTGTCAATTGTTGTCAAAAGATCTCTGCCCCAGACTTATTTTGTCTCAAAAAGATCAGTATTTTACCTTTAATTATTTGAGAAACTACATCATACTTAGTCTACTACATTCTCTGATTTTCATAATTCAGTACCAGAAAAATACAAAGTAATTAACAGGACTTCAGTGGAAAAGGTAAAAGGCAAGGCAAGAGGCATGGCAAGAGGCAAAGCAAGAGACAAAGCAAGAAAAAGACAAGGCAAAGCAAGGCAGGGCAAGGAACTCGTCAGCTGGAAATACTTACTAATGGTATGAAAATGGACAGCAGATGTCCCACAGTATATATGCGAATATATATATGTGTATAAAATTTAAATGCCATAACTCTATAAAATAAGCCTATATCTGTCTAACCCTCCTCTTGCTAATTTTGGAAAGTGACTTATGCTTTTACACTCCCACTTATGACCACTGCATAACATCAGGAATTAATTATGTTTTATCAATGAAAATGATATATAAAATATTTGGTATGTCTATTTTTTATTATTTCATAGTAATAATTTATTTAATTTTCAAGTAGCTTCTTCTTTTTCCGTGTTTCTGACCAAGACGTTATCAACACTACTTATTAATTGAAAACTTAAAAAGCTTTTCCATTTTTTCTCTGTGTTTATGCATTCATTTAAAATATTCTTAATGAGGTCAACAAAAAATGGTCTTCAGGCACTTTAAGCTGGCACTTTCTGGACTTTCACTCATAATTGCCAGGTAATTTACATTTGACCTGTACCTCCAAGTCAGAATGTTAATGCATTTTGCAAGGTGAATTCAAATCTGTTCTTAATTAGGGTGTGAAATAGGAAGAGTTATATTTTATCTGGAATATAACCTCAGCATTTCTGAGTATTGGAATTAATGTGATGTGCAGGATCATAAAATATGCATTGGTAAGCACTTCCTCCATTATAGAATAATAATGAATTGATATCTGAAAGTTTTCTGTTGCATCATCAGCTATATTTTTTTTTTTTTATTTTGGAAAGGAAGAGACATACATACATATAAATGTGCACACACATACAGTTATATGTTACAGAAATGGTAGGAACAAAAAAAAAAAAATGCAGATGGACTGTAATGCTGTTGTCCCAGAATGGTAATTTATATATTGCATACTTAGTGCTCATTCCTTATTCATGTACGTCCAAAAATCCCAGTACCTTGAAGTGCTACAGAAAGTAGTAATGGCTTGTTGCCTAAAAAAATGAAAAAAGACCGAATTCTTATTTTCACACCTACACAGATTAATTTATTTATTTTGAAGCATGTTACTATGTATCCATTGCATTGCTTCTAGGCATATTTACAAAAAGATTAAGAGCATAAATTATCATAACAAATCAACTGCCTACAACAGATGTGCTTACAATTTGAGTGTGTCCTGGGTAATCCAGTTCTTCAAGCTGTTACCTTCTGTTTAGCCTTTCTCTCAAGGTCTTGCCTCCAGTGAATATTATGTCCCTGCAGGATTTATGAACAGCTAAATCTCCACTTTACTAGTTTGTTTTTTTTTTCACCCTGCACCCTGAACCAACACAGAACTGAGCTGATCTTTCCTTTACTTTAAGGAATTTACCCTGTTATTATTCTTATAATAACTAACATACCCCATGGTAAGGGATAGTTTTACTTGACATAAATTATTTTTGGGAAAAGATGAATGTTTTTTCCAGAAATTTGCTCTAAAATGGGTTCATATATTTTGTAAAGTTAATATTGCTAATTTTTTTAGGGTTTAAAGGAAACACTAAACAAGCAAACTAATTAATTAACAAATAACAACATGAAGTTCCTCTGGCTTGACCACCCTGTACAGCTCGAAATTTTTCTACCTACACATAGGTTGTGTAATTTCTGACTAGCAAGATATGGCTCTATGGGGCCACTGCCACATGCAACAACACAAGAGGGAGGAAGGGAGCTGATAAACTACCAGTGGCAGCCTTAAAATATGGGACGCACAGAGGGAAGAAACACAGAGGAAAAAAGCAAGGGATTGTCCAGTGTAAAGGGAGTAGAAGTTTTGTTTTTATTTTTTAACAAGATTAATCATATCACTGAAATATGATTATTATTTTTTTTTCCTGATTTCTTTTCTTTGAAGTGTTTCTGATTTATCTTTCCTCTGTAGAAACACCCTCTTCCTTCTTGGTGTCTGTGGAAGGATGATAAACCGTATTCCAGAAAATCTACTTGAAATTTCTGAACCAATATGTTATTTCTTGAAATTTCTGAACCAATATGTTTAAACATGAAAACTTTCAAAATAGATAACTAAACCTTTTAAAAGGCTTAAATTAAACAACTCCAATGCTTCTGGGGCATAGTCTTTAGTAGTACTACAAGTAGAGATCTTGAATAACATCTAAAAACCAAAACCTCTCAACTTATCCTTTTGGATTCTGTATTCTCAACTAATTTTGCCAGTGAAAGTAAAAACTTTTTAAACTTTGACCTTAATGGTTTAGATGTTGGATCAAAGACTCATTATATTAACAAATTCTTTGAGGAAAGTTCAGCTTAGCTTCTGAAAATATCCCTTTTTAAGTCTGCATTTTGTTAAATGAGTTTACATCAAACACTGGTATTGCAGAAAGATAGAATTAGATATTTCCAATAGTTAATTCTCAGAGATATTTTTGTTTTCAGTTTCATGCAAATGTGAATAGCTGGAAAAAAAAAAAATTTCTTTGACAATTTCTGTACTTTTTTTATAAACTGCTGAATAAATTAAAACAGAAATATCCAGTTTCTGATACCTTCTAATTTGGTTCTTTAGAGCTCTTTACAGAAATTGTATGCAGATCCCTGTTTCAATAATATGTGAAATGCATCCATTAACAGTCTTAAAAATTAAGTTCAGAATTCTGAAGTGGAATTGGACCAGAAGCCGAAGATCTCAAATGAAGGACAAATGATTGGCTTCCTAATTTAAGGCTCAGTTTCGATCATATAATCTTATATAGGTCTGAATATTAAGATCATGTTAGGTCTTCATATATAACTGAGTGCAAAGGCTCAGCACAAGTCACTAATTTTTGATCATATACATTTCTAAGCCTACTTATGTACCCAAGGAATGATTACTTCTAAATTAAATTGAGGTTGTCATGGTTGATTTTATGGATCTCAAAGTTAAATTCTACCTAGCTCATCTATCAAAAATATCATATATTGAAAAGAGGATATTACATACAGTGGGGAAAAATGCTATTAACTACTATATAACACAGTGCACCACATGCATGTGCTGTTGTGTGGTTTTGTTGCTCAAAGTCTAAATTCACACAGCAAAATACAATAATTTTCTTTTTGAGTTAATAGTTTGAGCCAGAAATAGTAAATCAAATTATTATGGTAACTGAAGCAGTGACAACACTGAAAGGAATGGATCATTTTTCCATCTGTTCATCAGGATATGAATACAAATAAGAGCATCATAGCACATGGATATTTCACCCCACAAAGTTATTACTTAGAAATGTAAACAAAACTGTGGTTCTAGAGAATTTTGGTGTGTGTAATTCATTGTTCTTCAAACTTAAACTTAACTGACTAAATATATTTCTATGAATGCATAATTAGCAGATTTCCATTGAAATTTATGGTAGAAATATGTATGTAATATATGTAAGAACAAAGTAAATATCTAGGAATTGATCATGGCTTTCTCCCTGGTACCGTATGGAACATTGGAGGTTGAACTACTGATTTGTTAACTTCCTTTCACTTCCTTTGTGATGCTATGATGCTGGAAAATCTTAGGTGCTGTAAAGGCGTGCTTGTGTGTATGATAGTCTGGAAAGTAAAGCTGGCTGCAGAGCATTCAATTTCTGTTATTCTCAGCTAGTGAATTTACAGATGGCTGTTAGAATATCCACACCACCACTGCACTGAAATATCAGCAAAGAATTCAAAAAGATACGTTGTTTCCCTGACCCACATAGTATTTCAGTGAACAGAAGCTGAGCAGAAAAGAGAATTTAGTCTTGCATTTAAAATGAATTTGCAACACCAAATATTGTATATTAGTGCTATTTTTTCCCTTGGATACTGTAGTTAACATAATGAACCACAGCTACTAAAAATCTTCTGTGGATTGAAACTTTTAATTTGTTTATATGCGACACTTCTAAGTCATTTCCTCAAAGGCTGCAGTACAGTAACTACTCTGCTTGGCATTACTAATTCTATCATTTATCACCACAGAGAGGATAAGTGTTTCAGCTGGAAGAGATTGCAATGAATGTTTTTATCCCTATCATCCCTTCAAGAAATTGAGGAAAGTCTTCCATGCCAGAAAGCTCAAGGCTTACTTTTTTCATCCTGTGTTCAGTGTCATTTAGCTGAATATCTATGGTTTTGTTGAATTTGAAGGTAGATAAAGGAACCTAGTTTAAGAACACAGTGTCTAGCATAAATTATAATAAATGCCCTCCAAATGTTGAAAACCTATCAATCACAGCTGTACTGTCCCCGCTCAGCTGGGGTTTATTTAATGTAGAAAATAGAAATGTCTATTTCAGCTAGATAGCCAATGTAGAGAAACAGACACTCCCAGGAAAACATTTATCAAACTTCTAAAGACTTCTACTGTAGGATGATAGAAGTTCCCAACTGGACATACCTACTTCTCACCATTGACAATGAAAAGATCATACAGTGGTTAGCTCAAACCTGGATATCTAGTGTCTGAGTGTCTAAATTAGAGCAGATAATCAACCCTTGCTCAGAGTAACCAGAATTTCTTTTAATTTTCTCAGTGTAATATTTCATGACATTGAATCTTCTCTTCTTTTCTTCTTCCCTAATCCATAGTCACATGAAAATTTCATACTTTTATGCTTCAAACATTTTAAAAAGTCTCAGTCTGGAAAAGTACTGAGATTATTATTAAACAATGTAAGAACTGGGGAGAATTATAAAAAAATATAAGGTAACAATTGTAATTTAAAGAAAGGAAACAGCAAATACAAAATGTTCTACTGTGGTCTCAGATTCATTGCCAGAGGATGCCATGGATGCTAAAAGTCAGGACTGATTCAAACAGGTATTAGACAAATTTTTGAAAGAAAACTTTACTGAAGACGAAGATATGAAATCAGCTCCAGTTCAAGTAAGTCTCAAAATGCAGGTATCAGAAAGATACATCATCTGCAGCGTCTGCTCACTGAGTTATGTATTTTTATTGCAACAATGGCAATCATAATTAACAGGAAGCAATATCCTCTTGGACATTTTGCAATTTCAGGTTTTGTTGGGTTGCACTTGGCTGGCTTTTAGAGTCCCATCCTGCTGCTGTCTAACTCCCCCTTCTCAACAGGACAAGCAGAGAAAATAAGACAGAAAAGCTTTTGCATCAAGATAAAGACAGGGTGTTTACTTACCAGTTACCACCACAGGCAAAACAGACTCAACTTGGGGAAAATTAATTTTATTGCCAACTAAAAATTAAGTAGGATGGTAAGAAACAAAGACAAAACTCAAAACGCCTTCTGCCCCTCACCTGTCCTTCTTCACTCAACTCACTACTTCATTCTACTCTCTACCTTCTCCTGATACTGAGTGGCACAGGGGGATGGGGACTAGGGGTTGCAGTCAGTTCATATATTTCCTTCCTCCTCACGCTTTTCCCTGCTCCAGCATGGAGTCCTTCCCACAGGCTGCAGTTCTTTCAAGATCTGCTCCAGCATGGGTCCTTTCCACAGGGTACACATTCCATTAGGAACACATTGCTCTAGTGTGGGTCCCCCATGGTCGCAGTTCCTGCCAGAAAACCTACTCCAGCATGGTCTCTCTATTCACTGCAGCTGCCTTCAGTGCATGTCCACCTGCTCCACATGGGATCCTCCTGCAACTGCTTCACCATGGTCTTCACCATGGGCTGCAGGGGAATCTCTTCTTTGGCACCTGGAGCATGTCCTCCCCATCCTTCTTCAATGACCTTGGTGTTCACAGGGTTATTTCTCTCATATTCTTTCACACTGTTCTCTCTCACAACTGCTACACAATGTTTTTTACCTTTTCTTAAATATGTTTTCCCCAAGGCGCCCCCATCTTGGCTGAGGGGCTCAGCTGTGTCTTGCAGTGGGTCCATTGGCGTTGACTAGAACCAGATGTGTCTGACATGGGGCAGCCCCTGGCGTCTCCTTGCAGAGGCTACCCCTGCATACCCCCACTGCCAAATCTTTGACATTTATACCCAATACACAGGTTTATAACAGAGTACAAGCAATCTTTTTTCAGTTAAATGGAGCATGTAGTGGGTATTTTATTGGCATAACTAATATTGTAACACTTGTATTTGCCTTTTTAAGTATTACTTTTTGAGGCTTGATATCTGAAATGAACAATGATCAATTCAGCAGTCATGGGAAATCTCCCCAGATATCTGCCTAATATCTATCCAGCTGGCTACATGCAGTATGTGTAATAGAAACGTTTACTGTGTGTGGGTAGAAAATTGTGTGAGAAGCAGACATTGAAACCAATTTAGCAAATGCACAGTACAGACCACAAAATATCAAATGAAGAAAATGGTGCTTGAAGTCTGGCTGACTCTCATTCATGGCATGGATTCTTCAGAAGAAAAATTAAATCAGTATGGCTAATGGAGAAAGTCCTAAAAACTCCTGCATAGAAATTAGTGTCTGTCTGAGCTATGCAGACAAAACGTTTTCTCTTTCTTAAGGAAGCCATAGCTTGATAGTGACTGGTGACATTTGATGTTAACATTACCTTTATTAATCTGTATATGATTTGATCATCTGGTGCATGATAACCAAGGTAAAGAAGATATGTTTGCTTGTCCCCTGATTTTTGTTTCCCATTTTACTCTGAAAAGAAAGAAGCAGCACTATGAGGCATAGGAATCATCTCACCCAGTGCCAGCTATCTAAAAATAATTGGTAACTATTTTAAGCAAATTATTTAGGTTCCTTCTACAACCAGTGGAGGGGAAAAATGTTTTCCAAATTCATCCTGTTATAAGTATCTGGCTATCTAAAATATGTAGTATGGATAGCTTTCACAGTGTCTTCATTACTTTTTGAAGCTTCTTGTAGAGAGTAAAATGATTGCTCACCAAAAAAACCCCACCTTGTAATCTGGGAAAATTCACCATTAACTCAGTATTGATCTCACTCAAGTATTCCTCTTGTCGTCTCACCTCCATCTACTGCCCAGCTCCCACGGTTCCCAGGGGCAAGATCACAATGAGAACAAGAACAAGGATTTAGATACTCTAAGGAATTTTGGACCAGAGGAGGTCTATGAAAATGATAAGAGGCATGTAACATCTCTCCTATAAAGAAAGGCTTACAACCCAAACCATTCAATGATTCTGTGATTTTTATTTTAATAACATTGTGACTTAGATGTTTCCTACATATCAGATTATTATCCACTACTGATATTTCAAGTAGGTAACGATGAGATAGCTACCAGAAGTCTAAGGGCAATGAAGAGAGACTTCAGAGCCCTGGGATGGCTGGTTAAGCGATCAGAGGCACAAGTAGTGTTCTCCTCTATCCCACCAGTTGCAGGGATTGATGAGGGGATAAACAGGAAGAGTCAGGAGATTAACTCCTGGCTCAGAGGCTGGTGCAACTGGCAGAACTTTGGTTACTTTGATCATGGATTGATATATAGGACACCAGGCATGCTGGCGACAGGTGGGGAAAGCATAACCAAAAGGGGAAGAAGGATTCTGGGACAGGAGTTGGCAGGACTCATTGAAAGGGCTTTGAACTAGGGGGACAGGGATGTAATCAGAGTGACTAAAGAGGTGCCTGGGAGCAGCATGCCAGTGCTGGTGGGTAAAAGCGCTAGCAAGGTCTTGCAGCCTATTGTTGCAGTGGAGGTGGGAGATGATGACCCATGTGCTAGCAAAGACATGAGAAGTAGTGATGAGTTGGCAACTGAAGAAATGTCTGAGTGCAGACAGGTGGGAATAAGGCCTTGTCCCCCCAATAAAGTGCCAAGGCAATTAGCCCAGCTGAAGTGCATCTACACGAATGCACACAGCATGGGCAACAGGAAGAGTTGGAGGCCATTGTACAGCAGGGAAACTATGATATAGTTGCTATCACAGAAACGTGGTGGGAAGACACACACAATTGGAGTGCGGTGATTGACGGCTACCAACTCTTCAGAAGGGTTAGGCAAGGAAGGAGAGGTGGTGGGGCGGCCCTCTATGTCAGGGGCAGTTTTGAATGCCAAGAGCTTAACAATGTGCATGATGACATTCTTGAGTGTTTATGGATAAGAATCAAGGGGGAAGGCCAGTAAGCCGGACATTGTGGTGGGAGTTTGTTATAGACCCCCCAACCAGGATGTAGAGGCCGATGAAATATTCTATAAGCAGCTGGCAGAGGTCTCGCAATGGCTCGCCTTTGTTCTTGTGGGGGACTTCTAACTTCCCAGATGTCTGCTGGAAATATAACACAGCAGAGAGGGAACAGTCCCGGAGGTTCCTGGAGTGTGTGGAAGACAACTTCCTAACACAGCTGGTGAGGGAGCCAACTAGGGAAAGTGCCCTGCTGGACCTGCTGCTTGTTAACAGAGAAGGTCGTGTAAGGGATGTAAAGATTGGAGGTCGTCTTGGGCAGAGTGACCATGGAATGACAGAATTTTCAATTCTTGGTGAAGCAAGGCGGGGAGCCAGCGGAACTGCCACCTTAGATTTCCAAAAGGCAAACTTTGGCCTGCTTAGGAGCACAGTTGAGAGTGTCCCTTGGGGAACAGTCCTGAAGGGCAAAGGTGCCCAGGAAGGCTGGTCTTACTTCAAGGAGGAACTCTTAAAAGTTCAGGAGAAGTCCATCCCCAAGTCCCAAAAAACGAGCAAACAGGGAAGAAGACCAGTCTGGCTAAATACAGAGCTTTGGCTGGACCTCAGGAAAAAAAAGAAAGTTTATGATCTTTGGAAAAGGGGGTTAGGTACTTACGAAAAATACACAGATATAGTGAAGCTATGCAGGGCAAAAATTAGAAGGGCCAAAGCTCAAGCAGAACTCGTCTTGGCCACCATGGTTAAAGATAACAAAAAGAGGTTCTTTCAGTATATCAATAGAAAAAGGAAGACTAGGGAAAATGTAGGCCCACTAACAAATGAGATGGGCACCCTAGTGGTGGAAGACACAGAGAAGGCAGAGTTACTGAATGCCTTCTTTGTTTCAGTCTTCACTGCTAAAGCTGTCCCTCATGAATCCCAGGCCCTGGAGGCAAGGGAGAATGTCTGGAGAGAGGAAGAGTTTTCCCAGTAGAGGAAGATCAGGTTAGACATCACTTGGCCAAACTGGACATCCATAAGTCCATGGGCCCTGATGAGATGCATCTGCGAGTGCTGAGAGAGCTAGCAGATGTTATTGCTAGACCACTCTCCATCATCTTTGAAAGGTCACAGGGAACAGGAGAGGTGCCTGAGGACTGGAGGAAGGCCAATATCACTCCAGTCTTCAAAAAGGGCAGGAAGGAGGACCCAGGGACCTACAGACCGGTTAGTCTCACCTCCCTCCCTGGGAAGGTAATGGAGGGACTCATTCTGGATGTCATATCAAAGCACGTTCAAGAGCAGGAAGTTATTGGAAGTGGCCGACATGGATTTACCAAGGGTAAATCATGCTTGATCAATCTCATAGCCTTCTGTGATGTTATAACTGGTTGGCTGGATGAGGGCAGAGCAGCAGCCATCTACCTTGACTTCAGCAAGGCTTTTGACACTGTCTCTCATAGCATCCTCCTTAGGAAACTGAGGAAGTGTGAACTAGACAAGGGGACAGTGAGGTGGATTGAGAGCTGGCGATTAATGGAGCAGCGTTGAGTTGGAGGCTTGTAACCAGTGGTGTCCCCCAGGTGTCAATACTTGGACCAGTATTGTTTAACATATTCATCAACAACCTGGATGAGGGGATAGAGTGTATGCTCAGCAAGTTCGCTGATGATACCAAACTGGGTGGGCTGACTGACGCCCCAGAGGGCCGTCCTGCCATCCAGCGTGACCTAGACAGGCTGGAGAGCTGGGCAGAGAAGAACCTAATGAGGTTCAACAAGGGACAAGTGTAGGGTCCTGCACCTGGGGAGGAAGAACGCTATGCACCAGTATAGGTTAGGGGTGGACCTGCTGGAAAGCAACTCTGAAGAAAAGGATCTGGGGGTCTTGGTAGACAGTAAATTGTCCATGAGTAAGCAATGTGCCCTTGTCACCAAAAAGGCCAATGGAATTCTGGGCTGCATAGGGAAGAGTGTGGCCAGCAGGTCAAGGAATGTCGTTCTCCCCCTCTACTCTGCACTGGTGAGGCCACAACTGGAGTACTGTGTCCAATTCTGGGCTCCCCAGTTCAAGAGAGACAGGGAACTACTGGAGAGAGTCCAACGTAGGGCAACAAAGATGATTGAGGGACTGGAGCATCTCCCTTATGAGGAAAGGCTGAGAGAGCTGGGACTCTTTAGCCTGGAGAAGGCTGAGGGGAGACCTTATTAACGTTTACAAGTATGTAAAGGGTGGGTTTAAGGAGCCAGACTCTTTTCATTGGTTCCTGGTAACAGGACGATGGGTAATGGGCACAAGCTAGAACATAGGAAGTTCCAATCAAATATGAGAAAAAACTGTTTTACGGTGAGGGTGACAGAGCACTGGAACAGGCTGCCCAGGGAGGTTGTGGATTCCCCTTCACTGGAGGCTTTCAAGACCCGCCTGGATGCAGTCCTGAGTGATGTGCTCTAGGCAATCCTGCTTTAACAGGGGAGTTGGACTAGAAGATATCTAGAGGTCCCTTGCAACTCTGAAAATTTCTGTGAAAAAAAAAATAAAAATCATATACTTCTCCTTGTCATGATATGTTACATTTATAGTACATTATTATATGTGTAAATTTCTCCTGGGAAATCTGTAGGATATATATATATTTGTGTGTGTGTGTACATATGTATGGGAATATAAAAAATAAGTCTGGAAGTCACATCATTTTGTATCAAAGCCAGTAAAATATTATTTTAATTAAATAACAAATTTCAACCTTATTTTAATGGTGAAGGGAGAAATTAGTTTAATAGAAAATACCTCTGTACATTTATATAAAGCTCAGTCTTTATATTTTGGATGTGTATCAGAGAATGGAACATGGATTAAGCATCTATTTTAAGGGTAAATTGCATAGTTCTCCAGAACAGGAACTGCAGCATCAAAATTAGAGTTTTTCAGTTGGGGAGGTTTGTTCTTTCTTACAGTGTAAACAAAAACATTTTTGTGTTTGATTTCTTTTAATCCTATACTACTAATCCTAAACTGGGAGATTGCACCAGAAATGTATCTCTGTGTGGTGACCTGTATTTTCACTGTTTCCAGGATATCAGTTATAGCTACTGGTGCTATAAATGTGTCAGGACAAGATACTATGCTAACTGAACTTTTGGACTTGGCAAGTTTTTTGATCTTAGTCTTCACCAACCATACTGTTTCTCAAAAACTTGCAAGCATTTTTATAGAGCATGAAATTTAGTATTGCCAAAGGAAAGTAATCAAAGGTTGCATGTAAGACTCCACAAAACTGTGTGAGTTTAAATAAATAAATAAATAAATACCTTTTAAAACCCCTCTTTGTTAATAAAGATTCATGATTTCCTAGGGAGAGAGAAATGGGATTCTATTCTGATTAGTTTATCTATTTGTATTTAAGAAAACATGAGATCACAGAATGCTTATAAAACTTTCTTTTAAGCCTACAGCATCTTATTTTTTAAATACAGGAAAAGTATCAATGTCTTTGGAAAACAGGTCATCTACTTCAACCTCCTACTTGAGGCCAACACAAAATCCTATTCAGTAATCAGAACCTCCAAAGATTGTTTTTATGGTTCTAGTCCCTTTTTATATCACAATTTAAAACTATTTAGCTCCATCATCTCTGTAACTCCCCTTCAAGAGGTAGTAAACTGATTTTAGGTTACCCCTTATATTTGTTTTCACTAGCCTAATCAAGTCCAGTTCCCCCTACCTCTCAACTTAAGGAGATCTAGCCTCTGACCATCTTTAAAGCTTTCCTTCAATCCTCTCCTGGGGCGTATACAGAAAATTATTTCCAGGATGTTGTAAATATCTTGAACATCTTTACTACCTCTGTAATTAGTATATATAATCCCAATACTAGAAGGTCAGGACAAAGTTAACTTAGCCCAGTATTCTGTCTCTGACAATTCAAGACGAGTAGAGAAAATGATGAAAACCATAGCAAATATATTGTGATCCTTCTCCTTCTTCAAGATCCTCCAGGATCCCCTTCTGACTCCACTAATCCACAGACTAGGACTTCTTGAGTCAGATTTTCCATTTGCATGTTTGTATTCAACAGGCTTTGTTGGAACATTCTTCCTTGAATATTTCTATACATTTTCTGCATCCTTTTCTGAGTCTCCAGCAGTTGTTACACAAATTAAACACAAATACAAGAAAAATGTTCTTTTATTTGAATAATGATCAATTAGAGGAAGAAAGATGTTGTTGAAACAGCCTAAAGACCGAGTCTGTGATGATAAGCTTAAGAGATCAGGACAGAAGTATTTCTTAGATATGTGACATAACAAAACTTCTACTTTAATCACATCCTGAGGCAGGAGGACTGTTCAGTGAAAAGTTTATTCTATTTAATAAAATAATATAAATATTTAAAATATACTTGAAGAATAACATTTAGAGTTAGGCACTAAAGAGAATTGAATTTAGTATTTAAGCATAAGTGTTTAATAATTTAGGCTTAATATTCAGGATGAGTTCAGGACTTACAGGTTTAATGTAAAACACAAATGTTTAGAATATTGTGCATCATTTTCTGTTTGCACTTGCTTTTTAAGATTATCAACAACAAAACGAAGAAAAAATAGCAATTGTCTTTTTGTACAGATTTAAAAATGAATGTTTAAAATATCATTGGAGCAATCAATAATGGTTCTGAGACCCACCTTTCATTAACTTATATTGCAAGCATAATAAAATCACTGGGCTATTTACAGGTTGTCATGAAATAAAGATAGCCTTCAAAACTGTATGGATCAGATGAAAGAAAATTACTTTTATTTAAAATAAAATGGTATTTCAAGGCCTTTGGGATATGAAAATAGCTTTCATAATGGTCCAAGATGCAATAATATGTTGTTTTGTCTTTTAGTCATGTGTAATGCTGAAATCTATTTTACCAGTGTATGCATAATTAACATTGGTGATCTAACAAAGTCTGGGAGTTTACCTAGCTCTGGCTACTGTTTTATTTTTAAATATGAATTCATGATAATAATTTCAATCTTTCCATGCTAAATTGAAAATTAACTAGTATAACAATTCTAGTTCATGTCTACTGGAATCAGGGATATTTTAATGATAACAATTACTTACATGTCAATAAGAAATAGTTTTTAGAACTTGTTTATGTTGTGCCAGACTCTTGAATTCACTATCACAGACATGCCTGCTAACTGTTTTCCAGAGATTTTGCAGTTCAAGTAATCTACAGACAACCCTTTTTTCTTTGTCTTTGGCCTTTCATAATTAGTTCAGTCTCTGTCCTGGTTTGAGATAAAACAGAACCAACTTTCTGTTCAGTAATTTTACTTCTTAGCTAGGCCTCTTCCAACTTTCTGAAACTAACAGCATGTTGTGTCAAAAACGGTTCGTTTTCAGAATGAAAAGACCAATGTTTACAGTTTGTGCCAAGGAACGGTACGCAGAGAGGCTTTTGCGTATACTTATTGCTATAACAACCAAGGTCAGCTAATTTCATTATTGGCCCTGTTGGAGGGTCGGAAACAGAAAAGCGTCATCCTGGAGGCTTAATATGGTTTTGTATATACTGTATCTATTTCATTATTTCCTTATTATTTTATTATTAATATTTCATTAAAGTAGTTTAGTTTCTTCTAAACTCATAACTCTTTATCTCTCCTCCTCCTCTCCATGTACAAAGAGGTTGGGGGGGAGCATCTGTCGCTGGCCATTGGCCAATTTAGCCAAAACCATGACAGTCTCTAAATATCACAAGCCAGATTCTCATCTCAATGGAAAAGACTTTATAACTATGTGAAAGCAGAAAAACACATGCCTTCTTCTTTCAATAAAATGTTTTCAAGGAAAATTTAAAACCAACAAACAAAAAATCTTGCAATATATAACGAATGTTGTCCTTAAAAAGTGGACTCCTAAAGATATTAGAAATGTCAGCCTTTGAAGCATTTCATGTGTTTAAAATTTGTAGAAACCTTGATTTTTTAGAGATTGATTTTTTATTTTGTTAAATGAAAAATATTTTATTCAAATTTCTGTGTATTGCTTTGTGCTATGATATATAATCCAAAATAAAGTGTGAACTGTAAATTTGTATCAAAAATCACAATTAATATTTCTTCATTTAAAAAATAATGAGATATTTAAATATAAAATATAAAATATCTGAAGATTTGTTAACTACGTTTCAGCTGAAAAGCCTGTATGAAGGATTTTTGATAAAAACAGAATTTTTGCTTGCAATTTTTCTTTTAGAAAAGGTACAGAACTGACTCAGAGTTTCATGTGACAATTCATCTAAACCCAAAACTGTTATTTTAGAATTAAAGAGGATTGCTATATCTCTTTGGCAACGCAATCTTTTCCTCTGTCTCTGAGCACAATGAAGTGTCACTATCTGAAAAAAAAATAAACTCAATTATTCCACTTTTCTGAATTCTCAAGCTTTTTTCTCCCTTCTCACTCCTTGAGTCTGCTCATAATTTCCATTATTTTCTTAACTCCAAAACAGCTTCAACCTTCATGAATTCAGTTCCCACTACTTCTCTCTCACACAGATGAGTAGTAGTTTAGCAAAGACTGAAAGCATTTCTTCTATTATTAACTGTGATATCCAGCAAGAGAACCTGATCAAGAATCAGGCCTCAAGAATCCTAGGCAGGGTGGAAAAATAGAATAAACAAAGAGTCTAGCTGGATAATTGGTCCCAAGAGCCTTGATCAGAAACTGAAACAAATCCTCTGTCTCATGAAATGTATTAATTTACCAAAAATGTACCTGCCGTGGCATATAAGCTACTTGCCCACTCTTTACCTCAGTGACTGATGACAATTAAAACCAAATCAAACCAAACCAAAACAACTTTATTACTACTTTATTTGTCTTAAAAAAAAAATAAATAAAATCACTTCCTCTGGGCAAGTGGGTAATTAAAAATCAATTGGCTCCTAATCAGTATACAAAAATACCCTACTAAATGCATTAGGACACTTACTGCAGAATAATGCCACTTTGTGCAGTATACTGTTTAATTTTAGCACTTCTAAATCTGTAAGCCAACTCCCTCCTTTCACTCTGGCTTTAAAGCAGGATACTGTGATTCAACCCAAACTTATTTTGGCATGCTGGTAGCCTTAATATTTAATACATTGATCTTTTTCTCTTTACATTCTAATGTTTTTCCTAGCATTTTCTCCATTACAAGACTTAACCTGCTAAGTTAAACCAAGAACTTTTGACATTAAAATCAATTATACCAATAACTTAAGATTTATAGTGGTGCCACTTCAAAATCTTAGGTCATTATTTCATGGCTCAAACAGCTTTTCCAAATGCTATATTGATAGCAGTAACCAGTGAGTGAAAGACAAATTCCTGGAGATAAAATGATTAAAGACCCTGTGACAAAACAAGGGTAATGATGTCTTAATATTTAGCGATGAATCAAAGTTCCCTACCTTTACATTATATTTTAAATTTTACTTTGCAAAACAATAATTGAAATAAAAAATAATAATAAAAAAAAAAAAGGATGCTGAATGTTTGGGCACTCTTTGAATATTTATAAATTTATTCTGGTTTTATAAAATGGGCAATAATACAAGAAAATAAGAAAAAAGTAACACATACGTCTGATTTTTTGTCTTCTTTTTATGGCCTGTCCTTGCTCTTATTCACTTTGCATATTGTATACTAGTTGCTTGAATAATAACTCTAGACCCAGTAGTATTTCTAAACAAAGTGCTTTAGAAATTATTATCTGAAATCCAAAAAATATGCAGTGTCTTAACACACTGTACGACTGAAATTATTCCTGGTTGTATGTCTCAAAACATACAATGACAACTCAGGATGCCGTATTCATCATGGGGAAGCAACGAGGATTATTTTGAGTGTACTGACCAGAGCTAGTCAAAGCATTTTTGACAAACATCTTATTAGAATCTGCTGCTCCATCCAAGATATTTATTTTGACATGGTTTTTAATGTTCACCATTTTGATATGCATAGTTCTCTAGTCTCTGCTGTACTGGCTGGAATGAGAAACAATGCAGGGGGGAAGAGGAAATAGTTTGGAACATATACTTTGGTATATGGTTGCTTTCACAGATGTATTAAGACTGTGTTCTTTAGATTCTAGTACTGGATCCCTCCCGCTCTCCAACACAGACCTTTGACAGCTGAAAGTTGTAGTGAAAAATGATTGCTACCATACAGCAAGCTCTGACATGTTACACTGGTAATTTTGATAAAAATGGGTAGAGTGTTAGAAATTAATGAAGCATGTTAGTCATCCACACTATTCAGAACAGCTGAGATGGTCAAGTGGCCCTAGCTGTACAAGGCTGGTTTGCTTGGTTCTCTTCCTTCTCGTTTCCTAGAAAGGTATCTATTTCCTTCTGACTCTTCAATGACACCAAGGAAAATCAGATCTGTATCTTCTTAACCCTGCTGCTACTTTTAGAAAATTGGGGCAGGGGGGTGGGGTGGGGTGGGGTGGAAGAGGAGGAGGAGGAGGGAAATATTAAAACCACATTATGAATTTGTCTCAATAGGCATGTTGCGGATCATGGATCTTTTCCTGTGAGGCTCAGTTTCAGCTGCTCAAAACAGAGCTTTAGTAATATAGAACGAAGAAAAATCCACGTAGAGCTGAAGAGGAGAGGCAGTAAAATGGAGACAAGATGTGACAGAGCAAGAATCAAGACTTACTAAAGGGAAGATATAACTCAGTGATATTTTGGCTAGAGTACTGGTGTAAAAAACAAACAAACAAAAAAAAACCCAAAAAAACCCCCAACAAAACCAAACAGAAAACCAGGAGAAAAGCAGTGTTCCAAGTCTTATGTTTCAGACCAACAGGATGAGAAAGGGATTTTTTCTGTGTGCAGTTAAGTTGTAAGATTTTTGCAATTTTATTTTATCTGGAGGATTGGAGGAGAAAAGAAACCTGATGAAACAACTATAGACAATGACAGAAAAGTATCCTACAAGGACAGCTTCTAATACCAGCAAGAAAAAAGGGACAAGACCACATCCTATTAGCTCTTGTCAAAAGAAGACAATGGGATAGATGATAAGTTAAATATGAACAAACAAATTAAAAAGAATACTGATAATACCTTATCTTTTCCTGAAGAGAGCAAACACCAGCAGCTTTTGAGTCTTATCAAAGTAGGAATATAGAAAAAAAAAATGCTTCTATCATTTCATTTAAAAAGACTAATCATACTTATATAAACATTGACACAGATAATAATTAAGAAAACGCTTATGTCCATGTTTATATATACATATATATGAACACATATGCATACATAAATTCTGGAGTTTATGCTCAAACAACAAAAACTGCTTTTAATCAATCCCTTTGGTGTTGTCTGAAATATAGTAAGTACTCAATGAAACAAATCTTTGTTGGAAATTTAGAGATCTGCATGTTTGAGAGCTCACAACTTCCACCACAAGTATATACCTTCCTGCATAGAATGGAGACAGATGGTATGCACCATCACTCCTCTCACTTGGAACGCAACTGAAACTGCAAGTCTGTGCCTGAACAAAATTTTGGTAATAAGCAGTGCAATCTCCACCTGGAGTAATGATGAAATTTGAAAAAATCTCAGAGTAGGTTAGGTTATCCTGAGTCATGAGTACTCCACAGTAATCATTGGAGACAAGCCCCTACTTTCAGTATAGGCTCCACAGATGTGGCAATCCTTCCTGCTTGTTAAATGCTAGACTTGCTTTCTGCAAGTTTTTCTATCCATATAAAATTAACAATGTTCCAGAGTAGGACAAAATACTCCAGGCACCCAAGAATCTTTTCATTCTGACATGCAGTATAATCCAGGGGTCAGTACTGGATCCAATACTGTTTAACATCAGTGATCTGGGTGTTGGGACCAAGTGCACCTTCCTCAAGTCTGCAGATATAAAACTGAGAAGTAATTATTACAACAGTTGTTTGTGCTGCCATTCAGAGGGAACTCAACAGGCTGTGTACACGAGCAGACAGAAATCTCATTAAGTTAAATAAAGGGAAATTCAAAATCCTGCCCCTGGGGAGAAACAACCCCAGGCACCAGTACTTACTTGGGGCTGACTGGCTGGAAAACAGCTCTGCTGAGAAGGATGGCGAGTTGAATATGAGACAGCAATGCACCTTAAGGGCAGCAATCCTGGGCTGCATTAGGAAGATCAGCAGCTCAAGAGAAGTGATTTTCCCATCTCCTCAGCACTGGTGAGACCACATCTGGAGTACTGTGTCCAGTTCTGAGCTCCGCAGTACAAGAGAGGCACGGACGTACTGGAGTGAGTCCACCATGGGGCTACAAAGATTATTAAGGGGCTGGAGCATCTTTCAGATGAGGAAGGGCTGAGAGAGCTGGGACTGCCAAGTGATTTGTTTCAAAACTGCTTGGACTAAACGTCCTTCCTAACTGTTTTTTCTTGACAGTGTTCACTAGAGTGGTCCATAAAAGCCTGAGAGAGTAAGCTATCAACTGAGCAGCGAGAACAAAAAGAGATCCAGGAATTGAGTTAGCTCTATGGCTCTCTTACTTAACAATATAGACCTAAAGTCTCTTGAAAACAGGAGAAATATATAAAGCTGGCCAGAGTAATAGCTTTGTAGCACAAAACTGAGGGTTATTGACCTCATGACCTCAGTGTGGCATGAAAACTTGGAGGAGAGTTTTGAAGGTGCAAAACAGGTTGTGATAGCAGGAGAGAACCATGTGGGGGAGGTCATCTGTTACTACTACAGAGCCCATAGGTTTTAGTGACAGATGCAAAACACCTGATCTTTAGGTTTGTCATAACTTCGTTCACTCACCCGGAAGGATATATTCCCCTGCATGTGCTGGTCAATCTATGCTATGGAATCTGTGGCACACTTCTGTAAGTAGACTTTGTTTTATGCAATTAATCTCAGAAATTCTTTTTAATTTAATCAAAAATTTTAATTTGGACCTGGAAAACTTACAGAAAACCACTTGCATGAAAGGCATGAGTTTCCTTCTGGGAAAGGAAATGGCAAATAAGTGCATCTTGAGCATTTGTTATTTATTAGACCATTATAAACAAAACAGACACAAAAAGAAAAGACAGAACTGTCCTTTTGCATGTGAGTGCCTTAGCCAGAACTTTGTGAATCGTTTATAAGGATACACTAAACTTTTTTTTTCAGTTTAAAAGTATTAAATCTTTAAAAAAAAAGTCACTTCACTCAGGTAGAAAGGTTGCTCTTTCCTAATTTATTTGCGGTGTGAGAGACACCTGAATTCTTGATTGCTCAGGGGCTGGGTTTAATCAGTACATCTATTTACCTGGAATTATTACTTTTTAATGAAATTTTATTTTCCTGAGATGTGGGTCATGCATCTTTAAAGCCTATAAAAGTCGTCTTGATCCCAGGACAACATTGTAACTGTTAATCTCCAACGTGTAAAAGTTGACCATCACTACAACCAAAATGCAGTCTGAAAAAAATCATACAGAGGAGAACTTTTTTCCCACAAATTCTAGAACATAACAGACATTATATGAAAAATAAATTAGTATATCCTTAGACCAAAGTACTTTTAATCATAGGTATTTAGGCAAGAATACCTTGAGACACTAAACTGTTGCCTGAAGACTTAGGTAATGCTAAAACAAGACAGAACCAAAGGGCATTTAGACTCCTAAGTCCATTTTAATTAACTTCAGAGATCTCTATTTGTTCCCACATCACCAAAAGAGGGAAAATAGATGTCACATTCCTTTAACATACAGCCACAAATAGGAACACCAGCAATTATGTGCTTTTGCATTTATGTATGCTGCAAAATATGTAAAATTTTGTATTAATAGAAAATCAAGAATATTAACTGAGAAGATAAAACAGAAATTATCTGAAGCTCACTTTGAACATTTTGTGTTATTTTCTATTGCAATATTTCTTATGAAGTCAGACTGTGTGTCCCGTGACTAAAATCTTATGGCCTGGTTTGAGCAAAGTTCCAACTTTAGACACTACACAAAGTTTTCAAATTTATGAACATGTATCTTGTTGTGAATTTAAATTTAATTGTTGGACTATTTAAATTCAGTCGGACAGAGCTGCTGGAGCCCTTTGTGACTTCATTATAAACAAAAAAAAAAAAGAAAAGCAAACAAATTTTATTTTTCATTTCATATGAGTTATAATAGAACTTTAGAAGAAAGTTTAAAAATTAACTTCAGTATAAATTCCATGTGAGATTCTAGAGCAAAACCCACCTTAGCAAAGAGTTCTGCTGACTGGTACACATACCCTCTTTTGATGCCATCTTTTACATTAAGAAAGGTGTTTAGGCATATTTTCATAAAACGGTTTCTGTGCAAAGATAAAAAATGATGGGTTATTCCAACTGTAGTGTTTAAGCTCCCTTTTTCATAGAAATAATTTTGCTTGCTTTTTGTTATCTGCAAATCTTGTGCAAAGTGCAATTTAATAACAACAGTATCATCAGCTAATAAAACTCAGGATTCTAAATTTTTTTGTCAGAAAATGATCCAGCTCTCTCAGCCAATTAAATTTGAATGATTTCCCAGACACATTTCTTGTCTGGTGCAGTAGAATGCATCTCATATGCCTGTAGTTGCATTTATTATTTTCTCCTTCAATTTCTTGATAAAACAGCATTCCCTCTTTCTCCTGCTACTTATTTTCCAGCTGACATATTACTGTTTCAATTTCTGTCCAGAACTCTTTCTGAGATTAATTACCATGTTTTTTATTCTCTTTTTGATCTCTGTGTAGAAATGAACACTGCATTTTTTAAGATCAAGGAAGAATTATTAGTAAATTTTATTTTAATTTTAATAATTATAACTTCTGATATAAACCGCTTCTGTTATTTTTTCCTTGTTTAAAACAGCCAATAGTAAAGGACTGTTCCTTTATTATACCATCAGCTACAGAAAAATCAATTCCTTACATCAAAGTCATGGAACTGATTAAAAACTCAGAAGGTGATATACAGACTCTTGCACTTCTCAGCTGCGGTTGATATGTTCCTAAAAAGCATTTGAATCTTGGTGCTTAAGTTATATTTATCTCTTTTTATTTTTATTTATTTATTTATCTCTTTATATTATCAGTCACAAGTTTCATTACTATTGACAAATTCAGACAAGATTAAGTTCTTCTTATGACTAGTGATAATCCCCTTAAATCCAAGCTTTCCCACTGATAATGGTCTAGGTTATTATTTTATCCTTCTTTATGATTAACTTTTTTGTCTTTAAAACTAAAAGTATTGTTGTAATTGTTGTAACAGAACAGCACTTTTTAAGTATACTGATGGCTTCTTCCACTACTCTCCCTTTTAGTTTTACAGTAGGCTGGATAGTTGAAAGTCACAAATTACTTCAAATGGTTTTAGTTGAAATGACTGCATACTGCATCCCTGCTTAGTGAGAGTTCTTCATATTACTTTGCTGACAACCAGTAGCGAGGAATAGAGCTTCATAACCCCCACACCAATATCTTATGATTTGTCCTCTCTGAGCCTGATCATTAAAGACAAAGGAAAAGCAGCAAGGGTGCAATTTGGTTTGGGGGTTTTGTAGGTATTTTATTCAGCTTTCAGTCACAAATCTCAGGAGTCTGTGATCAAAAAGTTATTAATTTCCTTGGATTGTGATTACAGTGCTCTTTCATGTGGCCATATTCCCTTGAGCCTGTGATTTCTGTTGCATTTATGTACTATAGGAATATTACTAAAATTCATACCTAACTGCTTTAAATTCAGTAAGTCTGACCTGGAAAAGTACTGTGTAAGATCAATTTTTTTTCCTGCCAGCTCTTTGTCTTTCTGCTCTAACTATTTTCACCTGTCTTTGCTTCCTGTCAACAGGATTGTTCCCGAGAGATCCATCTATAAAAATCAGCAAAAGTATATTCAATGAGTAGGTGAGAAACACTGGTGTTTATCTGCATCTTCAAGGTCTCCTCATTTCCGTTGTTCCATGTTTATGTAGTTTCTGGAAGAAAGCTCTGTCCCTCTCATCAAATTGAAGTCATTGGGTCTTGCTCTTTGTTTGTGTTAATAGTTTGCTCTACCAAACTGATTTGCTTTAGTATGTGCATGAAAATCCTTGTGCAGGTCTTCTTTTATTTTTTAGATCCCCCAAACTTCATGTGTGTTTGCATCTTAGAGAGACATACAGGGGCCAAAACTTTTCAACAAAGGATAGCTTACGGCACATAAATCCTTTATACGCTTCTAAATACAAGCAGATGAGAACTTCAAGATCCTGGTTTTGTGAAAGTGAATTTAGCTTGCCCTGAACCTCTGGAAAGTGTGATGTACATTTTCAAGTACATTTATAAGCATGTCAAGACACAGATTGTTGGCATTTACAACTGTCATAAATTTGATAGCTGAAGTTTTATTAAACCAACAGCATTCATTATATATATAAAAGTGAAAGATGCAAGTTTCCAGGCACTCTCCTCCTTGGGTTTTTGTTTTATTTTGTTATGATACTCTTTACACTTATTTTTAGAAGAACATTTTTGTTACATACTAATACAAAGTCATTCTGTTCTGTGTATACTCCCCTGCTGAAAATATTGGTTTCCTTACACTATGTCAGAATTGCTGAACCCAACCTCTAAGTGCCAGGAATGATAAAAATTCATCCTGAAAAGGGTCAGGAAAGAAATTCTTCACAAAAAATAAACCTAAATACTGGTTTTTATTTTCTTCCAGAAGTCTCTGGAAACCAGTAGTATCACAACAGAGAATGTGTTGTAAGAGAGAATAAAAAGCACTTTTATACATACAGACAGCAGTAGTGGGCTTTACCTGTTCCAGCTTCAGCCATTTAAAAAATTGGTTTTAAATTCTAAGCTGCTATCAAGCTAATTTGACACAAGAACTTCTAGAAGATTTTACTTTTCATACAATTAGATTAGCTACTCTTTGGAAGCACCCATTTATATGTATTGACCATGGAGAAAACCTGAACAAACTGCCTTGGACTCTTAAGTCTTCTCTTAGACACCTACAGTGAGAGTAAATATTTATACATGAAGTGAGTATAAGTAGTATAGCTGCAGTAAAATCCATGGAGCTATCTGAGTTTACAGCAGCTGTAGAACAATTTGCTTCTTCCTACTTTTCCAACCTCTTCAGGCTTGCTATAATAACAAACTGAAGCTAAGACAAGTACCCTCTAAGATTATGAACTGTAATTGACAAGTAAGAACACAAAGATCTCTCAGGAGATATGACTAAAGAATATATATTTATTATTATTAAAAAAAATCAGAAAAACAGAATTATTTAGTTAGTATTAGTTAGAATATACTAATATAGTGGTTACTTAGAAAGGTGGTGGGATTTCCAACCTTAGAGATGTTCAAGAATTGACTGAAAATAGACCTGAGCAATCTGATATTATTGAACCTGCTTTGAGTGAGGGGGTTGGATAGGGGACCTCCAGAGGTCCCTTCCACCTAAGTTATTCTGAGATTCTATTCTATAATTTAAATAGAAGATACAGATATTTTTTTACTATAAAGAATTTTATATCTATCACAATGTTATAACATTTTTTTGATGACATTTATTCAAGCTTCTGTCTTTGAAATACATTTGCTGAGACGCCTCGCAGTTTTTGGAATTGATTAGGATAATCAGATTCTCCAACTATTGCTAAATTGTAGCTGAGAAGAGGAAATTAGATATCTGGCAGATTTACTGTGTTAAAGCTTTTCTTAAGTGACTCTGAGTTTTTAAAATATTTGGGTGTAACCTTAAGAAGCATGACTTAATGCAGGTTAGAAGATTAATAATTCTTTAGTGTCACATGGTTATTATAACCACATATATAATACTTAGATCCTTACCCTGATTCCATAATGTGCTTAATATGCTGGCTGCTCCTGCTGAAGTCATACACATTTTTGCAGTGTTGAGATCAGATTAAAATAAAGGACTTCGGGACATAAACGTGAAAGATGCCTGAAATTAGCTGATCACTTTTAGAATTAACGAAGTGATATACCTTTTAAATTCATCTCTTAAATGGAAAGCATCTGCTTGTGTTAGGCTCAGCCACCCAGCACCAGATTTGCGTCCGTTATTCTCTGTAAAAGTGGGATACTTTTGCATGCAGACCCTAGGCAGCTGTCCCTATTTTTCCAACTGTGCTAACATTAGTGATCTAACCAGGGTCCAGCTAGTTCTTCACCTGTAGCCTTTTTTTTTTTTCCTCAGGATTCAGCTTTATTCCAAAGTTATTTTTAGTTCTAACAGCTGTTTAGTCACAAATAGAGCAGTGCCAAGCCTGGAACAACAAGCTGTGCGTAGAGGCAGAAGCTCAGCTGTAGCACCATGCTAACTTGCCTTCAAGGCTTCCTGTTTGGATCTGACAAGCATCTGGCTACCGACAGGCTAGTCTGTAACACTGCATGAGTTTGCTTGTATCTGTTTGCAAATTACTGTGTAAACATGGGTAAAGTAAAACAGAGCATAATGTTGCGGCATCAGACTTAGTCTGTTTGCCAACTTCACTGTGCTGGCAAATAAACTGAACTTATAAGATACTCACAAAAGAAATAAATGCTCAATCCTACAATACTTTTCCTCATCTGCTACAAAATGGCAGCGCCGTCAGATAGTAAAGTTCCTAACCCATAGATTTAGGTTTCTATATGTCTCTAAGGAAGGCTATGTGTCATTTTAAAACATCATCTGATTTGAGTTTGGCTTTTGTAATTGCTAGAACTTCAATCTGAATATTAAAAGTGAAGGAATATAAAATAAATTACATTTCCTTTTAGATGGATACAAAGACATCTTTTCTTCATCTGATATGTATGGTGTACAATATCTGATAATCTCTATTTTCCAATCAGTCCTTCAATTTTTCTCTTTCAGATGATAAAGGTAGAACATACTTTTAAAATATAACCCTAAATTAATTGTGATTTATACAGTGAAAAGACTATTGGAATAGGTTTGATGAAGAATACACTGACTTAACCAAACAATTTTCAACTGATCCTTTTCTGAATACAGAAGCTGCTGATGTTGATTACATTTAATTAACTTTATGTTTGGAAAAATCAAATCCCTGGTCAGTGCATTGAAGATGCAGCTAATGAAAAAAGAGAGCTGAAGAATGTTAAGGTCACATGGAAGTTTTACTAGGGAAAAAAGAAAAAAAAAAATTAAAAATCTGCCGGTTGGCCTTATTATATAGTTCTCATTGTTACAAAAGTGTAATTGTTAGTTTGCTCTGATTAAATTAGAACTCTAAGATGATTAATGGCATTAGTTGCATGATTAAAGCTAAATTAATGCAAGCTATCAGAAATATAAAGAATATAAAGAACTATCTGGATTAGAGGCATGCCAGCCAATTAAAAAAAAAAAAAAAAAAACAAAACACAAAACCAAAACAGAATTATCAGGTATTGGTTTGCTTTTGAGGATCAATAATGGATTGCTGACATTGCTGTGAATTACATTCTTTAGTACATAAATTTAAATTAGCATATTGTCAGTAATTCATCTATCTAAAATTGAAGCAAATTTGTTTATCACTGTTTTTAAACAATGTTGTCAATAGACAGGTGTACAGCTCTGCCAAAAATAAAGAAAATATCTTTTTGCTTTGAACACTAACAATATAAGATACAATTTCCCTGTTTGCATTCTCAGCTTTTCTGTAATGCGTGTAATTGTTTGGTCCCAATCCTGGTCACTCAGGATTCTGGTCTTGATCCAGTAAAGTTTTTAAACATACAAATGGTGTGATTTACCAAAATTAGACATTTGTATATCTTCTAATATTGTCTATGTTCTTGATAAAGCAGAAGTGGCTGCAGCTAACACTTGTACGCTGAAGGGTGTTCATCAGTGATCTCCCAGATGATGTGGAGCTCACAGCACACAGGTGGCAAAGCTTCCCTATCCTAGCCTTATCCTATCCTAGCCCTTCCTGAAAAGCTACTTTATGTAGCTTTCATTGTTTTCTATAAAAGGCTGAACTTCTTTGAACTCTTTCTGAAATGTACTCTTTACTATTAATTGTTCTTCATCTAAATATCCTACTTTAAATACCAATTAATTGCAATTAATTGTTCACCACAGATAGGAAAAATATATATTTTGGCTCAAGCAGGTCGTGTAGAAGAAAAGATGAAAAAAACTCCACTTTTTCAGCAGAAAATTACCTTACCTCTACAACTTCTGTTGCAGATAGAGATATAATAATGACACAAAGCAATAGATACATTAGAATAGAAGATGCAGATATTTTATACTATGAGTCCTGATATCTATCACATTATTAAAATATACTTCTATGAAATTGATTCAAACTACTTCTGTCTTAGACAGACATTCATCCAAACACCTTTCAGTAGTGAAGAGACGTTTTGGGAGCTGTAAGCTTCAAATTTATCTGACAGACATGAGCCAGCATAGTTCTTGAATTCCTACAGATTCAAGGAAGTGCATAAATACCATAAAAATATACTCTGCAACTAATAAAGTGTAAATGAAAACCATTATATTGTAGCTGTAAGCTCCAGATAGTAGTTACTGCTAAATAAATAAATAAGTAAATAAATTCTCCACAAAAAAATAAGACTCCTGAGAAGAGGGAGAGAAGGTAAACATGACTTACATGAATGGTTCTTTTCTTTCCCTATTCTAGAAAGA
This sequence comes from Chroicocephalus ridibundus, assembly GCF_963924245.1. Taxonomy (NCBI): domain Eukaryota; kingdom Metazoa; phylum Chordata; class Aves; order Charadriiformes; family Laridae; genus Chroicocephalus; species Chroicocephalus ridibundus. The sequence continues at coordinate 56,494,376 of NC_086284.1, forward strand.
AGATGAGGCATTGAGAGAATATTTGTCAATTCTTTAGAAAATTTCTTTTTGGGATTTTCAGAAAGATCATGATGAAAAGAAGATTTGTCAAACACTTCTCTGAAACTCGGAGAGAGACGGAAAGTAGTGTAGCACATAGTTATACATATTCTTTCTCTCTGTATATCAATTTTCATGGAACATTAGTTTTCCTATCTTGGTTTTTATTCAGGCAACCCACCAGGCAGTGCAAGAATTTACGTTTTTAGCTGAATGTCACGCTAACACTACACTAAACATGCTATTTTTTCACCCACTCTAATGCTAATATTGCAAATGTTGCCAACTCTCTGTTCTATAATTGTAGTCTTCAAGTGTGCATGTGTGTCTGTGCGAGGAATATTTAAAGTTTTTTGCTTGCTTGGTCGGGTTTTCTTGTCTTTCTGTGCAGACACAATAAAGGCCCATTCCTCCTTTCACTGTAGGTTTAGACCATCCAGTGTGAAAATTGCCATTTCTGGAAAATACTGTCATGTCTGTATTATCATGTTAGGGACTTTTAAGAAATTAAAAATACAAACAATTCATTTTATACATCCGACTAACAAACAAAATAGCTGAAACATAACATGTAGGACTGCACAGATAAGTGGCCTACGGTCATTCCTGACCTCACACTTATGTGTCTGCTCCTTCGTCCAGCAAAGTCATCTGTCTGCAGATTGTCTGTACATTTAATGTGTGAAAATACTGTGCTTACCCAGCATACAAATGATATTTTGGTAACACATCTGTGCTGCTATTTTGGAGGAGTTAGCATTAGACCTGCTTCCATATGCCTGTCAGAATTTGCCCTAAGTACTGTAAGGCAGGAATTAACCTTTTAGCTGGGCTCCAGTGCCATCCTGTTTGTAGTACATTTTTTTTTTTGGTAGGGGCATATGCTGCTAACAGAAACAAGACTAAATAAATACAACAGATAAACATACAGTAGTGCTTGGGGTTTTGTTTTTTTGTTTTGTTTTTTTTTTTTTATTACTGAATAATATAGCACTTCTGCAGAGTGCATTTTTTTAAAACAATTTTTTCACAACATGCTCAAAAGTCATGTTCAATAGAAATTATCAAACCTGCATAAAAAATATTGCTGTGTTGCCAACCATGCTATGTATAAGATGAACAGATTGTCACACAGAATCACAGAATGGTAGGGTTGGAAGGGACCTCTGGAGATCATCTAGTCCTACCCCCTGCCAGAGCAGGGTCACCTAGAGCAGGTTGCACAGGAATGCATCCAGGTGGGTTTTGAATGTCTCCAGAGATGGAGACTCCACCACCTCTCTGGGCAGCCTGTTCCAGTGCTCTGCCACCCTCAGGGTAAAGAGGTTCCTCCTTATGCTGTACACAGATCCTTTTGGCTTCTTAAGATGCCCCCAAGAGCTTACAAAAATAACAGCAATTCAGGCATCATAAGGATGACCTCAGTGCTCTTTTTGGATTTTCATTTTTGTGGAGAAACATATAAAACATATAAACATATAAAACCTAGGGGGAGAAATATGGGTTAAAACACACTACGCACTTGATTTTATAGCCATTTTGATCCCTCCTTTTTTTTTCTTTTATTTTTTCTTCCAGAAACCTTCTTCCTTTTCTTAAGAAAGCAAAAAAATGTAAAAACAGAGGTTGATAGGAATCTTCTGAATCATAATAGTTCTAAACACAAACATTACTAAAAAAATCTAAAGCAAAAACATAAATAAAAAACTACCCTTACATCCTTTCCATAGTCTTGAGGTAACTTCAAATGAGACCATCTGGATAAAGATTTGCAGATCTGCATTTTAAAAGCAGTCTAGGTTTACCTTGTGGCAATATTTTATTAGATTTATATTATCTATACTAGCTTATAACTCACTAAAATGAAATGCTAGTCCTGCTGAAATCAAGGATTAAATTTACATTTAATTCACTGGGAATAAGATTTGACCTTTAATTGACATCCAGTTAAATCTCTTTTACTGGAATAATCAGTCCAAAACAGATTCAGCACAGTATATCCAATTACTTTTAACAAGGGCTAAATGGCTTACCTTGTCTGTTTAAATGGTAAACTGGGATTATTTGTAAGGCTGCTCACAGTAATTATCTAGAAAACATTGTAGCTTTCCATATCAAATGTTTTCTTTGTCTTTTTTTTTTCTATGGTTTAGTTCCCTCTGCTTTCCCTAGGGTATTTTAAGTGTGTTACACTTACTCGGAAGAGCAAGTCCTTTACAAGAAATGGGTCCAAAATTAAGGGAGAAATTCCTTGAAAGAAATTTTGAAAACACATACAATGAAATCAGCTTCATCCCAGCTACATAACACATAAGCAAAACCACCTAAACAAGCAAGCTTTCCCTAGCAATGAAACAACCCTGTGTAGCAAGTGAGTATAAAAGTTAAATACCAAAAGTCATGCCAATACTAACTCCACTTTAAAAGAAACATGAGGATATACAGGCCCTCGCTTTGGAGGTCAGGATCTTTCCTAAGTTAGTGAATGGAAGGTAGAATGGAAGGTTAGAGAATGGTAGATAACCTTCTAGTGGCCATTAGGCTCATTGACAATATCCTGGTACAGAACAGTATGAAATATAAAGAAAGGTAAAAACTTTTAATAATCACAAGTATTTAAAAGAATTTTAAAACATATTTTATTTTAAACTCAATAATGAATGTTTAAGATGTGACTTTTACTGCCATTTATGACATGAAAGTTTATGTATGCAATATGTACACTGATAAATTCTGAACATTAGGACTACCATTTAATTGGTTCATTACTGTTTCTATCAGGATGTTCCAATTAAAAAAAAATCTTGTGTGTCGTGAATAACTAATAAAGATTTCCATCATTTATTGGATAGATGTTGATATATTAAAAAGAAAGATTCTTTGTGGATTTTTCTGACCTACTAGTTTCGTACCAGTTTAGGAATGAAAAAAGAATTTCTTGCAGGCAATAAGAGACCATTTGTTGCATTTGAAAAAAATAAAAGAAGGTAGTGTAGCTTTCATGTGTAACAAATCATAGAATCATAAAATCATAGAATAGTTTGGGTTGGAAATAAGCCAATAAATAGTTGGACATCTAGTCCAACCCCCCTGCAACGAGCAGAGACATCTTCAATTACATCAGGTTGCTCAGAGCCCCATCCAATATGATCTTGAACGTTTTCAGGGAAGGCACATCTACCACCTTCCTGCGAAACCTGTTCCAGTGTTTCACCACTCTCATCATAAAAAATGTCTTCCTTATATCAAGTCTAAATCTTTCCTCTTCTAGTTCAAAGCCATTACCCTTGTCCTATCACAACAGGCCCTGCTGAAAAGTCTGTCTCCATCTTTCCTGTAGGCTCCTTTTAAGTACTGAAAGGCCACTATAACTTCTACCCAGAGCCTTCTCTTCTCCACACTGAATAACCCCAACTCTCTCAGCCTTTCTTCATAAGAGAGGTGTTCCAGCCCTCTGATCATTTTCATGGACCTCCTTTCAACCCGTTTCAACAGCTCCATATCTTTCCTGTGATAAGGGCTCCAGAACTGGATGCAGTACTCCAGGTGGGGTCTCACCAGAGCAAAGTAGAGGGGCAGAATAACCTCCGTTGACCTGCTGGCCACATTTTTTTTGATGCAGCCCAGGACATGGTTGGCTTTCTGGGCTGAAAGTGCACATTGCTGTCTCATGTCTAGCTTTTCATCCACCACTACCCGCAAGTCCTTCTTGACGGGGCTGCTCTCAATCCCTTCATCCCCCAGCCTTTATTGATGCAGGGTGTTGCCCAGACCCACATGTAGGACCTTGCGCTTGGCCTTGTTGAACTTCATGAAGTTCACATTGTCCCACTTCTTGAGCTTGTCCAGGTCCCTCTGTATGGCATCCCATCCCTCAGGCATGTCAACCACACCACACAGCTTGGTGTTATCTGCAAACTTGCTGAGGGTGCACTCGATCCCGCTGTCTATGTCATTGATACGGTCCCAGTCTAGACCCAAGTACTGGTCCCAGTACTGACCCCTGAGGGACACCATTTATCACTGGTCTACAGCTGGACATTGAGCCATTGACCACTACCCTCTGGATGCAACTACCCAGCCAATTCATCAACCACCGAACAGTCCATCCATCACATTCATATCTCTCCAATTTAGAGAGAAGGATGCTGTCAGGGACTGTGTCAAAGGACTTACCGAAGTCCAGAGAGATGACATCCATAGCTCTTCCCTTGTCCACTGATGTAGTCACTCCATCACAGTAGGCCACTATGTTGGTCAAGCAAGACTTGTCCTTGGTAAAGCCGTGCTGGCTGTCTCGAATCACTCCCCCTGCCATTTCTCCATGTGCCTTAGCATAGCTTCTAGGATGTGTTCCATGATCTTCCCAGGCACAGAGGTGATGCTGACAGGTCAGTAGTTCCCAGGGTCCTCCTTTCTACCCTTATTAAAAATGGGTGCAGTTTCCCTTTTTCCAGTCGCCAGGGACTCACCTTACTGCCGTGACTCTTTAAACATCATGTAGCTGGGCAAACATCATAATTGCTGGGCAATTACATCAGCCCATTCCCTCACGACTCTAGGATGCACCTCATCAGGTCTCATAGATTAATATATGTTCAGGTTCCTCAGGTGGTCACGAACCTGTTCTTGTCTTACAGTAGGAGGGGTTTTGCTCCGTCAATCCCTGCCTTGTGGTCCATTCACTCGAGAACTGTGGAGAGAGAGGACGCCAGTGAACACTGAGGGAAAAATATTGTTGAGTACCTCAGCATTCTGCTCGTCTGTTGTTACCAGTCTGTCAGTTGTATTTGTCATGGGGAGTACAATTTCTTTGACCTTCCTTTTCTGGCTGCCATACCTGTAGAAGCCCTTCTTATTATTCTTTGCTTCCCTTGCCAAGTTCAGCTCCAACCTGGGCCTCAGGGAGGCAGCAGACTTCCCTAAGAGGAGGGTCTGTCTGGCATATTGGACCCTCTGTTCCGCTCAGAAGGGAGTCACCTACAACTATAACTCATCTATATACAACTATAAACCCATGGAAGTGGTTGTGATATAGGGGATAGGCCTTTCTGACCTTGACAACAGCTCTGGTGTAGATGGATCATTATAAACATTGTCCATTGACTGGACTTCCACATCCAGAGCCTGTTGTACAGAGGCGCCTAGGAAGATGAAGTAGGCAAGGAGGGCATTCCCCTGCCACCTTGAGTATGGACTTGCCTCCATCCACTCCTTTCCTTTTAACTACTGCCTTCAGCCTGTCAGGGGAAGGATACAGGATCCCCTTGATCTTGTGTTTTTACTGGTGGCTGTTCTTTTTTGTGTTTCAGGGAGGGCAGACCATGGTTCCACCAGTCTGTATCTCTCCCAGACTCCCTGATGCTCCTTAACCTTCCTGCTTCCTCTTGTAGCTCTGCCACAAGGCTATGTAGATTTTCCACTTGGTCACACCTAACACAGCTCTTTTCTCACTACTGCCAGGTACTAGTGAAAGACTCTGGCACTCCCTGCAGCCTGAGGCCTGGATGGCTGCATGGTTTTGTGGGAGCTCTGTCTGGGTTGCCACATTCATTCTGGTGATTGCAGAGGACATAGCTTTCTGTTGTGTGGATACCATAGCTAAGCTCTTTCTGGGAGGATGATGATTACCAGTTGCACTCACATCCTGAGTTGTTATGGCGACAACACCCTTCCTGCATGAGCTCTCATGCAAACTGCTGCACCAGGCCCTGGCTGATGTGCCACCCCCTGTTTGCCTGCTCTGGTCACAGCCCTCCTGGTTGCTTGTGCTCCCCGGGCTGCTTTTGGTAGGTGTAGGGGTGGCAGCCATTGCTCTGGAAACACCCAGGCATCTTCAGAACCTCTCACGAGAACTGTCAGCTCCCAGCAGGTCTCTCCACTGCCCTGGCATTTCTCAGCCTCAGGAAAAAAAAACCTGTGTGTAGAGATTTGCTGCTCCACTGCAGGTCACGCCAGTTCCTGAGCAGCTCCCCTCGGCCACTGACCTTCTTTTCATTCTGCTTTTCATTCTGGCTACACTGGGGCACATGATACCTTTAGCTTCTATTGAGGACTTTATCCAGAAATGCCTAACATCCTCAGGTGGAGATGAAAGTAAATTTAACCTTTGTGTATTATTTTAAAATCCATCATAGATTGTTGAGCTACCTTATTTTTTTTCTCCCCAGTGTAAACTAGCTTTTCCTGTCACTAATAGATTAAGGTGATAATACTTTTGGTCTAATTACCACTCAGTACTTTATGCATTCCTTCTGTAGGCAGCTGGTTTCTTTTTGATATTCAAACCAACAAATTATGTTAATTTTTTCAGTAATTTCTCCCACTCAAACTCATTATACTGTTCCATGTTGTGAACAGCAGGAGTGTGATCCCTAGCTAGCGGAAGCCAGGAAACAATAGCTTTATGCAAGGGAAAATGGCAGTTCCACTTTTTTTTTATTTTGTTTTGTTTCATTTCATTTGGTTTGGGTTTGTGGTTAAAGGCAAACATCATTCTATTTTATTTACCGATAAAGCAACTGATTTATTGCAATAATCAATTTTCAAAATATTTAGTGTTCTCTGTTTTATGTAAACAAAGTAGGACATTGACACTAAGGATCTTATTGATATCTTCATCAGAGAGATGGCATCTCCATCAGACCCGGGTATGTTCCACACATAAAAATACCAAATGAATTAATCATAGAATCAAAGAATCACAGAATTAACTACGATCATTGCCATTAGGTTTAGCACCACATGAATTTATAATGTCAGACTTTATTTTATTATGTCTCTATTTCATTTTAAGTGTCCCATCATTATCAACACATTTGATAGTCACTGTGTTAATAGTGATCATTACTAATTCGTTCAGAGCTATTAATGTGGATGTTATGGAAATTTCCACCAAAATCTCACCGTAATTCCTGTTTATGAAAACATTTCAGATCTATCCTTAGATAACGCTGACTCATGTTATTGATGAATTGGAGTTAAATAGTTTAGCTACACAGTGTCACTTATGCTGTAATGTCTGAAAACATGTTGTTCTTCAGACATCAAAAACTTCAGACGATAACCATGAAATAATGCAAGTGTCATTTTTCTGCAGTCTCTCAGAATTTTCGTATGATATAGTTTAACACTCAGAAGGAGAATTTTTTATCCTTTAACTGTGCATTGTCTGATTTTATGTGACAAAGAGAGAACACTATACTTTCAACAACAGTGGCAATTACAGTCTTCTCTTCAAGTTTGTTCGTATTACGCTTACACAAAAATAAGCTAAAATTGGCAATAAATTTGAAAATGTATCCAGTTACAGCAATGATCTTTTTCCCCATTTCCTGATTTCTGTATTTCCAGTAAGGATTATACTGTTCAATGAAAGATGAATAGAAAGGGAAAGCAGAAAAGGAATAGAACACTTTGAGTTGGATTTTAATCATATTTTATTAAGTAGGATCTTATTTTGCAAATAGCTACACTGGCTACACTGTTAAGATTATTTGGCCTTAAACAAATACAAAATAACCTCATAGAATGTGAAACCACATTTCAGAAAAAAAAATAAAATTGAGCCTTTTTAAGTAATTTAATTGCTAAACTATACCATAATGCTTCTTTTTTATGGTCATTTATGGGCCAAATAGATCTTAAATTATTTTGCACTGATTCAACATAAATGGGATATGCTATTACCTGAAATAATTTGCAGATTAATGAAAGATGCACGTTTGAATCTGTTCAGACATGACAGAGGCTTGAACCTTTGACTCACACATCTTGGGCAAAGCTCCAGTGTACGCAGCTATGAAAAAAAGTAAGCTTACAACTTCCAAGAAATATTTTGGTTTCCAGCACCATGTTTTTGATATCCCAAGGCATCTCAAATGACATCAGATACGTAAATGAAGACAACTGAATTTTACTCTTAGAATGGTATTTATTTGCATAAAGACAGATGTCTAATGTAATTTCTGTAGAATATCCCTTCTGGCCTCAAGCAAAGATGGCAATGAGTATCTCGTAAATTCTGAGTCATTCTCATAGCCTGGTGCGCTTGTCTCAGATACTCTAGGACATCTGCATATGTTTAGGTAACTGCACAGAGATCTAGATTTCCATTGACTAAAATGAAGTTACGAAGGTGAATTTGAACAACTTGCTCTCATTAAACACCCACTTGTCAGCTCTTGTACTTATATACCTACATTACACAGAATCACACACAGAACGGTAGGGATTGGAAGGCACCTATGGAGATCCTCTACTCTAACCCCCCTGCCACGGCAGGTTCACCTAGAGCAAGTTGCACAGGATTGTGTCCAGGCAGCTTTAGAATACCTCCAAAGAAAGAGACTCTACAGCCTCTCTGGGCAGCCTGTTCCAGTGCTCTGTCATCTTTCCAGGGATGGAGGTGAGGCTGACTGGCCTGTAGTTTCCCAAGTCCTCCTTCTTGCCCTTTTTGAAGACTGGAGTGACATTGGCTTTCCTGCCGTCCTCAGGCACCTCTCCTGTTCTCCATGACCTTTCAAAGATGATGGAGAGTGGCTTAGCAATAGCATAGAATCATAGAATCGTTTGGGTTGGAACAGACCTTTAAAGGGCATCTAGTCCAAGCCCCCTTCAATAAGCAGGGACATCTTTAAGTAGATCAGGTTGCTTATAGCCCCATCCAACCTGACCTTGAATGTTTCCAGGGATGGAGCATCTACCACCTCTTTGGGAAACCTGTTTCAGTGTTTTACCACCCTCATTGTAAAAAAATTATTCTTTATTTCTAGTCTAAATCTACCCTCTTCTAGTTTAAAACCATTATCCCTTATCCTATTGCAACAAGCCCTACGAAAATGTTTGTCCTCATCCTTCTTATAAACCTCCTTTAAGTACTGGAAGGCTGCTGCGAACTCCTTCAGCACTCACGGGTGCATCCCATTGGGGCCTATGTATTTTTGGGTTTCAGGTTTGCCTAAATGAATTCTAACCCAGTCCTCCTCAACTAAGGGAAAGTCTTCCTTTCTCCAGACTTTTTCTCTTACCTTCAGAGTGTGGGATTCCTGGGGGGCAGCCTTAGCAGCAAAGACTGAAGGAAAGAAGGCATTCAGTAACTCCTCTTTCTCTGTATATTCATTCAGTGCCACCCACCTCATTCAGCAGCAGGCTCACATTTTCCCTAGTCTTCCTTTTTCTACTAATGTACTTGAAGAAGCCTTTCTTGTCCTTGGCACCCCTTGCCAGATTTAATTCCAAGTGGTCTAGCCTTCCTCGTTGCACCTCTGCATACTCTGACAATATTCCTGTATTCCTTATAAGTGTCCTGTCCCTTTTTCCACATCCTTTAAACTTCCTTCTTCCATTTGAGTTTTTCCAGAAGCTCCTTGCTTATCCATGCAGGTTTCCTGCCTCCTTTGCTTGACTTTTTACTCATAGGGGTGCACCAATCTTGAGCTCAGAGTAAGTGGTGCTTGAATATTAACGCTTTACCTTCTAGAGCCCTAACCCATGGGATTCCTCCAAGTAGGTCTTTGAAGAGGCCAAAGTTAGCTCTCCTGAAGTCTTGGGCTGTAATTCTACTTTTTGCCCTGCTTCTTCCACGCAGGAGCCTGAACTCTACCATCTCATGTTTTCTGCAGCCAAGGCTACCACCGACATTCACATCCCCAGCCAGTCCTTCTTTGTTTGTTAGTACAAGGTCCAGAAGCACACCTCTCCTCATTGGCTCCTCTACCACCTGTGTCAAAAAGTTATCATCAGTGCTCTGCAGAAAACTCCTGGACTGTGCATGTGTGTTGCCTTTCCAGCAAACATCAGACTGGTTGAAGTCCTCCATGAGAACCAGGGCCTGTGATCGTGAGGCTACTCTCAGCTGTCTGTAAAAGGTCTCATCAACTTCCTCTTCCTGATCAGGTGGCCTGTAGTAAACACCCACAACAGTGTCCACCATATTAGCCTGCCCCTTAATTCTTATCCCTAAACTCTCTACTCATTGTTCATCCACACCTAGGCAGAGCTTGATAGATTCTGCTTACTCTCTCATATAAAGAGCAACTCCACCACCTTGCTTTGCTGGCCTTTCTTTCCTAAAAAGTACATAGCCAGCCATGACATCATTCCAGTCATGTGAGCCATCCCACTATGTCTCTGTAATTGCAATGAGATCGTGGCCCTGCGACCACACACAGATCTCTAGTTCTTCCTGTTTATTCCCCATACTGTGTGTGTAGGTGTACAGGCATTTCAGAGAGATAATTAAGCATGCAGGTTTCCCTGGAGGAGTGCAAGAGGATCAACCATAACCACACACACCCTTGAGGTGGTTGGCCTTCTGGTTCTCATCTTGGGAGTCAGCTAAGGAGCTCTGCATGGCTTAGCTTATTCCCCAGTTACCTGCTGGCCATGCTTCTTTTGATGCAGCCCAGGATGCATTTTGCCATCTGGGCTGCTAGTGCACACTGACGGCTCATGTTGAGCTTCTCATCCACCAACACCTCCAAGTCTTCTCCTCAGGGCTGCTCTTAATCCATTCTCCGCCCAGCCTGTATTTGTGTTTGGGACTGCTGTGACCTTGAACTTGGCTTGGTTGAACTTCATGAGGTTTACACGGCCCCCGCCTCTCAAGCCTGTCTAGGTCACTCTGGATGGTATCCCTTCCCTCCAGTATGTTGACCACTCCACACGGCTTGGTGTCATCAGCAAACTTGCTGAGGGTGCACTCAACCCCACTGTCCGTGTCTCCGACAAAGATGTTAAACAGCACCAGTCCCAGTACTGACCCCTGAGGAACACCACTTGTCACTGGTTTCCACTTGGACATCAAGCCATTGACCGCAACCCTTTGAGTGCAGCCATCTAGCCAGTTCCTTATCCACCAAGTGGTCCATTCATCAAATCCATGCCACTCCAATTGAGAGACCAGGATGTTGTGCGGGACAGTGTCAAATGCTTTGCACAACTCTAAGTAAATCATAGAATCATAGAATGTGTTGGGTTAGAAGGGACCTCTAAAAGTCACCTAGTCCATCCCCCCTGCAATAAGCAGGGACATCTTCAACTAGATCAGATTGCTCAGAGCCTCATCAAGCCAGGCCTTGAATGCCTCCAGGAATGGGGCCTCCACCACCTCTCTGGGCAACCTGTTCCAATGTCTCACCACCCTCTCTGTAAAGAATGTTCCTAATGTCTAATCTAAACCTACTTTGTTCTAATTTAAAAACATTGCCCCTTGTCCTGTTGCTACATGCCCTTGCAAACAGTCTCTCCCCAGCTTTCTGGGGGAGCAATGACATCTATTGCTCTCCCCTTATCTACGAATGCTGTGGCAACATCATAGAAAGCCACCAAATTTGTCAGGCAAGACTTGCTCTTGGTGTAGCCATGTTGGCTGTCACCAACCACCTCCTTATTTTCCATGTGCCTTAACAGAGATTCCAGGAGGATCTGCTCCATGATCTTGCTGGGCATAGAGGTGAGACTGACCAATCTGTAGTTCCCCAGATCTTCCTTTTTTCCCTTTTTGAAAATGGGAGCTGTTTCCCCTTTTCCAGTCAGTGGGAACTTCACCAGACTGTATAATTTATATAAGTTATAGTTAACTAAAATCTATAGAAAGAAATGCCTAAAATCTTGAAATATAAACTACATTGTTCACTCTTTTGTCTGATTTTGACATCAGATCTTTCAAATTTTGCAAGCAGTGCAACATTTTTCACTGTTTCATTAAGAAATTATTATATTGAGAATCGTGACATTGGAGATTTCACAATTTAACATGTTCCACAGACTGGAAGTTGGGTAGCTGCTCCACTGTGGACCTCTATGGGATGCAGAAGGAAAGCTTGCCTCACCATGGTCTTCACTTTGGGATGCGGGGGAACCTCTGCTCCAGTGGCTGGAGCACCTCTTCCCCTCCTTCTTCACTAACCTTGGTGTCTTGTTTCTCACACATATTCTCACTACTCTCTCACAGCTGTTGTGCAGCAGTTTTCCCCCTTCTTTAATATGTTATCACAGAGGTGATACCACTGTCACTGACTGGCTCAGGCTTGGCCAGTGGCAGGTCTGTCTTGGAGGCAGCTTGAACTGGCTTTATTTGACATGGGGGCAGCTTATGTTTTCTCACAGAAGCCACTTCTGCAGCCCCCCTGTGACTAAAACCTTGCCATGGAAACCCAATATGTATGTCCTGATTTGACGTGGAGCAGACCCAACTTTCTGTTCAGGGAGAGAGGTTCTTGCTTATACCTGTGGCTGTGGCAACCAGGGTCAGCTGACTTGGTTGTTTACCCCAAGGAGGGGTTGCACCTGTGGGGAGGCGTGGACAGGTCAGGTGACCCAAACTGATCAATAGGGTATTCCATCCCATCTGCCAAGCTCAATGTAAAAAGTGAGGGAT